>NC_047114.1:17898702-18518396 GCF_902500255.1 Thalassophryne amazonica | reverse complement strand
ATGTGGTTGTGTGGTACAGTTTGAACTGAAACCGAGTACAGTGAAAAAATATCATACATTGTCTGCCCAGCTTCAGGACGAATACTGCCATGAATGGCCATGAACACTACTGGCCAGTAGATGGAAGTAGAGACTGTGAAAACTTGCCAAAACAAAATTCCAGATAATCCGTGTCTGCTACATTTAAGATGCGTGGATTTTAACAAATGCAAATACAATAACATCTATAAACCCAGAGAATATATTCATGAGAGTTTTAGGCACTAGAGTTTAATGCTGTTGTCCATGGAGCCTGAACAGAGTATCTGTAATGCATTTGTCCTGTCGTGAACATACCAAGATTACCCTATCCTACCAATAATGCACTGCTGGGTACAGCATGTGCTCACTAAAACTTTAAAAATTAGTGCATCACTTTAAAACTAAAACATATCTGATATTTTCACTTTATAAAACTTTGGATGTGACAGTAATTTTAAATAACTTGTCCAAAATTAGTTTGGTTAAAATTTGAACCATGAGTTAAAAATGTATTCCTCTGGATGATATTGCCAGCATATCAGTATGGTTTTAAAGGAAATTATTTTTTTGTTTTGTGACCAGTTATCCTTTGCCTGCAGAGGATAGAGCAGTTTTTCATGGAAGCAGCTCTCTTCTGTTTGCAGAGGGTAGAACTATGTTCTCTGTTAGGACTGAGAACATAGTTCTCAGCTCAACTGATTTTAAATTTCAAAAATGTTTTTCACTGTTCAGCTTTGTTTACTATGTTATCGGTCTAAAAGTTATCGGACAAAAATATATCGGAACATAATTACTCCAATAATGGTTTTTAAAGTTATCTAAAAAGATAATCCGATAATGAAAACATTATCTTCAATAATTATCTGTTATCGGATTATCGAACTGTGCCCACCACTGGTTCACTCTTCCACACTTTGAAAACCCCTCCCTGGTCTATGTTGTTGCTATGTTTTGTTTCTCCCTCCAAGAAAAACAACAACAACAACAAAACTGTCTAGTTTGTAGCTGCCTAAAATCTCCACGTGCAACCTGACCTCTGTAGTCCAGCTGTTGTGACCATTGACAGCTTCTCTTCTTGCCCAGTTTACTGTTTTTTTATATATAAATAAAGCCTGTTCATTTTTTTGCTGCCTTTTTAATGTGAATTAAGTTTTTTTTTTTTTAAGAATAGTGTTAAATCAAATGTCCTTTTATTCTCATGAACACAATATCGTGTCTTTTTGTGAGTTGACTGTATTGTTCCGCTGCTATTCTCAGCACACACACATACACACTGATGGAATCAGAGCTGGTTTTTGGTGGATTTTCACTTTGAAGCAGTTAGAAATACCATTGAAAGGATTTCTTCTAATTATGATTTATTTTAATTATTGTTGTAAACAAGAGTATCGTTTAAATAAAAATTACTGATGAGTTGACACCTTGTGGATTTTGTGGGACATTGCCTTAACTGTGTTGACACTGTTGGTATATTGCTTAACAGCGGCATCTGGTGCATTTCAAAACTCATTGCAGGCAGCCTGGATAGAGTGTGCAGTGAGACTGAACCACTGATCTGTATGTAAAAATATCTGGATATGTTCTTGGCCCATATCATAACTGCCAACATTTGGCTTTACCAAATGTTGGGGAGGTGATGGTGCAGTGGTTAAAGCATTGGGCTTGAGACCAGAGGATCCTTGGTTCAAATCCTAGCCTGACCGGAAAATCACTAAGGGCCCTTGGGCAAGGTCCTTAATCCCCTAGTTGCTCCCGGTGTGTAGTGATCCTTTTGTATGGCAGCACCCTGACATCGATGTGAATGTGAGGCATTATTGTAAAGCGCTTTGAGCGTCTGATGCAGATGGAAAAATGCTATATAAATGCAGTACATTTTAAATTTACTAATGTGGGACACCCATGCGTGTAGTTTATCGGTGAATGTAAATATTTCAAAATTTTGGGTAGAATCTTCACAAATGCATTTCATTTATTCTGAACACTCCAAAAAAACAAACAAACAAACAAAAATGCATGTTCCCAATTTTTCTGAGGTGTTTTAAGGTATTTGGAGAAATCAAATTCATTTGGGCATGAAAAATGAGAAAAAAAAGTCACCCAAAAATCTATATCATGTGACTCTAATAGACATATAGTGATTTAAATTGTTGTTCTCAAGTTATTCCTTATAATGACACATTCACCAAGTACTTAAACACATCATGAATGCCATTTTAATAGTTATGTTTCAGTTTCTACTTTGTTTCTAGTGTCCATTCTCTGCAATTCTACTAATCTAGTTCTCATCTTCATCAAGTTCCTTATCATTCTCTGGTGGCTGGAAAAATATATTGGCACAAATGTCCCCTTCCCCTCCACAGTGGCAGAGTTCTGTGCAAGCAAGTTTGTACTCCTTACAGGAACACCGTCTGGTACACTTCAAAGATTGGCTGCTTGCACCACAGGCACACTTTACTAGCTCTTGCACAGTCTGGTGCTGGGGATTCTCTGAACAGCACTGGCATCAGTTTACCATCTTCATCTTTCCAGCCCAGAGTGAATGGATCAGGGATGACTGGGTCCACAATAATGTCCTTAGACCAGATGTTTGCTTGCAGGTGAGCTCGCCGAGTATGTTCAGCCCATTTTCCATGCGTTGGTGGAAGTTTTTCCACTCCCTGGTTAGGCTCCAGTTGCTTGAACAGAATCTACCTCAGATCTTTGACTTATGAGACTTTTACTGTCTTTGGGCAGAAGAGTGCACACAGAAATGCTTCACAACCTCTGTTGATGGTTCATTGCCAAGACCCAGGTTTATGAGTTCTGCAGCCATGAAGGTATTGAAGTATGCCACCTTGCCTTTCCCTGTGATGTGCCTTGTGGCGTCACACCCCGTCAGAGCATACCAGTTGATGAGGGCGGCTGTGTTTCTAGGTCCAAGTGTTATGGTTTGGAGTTTCGGTGGAACTGAACCGTTTCAGACTATGGACCCAAACGCAGGGAGTTGGACATGGAGAGGAGTACAAAAGGAAAATATACTTATTTACAATAAATAAAACTAAATGCTGTGCTGTGGTGCCTGCAGTATGGAGAGTAGCCCGCCCTCTAGCGGTAAAATTAGGGAGCTGTAGTATTCCGAGCCAGTCTTGAGTATGTCAGCAAAGGATTCTATAGTCTGGGCCAGGTGGGACGCTCGCCTCTGCAACCAGGAACTAAGGAAGAAGACACACAGGGTGAGTGAAATGCACTCGTAATGCTGGAGTCTCAAACCGTCACAGCTGATAAAAGGTTAACACAGGTTGTTTCAGAGTTGATGAAATAAAGTTCTCTTCTTAAGAAAAACAGTTCACTGTTCAGCAATTGTTCATAGTTCATAAGTTGTATCCAAAGGTCAGAGGTCAAGTACTGCATGTTGAAGCGCAGTGCCAATTAAGCAGGACTTGATACAGCTGAGTTCTTCAATTGTTTGATATCAGAGTTCATGCAGTTCTTAAACAGAGTTCTTGGAATAGTTCTTTATTATAGCACAGTCACAAACAGGAACAAGTGAGAACGGAATCCCGCTGAGACGAAGGAGAACTTAACTGGAATTTAGTTGAGACGCGCTCCATGCCGGGAGCCAAGGAGTTCCCAAAGTGACGTTGCGGTGCAGGTAGTTAGTGCTAGGTTCCAAGTCCACTTGGGAGCCGCACTGGAATCATCTAGAACATCAGGAAAAGGCAGTTTTCACTAATACGGGAATTAGAGGGGGAGGCCAGCATTACCTGAGCTTAAGCTGCGGAAAGCTTCGGCATCTTGCGTGCACAGCTGGAAGACGCGGCCAAGGTCACAAGGTGGCAACCAGGTTTGGTCCTCCTGGTATCTGTCTGGAGCATAGACGAGGCTTTGGAAGCTGGCAAGGAGAAACAAGGAAGGCAAGGCAACAGACAGCAAAGGACATGCAATATGCATGTATCTGGCAATTCTCTAAAAGACGCTCTGAGCCTATATAGTCTCTCAAATAATCAGTCACTCATAAGATCCAGGTGAGAAAAAAAACTGAGCGCACCATCTGGTAGGGAGCAGAACACATAACATGAGTTCAGACCAGAGTCCAGGGGAGATCCTGACACCAAGAGCATCATAGTTGTGCTGCAACAGGATTATGTGGCAGCAGTCTCAAATACCCATGATGAGAGGTGGCACTCTACGAAGAGGTAACAGAAGGACATCTGTGTCCTGTGTGTAGATGTGGACACTGTCCCCAGAAGCTGCAATTTCCACAGTATGAAGGATCGGTAGCGTGTCAACCTCTTCTTGAGTCCTAACTCTGGTTGTGATGTTACAGTCATAGTTCAGCATCACGCTCTTGCGTGTGACAGTCACGATGTTCACCATACCATTGTCGATCAATTCCTGAGCCAGGTAGAGGGTGATTCAGTCCTTTGTGGCATTACTAGCAAAGAAGTGGCCTTGTCCCTGATCTGGGTTGAATCCTCAATTTTGAAAGATCTGACTTCCTTCACCTTGCCACATCTCCATTCTGGAGTGCTTTCTTCAATGAGGCAGCTTTGGTGTAGTTGTCAAAGACAACCCGAACTGCTGCATAATTGTGCTTTTGTGTCAATGAGCTTGACGTATGTTCTGGCAAGCTCCTTTCCACTCTTGAAGTTTCTCGCAGCCATTAAATCTTGGAGTACAGCCATTCTATCTACTATCAAAGTAGTCATGGTGTGGTTCTCAGAACTTGAGGCCTCATTACTGGCAGTGTGGTCAAGACCTTCTAGAAGGTGTATCACACTGCTCTTGTAATGAAAACAGAGTTATATATATATATATATATATATATATATATATATATACACACACACATGTATGTGTGTGTGTGTGTGTGTGTGTGTGTGTGTGTGTACTCTGGGACAGCAAAAAAAAAAAAAAAAAAAAAAAACTTTTGCAACATTTTAATAAGATTAATATTATATTTATAGGGCTCCTCGTTGAAGTAATCTTCTACACAGAAACAATATGTGGAAAAATCGATGTTTAAAACAGCACATTTTAATTTGGTTTCAGCAAACCATCTAAACCACGACAGAAAAATTGGCAACATCACTTTTTGCATTTAATAAAGTCAAAAGATTAGGTTAAGCACTGTTGCCAAAATTATACACTCAACCTGAATTAGATGAGTTTACTAGAAAATTGCGTGGAAACCCGTTGCCTTAAACCACTTTAGATTTCCACAAGCTAAAACTAATCAAGTTAAGTTGTATTACCACATCACGTAGTAGTTGTTACTCAAATTCATTAGTTCACATAAATGATTTCTCATTGGTGTATAAAATAACTATTTTATGTTAAACATACATAAACATATATAACAAATAACATAAACATTATTAATCACTACTTAAAACAATTTGTTAATATAAGTAATGTCTTTTCTTGGAATTTTATTATACCATCTTGATTTTGAGATTATAATATGGTGTTTCAACAAAAGTGTATAAGAGAAGGAATTAAAGAATACTGTTGCAAGCAGTGTGGATAAAAGAGACACTCTGAGCTTTTCTGCACTCTATCGCAAGAAGGTGCTGTTTTATTTTCAACCCCAACAACACAGAAAGTAGTGGAAAGCATCAAACACAATGCACTTTTCACTTATGGTGGCAACAGAACATTTAACTAAACTTGACTAACCCAATTGAACTATTCAACACAATAAAACAATAACACTAACCACACTATTAAACTAACACGGCACACAATAACAACACTTAAAACTCCCCCAAACAGACCAATCCTGCAAAATACAGTTGCGCTCAAATGTTTACATACCCTGCCAGAATTTTAGGGATTTATTTATTTATTTATTTTTTTTGGTGGCCATTTTTCAGATAATATGAATGATAATGCAAACTTTTTTCACTCGTGGTTAGTGGTTGGGTGGATCCATTTTTGTCAAATAACTGTGTTTACTCTTTTAAAATCATAAAGACAACAGAAACTACCCAAATGATCTTGATCAAAAGTTTACATACCCCTGTTCTTAATACCATGTGTTGCCCCCTTTAACATCAATGACAACTTGGAGTCTTTAGTGCTAGTTGTGGAGGAGGCTCTCTGATGGTAAAACTGCCACTGAATATGTCATGGACTTTATTTACATCAATTATGAAGAAATACAAACAGTATTGGACTCTATGGTAAATCTGCATGGAGTAGACAGTTCTCAAAAAGTGACTGTGCAAGAAGGAGAAGAGTGAGGAAAGCCACCAAGACACCCAGACAACCCAGAAGAGGTGTCAACAACTGAACACACTATTGCATTTATATGTGACTTTTTGTGACCCCATTAGTAAGTCAAATGAGGTAAAGTGAGAGTTTGTTGGAGCTGCTGCAGGTTTAACCACATCATGACATTCATTCCCAAAGGCCACATTCTGGTGTATAAATTTATCTTTGAACTAATGTGTAATTTTGAGCCGTAATATTAGTGGAGCAGATAACTGTAACAATTGTTCATTTCTGGAAAGAAGCACCAAAGTTGGCACAAATACTCCTTAGACATTACTCTTTTGAAAAAAAGTGAGTAGCCACTTGAATTTTCAGTAGGCGGCCATGTAGGGATCAATTGAAGAATTACACAGGGGTCAAAATTTAAAAATGCTCCAATCACATTGAAAGCTATACCACATTATTTGTCTGATCACAATACTAAAAAGGTATAGTTTGGACCATCTATGACTGAATGTTATGGAGTTATGGGGTAAAAACAACAAGAATGGTGACAAAGGTCAATTTCAGTATGTACAGGGGTTAGAAGTTAAAGTTGCTCCAATTTTGGTAAAAAGTGGTGCAAATTATTGGTTGAACTAATAGGATTAATAAATGAAATAGTTTTGACTGTGTTGAATGCTTGGTCTGCAAGGTAAAGGTAGAGCAATGTCGACGTCCTTTAGATTCTATGACATGTGACATATGTTACCCTGTAACATGATAACTAAGCATGCCACATAGTGCAAACTATTCCCTTTTAAAACCCTATTAACAACCAATAATTTGCATCACATTTTACAATATTTAGAGCAACTTTAACATCTGACCCCTGTACAAACTAATGCTGACCTTTGTTACCATTCTTGCTGTTTTTACCCCATAACTCCATAACATTCAGTCATAGATAGTCGAAACTATACCTTTTTGGTATCATTGTGATCAGACAAATAATGTGGTATAGCTTTCAATATGATTGAAACATTTTTAAATTTTGACCCCTGTGTAATTCTTCAATTGACCCCTACCTGGCCGCCTACTGAAAATTCAAGTGGCTACTCAGTTTTTTCAAAAGAGTAATGTCTAAGGAGTATTTGTGCCAACTTTGGTGCTTCTTTCCAGATTTGAAGGATTCCTCTGTAAATATTCTGTTATCTGCTGCACTATATGTTTTGCTTAAAAGTGTGAAGGATTAGGTCAGTCAAATTAGTTCAGCCTGCAAAAAAAAAAAAAAAAAAAAAAAAAAAAAATTATTAATACATATGAATAAAATGTGTGACTTCTTAACCTTTATAAAATTACTAATTAATTTAAAAAGATTAAAACAAGCTTATGGTTTGCTGCAATTTTAGAGAATACAAGGTTGTTCTTCTTTCCAGTGTTTGAAATATCTTTGTGTTGTCAAGCACCATGCAGCACACCTGTAAAGGCATCAATCAATCAATCAATCAATCAATCAATTTTTTTATATAGCGCCAAATCACAACAAACAGTTGCCCCAAGGCACTTTATATTGTAAGGCAAGGCCATACAATAATTATGTAAAACCCCAACGGTCAAAACGACCCCCTGTGAGCAAGCACTTGGCTACAGTGGGAAGGAAAAACTCCCTTTTAACAGGAAGAAACCTCCAGCAGAACCAGGCTCAGGGAGGGGCAGTCTTCTGCTGGGACTGGTTGGGGCTGAGGGAGAGAACCAGGAAAAAGACATGCTGTGGAGGGGAGCAGAGATCGATCACTAATGATTAAATGCAGAGTGGTGCATACAGAGCAAAAAGAGAAAGAAACAGTGCATCATGGGAACCCCCCAGCAGTCTACGTCTATAGCAGCATAACTAAGGGATGGTTCAGGGTCACCTGATCCAGCCCTAACTATAAGCTTTAGCAAAAAGGAAAGTTTTAAGCCTAATCTTAAAAGTAGAGAGGGTGTCTGTCTCCCTGATCTGAATTGGGAGCTGGTTCCACAGGAGAGGAGCCTGAAAGCTGAAGGCTCTGCCTCCCATTCTACTCTTACAAACCCTAGGAACTACAAGTAAGCCTGCAGTCTGAGAGCGAAGCGCTCTATTGGGGTGATATGGTACTACGAGGTCCCTAAGATAAGATGGGACCTGATTATTCAAAACCTTATAAGTAAGAAGAAGAATTTTAAATTCTATTCTAGAATTAACAGGAAGCCAATGAAGAGAGGCCAATATGGGTGAGATATGCTCTCTCCTTCTAGTCCCCGTCAGTACTCTAGCTGCAGCATTTTGAATTAACTGAAGGCTTTTTAGGGAACTTTTAGGACAACCTGATAATAATGAATTACAATAGTCCAGCCTAGAGGAAATAAATGCATGAATTAGTTTTTCAGCATCACTCTGAGACAAGACCTTTCTGATTTTAGAGATATTGCGTAAATGCAAAAAAGCAGTCCTACATATTTGTTTAATATGCGCTTTGAATGACATATCCTGATCAAAAATGACTCCAAGATTTCTCACAGTATTACTAGAGGTCAGGGTAATGCCATCCAGAGTAAGGATCTGGTTAGACACCATGTTTCTAAGATTTGTGGGGCCAAGTACAATAACTTCAGTTTTATCTGAGTTTAAAAGCAGGAAATTAGAGGTCATCCATGTCTTTATGTCTGTAAGACAATCCTGCAGTTTAGCTAATTGGTGTGTGTCCTCTGGCTTCATGGATAGATAAAGCTGGGTATCATCTGCGTAACAATGAAAATTTAAGCAATACCGTCTAATAATACTGCCTAAGGGAAGCATGTATAAAGTGAATAAAATTGGTCCTAGCACAGAACCTTGTGGAACTCCATAATTAACTTTAGTCTGTGAAGAAGATTCCCCATTTACATGAACAAATTGTAATCTATTAGACAAATATGATTCAAACCACTGCAGCGCAGTGCCTTTAATACCTATGGCATGCTCTAATCTCTGTAATAAAATTTTATGGTCAACAGTATCAAAAGCAGCACTGAGGTCTAACAGAACAAGCACAGAGATGAGTCCACTGTCCGAGGCCATAAGAAGATCATTTGTAACCTTCACTAATGCTGTTTCTGTACTATGATGAATTCTAAAACCTGACTGAAACTCTTCAAATAGACCATTCCTCTGCATATGATCAGTTAGCTGTTTTACAACTACCCTTTCAAGAATTTTTGAGAGAAAAGGAAGGTTGGAGATTGGCCTATAATTAGCTAAGATAGCTGGGTCAAGTGATGGCTTTTTAAGTAATGGTTTAATTACTGCCACCTTAAAAGCCTGTGGTACATAGCCAACTAACAAAGATAGATTGATCATATTTAAGATCGAAGCATTAAATAATGGTAGGGCTTCCTTCAGCAGCCTGGTAGGAATGGGGTCTAATAAACATGTTGATGGTTTGGATGAAGTAACTAATGAAAATAACTCAGACAGAACAATCAGAGAGAAAGAGTCTAACCAAATACCGGCATCACTGAAAGCAGCCAAAGATAACGATACGTCTTTGGGATGGTTATGAGTAATTTTTTCTCTAATAGTTAAAATTTTGTTAGCAAAGAAAGTCATGAAGTCATTACTAGTTAAAGTTAATGGAATACTCAGCTCAATAGAGCTCTGACTCTTTGTCAGCCTGGCTACAGTACTGAAAAGAAACCTGGGGTTGTTCTTATTTTCTTCAATTAGTGATGAGTAGAAAGATGTCCTAGCTTTACGGAGGGCTTTTTTATAGAGCAACAGACTCTTTTTCCAGGCTAAGTGAAGATCTTCTAAATTAGTGAGACGCCAGTTCCTCTCCAACTTACGGGTTATCTGCTTTAAGCTACGAGTTTGTGAGTTATACCACGGAGTCAGGCACTTCTGATTTAAAGCTCTCTTTTTTTAGAGGAGCTACAGCATCCAAAGTTGTCTTCAATGAGGATGTAAAACTATTGACGAGATACTCTGTCTCACTTACAGAGTTTAGGTAGCTACTCTGCACTGTGTTGGTATATGGCATTAGAGAACATAAAGAAGGAATCATATCCTTAAACCTAGTTACAGCGCTTTCTGAAAGACTTCTAGTGTAATGAAACTTATTCCCCACTGCTGGGTAGTCCATCAGAGTAAATGTAAATGTTAAGAAATGATCAGACAGAAGGGAGTTTTCAGGGAATACTGTTAAGTCTTCTATTTCCATACCATAAGTCAGAACAAGATCTAAGATATGATTAAAGTGGTGGGTGGACTCATTTACTTTTTGAGCAAAGCCAATAGAGTCTAATAATAGATTAAATGCAGTGTTGAGGCTGTCACATCAATCACACAAATAAATTATGACATTTATGAATATTTAGTATCACCTTCTGAAGACTGGACTTCACAAAAAAGCTCCACACTCGGGGAAAAAAAAAAAAAAAATCTGAAAACAGCTCGACCTCCAAAGTGTTTACAATTGATTTGGCCTTGAATCAGCAGGTCCCGTTCTCCCAATGACATCACAACAATATGGCCGGAGCTGAGTGCTGAAATAGAGCGCAGGCTTCAGACAGCTGTTGTTTATCCTTCACCCACAGACTTATCATTGCCATTTATTGGTCAGGATTTTTTAAATATCAACATTTCATCATTTTTAGTGATTATTTGTGTACATTTTTCAGTGTCACCTACACTTTAAATGCCTATATATAAAGTGAAATCTTGATACAGAATCTTGATAGAGAATCCAGATCCAGATCATCTCCAAAATTCAGTGGAGTCTTCCATGGCCTAATATCTACCTGTAGTGCAAATTTGGTGAGAATCTGTCAAGTAGTTCTGACACACAACGCCTGGCAAAAATTATGGAATCACCGGCCTCGGAGGATGTTCATTCAGTTGTTTAATTTTGTAGAAAAAAGCAGATCACAGACATGATACAAAACTAAAGTCATTTCAAATGGCAACTTTCTGGCTTTAAGAAACACTATAAGAAATCAGGAAAAATAATTGTGGCAGTCAGAAACGGTTACTTTTTTAGACCAAGCAGAGGTAAAAAATATGGAATCACTCAGTTCTGAGGAAAAAATTATGGAATCATGAAAAACAAAAGAACGCTCCAACACATCACTAGTATTTTGTTGCACCACCTCTGGCTTTTATAACAGCTTGCAGTCTCTGAGGCATGGACTTAATGAGTGACAAACAGTACTCTTCATCAATCTGGCTCCAACTTTCTCTGATTGCTGATGCCAGATCAGCTTTACAGGTTGGACCATTTTCTTCAACTTCCATCAAAGATTTTCAATTGGATTAAGATCTGGACTATTTGCAGGCCATGACATTGACCCTATGTGTCTTTTTGCAAAGAATGTTTTCACAGTTTTTGCTCTATGGCAAGATGCATTATCATCTTGAAAAATGATTTCATCATCCCAAAACATCCTTTCAATTGATGGGATAAGAAAAGTGTCCAAAATATCAACGTAAACTTGTGCATTTATTGATGATATAATGACAGCCATCTCCCCAGTGCCTTTACCTGACATGCAGCCCCATACCATCAATGACTGTGGAAATTTACATGTTCTCTTCAGGCAGTCATCTTTATAAATCTCATTGGAACAGCACCAAACAAAAGTTCCAGCATCATCACCTTGCCCAATGCAGATTCGAGATTCATCACTGAATATGACTTTCATCCAGTCATCCACAGTCCATGATTGCTTTTCCTTAGCCCATTGTAACCTTGTTTTTTCTGTTTAGGTGTTAATGATGGCTTTCGTTTATCTTTTCTGTATGTAAATCCCATTTCCTTTAGGCGGTTTCTTACAGTTTGGTCACAGACGTTGACTCCAGTTTCCTCCCATTTGTTCATTTGTTTCGTTGTGCATTTTCGATTTTTGATACATATTGCTTTAAGTTTTCTGTCTTGATGCTTTGATGTCTTCCTTGGTCTACCAGTATGTTTGCCTTTAACAACCTTGCCATGTTCTTTGTATTTGGTCCAGAGTTTAGACACAGCTGACTGAACAACCAACATCTTTTGCAACATTGCGTGATGATTTACCCTCTTTTAAGAGTTTGATAATCCTCTCCTTTGTTTCAATTGACATCTCTCGTGTTGGAGCCATGATTCATGTCAGTCCACTTGGTGCAACAGCTCTCCAAGGTGTGATCACTCCTTTTTAGATGCAGATTAACGAGCAGATCTGATATGATGCAGGTGTTAGTTTTGGGGATGAAAATTTACAGGGTGATTCCATAATTTATTCCTCAGAATTGAGTGAGTCCATAATTTTTTCCCTCTGCTTGGTCTAAAAAAGTAACCGTTACTGACTGCCACAATTATTTTTCTTGATTTCTTATAGTGTTTCTTAAAGCCAGAAACTTGCCATTTGAAATCACTTTAGTTTTGTGTCATGTCTGTGATCTGTTTTTTTTTTTTTTCTACAAAATTAAACAACTGAATGAACATCCTCTGAGGCCGGTGATTCCATAATTTTTGCCAGGGGTTGTAATCCTTCCCTCAAATTGGATATAAAGTGAGATCTTGAGCCATTACATCCTTGGCGGATGTAAAAATGACACCCGAACATGAGCTATCTTGGTTTTATGCTGTCTGAAACTAAATAGAAGTTAAAATAAATGTAAGAATCACTGCTTTTTTCCATTTTTTATACTGTCAAGTTTTTTTTTTTTTCTGATTTGTAGTTTTGGTCATACCTGTGTTCAATCATTTTCTCTATTAAGTGAAAAGCACTGCTTCAGTGATAGCTCTTAGTGAGGCTGACACAGATTCCCATCTGCTTTCTACTGATATCCACTTTGCAAAGTTGAATTAAATGAGAAAATATATTTGCCGATAGGAGAGGAAAGCGCTGAGAAGTGTTATGGATAACTCAAGGGAGTGAGTGATAAAAGAGAGGGAGAAAATCAAAAAGTAATGAAACTGAAAGGTGCACAGAGGCCGAGGAGGAGGGAGTCAAAGAATATTGTAAAGACTGAAAGAAAGAACTGCAGCTTTCCATTAAGTGCAGTCCATGAGTGCAGAGAACAGAGTACGACAGCTCATTAACTTCCATCAAGCTTCACTCTTTCTTCCTTGTAAAAGAAGACTGTGAACCTTGAACTGCTTCCGAGCTGAACTTTCTCCAATTTGTTACAGGAGCATTATGGCTTTTGTGACTCAGACAAAGATAAGGTAGACAAAGAGACAAGAGGTAGGCAAAGAGACAACCTGCTCTCACACAGAAGGCATGTGTGGTGTTCAGACATGCATGTATCACTCACACTAGTCGCTAGAGGTGGGCGATACCGGGAACTTTGGTATTGATCCGATACAAAGTAAATACAGTGCCAGTATCGCCGTTATTGATACCGATACCAATACTTTTTCATATTTAAGCTTTATAGATCCAAAGTATCCAAAAGACCTAGGATAGAATTTCGCCAAACATTGTACGTGACAACAAAATACTTTATCACAATCAACATTTTTGTTTAAAAAATATCACTCAACACAAAACAAAATTTCCTGAGGTAGAGGGCTGATAAACCACAATACAAGGGTGCACTGCTCTGTGTTGTGTGACACAGCGCAGCGCTGCTCTTACAGACAGAGAGTAGACTTTGATGAATCTGCGTGCGCAGCAGTCAGTACGTGCGGGAGAGAAAAAAGCTTGAGTATCGATCTTTTTACACGAAGATCGTTCAATATCAATACCAGCGTTGGTATCGATATTAGGATCGATCCGCCCACCTCTACCAGTCGCCACCCAACTCGTCACTATCCGCCACAAACATCACTACACTCAACAAACACAACACAAACACAGATGCTGGAGCTCACCAGGGTGTGTGGAGTGCATCGAAAGTGTTCAAAACCCTCACCACTCAACTACACTAATAGCACAGTCTAACCTCACATGACATGAACTCTCCATCTGCTTAAAAACCACCAGGTTGTTCAGAAACTCCAAACTGAAGAAAATAAAGTTGATAAAACACTTAGCAGGAAACAGCAGATGTTAAACGCCACTGAATGGCACGCATGTGGAGCGGTAGCGCGGTGGCAGTAACCCCTATTGGACATTTTAACAATCTGGTAACTCCCGAATGTTGGTATGGGCAGGGACCCAACCACTAAAGCAGCAGTGCATTAATTTTGTTTTGGTCTTGCAGCTGGCGGTCATGCGTGCGATCCGTCCATGAGGCATGGACAGTGGACATGTCCTCTCACTGGTGATCCATCTGTGAGAAGTTTTACTGGATGTGGACATGTCCTCTCTCTGGTAATCGGTCCATGAGCAGGAGTTAATGGACTTTATTTAATGTGCTACAATCGTGACAGAACTTGAGGAGGTGAAAGAAAGCTGCAGCCAGCGATCACGCGCAATCTCTCTGTGAGTGGACGTGGACATGTCCTCTCGCTGGCGATCTGTCTGTGATGAGTTAGTGAACGTGGAAGTTGACTGGCCCGCCTCCTCTTCTTCCATTGTGTTGAAGATTCACTGTCAGCAAAGTCCAGTGGGATGATTAAAGTCTAGAAATGCAGTTATGTATTGATAAAAAAAACCTAAAAGGATTATTTGCCTGGTATAGGGTTATGAACAATTGTGAAGACTGGGTATACAGTAGCACTGCGTGGTGTCGATTTACATACCATAGCGGAGTGTTGTATAGACTTATGTGGAAAACAACTCCTTTGCATCCCACAGTGTCCCTCAGAGTATTTGCCACATAGGGCTGCAAAACTCAACGTAGGGCTGCATAAGCTCGGCGTAGTCGGTATGCGGCTTCACGCAACTCTACGGTGGCATGGTGTGAAACAGGTTTTAGCCTTTAAATAAGGTATTTTTAATCTGACATTGCCAATATGATCAGAATTTGTGCTGTAAAGAAAAAAACAATTATTTCCTTGGAAGGGAAAAATTTCAAACAGACAGACTGCCATGAATGTCCTTCAGTAGTGACCACAGCAACGTCATAGATTACATGGGGGGGCTTCTCCCAAATTGCACAAGGGATGCTGGGAAGTACATGGTGACAGCCAATCAGAGTAGAGAAAGGCAAAATGACATCAGCTGGCTGTTCGCTCGAACAATTTAAACTAAGATTATGGAAAATCATAAGTTATTTCTGTGTAAATGTAATACTTTGTCACACCTGTCAGATGACAGACTGCTGTCACACCTGTCAGATGACACAGACTGCTGTTAGACGGCACCAACATTGGAGCTGTCACTCACCCACTCACTCACCCACACAATCAAATCTCTGCTTATCCTCAGATTCCCAGTGCTACACCGACCTCTCATCAGTGTGTGTCTCACATGACGGAGTGCGCGCGTATACGTGCGTAGAACAGGTGAGTCAAGTGTTCACAATGGCTGAACAAGCCGCATGTGCCTGTGTGTTTAGAACAGGTGATCAAAGCACTGTGCGAGCGTGTGGACAAAATGTTCGCTCAGCTGCGTGTACACGCTGTACCAGTCACGCCACATCCAGAGCGCACACAAACAGGCTGACCGCCTGCTGTTGTACAGTCCAGTGAAAAATCGCTTTAGGTATTTCATCAGGATGCACTTGCACTGCTAGATTTTATTCATCCGGCTGAACTCCTTACTGCTGCTGATTTGTGCTGGCAAGTTGCACACATGTGGGAAGTTGTGCCAACTTCCCACATGTGTGCAACTTTCAGATGCAGCCAGTGCACTCTCTCTTTTCTTAAACTCTTTGTGGTCATTTCACTTGATATGCATCTTAACACAACTGTAGTTGGTTTATCATTGTGGAACAGCACTTCACATGGGATTTATTTAAACCAGAGGTGGATTATGCTTTTGTCAGCTGATTGACGTTGCCAGCACGCAGCGCAGCCGGGTAAAAGGGACTGGACCAGCTGTCTGTGCTGCGCTGTGGAATGCGAGGTGCGTTACATGTTTATTTATGTCGTCATGTGCTGGGCAAACATTTCCACATACCTGCTCCAGACTTAGGAGGTGTACGTGTAATAATACGTGCATTACAGCGATGATATTCTATTCAGCTGTGTTGCGCTGCTGCACCAAGCCTCTGACCCATGCACAGTGTCACATACATGGTATTACACATTTCCTTTGTCCTCCCTGGCCGGGGTCCAGTGGAGGTGGACACATGTGGCACAACATGTTGGCAGGCTTTACTGTGACCGATTGATCTCAGAGCTCAATCAACTGTGATCAGATCATTTCAAATGCTGTTTTGATGTTGTCAGAATATGTAAAATGGTGTCAGATGGTCATCAAATTACACATGGACCGTCATTGGATAGGTGTCCCATCTCGACAGTGCCCAGAGATTTTTGAACAAGTGCATCACACTCGAGACCCCCGGACGATTTTGACCAACTGTGTCGACATCCGCAGATGGCTGTCAGAATGTTTTGGAACTGAAATCCGACACTTTTTGGATGTGCAGCAATTCAGTCCGACGCCACTCTGCGTGATTCTGGCTATGTGTGACGGGGGTATTAATGTTTAACCAAAATTGGGCAGGTTCATAAATTTCAGCACCCTTGTCATTTTATTGATTTGAATACATTTAGCACTAATTATTAGAACACAAAGTTGGTTTGGTAAGCTCATTGACCCTTGACCTCCTTACACAGGTGAATCCAATCATGAGAAAGGGTATTTAAGGTGGCCATTTGCAAATGTTTCTCTTCTTTGTATCTCTTCTAATGAGTGGCAACATGGGAGCATCTAAACAACTCTCAAATGACCAGGAAACAAAAACTGTTCAACATCATGGTTTAGGGGAAGGACACAAAAAGCTGTCTCAGATTTCAGCTGTCAGTTTCCACTGTGAGGAATATAGTGAGGAAATGTAAGACCACAGGCACAGTACTAGTTAAGGCCTGAAGTGGCAGGCCAAGAAAAATCTCAGAAAAGCTGAAGCAAAGGATGGTAAGAACAGTCATAATCAACTCACAGACCTGCTCCAAAGACATGATCTTGCTGCGGATAGTGTCTCTGTGCGTCCTTAAACCATACAGCGCACTTTGCACAAGGAGATGCTATATGATGCTTGAATGCAAATTAAGCCTTTTCTGCATACACGCCACAAACAGTCGCTTGAGGTAGGCTAAAGCACATTTGGACAAGCCAGCTTCATTTTGGAATAAGGTGCTGTGGACTGATGAAACTAATAACTAAAATTGAGTTATTTGGACATAACAAGGGGCAGTATGCATGGCTGAAAAACATAGCATTCAAAGAAAAACACTTGCTACCTACAGTAAAATTTGGAGGTGATTCCATCATGCTCTGGGGCTGTCAGGGTTTGGTACCACTCAAGACAGGAACTGGACCCCAAATGCAAAGTAGCCAAAACACAAGTAGTAAGTGCAAAAACAAGATATTTAATAAGAAGTCCAAAAAAGGCAATTAGTCAGTAAATCAGAACATCAAAATGGCAAAGGAGAAAAACTCTAGAAATACAATAAGTGTCCATGAACAAACAAACAAAAAGCCAAAAATCCAGAAAAAGGCAGACAAGGTAATAAATGCAACAAAAGGTGACTGTCAAAAAGGTGACAGTGAAGTAACTTACAAAATGAAGAGTAACCCGTGTAGACTGACAGGACGCTTGGCAGAGGACTCAGATATGACATACAATTGACCAGCACAAGCAGAAATCAAGACGTGACTTATATAACCAACAAATTACATACAGGTGTGGATAACGACCGGAACTAAAGAAGAACGTAAGAACAATCAATGTGTGCACATACAAGACAATAACAGCAAACAACCTGAGTGGAACAAAATAAAACTGGAACAAGAATGAACTGATAGAAATACAAAAACTGCAATGACTGAACATAAAATACATGAAAAGCAGGAGGATCGGCATGAGGGGAGAACAGCCCTCCCTGCAGCTGTCAGATAACCCTGCCTCGCTGTCAAGCGTTACCCTGACAACGGATGTAAACGCGAACCCGGAAACAGAATAAGAACCTAGACGACTAGACCATTCGCTCACACACACACACACACACACACACACACACACACACACACACACACACACACACACACACACACACACACACACACACACACACACCAAGGACAAGCACACCCACACAACAGGGGCGCAAGCAATCCCTGCATGCGCACACACGAGACTCGCACCGACAGAGCAAGAAGGCAGACGCGATCACCAGTCATGCTGCTGACAGCCGAGACCCACCCACTCTCTCACACAGAGACTGGTTCACAACACATAACAGAACTTACAAAGAAATTAAAAACTGGCAAGAACAAAAAACAGAATAATCAGAAAACGAAATGCATACTGAAAATACAACACAACCAAAACAAGAGGCATAAACTGAAGAAAAAAGCAGAGTGGACAGCAGACGTGAAACAACAGGCCAGGTGGGAAAAGCTGAACGAGACAGATGGCAGGTGAGAAGCAGACCAGATAAAATACACACTAAGAAATAAAAAAAAAAAACTCAATGAGAAAATAATCTGAAGCCATGGATGCAAGAAATAACCCAAGGTCTATGATAACACAAAGCCCTAAATCTCAATTGACAGCAGACACAGGCATCACACACACAGGACAGGTGTGACAAAATAAATAAAAATCTCAAAAACAGCAGAGAACATGACAGAACCCCTCCACTAAGAGCTGTCCTCTGACAGCTCAAAACAAACTCCCCCCAAATAGGATCGGGGGAAGACACAAAAACAGCCAACACGGGACAAAGAAAAAGACACCAAACAATGAAACCAAAAGAGACCCCACACACCAAAAACCCCATACTGGGGGGGAGGTGGGGGAAGGCACAAAGGAGGGAATCCCGCCAAACAGAGATGAGTAAACTTGAAAACCATGAGGTGAAAACACATTTGACAAAGGCTGAAATGTCTGGTTGCCGCTAAAAGTGGGGGTCATCTGTGGACCGGGCACCCGGCTATAGCTGAACGTATGATGCAGATGCCACCTCAGGAGCTGATTGACAGAACCGGCTAAGCCTGGTGTCCAGCCGTTTGGCCAATGACAAGACTCATGAAAAGCTGGGGACCGGCTCTTGGGCTGGCAGGAGTTCAAAGAAGAAACAGGACACTGGCTCTTGGGCCAGCAGGAGTCTCACTGTGAATGGAGATTTAGCTGTTGGTCGGCTCGTGAATGTTACCTGTGATTCAGCTGACCTTGACTCTGCGACTGAGGACGACGAGGACTCAGTGACGGCAGACTTGGACTCTGCGACTGAGGACGACGAGGACTCAGTGACGGCAGACTTGGACTCTGCGACTGAGGACGATGAGGACTCTGATTGAAAAGCTTGACTCAGTGACTTGGCAGACCACTCCCCAGCACTGAACCTCAACCGTGGGCTGACTGCCAGATGGCACTGTTAGCTCAGCAATGGGCGGGATGCTGGATGGCACACTGGAACACAAATCAAAGTCATTAGTGCTCATCCCATCCACCCAAGAGTATTGAGCTGGTTCACCAGCAGGATCCGAGGTGAACACCCCTGTAGGAACACTGAAATCCGGCTGGGCTGTGAGAGAACTGTCAGATGGCACAATAAAGCTTTCAGCAGGCCGACTGGGTGACTGTGAGGAGGAGGAGGAAGCGTAGTTCTAAACAGAAGCGCCGTGTACACCGCCAACCCGTTCACATTTCTAACCATTTTTCCTCACTCGACGACACACCCGCCGAGGATCAAACTCTGGTTATTGGCGACTCTGTTTTGAGAAATGTGAAGTTAGCGACACCAGCAACCATAGTCAATTGTCTTCCGGAGGCCAGAGCAGGCGACATTGAAGAAAATTTGAAACTGCTGGCTAAGGCTAAGCATAAATTTGGTAAGATTGTAATTCACGTCGGCAGTAATGACACCCGGTTACGCCAATCGGCGGTCACTAAAATTAACATTGAATCGGTGTGTAACTTTGCAAAAACAATGTCGGACTCTGTAGTTTTCTCTGGGCCCCTCCCCAATCGGACCGAGCTGTCTGAATGGTGTCCAAAAAATGAGATGGGCTTCATAGATAATTGGCAAAGCTTCTGGGGAAAACCTGGTCTTGTTAGGAGAGATGGCATCCATCCCACTTTGGATGGAGCAGCTCTCATTTCTAGAAATCTGGCCAATTTTATTAAATCCTCCAAACCGTGACTATCCAGGGTTGGGACCAGGAAGCAGAGTTGTAGTCTTACACACCTCTCTGCAGCTTCTCTCCCCCTGCCAACCCCCCCTCATTACCCCATCCCCGTACAGATGGTGCCTGCTCCCAGACCACCAATAACCAGCAAAAATCTATTTAAGCATAAAAATTCAAAAAGAAAAAAATAATATAGCACCTTCAACTGCACCACAGACTAAAACAGTTAAATGTGGTCTATTAAACATTAGGTCTCTCTCTTCTAAGTCCCTGTTAGTAAATGATATAATAATTGATCAACATATTGATTTATTCTGCCTTACAGAAACCTGGTTACAGCAGGATGAATATGTTAGTTTAAATGAGTCAACACCCCCGAGTCACACTAACTGCCAGAATGCTCGTAGCACGGGCCGAGGCGGAGGATTAGCAGCAATCTTCCATTCCAGCTTATTAATTCATCAAAAACCCAGACAGAGCTTTAATTCATTTGAAAGCTTGACTCTTAGTCTTGTCCATCCAAATTGGAAGTCCCAAAAACCAGTTTTATTTGTTATTATCTATCGTCCACCTGGTCGTTACTGTGAGTTTCTCTGTGAATTTTCAGACCTTTTGTCTGACTTAGTGCTTAGCTCAGATAAGATAATTATAGTGGGCGATTTTAACATCCACACAGATGCTGAGAATGACAGCCTCAACACTGCATTTAATCTATTATTAGACTCAATTGGCTTTGCTCAAAATGTAAATGAGTCCACCCACCACTTTAATCATATCTTAGATCTTGTTCTGATTTATGGTATGGAAATTGAAGACTTAACAGTATTCCCTGAAAACTCCCTTCTGTCTGATCATTTCTTAATAACATTTACATTTACTCTGATGGACTACCCAGCAGTGGGGAATAAGTTTCATTACACTAGAAGTCTTTCAGAAAGCGCTGTAACTAGGTTTAAGGATATGATTCCTTCTTTATGTTCTCTAATGCCATATACCAACACAGTGCAGAGTAGCTACCTAAACTCTGTAAGTGAGACAGAGTATCTCGTCAATAGTTTTACATCCTCATTGAAGACAACTTTGGATGCTGTAGCTCCTCTGAAAAAGAGAGCTTTAAATCAGAAGTGCCTGACTCCGTGGTATAACTCACAAACTCGCAGCTTAAAGCAGATAACCCGTAAGTTGGAGAGGAAATGTCGTCTCACTAATTTAGAAGATCTTCAATTAGCCTGGAAAAAGAGTCTGTTGCTCTATAAAAAAAAGCCCTCCGTAAAGCTAGGACATCTTACTACTCATCACTAATTGAAGAAAATAAGAACAACCCCAGGTTTCTTTTCAGCACTGTAGCCAGGCTGACAAAGAGTCAGAGCTCTATTGAGCCGAGTATTCCTTTAACTTTAACTAGTAATGACTTCATGACTTTCTTTGCTAATAAAATTTTAAGTATTAGAGAAAAAAATACTCATAACCATCCCAAAGATGTATCGTTATCTTTGGCTGCTTTCAGTGATGCCGGTATTTGGTTAGACTCTTTCTCTCAGATTGTTCTGTCTGAGTTATTTTCATTAGTTACTTCATCCAAACCATCAACATGTCTATTAGACCCCATTCCTACCAGGCTGCTCAAGGAAGCCCTTCCATTATTTAATGCTTTGATCTTAAATATGATCAATCTATCTTTATTAGTTGGCTATGTACCACAGGCTTTTAAGGTGGCAGTAATTAAACCATTACTTAAAAAGCCATCACTTGACCCAGCTATCTTACCTAATTATAGGCCAATCGCCAACCTTCCTTTTCTGTCAAAAATTCTTGAAAGGGTAGTTGTAAAACAGCTAACTGATCATCTGCAGAGGAATGGTCTATTTGAAGAGTTTCAGTCAGGTTTTAGAATTCATCATAGTACAGAAACAGCATTAGTGAAGGTTACAAATGATCTTCTTATGGCCTCAGACAGTGGATTCATCTCTGTGCTTGTTCTGTTAGACCTCAGTGCTGCTTTTGATACTGTTGACCATAAAATTTTATTACAGAGATTAGAGCATGCCATAGGTATTAAAGGCACTGCGCTGCGGTGGTTTGAATCATATTTATCTAATAGATTACAATTTGTTCATGTAAATGGGGAATCTTCTTCACAGACTAAGGTTAATTATGGAGTTCCACAAGGTTCTGTGACCAATTTTATTCACTTATTTTTATTCACTTTATACATGCTTCCCTTGGAAGGCTGGACTATTGTAATTCATTATTATCAGGTTGTCCTAAAAGTTCCCTGAAAAGCCTTCAGTTAATTCAAAATGCTGCAGCTAGAGTACTAACGGGGACTAGAAGGAGAGAGCATATCTCACCCATATTGGCCTCTCTTCATTGGCTTCTTGTTAATTCTAGAATAGAATTTAAAATTCTTCTTCTTACTTATAAGGTTTTGAATAATCAGGTCCCATCTTATCTTAGGGACCTCATAGTACCATATCACCCCAATAGAGCACTTCGCACTCAGACTGCAGGCTTACTTGTAGTTCCTAGGGTTTGTAAGAGTAGAATGGGAGGCAGAGCCTTCAGCTTTCAGGCTCCTCTCCTGTGGAACCAGCTCCCAATTCAGATCAGGGAGACAGACACCCTCTCTACTTTTAAGATTAGGCTTAAAACTTTCCTTTTTGCTAAAGCTTATAGTTAGGGCTGGATCAGGTGACCCTGAACCATCCCTTAGTTATGCTGCTATAGACTTAGACTGCTGGGGGGTTCCCATGATGCACTGAGTGTTTCTTTCTCTTTTTGCTCTGTATGCACCACTCTGCATTTAATCATTAGTGATTGATCTCTGCTCCCCTCCACAGCATGTCTTTTTCCTGGTTCTCTCCCTCAGCCCCAACCAGTCCCAGCAGAAGACTGCCCCTCCCTGAGCTTGGTTCTGCTGGAGGTTTCTTCCTGTTAAAAGGGAGTTTTTCCTTCCCACTGTCGCCAAGTGCTTGCTCACAGGGGGTCGTTTTGACCGTTGGGGTTTTTACGTAATTATTGTATGGCCTTGCCTTACAATATAAAGCGCCTTGGGGCAACTGTTTGTTGTGATTTGGCGCTATATAAATAAAATTGATTGATTGATTGATGAGCCCAGACTGGGGGTTTCTTTTGGGCCTTAACCACTGTGCGGGCTGTATCCACATACTGCCTCTTCCTCTTCTTATTGTCCTCTCCATGAAAAAGATTATAGCACAAACTGAACTGTTCACAAAATGTTCTGAATTGGGTAAGACTAGGAAAGCTACCTGCGAGGTCCATTTTCTGGCTGGTCGATTCTGTCAGGGTTTGTTACCACTCAATACAGGAATTGGACCCCAAATGCAAAGTAGCCAAAACACAAGTAGTAAGTGCAAAAACAAGATATTTAATAAGAAGTCCAAAAAAGGTAATTAGACAGTAAATCAGAACATCAAAATGGCAAAGGAGAAAAACTCTAGAAATACAATAAGTGTCCATGAACAAAGTTAAACAAACAAAAAGACAAAAATCCAGAAAAAGGCAGACAAGGTAATAAATGCAACAAAAGGTGACTGTCAAAAAGGTGACAGTGAAGTAACTTACAAAATGAAGAGTAACCCATGTAGACTGACAGGACGCGTGGCAGAGGACTCAGATATGACATACAATCAACCAGCACAAGCAGAAATCAAGACGTGACTTATATAACCAACAAATTACATACAGGTGTGGATAATGACCAGAACTAAAGAAGCACGTAAGAACAATCAATGTGTGCACACACAAGACAATAACACCAAACAACCTGAGCGGAACAAAATAAAACTGGAACAAGAATGAACTGATAGAAATACAAAAACTGCAATGACTGAAAATAAAATACATGAAAAGCAGGAGGATCATCATGAGGGGAGAACAGCCCTCCCTGCAGCTGTCAGATAACCCTGCCTCGCTGTCAAGCGATACCCTGACAACGGACGTAAACGCGAACCCGGAAACAGAATAAGAACCCAGACGACTAGACCACTCGCTCACACACACACCAAGGAAAAGCACACCCACACAACAGGAGCACAAGCAATCCCTGCATGCGCGCGCACACACACACACACACACACACACACACACACACACACACACACACACACACACACACACACACACACACACACACACACACACACACACACGAGACTCGCACCGACAGGCAGGTGAGAAGCAGACCAGATAAAATACACACTAAGAAATAACAACAAAAAAACTCAATGAGAAAATAATCTGTGAAGCCATGGATGCAAGAAATAACCCAAGGTCTATGATAACACATAAAGCCCTAAATCTCAAATGACAGCAGACACACACACACACACACACACACACACACACACACACACACACACACACACACACACACACACACACACACACACACACACACACACACAGGACAGGTGTGACAAAATAAATAAAAATCCCAAAAACAGCAGAGAACATGACAGGGGCTGTGTGGCCAGTGCAGGTACTGGGAATCTTGTTAAAGTTGAGGGTCACATGACTTCCAGTCAGTATCATCAGATTCTTGAGAACAATGTTCATGAATCAGTCACAAAGCTGAAGTTGCGCCGGGGATGGATCTTTCAAATTGACAACGACCCTAAACACTGCTCAAAATCTACTAAGGCATTCATGCAGAGGAACAAGTACAATGTTCTGGAATGGCCATCTCAGTCCCCATACCTGAATATTATTGAAAATCTGTGGTGTGATTGGGCTGTCCATGCGCAGAAACCAACAAACCTGAGTGAACTGGGGATGTTTTGTAAAGAAGAATGGTCCAAAATACCTTCAACCAGAATCCCGACTTTCATTGGAAGCTATAGGAAGCATTTAGAAGCTGTTATTTCTGCAAAAGGAGGATCTACTAAATATTGATGTATTTTTTATGCTGTGGTGCCCAAATTTATGCACCTGCCTAATTTTGTTTAAAGAATTATTGCACACTTTCTGTAAATTCACAATAAACTTCATTTCACTTCTCAAATATCACTGTCTTTGTCTGCTATATGATATATTTAACTGAAATTGCTGATCCACACAACCAATTATTTATAAAGGAAAATCATGGAAATCATCAGGGGTGCCCAAACCTTTACATACAACTGTATGAAAGTCAACAATGTGGTATGAATTATTTCACAGTCATTAAAAAAAAGAATGTTTGCAGTGAACACATTTCAACATGGATTTTAATTAAAAGAAATAAATTACTAAAAAATGTAAAAGAACAGTCAATCAACATCCTCATTCCAAACTTTTGAAATGTTATTTTAAACTCTTTCAAATGACGAGCAAAATGAATATTCAGTAGTCAAGAGAGTTTTCACAGAAGTGCCACCACTAATATCTTCCAGCTTGAAAAGAAGTCAGTAAATTAAATAAGAGCTGTGGAAAACTGACAAAAAGAACTTTCCTGTTCACTTTGCTGTTATTCCATTTGTTACCACATGAGGATAGTCTCGAGCTACAGGTCTGACCAGCATGCACTCCTGCAGTCAGTGTTGTTGATGCTGATGAGGCTGTTGAAGGATGTGTGAGGTCACTGTTGCATTCCTCATCCTTCCAATCATCATCCCCGTCTCAGCTTGGCAACAGGCTTGCAACATTTTGACAAAACCTCTTTCAATAATAAAGTAAAACAAAACTCCCAAAAAACATGGATTTGTTACATTGTTTTAATGGGCTTTTGTCTGACAGTTTGTAGACTGTGTGAGTCAGAGTATGAATGTGTTTGTCTGTCTGTATGTGTCCCTGCAATAGATGTCTAGGGTGAACCCCATCTTTCTCCATGTGACTGCTGGGAATGGCTCCAGCCCCCCATGTCCCCGAAGTGGAAGAAGCGGGTTCAGAAAAACAATGGGTGGAATATATCAAATTATTTTTTAAACACTCAGGCTCCTTCATTGAAATTTTTTTCAAAAGTGGCAGCTTCAGACAAAAGTGATGTGAAGTCTCTTCATGCAGAACTCACACCCTTTAATCAGCAGAGGATGAATGCAAGTGGGTAGGTGCCAGGCACCCAAAGCAGCTGGACCCACAATGCAGACTCCCAGATCAGGTTTAGGTGTAAAAGAAGTCGTCATCTTTATTCCAGGCTGAAGTACGGTACACAGGTGATCAAGCAGCAGAGCAGAGGTACAAACAGGGTCAGGCAAAAACACAGTCATATTCAAGCAGGGGTCAGAGGCAAGAGCAAACACTGACATCAGGGATGAGGCAAAACGCGTGGTCGAGGTAAACAGGGCAAGATACGTTACATGGCTAAGCAAAAACAGGACTGTAAACAGCAGACTGGAATGTGTACAAACAATGACAAACTGGCAGGGGAGTGTGGCTGGGAGGTGTTTAAATAAGACAGGCGTTAAGGTGCACGTGAGGAACAATCTAGAAAGGAAGCGCGACAGGTGGACAAAGATTATACACTGGGGAAAGATAGTGAGGAAGGGAGTGCACAAAGTGGAGTGTTGTAGGATACAAAGATGCGTGAGCAGGTGCAAAGAGCGTGAGTGAATGGAAACACAAAGCAGACTATCAAAGTGTGAAACGGGGACAGGAGCTGGTGAAGAGGCATGAAGTGGCAACACAATCAGGTATGAGTGAGAGATGAAGACACAATGACAGGTGCAGGGAGTGGAGTGAACACAAACAAATGAGGACAAACTGAGAACAGAGCTAAAATGGAATCTAAGGACAGAATATAATACTACTATGAAGAGGACCAGGACAGAGCATGAATCATAAGAACTAAAAGTGAACCAAGATATAATAAGTACAAGAGAAAAACTACATGAGAACTGATCAGAAAATAGAAAATGAATACTAAAGCAAAACTAAACAGGAACTAACAGAGAGCAAAACCCAATATTAAAGTACAACAGAAAACAACAGAAATGACAACAGCAAAAATAAACAGATGATAACTAAATGATAAACAATGAAAACACAACCTGGCAGAACAAACTAGAATGGAACTGAACAATGACCAAAGTATGAAAGTAACAAAGAAACAAAGTGACAAAGCAAAACAGAATAGAGAATAAATACATGATGAAAATAAAATAACTAATAAATCAAAGCTGGGGCATGTGAAGGGACAAAGAAAGAGGGAAAAACCAAATCAAAGCCCAGATCCGGCCTAAATCATCGTGATAGCAAGAACATTTGTAAGTCACTGAATAACTTTTGTGGAACTATAACAGTGATGTAATGAGTATGACATCCCTATGGTACATCTCTCTGGAGCAGGCATCCTGAAAAATTAAATAAGCATCCAAGAAGGAGTCAAGTGAGAGAAGCTACTGGTTATTGACCCAGACCTCATGATGCAATATGTATCATGACACACTGAGACTTAGCATGCATGTGTATTTGTGGCTGCAATGGTGTTTGCATGTTTTTACAGTTTCAGACCTTTAGTAAGTCTGGCCTTGTGTTACTAACAGTGCACAATGAGCTTAGCATCTGTCAAATGTGCAAAATGTTACACTCGTACAATGACAACGATGACCCACCTGGGGTGCCGGTGAATTTATTGTACGGTTCACACTGTAAAACAGAAAACAGAAGCAGTCTTCAGTGAGTATTGGCTTTCTGTGCTGCTATCTTGACCGTCTTCTGCTTAATGACTGAGCTTGCTTCCTGCTACAACAGGATTACAGCGCCACAAATAATACAGTAACTAATAATGTAATTATTACCGTTACACCGTTAAGCAAATATGCAACCATTACTGTTCTACCATTATCTCACTTACTGAACACAATATTTAGATGCAGCAGGTTTGAAACCGTTTGTAGCAGCTTCTTCCTGTTTGCCATAACCTTACGATTTATTCACATGACAACAAAAGTACAAGATAAGGCTACTAACATTGCAGCACGACGACATTAACAGTCACACACGGCTCTCAGCCAACCGCTACGGCAGGCACCACACACACTGTGTTAGCAGCTGAGGCTAGCAGTAGTTAGCTGCCTTATTCCTGGACGTTAACTACATTCTAAACATATAAATATAGCACCACAACTTACAAATAAACTTAATAGAACTGTATGGGACGCTTGTGCACTTTGCTCATCTGTAAAACAGAAAATAGAAGCAGTCTTCAGTGTGTATTGGCTTGCTGTGCTGCTATCTTGACCATCCTCTGCTTAATGACTGAGCTTGCTTCCTGCTACAACAGGATTACATCACCAGTCAGCTTCATTACAAAGCCAATACTGCCACCCTCTGACGCAAATGGGTGTTGCCCTACGATTACTTCAGCTAAAACAGGTGAGTCTACAAGTGACACAAAGTGTTTTAAACTATATTAATGAGAAAAATAATGGTGGGGGGACCAAGTTAATTGCAAGCACTAATAAAGAAATAATTCTGGACATAATTTGAACTAATAAAATGTCCAGGGTGCCACAAAAACAGTTTGCACTATCCAGTTAGTGTGTTTGACTTCATTAATATGCAATTTGGGGATGGTCCATTCAAGTGTACAAACTTCTGGTAGGGAAGGCCCACTGTAGCCAAGTGCTTGCTCACAGGGGGTCGTTTTGACCGTTGGGGTTTTACATAATTATTGTATGGCCTTGCCTTACAATATAAAGCGCCTTGGGGCAACTGTTTGTTGTGATTTGGCGCTATATAAAAAAAAAAAAATGAAATTGAATTGAACATGCAAATAGGGGATGCTCACAGTATTAAACTAATTCATTCAATATAAACGTCAGGCATATTCAACTTTAATGCATGCTAGCTTCTTTTAGAATACCTCTCCATGCTTAACAAGTGGGCGAGACACATACAGCAGGTAAAGTAAGGATTGAACATGTCACCATTTTTCTCAGTAAATTTCTATTTTTCTCAGTCTATTTCTAAAGGTTCTACTGACATGAAATTTTCTCCAGATGTCAGTAACAACCCAAGTAATCCACACATTGAAGAAATCAAACCATATATGTCCATGAATTAAGTTGTGTAATAATGTGAAAGGACACAAGAAAAAAAAAAATGAACACCTTAAGAAAGGGACACCAACTGAAATCTATCAGTAATTAAAAAGCAGTCCTGCCCCATGTCCGTGCAAATTAATACTAACCGGTTCAATCCCAAGTGATGGCCTATAAAAAGGTGTTTTATTACCAAGTTGTCACACAAGAAACATCTCATTATGGGCAAAAGCAAGGAGTTCTCTCAAGATCTTCATAACCTTATTTTTGCAAAACATACTGATGGCATTGGTTCCAGAAGGATTTCCAGAAGGCCGTAATCTGGAAGTGGAAAGAACATTATTTCACTATAAACTGGCCAAGACCAGGTGCTCCTTGCAAGATTTCTGACAGAGTAGTGAAAATAGTTATCCAAAGTGTTGTCCAAGAGCCAAGGACCAATTGTGGAGAGCTTCAGAAAGACCTGGAATTAGTAGGTACAACTGTGCACATCACCCCAAAAACAACATACCAACAGTGAAGTTTGGAAGTGGGCACATCTTGGCGTGGGACTGTTCTTCAGCATACGGCACTGACAAACTTCATATAATTGTCTCAGTACATTTTGTATTCATCCTTCCATCAGTCTTGATAAAAAAAATATATATATCTGCTGCCATCTACCAGGATGGTCAAGATGAAACAACGGTGGACAAACACACAGTCAACGAAACTCTCAGCTGGTTTCAGAGAATGAAAATAAAGCAACTAGAATGGCCCATAGGGCTGTCTATTTCAATTTATCTCCCCAGTCAACCCCCAATCAACTGTGTATTTACTCTGTTGGAAGTCTCACAGGACAAGTTGGAACATGCCCAGCTGTTAAACAATTTCTCGGATACTCACTCGACTGAAAAGCCACCGAAAGCCGTCTGAATCTTACAAATGGTTTCCAACATGGAGGTGTTGTTTGTCTCACGCCATGAGCGGCTGCGTCCCGACGCGCGAATCCGTCCGCACATCTTTCATTACAAAATCTCCTTTAACAGTGGAATGTGTCGATAAAGTGCTGATCCTGACCTCTTCTGAAACTTCTCTGCTAGTCACACGACGTCCTGCATCAACAGAGCCTTAAACTTGGAAGTGATCTGCTCGTTCCAGCCTGTCGATGGCTGCTCGGGGCGCGGTGCGCTCTCCGCCGCCGTGGGCCGTTTTTAATCCAGTTTTAATGGTCCTTAATCCGTGTGATACCGATAGAATCTTCACCGAAAGCCATCTGAATCTTCCAAATGGTTTCCATCTGGCTGTCTGGCAGAGTTTCTGAAAATATTTTGATGGAACAAAGCGGCAATCGCTCCGCCATTCCTAAACAATAAAAATCCGAGGAGGGGGGTGGACCAGTGCTCACTCAAAGCCTACCCACAGGCGAATGACGCAACCGACAGGCGTGAAAAAACTCACTTATGCGCACGAAGGTTCAAGCTTGTCTGATGCAAGTGCACATGATTCAAATCCATATACTTTTTTGAAAAAGATAAAAAGGTCGCATAGTTTTCTCACAGACCTCGTATTTGCACTCCACAGTGTCACTGAATTCATTGAAGTGAAAGATGACAAAACATTACATCACTATAAAATGCAGTAATCTATATTATAATAGCCACGTCGCCTCTGTGTGCATGTATGCATGTGCGTGTATGGTTTCTATCATGGAGAAACTCAGGAGAACTGATATTTGCCATTTAGTGGAAAATGGAAATTGATAGGACTAATATTTTTGGAGAAATTAGTGATATTGGCTAACAACAGTGAGCAATGGACATTGTGCTGCAATGCACCATGGGATTCTGAGTTTTGGAGTTTTAAATGTTGTAACTGTGGTTCATGTTAGTTTATTGATTGTGTTTTGTAGTTCAATTGGTTTAGTCAGTTTATTGTGCCATGTTGCCGTTACCATGAGTAAGAAGTGTATTGCATTTGATATCTTCTGACACTGTCTGTGGGTGTGTAACACTGAAAAAAAAGAATGCAGAAAAGACAAAAAGCCGTGGGTGCATGCATATGATCTTGATTACAAACTGGGGAGAGCTGACATTTGCTGTTTGGTATACTTATGCATTTTGGGTCAGGGATCTATGCTGCCAAAATGGCACATTGATAGGACTAATATTGTTGGAGAAACTACGGATATTAGCTAACAAACACTGAACAATGGATGAGAAAGAAGATCATACAACATGTGCATGAAGCTACCGGAGGGTGTCTGTTAGTTGTGTCAGCAGGTCTTTGGGGTTGCAGGGATATAATTGCTCAGTTCAGCAGGTGGGAGTAGGAGGATTACTTGGTGATATTCCTAGATTTAGACCAGATCCAGCTTGAGGACTGTAGACCTTTGATTGTGACTCACATGTTGCGGTTGACAAGGCCTAGCTGAGAGAGAGAGAGATTGTGGACCACCCTATAAAGCTGTGGCAGCCAATTTCAATTGGTAGGATGCAACATGCCCAGCATTTATCTTCATAGACAGCCAGTAGTGATTCATAAGGGGCTTCTTTTCCATTCACATGCATTGTCCATATTCTCCTCCCGTGGGACGGTGAGTCCCACATTACACTTGCTCGCATGTGACCACATTACCAGGTCAGGGCACTCATTGGTACTGATGATGTGGATTGGAAATTTCAGCGCTACACTAAGGTCAGCGGGTATCTTCCAGTCATGAGCACCACTGAGGAGTTTTGAGTGCTTTGCTCTTCAAGTGTGCTGGGATAGGTGTCTGCCCCCTTTGCAGAAGGCATTTTGGGGTTTGGGGTCTTTACAGTCTGGACTCACATGCCATTCCAGCAGGGGGGTGGTAAATCATCTAAATATTAAAAGTGTGCGTGCGTGATTTTATTTAGTGAGTTCAACGTACAACCCCAATTCTAATGAAGTTGGGACGTTGTGTGAAATGTAAATAATAACAGAATGCAATGATTTGCAAATTGTCTTCAACCTATATTCAGTTGAATACACCACAAAGACAAGATATTTAATGTTCAAACTGCAAGACCTTTTTTGTTTTTGTGCAAATATTTGCTGATTTTGAAATGGATACCTGCAACACATTTCAAAAAAGCTGGGACAGTGGCAACAAAAGACAGGGAAAGTTGATGAATGCTCAAAGAATACCTGCTTGGAACAATCCACAGGTGAACAGGTGAGTGTCATGATTGGGTATAAAAAGGACTAGTCCAACAGTTTAAGAACAATATTTCTCAATGTTCAATTGCAAGGAATGTAGGGATTCCATCATCTACAGTCCATAATATAATCAGAAGATTCATAGAATCTGGAGAACAGTCTACACATAAGTGGAAAGGCCAAAAACCAACATTGATTGCCCATGACTTTCGGTCCCTCACGCGGCACTGCATTAAAAACCGACATCATTGTGTAAAGGATCTTATGGTGTGGGTTCAGAAACACTTCAGAAAACCATTGTCATTGCTACATCTACAAGTGCAAGTTAAAACTCTACCATGCAAAGTGAAAGCCATACATCAGCAACATCCAGAAATGCCACCGCCTTCTTTGGGCCTGAGCTCATTTGAAATGGACAGATGCAAACTGGAAAAGTGTGCTGTGGTCTGATGAGTCCACATTTAAAATTGTTTTCGGAAATCATGGACATCATGTCCTCCAGACAAAAGAGGAAAAAGACCATCCAGATTGTTACCAGGACAAAGTTCAAAAGTCAGCATCTGTGATGGTATGGGGGTGTGTTAGTGCCCATGGCATGGGCAACTTACACATCTGTGATGGCACCATCAATGCTGAAAGGTAAATCCAGGTTTTGGAGCAACACATGCTGCCATCCAAGCAACGTCTTTTTCAGGGACGTCCCTGTTTATTTCAGCAAGACAATGCCAAGCCACATTCTGCATGCGTTACAACAGTGTGGCTTTGTAGTAAAAGAGTGCGGGTACTAGACTGGCCTGCCTGCAGTCCAGACCTGTCGCCCATTGAAAATATGTGGCGCATTATGAAATGCAAAATATGACAATGGATTCCCCGGACTGTTGAACAGCTGAAGTCGTACATCAAGCAAGAATGGGACAGAATTCCTACAATGTCCTACAAAGCTTCAGTTCCCAAACGCTTATTGAGTGTTGTTAGAAGGAAAGGTGATGTAACACAGTGGTAAACATACCACTGTCCCAGCTTTTTTAAATGTGTTGCAGGTATCCATTTCAAAATAAGCAAATATTTGCACAAAAACAAAACAATCTATCAGTTTGAATATTAAATATCTTGTCTTTGTGGTGTATTCAATTGAATATAGGTTGAATAGGATTTGTAAATCATTGTATTGTTTTTATTTACATTTTAAACAATGTCCCAACTTCACTGAAATTGGGGTTGTAAGTACTTAATATAATTGTAAATATGTTAAAAATACATGGATGAACACTTATTTCCATTATGGTCATTTTAAAAATCAAATGACAAAACAGAAATAATAATAAAATAAAATAATTATAATAATCATAATAATCATAATGATAATAATAATAACAACTATAGTGTGTATATGATAACATGAACCTTGTTATGGTCAGAACCAGAATACCAGATTAAGAACCCAAAATGCAGGGAGCCATAATTGGGGATAACCAAGTAACAGTTTTATTGAATAACAATGAATAAATGATAAATCTACAAATTCGTTGGGTGAGGCACTGGATGGAAGAGATGCTGAGTGGACCAAAATGCTGAGCTAATGAGTGATGAGTTCCCAAACCAGATGGCAGAGGTAACCAGAGCCAGGACCAGGCAGCCGTGACGGAGCTGACCAGGAGCGTGGTTGCTCGAGACACAAGGAAAAAATCATTCAAACATCAGGGAAGCAGATCAAAGAATTGAATACCAGGAAAATACTGAGGCCGGGATACCACACAGGTAAAACTGAGTTTCCGGAGGCTGGAGTGGAAGAACCAGGGTTTCTATAGAGATGACGTGATTGCTGACAGGTGTAATGACTCAGCTCCGTGACACGGTGCCTAGGGACACAGACAGGGAGGGGGAGCAGAGCAGAGCAGATCCATGGCAGCACAACAAACCTAAACAATTTAGAAATACATTAAGACTGTAAATTAAGATTAAAAAAATATGTATTTAACAGGAATTAAAACATTCCTTTTTCTAAAACTGTTGCGGTCGAAGGTTCTAAAAACATTTTAGACTCACACGCCATTGAGGCTTTTCAGGTTTCAAATCCCGCAAAACCTCGGAGAGGTCGCCGTGCTGCGAGATCTCAGTAACATTTAGAACTGCATTGAGACGCTCTGATCACGCTTCACTTTAACCGCTGCACACGGACAACACAGTTAACATCGCAACATAAAACTATTTTTATATTGTGCCTAAAACTCTTGTGAATATATTCTCTGGGTTTTTAGACGTTGTTATTGTGTTTATTTTATGTAAACATGTGAGAATCACAGGCTGTCTCTCCGTTATTTTCAATGGGAGCTGCTGTGAGCTACGCTCGCTTCCTGTTCATGTCGTTCTGGGGGAAAGTGAAGTTTGCTCTTTAACATTTTGATTACTGTTCTTTACAACACTGTTTGTCCTCTTTGTTCCAGACTAATATATATAATATGTCTGAAATTTGGTTTGCGCTTATTAAATTCCACGCAGATTAAACGTAGGAGACACGGATTTTTTGTTTAGCAAGTTTTCAGTGTATCATGCAGCAGTCTCTTATTAACGTGACGAAAAGCATAAAAAAATGACATTTTTGTAGTAGTCATTGTGTAGATTCTCTATGTTGTTTTGACTGCAGTGACTCTCTGGCACGCAAGGGATTATGGGATACGTGAAAACCCCGAATTCCAATTCATTATAGAAACTGCATAATTTATTACCACCCTTGAAAAATGTCAGCTACCTATTTGATAAACATTACCCAATCTAGAGCCTGTTGATCCCCATGGGCAACATGCTAGTCAATAAATATAATCCAAAAGTAGATATTATTCTGAAATAGGCCATTCTACATTGTGAATAATTTGATATAATTTGATATAACTTTTGATACTTTGAATATATTTTGATGCTAATACATAATGTAGTTTTTTCTAAAGTAGCACTTTCAATGCAGGACTTTTTAAATTGGACACAGTATTCTAATAAAGTCTGCATAGCCAAGGAGCTTGATTATGTTCTTGTGGGAAATTGCTGGAGACTTCTGCAGAATTGTAACATTTAATTTTCTGAAATACTTTATAAAAAGGTGCACCTGTATGTATGTGTGTATGCATGTAATTCAATTCAATTTATTTAATTTATATAGTGCCAAATCACAACAAAGTAGCTTCAAGGCCCTTCACACAAGTAAGGTCTAACCTTACCAATCCCTAGAGCAGGTGCCACCAACCCTGTTCCTGGAGGGCACCTGCCCTGCATGTTTACTAACTTTCCCTGTTCCAGTCCTAGGTAATTAATTCCATCAGGTGTGCTCCGCCAATCAAGAGCTGGATAATACCACTTAAAAAAAATCAGTTGTCACTTGAGTAAGTAGATATGGAATGCAGGGCAGGTGCTCTCCAGGAACAGGGTTGGTGACCTCTCCCCTAGAGCAAGCACACAGGCGACAGTGGTGAGGATAAACTCCCTCTGATGAATTGAGGAAGAAACTTCAAGCAGACCAGACTCAAAGGGGTGACCCTCTGCTTGGGCCATGCCACCGACATAATTGACAAAACAAATATACAGGAAATTTTGGGAGTCCATGCCAGTGCACAGGATGGGAGGCTTGCAGAAGTGATTAGAGACTTTCAAGTCCAGACTTAAGATGCACGTATTTTCCCTTTCATATGGCTAGCATACTGGAGTAGTATATTACTATGATTTTAACCCTTTTAAACTCATTTATGAGTAAAAAGAGCGGGCCGCGGCCTCAACTTTATCTAAAGTCTGCATCTTTTAGTGAAGTTTAGGGCTAGTGGCCAGCGATCACCTTAGTATTTCTTCTGTTTTTCTTGTTGCTTAATACTGACAAATTATACTGTACAACTGTATTTGTTGTTTTTCTGCAAGCCTCCCATCCTATACACCAGCATGGATGCCCAAAATTTCCTGTACATTTGTTTTTGTCAATTGTGTCGGGAGCATGGTCCAAGCAGAAGGTCACCCCTTTGAGTCTGGTCTGCTTGAGGTTTCTTCCTCAAATCATCAGAGTGAGTTTTTCCTTACCACTGTCACCTGTGTGCTTGCTCTAGGTAAGGTTAGACCTTACTTGTGTGAAATGCCTTGAGGCAACTTTGTTGTGATTTGATGAATAAAAAAAGGTGATTGGGATATCGCAACTGAGCACCAAGCCCTATGTGGCTTCCTCCACCGAACCAAGAGTCTGAAAGCCGTCATCCACAGCTGGCGTTTCTAGGCTAATACTAATGGGCACCCTAACTGGCTCAACGCTAATCTCATCTGGAATGCCCGTAACATCTAACTCTACTGAGCTAAGAAGCTGTTCTATCTTACGGACACGGCGCTCTGAAAGAGACACCCTATCTGCCAGCATCGCGTAGGATTTATGTAAAGTGTAAAGTAGTGTACTGTGTAGTGTGCACCATAAATTCCAAGAGTGTAGCCAAGCTAGCGTGAGCTAACCGCTAACGAAAATGCTAACTACTGCTAAGATTCACACAGGAGTAAAATAATGAGCTACAATTCACAGCAGTTACACTGAAAAACTAACAGAAGTATTAGGCCTCACTCTCACTGAATCCGATGTGCTTACCAAATCTGTGGGCGTGGTAAGTGCTGCAGTGGGCCACTCACACCGACCCCCTGTCTGCTGTGCGGAGCTGCCGCCAACTCTGGCAACAGGTCCATAGACTGCTAGAACATTTCTACATGAGCGAATATGGAAACACTTCCTGTTTTGATTTGGAGAGCTCCGGTAGCCCGCAAGGATAGACTTCTTGCGGCAAAATCTGCAGCACTGCAGGGTCTCAGTAACTGCAGCCACAGCGCTCCATGGCCACTGAGAGGTTTATATCTTTTTCATGACTTGGATTCTCTGCGGGGCCTGCATCCGTACCCCACAACGGTAACACCGGAGGCAGTGTGAGCGAGGGGTTAGACTGGTAGTATCAGTAATAAAAGAAATTATTAAAAAAATGCAGCCGACCTAGCTAATGCAAGCTAACCGCGAACGGAATGCTAACCACTCCTAAGATTCACAACAAGAGAAATTTAGTTAAATAAGATTCACAATAAATGCTTTTAAAAACTAAAAGAAGTGTTAAAGAGAAACAGAAGAAACAAATACAACCTTGTAGTGATTAGAAGCGCTCAGTCCACCGGAAGCAAGTTGCCAAATCTGTGAGTATGCATGTACAGTACCAGTAAAGCCCAGGTTACACATAGACGGTTTTGTCGGCGGGTAGTACATAGACTGAAGTTCGCGGTAGTTCCGGCTGTTTTTGCGGTGGAAAGGGGCGGAGCATTTCGCCAGCATTTTGAGCGCCGTACTAGCCGCAAATACGTGGATAAAACGCTGCTAAATCCGCCGAATAAAGCGGCATTTTGACACCATAGCATCTGGCACACGTCAGGCAACGGGGGTTAATAACCAGTTCTATCCTTTACAATCACAGGTTAAGACGCGCGTGAGAACGGCGGTGTTCTGCTGCTGCCGATAATGCCCTGTGTACCGCTGGATTTATCCAGGCAAATCCTGTGTTATTCCAGGAACTTTTGCATATAGGCACTGCCCCCAGAGTATAATAGGCTGAAGCAGCTGTCACTGCAGGGGGAGGGAGCTCATCCTCAGCCTTTTCTTTTCCTCTCCTTTTCCCCTCCTCAACGTGTTGCTCGTCTCCACCACAGGGCTACCCTCTGCTTCTGAACCAGACCTCTTGGTAAGTCCTTGCCGCTGCCAATTTTCTTTTAGGAGGCATACTGGAGCTTCTCTGCAAAAATACCTGGAGCTGGCCGCAAGTGAGAGGCCTGCATGCAGCGCGCTAGCGTTTTTATACTGACCACCGCCTATCGGCCATTTGGAACGCCGTTAACCGGGAGGTGGCATTTAGAACAGCGTACTGTCCACTAGTGCCGCCATTTTGTCTTCCTCTGTCGCTGGTTAAAACGCCTTTGAGGACGCTGATGTGGGCTCTATCGCCGTTTTACACGCTGTTGGTTAGGGATACAACGCCGGCCGCCAATTACGGTGGTGTAAACTGCAGCACTACAGGAAGGGGCATGATGAAACGGCGATTAAAAAGTATCAAACGCCGTTGTTCGCGTTGTCTCCGTCATCACGCAAATTCTCGACATGTTGAATAATTTTTTCGACGATTCCCGGTAAAGCCAGAACTAAGCCACGCCCCTAGTGCCGGCGTTAACAACAGCGTGTGATCCTTAAGACGGCCAAAAACTCTTCCGGGACGCTTCTAGGAGCTCTTACCGACTATGTGTAAACAGGGCTTAAGGCATTTGAACACACTTACGCATTCATTTATAAGAGTGGCCTTAGAAGATTCCACAAACATTTGAAGTCTCTTTTCAAACTCTTGAAAAAGCTACCATGCTGCTCAGAACCTGTAATTATACAGACCTTTGATCAAAGACCTGAGAATGAGCAAGATGATAATGTGGATGGGGTGAGTGAGAGTGTGAATGTGTTTGTCTGTCTATATGTGGCCCTACGATAGACTGGCAACCTGTCCAAGGTGTACCTCGCCTCACACCCTATGATTACTGAGCTAGGCTAGGGGTGCAATGGTTCTCGGTTTAAAACTGAACCGTACTGTTCGCTATGTACGGTTCAATACGCTGTTATGAACCGCAATTTTTCAGTCTTGCCATTGACACGAATTTCTTACTGCCAAAGAATGGATTTGTGTACTATTTGCTCGCGCCTGCAGAAAACCCCTCCCCGCAAGTGAATTATCCAATCACTGCTGTGCTCCACCCCCCTGTAACTGAAGCTGACACAGTCGAGTTATGTGAAGAAAAAACCATGGTGTGCGGAGGAGAGAGAGAAGTTTTAAGAAGCACCGTCTTCATTTAAATCTGCAGTGTGGGGACATTTCGGTTTCACTGTTGAATACAGTGACAAAGAAGAGAAAAAAGTGGACAGAAGTAAGACTGTATGTAAGCATTGCTTGACTCATATCCCGAACGCTAATGGAAACACTACAAACATGTCCATGCATCTCTGTCGTCACCACCCAGACCTAAAGTGCAAACGTCTATTTGAGATGCTTTTCAACGGTCATATAGCAGCAATTCAGAGAAGCACAAGAAAATAACCCGTGCAGTGGGGATGTTCATTGCGAAAGATTTGCAGCCTTTTTCAGTGGTTGGAGACGAGGGGTTTCATCACTTAACCCTCTGGGGTCGGAGGGCATTTTTTTGGACAGTTCTCTCGCCTGGCATAAATGTTTATTATTGCTGTTAACAGCTGTCCTTGCATCCCACAATCAAGTTTTATGTCTCTTTTTTTCAGGACAACGTGTGTTTTCAGAATATATATTTTTGTTGTGTTTTATAAGTGTAATAAAGGTTTACAATCAAAAACTAGGCAAGGAAAAAATAAAGTGAAAAATAATTTTCCACACACATTTATTCAAAACACACAGCAAACTATAATAAACAACTGTTTTGACACTTTATAAAGGTAATTTAAGGCCTTATGTGAAAGACTGTACAACAAAAAGGTTCAAACAATAAACACAAATGCACATTTTGAAGAATATATACAAAATGGTCTATGCGGTTTGTACTCCATTAATATGGTAAACAGTGCCTTACGCAGAGAAAGCAACAGTGTATCCAGTAACATTCACATGCAAACTAGTGGAGCAATCCTGATAGTTACACACTCTTTGTTTGAGCACGTGAGATTGTCATCAGAGGCTCTCCGTGTGCTCCTGCTTTCAATGATCGCTGTGCGTAATGGCGCAGGGTACACTGAGTATGTACTAATAGTATGTACTCATTGGAGCACCCAGGGGGCTATTCAAATGGGCCAACTAGTAACATATCACTCCTGAAAATGATCTTTGGCTTTTCACGTGAGGTAAATCTGCCCTACGATTGGATTTTGGAAAATCATGTGACGGCGAACCAATTCCAATTGGACACTCACATTGCGCACTTCATCACACAGCTTCTATTAGGAGTACAGAGATGGCCGATGGCTGGCTCGAAGGTCCGCGGAGTTAACCTTTCAGCAAAAAAAAAAAGTAAGTTTCTATCTCATATCATTCAAAAGTTATTTATAATTTAGCAAAGCTTGGTCTTAGCCGTCGTATACGATGGCGTCGGCCCCAGAGGGTTAATGAAACCTCTCGACCCATGTTATGTTGTTCCCTCCCACACTCATTTCTCCGACACCGTAATTCCTGCCATATATGAAACGCCGCAAAAAACTGCAGAAGATGACTTGTTGAAAACGCAAAACTTCGCACTAACCACAGACAGAGGACTTCGAGGGTGACAGACAGTTACCTCACTGTCACGGTTCACTACATGTCAGAGTCGGACTGGAAAATGAAGATTGCAGTCCTGCAAACTCGACCAATCTATGAAAGCCACACAAACGCCAACTTATCTCACGACTTGAGAAAGGTAGTGACTGAGTGGAAGTTGGAGTGGACAAATATGACAATTCCAGTCACCACCAACAATGCCTCTAACATAGTGAATGCAGTCCGTGAAACAGAGGGGCTGGGACCACAGATAGGCTGCTTTGCTTATACAGTCAACCTGGCTGCCAAGAAGGCAGTGTCACTCAACGCCGTGTCCCGCCTGCTAGGAAAAGTGAGGAAAGTTGTTACTTTCTTTCACAAAAGCACAACGGCGAATCATGCACTAACAGTGAAACAGGAGATGCTCGAGTTGAAACCACATAAGTTAATCCACGATGTAACAACTAGGTGGAATACAATTCATGATATGCTGGAATGGTGTGTAGAACAGCAGCCTGCCATCTACGCTGCATTACTTGACAAAAGTCTGAAGAGTGTCAACAAGGATATAGCAATGCTGAGTGATGATGAACAAAAAAGAACAACTAATCAAACTACTCAACCCACTGAAGACGGTGACAGTTCTCATGAGCTTTCTACAAGAAGGTCAGGACCAGGGGATCCTACCTGCCCAGATGGAACGTATCCTGCGGGCTATGTCCTTGACTCCTGAGGGTCTTGCTGTGTTGCATGCTTGGTGCCTTTCTCCGTTGAGGACATCGAGAATGTATTCATTTTTGGTCTCATGGTAGCAGGGCTGGTACTTTTTGGCTTATGTGCTGCCCTGATCTACCGGAAAATTGGCAAGACGGTGGCATCAAGAACCACGGCCCCTCGCTTGTCCGTCATGATTAACGAGGTTGGCAAGGCAGTGCATTCTGAGACTGCATTGACTCTTGAACTCAGACGCAAATTGGATGACATCTTGGAGCAGATACGTGCCTTGCAGTTGAAGCTGAAGGTTTCGGAGGCCAGTGAATATTCTTAATTCATAATTGGGAATATTCTTAATTCATAATTGGGATTTGGTTGTTCAAGTGGAACTGTTAAAAGTGTTTTTCACTGCTCAACCACAACACTCCAGGCTTATCTAGCCTCAAGGACAAATTGCCCACTGTTTTCCTTCAGAGTAATGTCTTCAGGCTCTGGTGAGATTATTTGGCTCCTTTCTTATCTCAGCCCACAAAGACAATAAACTGACAGACTTACACATGGACAAGACTGAAGCATGCTCAATTTTTCCCTTTACCTCCATTTCTGCCCCCCCACATCACACACATCATCCCGACCACCGCTCACGCCACCCCTTTCCCCTCCAGGGGCTGCGCGGTTTTTAGCTGTGGCAGGTTCCCGTTCCCCCCAAGCTAGCGGTGGCGTGACTCCAGTTGCAGCGGCCTTCACCCACTTTCCCTCAATTCGGATGATGGACTGCTTCAAGTTTAGTACACATAAACAATGTCAAATGTATATGTGTTGTCTTTAATTTTGATTTGTGCCATTATTACGGTAAACAAGTAATAATTGTGGATTAATTGCTGTATCTTGTCTGAGGTAATTGGAGTGTAAAAGGAATTGCCCTTTTTTGGGATCAATAAAGTTGTCTGAAGTCTGAAGTCAGTGAAACAACCCCCACCACATCCATGATCCTCCTCCCTCTGAAGGAAATGATTCTCAAATCCGTAGCACCAGAAGACAAGGACCTCTGAACAATCCAAGAAGCCAAAGCAGCCATCAAACAGGACCTGGAAAACAGGTACACAGACCCCGATCTCCAAAACTACCTCCTAAAAGCCACAGCACTGGATCTCAGGTTTAAGTCTCTACCTTCCCTTGATGAACCCTCCCGCATCAGAGTCTACAGCAGGGGTGGGCAATCATGTGCCATAAAGGGCCAAGACATTGCAGGTTTTCCTTATTACCAATCACCTTCGCAGGTGATTTCATTAATGTTCAGGTGTCTCAGCGGGTGATTTCATTGATGACCAGGTGTTTATGTGCAGGAGAGAAGCTCATCAGCAACCCACCTGGTGAGGTGATTGGTTGTAAGGAAAACCTGCAGTGTCTTGGCCCTCATTGCCCACCCCTGGTCTACAGGGATCTCACCACAGACATCCTTGAGCATGAACCACAGGTAGTCATATTTTGTTTGTGATTTTATGATTGCAAAAATTGGATTGTTTTTATTGACAAAAAAAAAATGCATGTGAATGACTGTTATTGAAACAGTGTTATCATTATTTTTGCAGAATCAAGCAGAGGCACACCCATCCACATACGAAATCCATCCTCTCCACCCAAGAAGAAGACAGCCATGGCAGAACTGTTTGGAGAGGTGTTTGAAACAACAGGATAGGTCAGGCCCCTTTCTCTGATGGTGGAGGATGAAGTTAGCTCATACAGACATACAGACTGCATTGATGTTGATGCTGATCCTCTCATGTGGTGGAAGACGAATGAGACAAAGTACCACCACATCGCAAAAGTTGCACAACGTCACCTCTGTGTCCCCGCAACCTCAGTCGCAAGTGAGAGAATTTTCTCCACTGCAGGGGGCATTGTTGGTGCAAGCCGCTCACGCCTTTCCGCAGAGAATGTGGACAAGCTGATATTCTTACTGAAGAATCTCACCATAGAAGAGAATGCTGATAGCTAATTGATGCACTTTACAGCAGCCTCAGCCTGCCCTGTTGCACTTCACTTTTGTGTTAGTTCACCTTTTTTATTTACACTGTATATCAATGACTGCATCAGCTATCAGCCAAAGCAGTATGTTGTTAAATTTTCAGATGACACTGTAATACTCAGTCTGCTGAACACTAGTACTAATTCAAGTTGTCACAAATCTGGAGTGGACAGGTTTGTGAACTGGTGTGATGTCCATCAATTGCAGATTAATGTTAATAAAACAGTGGAGATGTTGGTGGACCCTCGGGCTGTTGGAGACCATAGTGTGGTCACCATACATGGACGTAACATTGAACAGGTGGATTCATCTAAATATCTGGGGGTTTATATCGATAATAACTTAAGCTGGCACATGCAAGTGTCAAGTGTTTGTGCCCGAATCCACCAGCATTTGCACTTTCTTCGTCGACTCCGACTGTTTGGTGTATGTAGGAATATTATGCTGATTTTCTACAGAGCAACGATTGAGTCCGTGTTACGGTATGGTATTACTAGCTGGTTTTGTAATTTAACGGTTAAATCAAAAACTCAAATATTAAATCTGATTAAGATAGCTGGCAAAATCATGGGTATGGTGGTACCTGTAACTCCCCAAGAGTTGTTTGAACAGGCAGTTCTCAGATGTGCTGACAATATTTTAACAGATGAGTCTCATGTTCTGCACTCTGAATATACTTTACTTAACTCAGGAAGGAGGTACAGGGTTCCTCTTTGTAAATATAATCGATATAAATATTCATTTATTCCATTATCCGTGAAGCTCATAAATCAGCAGATAGTTCAGGGAAGATAGTTTAAGGGTATGTATTGCGGAATTTATGTGTTGCGGAATGTTTATTTAAAATAGGCCAAGTGTGACTGTGTGTTATGTTTATTTAAAATAGGCTACATTTGAGTCAAGGCTGAGGAAATTTCTCATTTGAAAGTGTTACGTTTACATTTTATACTGTACATGTTTTTGTAATGTACAATGGTCATAGCCTGCTTGAATGTTATACCATTGTAAGAGGAGTCAAGGCTGAGAAGAAATTTCACACTTGAAATTTTATGTTTAACTTACACTTTATACAGTACATATTTTACCACAGTCATAGCCTACTGGAATTTGTGTGATACAAAAAGCAAAATAAAGGGAGTTAAAATAGTAGATTTTTTTTTTTTTTTAGGAATAATGCATACCGAACCGAACCGAAACCGTGACCCAAATACCGAGGTACGAACCGAACCGTTGGCTAACTGAACCTTTGCACCCCTAGTAAGCAGGTATAGAAAATGGATGGATGGATGTTGACATTCTAAGTACAGAGGTCATTTTCCAGCAGCCACTCCCCAACACAAGAGTAAACTAGAAGGGCACTCGGTAGAGCGCAGTCCTCCGCCATGCCGCATATCAATATCGAAGGATGTGGATTCACAAAAGGGCAAACTAATACATTATGCTATATTCCAAAGTTTAATCCAGATCATCACCAAATTTTAATCAATTGATCCTGGACATATTTCCCATCATTCCACCAAATTTGATTCAAATGTGTTCAAAACGTTTTGAGTTATCTTGTTAACAGACAAACAGACAGACAAACACCGGTGAAAACATAACCTCCTTGGCGGAGGTAAACAAAAAAAAGAGTAGCACTGGTGGATAATGTTCCAGTAGGGCTTCGTCTTTACCCGACACTTGTGCAAAGACTAATTCAGAAATTATTCATACATGAAAGCTGCATTTACAAAGAATGTATCATCCTGTGCCATATTTCCTGCAGTCTTCAGAAGCTCCAGACCTTTTTGATTTGAGTCAGGAAACAGATGGCACCTTGGGAGCCTGAGGGTGGATTTTGTCCTTCAAACTGAGTTGTGTCGGGCCGGAACAGGAAATGTGAAGAGGCAGTGATGTCCCAGATGAGTGAATAAGTGTCCAAATGGGCCAGCTGTCATTTCCATGGTACATTTTCAATCTGTGGGCATCATGATGCATCCACCGCCTTAAATTTCTGAGTGCAGCCAATCTTCCTGTGAGACCAACTGTTGACACAATAACATCTTGTTTGTTATTCAGGAAGGTGACAAGGTAGCTTTTGTAAAGAGAAAATAACAGCAGCCAGCCAGTTGCAATGCTTTCTCGTCTTTTTTTTTCTTGATGGCATAAAACTATTGATCTAAAACAGTCTGATTGCAGTGCAGCAATTTAAATCCTTGAAAAATGACCAAGCCACAGAACAGCTACGGCCTCATTCCCATATAACAATTTAATATTTGTTTTGTGTTATAAATTTTGTTGAGCATTTTAATTTATTGTTTCTAAATTAACTATGACATTTACAGAAGTCAATCCTATATCAGCTCTGACTCTCCTCGGTGTGGATGAGAGCTCACAACTCCCATGGATACCAGTCCATCACAGTTTAATTTTCCACTCAACCCAATTAAAGCTATAGTGTTATGGTGAATTAGTGATTCTGATTGATTGATTCTGCTTTGCTCTCTGTCTCTGATCCTGTCTTTGAGACTTGAATGGTGTTCAGTGACCTGCCAGAGGAGGAAGCAGCAGGACTGTCTTGGGTCTTGGGGAGACGCTGCTGTAACCCACTGATGGACTTGTCACCACGCTCAGTAGGATCAGCGGGGTGTATAGACGAGTGGCGGCTGACACAATTAGACAAAGTGATTATATTCGAGAGGAACTCATGGTGTGTCATGTCTAAATCTTGACTCTTCTGCACTGCGATGTGTGCAGACCATATTGGAACACAACATGGATTGGGGTTGAGGTCGCAACTGGGGAATGTACTATTTCAGCCATCGATCTGGCATCAATACAATCACTGACATACAACTCTCAACTGCAGTCCATTTTACATCAACTCTAAGGGCCCTGTCCCACTGGGGAGAGGATTAATTGCGCATGAATTGAGTATACAAAGTACTGGCATTCATTGTCGTCCGCAACAAAAATGGCCAAAAATGACAAATGTCCCAGTATGAATTACGGATATATTAATATATAGCGAATATATGATGAACAATCACGGTTATATAATGCATGTAGTGAGGAAACTGATCTGACACATTGAGATTATCATGGCAGTATTATGGGTGTATTATGAATGCATCGCGCACGTGTTGCGCATGCACGGCATCTGCATTGCGGTCATAAAAGAAGCGCACTCGGGCCATCGGCATCACTATTCACACCAACAATACAGCCTCTGGAGCATTTGCTGGACTTGGACAAGTTGATCACAGAGTGTTGTCATATGAGGGTTAACTGTTCATGAGTTTGGGGAGCGGGAGGGGGGAAGCCGCTTGGGTGTGTGTGTTTTTTTTTTTTGAATGAGTTGTGGCTAAACAGCAACTCTTCCTTTTGTCTTTTGTTGGTGTTAAATAAAAGTCCTGGATTGCAGCAGCTATTACGTCTTTGTGGATTTACACAGCTGGACTGGCACTGACTTGCACACTTTGGGTTTACGTGACGTGTTTGTTATGCATTCACAGATTGTCTGCAAATCAGCTGCAAAGCAGATGTAATAAAAACACTTTATTTGTGGCCAGTTTGTATGCATTCGCTACAACATATTTTAGTTTGTGATGTGGACATGATGGGCACGCAATATATCTGTTTTACACACTGTCCCGGTACGCTGCCAAGCCGCAAATCCCCGTCAGTTGCAGATATCAGCAGTTAACGGCAGATATACAGCGCATAGAGTGAGTATGTATTGTGTATGAATTGAGTATATATGGAGTATGTAAGGCGGATGTCATCCGCATTCAGATTTTTGAACAGCTCAAAAATCCTGCATGCGTGCCTCTGCGGATGATCACGGGTGTGTTCGGATGACGGCCAACTCATACAGGCATATTACATGGATATTGCGGATGTTTGGCGAATATGGGCCAATTTTGTGCGCAATCCATACGCAAATCCTCCTACATGCCAGTGGGACAGGGCCCTAACCTCCACCTACTGGTTGTTTTTTCAACCATCCGAAATGTCCAAATTAATTAAAAAGATTAAGTCGTGTAAACTCAAAGTTTTAAGTAAATGTTCTACTTACTTAAATATTTCAAGTTTGTGTAACATATTCTTGTTTTTTGATAAAATAAAAACAGAATTTTTGATTGACTTGAACTAATTGTATATTACATAAGCAAACCTTCAAAGCATAACTTAAGCACAACTTAAAAGAATTAAGTAATCCTCTTCCTCATCAGAGCTGTCAGCTGGTTGCAGGACCTTTATCTGCTCTGGGCTCGGGTACCTTTGGTGGAGCAGACTTCCCTTCTTTGGGTCCCTCTTCTGCGTCTTTGGTTAACTCAGGGAGACAAGCATTCTTATGATAAAGCTGGTCTGCTTTCAAAGGTGGGTAGAGTAAACTCAGATGGTACTCAAAGTAGTGCTACTTTCAATTTTTATTACTCATGTAAAAGTTATTTATTATTGCTCATAAAAAATAAGTACTTGAGTAAGAGTACAAAAGCATCGCATAAAAAAAGGACTCAAGTAGCAAGTCAATTTTATATTGTCCAGTTTATTACATTAAATTGCAGTCAAACATTTAAAAGGTGAATTGCAAAGTAATTATCATGAATAAAGTGTCAACCAGCCAAATACAAATTACATGTTAAGTGTTGTTTACTTTAACACATCCAGAATTTTATTTATTTATTTTTTACTAAATCCATAAAGCAGAAATGCAGATGCAGTGTGCTTGTTCACTTGCTTTCAGTTTCCAAAATAAACTTAAACTTAAAACTAGAAAAATAATGCAAGAAGGTTGACAGTTAAAAATCAGTTTGTATTAATAAATTAAAAAAAAAAAGCTATGCCTTCCAGACCACCTGTTTTTTTATTGGATTTAATTTTCTCCAACACATTTTCAAAATATTTTACCAATTACAACACTTATACACAATATATAACACAATATATTACAACATATCAAGTAATAACAAGAACAGGTGAAAAAGACAAATATAATGTGCACATAGGCTGAGCAGAGTTTTGGTGAAAAAAGTGCACGACTGTGCAGCCCAAATCGAGCTGACAAAAACTGTAATCACCACACAGAAGGACAGGCTCAGTCAGTCTGTGTCTTATTGTGTGCATCTTACCAGTGTTTGTGTATCCATGAAGGTGTTTAAAAGGCCATGATTTTAGTCATGTGTGCAGTGTTGCCACAGTTACTTTGAAAAATGAATCCAATTACTGATTACTGATTACTCCTTGAAAAAGTAACTTATTTACTTTATTGATTACTCAATTGTAAAAGTAACTAAGTTAGATTACTAGTTACTTTCCCCAGCTGTCGACAACAACCCTCTGCCACCTCAACATAATGATACTTGTTTTGACAAAACTCACTTTATAGTCACCCTTTCTTGACTTCAATGAAAATAAATACTTTTTTTTAATAAAAAGTAAACTAAAGACCTCTTTCTTGACCTCATATTTAACTGTTGACAGCACTGTAACAGTAAAACTTGCAATTTCTAACCTACATTGTTTCTAAATGTAACTATTAAATTCTAACATTTTTCTAACATTTAAATTCTCTCTAAACATTTTACTTGTCAAAATTATTATTATTTTAAGTAGTATTAGTAGTTGTAGTAAAAAAACGGCTTCAAAACTGGACCTTTAATCTAGGGGTGTTGTGGGGGAGGGGGGCACATCCTTGCCCCACGCCCCCATTCCATCTGGATTCGCCCCTGCTTTGGCATTTGAGCACAAAGAATGGATAACATTTATTTATGCAGAAAACATGACCAGATTTACAGGTAAGAAAGTTTTATTGCGTTTTCACATCATGTGGTCCTCAGAGAGTTTAGGTGCATTTGAGTGGAAAATACTATTAGTTGTTGACGTGTCGCGGAGGATCGGCTGTTTTTAGCGAGCAGATAACGGAGCGGCTCAGCTCAGAATTCTAAATAAAGGAGAAAAAAAAAGCAGAAAAAATGTCTTTGTAAAGCTCAGTGCAGGTGTGCTGTTGTCACTGTGCTTTAAGAGGTGAGGACAAGTCGTAGCTACTGCAGAAAACCGCGGATGTAAAGCTCACAGCTCGCTTAAAGTGGGCAGTGCAGTCGAACCCCGACCCCCTGACCACGGATCAACTTTAATGCTGCTATCGACCCACAATGCAAAAATAATAGTAACGCACAGTGACTTGGAGAAGTAACTTTAATCTGATTACTAATCTGGAAACATTAACGCGTTAGATTACTCGTTACTAAAGAAAGTGGTTAGATTAGAGTAAATAACGCGTTACTAAGTAACATGTTACCGGCATCACTGCATGTGTGTGTGGGAGGTTGTGTGTCTTAGTAACATGAATGTTGAACTTCCGAAGCATTCGGTTCTCCAGACTCTTGTACTTCAGTCGTAGCCTTTTCGCAGTGAAGCTACCCATTCCAGATTCCAAATTCTTTGTTGTCATTGTAACAGAAACATTGTAACAGGTAGAACAAAAAGTAAGTGCAAATACAGTGCCTTGGAAACGTATTTGGCCACTTGGTGTTTCAGGCATTTTAATTGGTTTCTGCCATTTCAAATACAAAAAGTAAAACAGGCTTCTCAATACAAAAGTGTCTAAAATTACCTTCCTTAAACTCAAACTCAAAGCAAATCTCTACAATTTGATATAAATTAATGAAACATATAAAAGACAAGATGATGAGTTGTATAAATAATGAACCCCTTTGGTATAATACCTGTAAATAATCAATTTTATTGCCAGTTTTCTTCAGACAATTCAGGGGATGGATACACATTTCCAAGTCACTGAATATGTCTTGGACTTTATTTACATCAATTATGAAGTAATACAAACAGTATGGCACTCTGTGGTAAATCTGAATGGAGTTGACAGTTCTCAAAAACTGAGTGACTATGGAAGAAAGAGAAGAGTGAGATAAGGGCCATAGAAACTGGACCTGAAGGCAGGTAGTCAAAATCAGTGAGATCAATAAAATATAACTGACACAAAAAACAAACATGCAGGGAGATGTTTTCTTCCTTAACTAGAAGCACTCAGAGAGCACAAACCTCCGCCAAGCCCATAGGGTTACTGACGTCACATAGAATACCCTTTGGCAGACTTATTCCACGTCATTTCATGCATCTTCCATCATGTTTCAGATTCAGTGGTTAACCCTCTGGGGTCCGAGGGCATTTTTTGGACAGTTCACTCACCTGGCATAAATGATTTATTATTGCTGTTAACAGCTCTCCCTGCATCCCACAATCAAGTTTTATGTCTCTTTTTTTCAGGACAAACTGTACTTTCAAACTATATATGCTATAGTTGTACTTTATAAGTGTAATAAAGGTTTACAATCAGAAATAAGAAAGGAAAAAGTAAAGCCGAAAATAATTTTCCACACACATTTATTCAAAACACACAGCAAACTATAATAAACTAGTAACACATCACCCCTAAAAACAATCTCTGGTGTGTCACATGAGGTGAATCTGCCCTACGATTGGATTTTGGAAAACCATGTGACGGTGAACCAATTCCAAATGGACACTCACATTGCTCACGTCATCACACAGCTTCTGTGAGGAGTACAAAGATGGTGGACGGTGGCTTGAAAGTCCGCGGAGTTAACTTTTCAGCAAAAGAAAAAGTATGTTTCTATCTCATATCATTAAAAAGTTGTTTATAATTTAGTAAAGCTTGGTCTCAGTCGTCGTATACAACGGCGTCGGCCCCAGAGGGATAAACCCTTAGAGCTTCAGCAAATGTAAAGAGAAACTGCATGAACTACACAACTTTTCTTTTTTCTAATAACAAGTTTATTCAATGAGGAGAAACAAATGCTAAATTATTGTTGTGTCATAACTTGAATATTGAAATTGGTCCTATCCTGCAATGATAAAGAATCTGTAAAAAAAAAAAAAAAAAATAAATAAATAAAATAAAATAAAATAAAATACTGCATCCGGATCATGTTCTGGATCATTGCCAAAATTTAATGACTTCTAGGTTAGGCCAAGATACACCCCTGGTAAAAATTTCATTGAAATCCGTTGAGGATTTTTTGAGTAATCCTGCTAACAAACCAACTAACCAACCAACAAACAAACAGATGTGACTGAAAACATAACCTCCTTGGAGGAGGTAAAAATAATAATTTACAATCACAACACCCTGTCTCTAAAGGACATCAATTTTGAGTTAGATACGAGTATAACTAATAAATACCACTGGAGATGCTAATTGTACTATTTCAGGCAGCAACCAGAATTCAAAAATATTTGACATGTTTAACAGCATGTGCATTTTTTAAATATAGTATAACACTTTGAATGAATGAGTAAATTTATTCGGCCCACAGACTCAGCAGTAACAAAAATCTCAAATAGGACAATTTCACAGTGAACCTGTGTGACTGAAAGGGTGTGGGCAGAAGCGAAAGCTTATAAATGCCCACCCATTTTAAATATAACATCCCTCATCACTTGCTCATCTTTGCTGTGGAGTCCCACAGGGTTCTATTCTTGGCCCCATTCTTTTTTATTGTACATGCAGCCATTAGGGTCAGTTAGAGGTGAGCAAATCCTGTCCTTTCATTGATATTTAATTAAATTTAACCTTTATTTAACCAGGTTAGTCCCATTGAGATTGAAACCTCTTTTGCAAGGGAGACCTGGACAATTATGAAGTTTCCAATTCACCTAACCTGCATGTCTTTAAATGTGGGAGGAAACCGGAGCACCTGGAGGAAACCCATGCAAACATAGGGAGAGCATGCAAACTCCACACAGAAAGGCAACAAGTGGGAAATGAATCTGTGACCTTCTTGCTGTGAGGCAACAGTGCGAATCACTAAGCCACTGTGGTGCAGATGATCTGCAAATGTATCTGCCTATGAGGACTAATGGAAGCAATGCTTTGTCATCATTATTTAATTCTATTCATGAGGTAAAGCAATGGTTGTCCCAAAATTTCCTTTACCTGAATGATGGTAAAACAGAGCCCATTGTGTTTTAACATTCTGGCATACCAAAAGCTGTACTGTCAACCTTTGGTCTTCTGGCTCATTATTTAAAACCAGCTGTCAAGAATTTTTTCGTGATATGTGACATCTGTTTGAGGTTCAATCAACAGATAAACTCTGTTGTCAAAGCAAGTGTTTTTTTTTTTTTTTTTTTTTTAACCAGCTACATCTTCTTTCTAAAGTAAAGCCCTTTTGTAGAAGATGCAATATTGAGACAGTCATCCATGCTTTCATTGGCTCCAGACTCGATTACTGCAATGCACTTTATGTTGGTATTAACCAGTCATCTCTTGCATGCTTCCAGCTTTTGCAAAATGCTGCTGCTGATCTTTTAATGAACAATTTACCGTGGAATAAGCTACCTCCTGATTTACCCACTAATTCTGACCCAACATATTTTAAATCAAAGCTCAAGACATTTATTTTAACTGGCTTTTAATACTGCGTGGTGCTGTGACATGTATTGTTTTTACCTGCCATTTTAACTATATTGTATGTTTGTTTTATTTTTGTGAATTCTTGATCTTTGATTTTACTGAAAATCACTTTAGACACCGTCTGGCCACTGTAAAGGCTGAGATCAAAAAATGTTGATTGATTGATTGATCCCACACTAAACTTCAATTTTGATTTTTATTGCTGTGCATACATTACAGAGCAGTCGCCTTTTTGCTGTCTCTAATCCTGTGATAAGACAATAGAATATATTGCAACATGTGGGTGTAGTGTGCTATTAAGGTACTGACTACAATTTTTTTGTTCTCTCACTTTTCTCATCGCAGCTACTTATAAAGCTTCACATGATAAAAAAGAAGCACTCTGGCTGCTGGCTGGCCCATGTTGGACCTCCTGTTTTTTGTTTTGACACAATCATTAACAGTGTTTGCGCTGTCCAGCTGAGGAGAAAATGTCATACCCACATTAAAAAAAAAAAAATTTAATTGTTGTTAAATACTACAAAGTTCTAACTTCCAGTGGAGGCTGCAGCTCCGTTGGCCACATAACGTTACCACAGACATGTTATGCTTGGTAGAGCATTTAAATGAAGACTCAGACACAGTCTGCGTGGGTTTCTCTCTGAACATTTACTGCTGCTATTCACGTACAGCAACTCCCCTGAGCTTGCTGGGAAATGTAGTTCAGAACAACAAGACCAAACAACACATCTCCTCTTTTTAAAGAGGAAACAACATTTCAAACTATTTTTTTTAAACAACTAATGTAGTAGTTTTGACTTTGTGCTCATTTTGGTGTAAACAGGTGCTCCTGTATTGGCAGGTTTGTGCATAAGTGTGGTCCCATCAGCATCTGGGCTGGTGATAGGCCATTCTGCAGTGGTGCACTTCGATAGATCATTAATGGCCCCTTCACACATAACATGACTGAGGCAGAATGGTGCACGAAGGAAGAGTTGAATGGCACTCGTGGAAAATCGGAGCCACACTCTGTCAGGAAAGATGACTTTAAGCTTGCTTTCAGCTTGTTTTCATCTTGGAATATAATACGTGCCATGGAATTAATATACATGCTGTTGGATTAAACTGCACAGTGTTTGGTACCTTCCAGGAGTAAGTGAGGTCATACCGGACTTTTCCATTGTAAATGGGGAGGCCCACGGAATGAACTTGGTGGTGACATGACAAGTATGATCAAATGAAGTAGTAATGTGTTAAAATTAAGAGTTGATTAGAAGATGTATTTTACAAATAAGTGAAATGAATGATTATATGAGTTGTTTTTCATAAAGAGTGCAGAGTCAGAGAAAAAGAGGAAGTGAAGAAGATGTCGCAAGTAGGGCAAGAAAAGCTGATGTTAAACAACTGATCAAATGATTAAGATGTTGGTAAAAATGAAATGAATAATAAGGAATGAGAATGTTTGTATATGATCATATGAATTGTTTTTATGTGAAAGAGAGTTGTAATGAAATGATTGAATATGATTGATGTGATTTTGAAGAAATTATTTAAAAGAATGAATTCTCAGAAAAGCTGAAGTGTTAACAGAAAAGAGGAACTTGAGAAATAAGTTACTGGTAGGGGCTGCGGGGATTTCCAGTAAAGCAGAAGGAGAAGGGAGGAGGTTTTGAGTCAACAGTGTCCCCATGGTAACCAAGATCGTCTGAGGACGACTGGAGTCAAGAACATATATAACTTGTTGAAACACCAGGAAACGGGGTTATTCTTCCAGGGAGAGGTGCTGTTGCCACTACTCCCCTGCTACGAGGAGATCACAAGACTTGACCATCTTGTGAGCATCAGTTGGAATCGTGGAGTGAGAGGACTGGAGCCATAAAAGATCATTTGAGAGAGATTTCAACTCCCACTCAGGCCGTCCAGTCACGGAGTAGCAGAACAATGGAGGATAACCACTGGCCTTAAGTCTGAGTGGGGAATGTTCAACGATTTCTCTCTCAAGGAATATCACAGCATACCAGAATGGATTAGATCAACCTTTGGTTGATTGAAGACGGAATAAATTCTTATGTGGATTAACTTCCTGAAGGATTACAATATCACACAAGGATCGTGGTCAGCTAACGACTAATAGCTGATGAAGAGGAAATCAAGTTCATCGAGCTGGGGACCTTAACCTCAAAAACCTCCTTCCCTCACTCCTAGAAAAAATTGTTAAGAAGTCAATCCAGTCCCAGTCAAAGTAAGATGGTAAGATGGTAAGAAGGTGGACGTCCGGATGGAGGCAGTGAGCAGCTAGACGAATCTCCTCGCCACCAGCTTGAACAGCCTTTGTGCAGCCCTGCCGGGTAATACCCGTGGAGACACGAAGGTCGGACCCCAGAGACAGAGAGCTGGTTTTACACAAACACACTCATCGGAGGGTGAGCGTGTGCCGTGTATCTAAAAAGCGGGATCTGACAACTCAAATGCCTTGTACAGCAGTCACCAGATTTATTCGGGCACGCACATGCACTCTAGATAGGTCAAAATGCATAGAACACTGCCATCTATTGAATTGCGCTGAATTACACTTAAACAGAATTTTTGGTTTTGCAAGAAAAAAATGACATATTTACAAATACACATTTATTTGTAAAAACCAACACACACTTAACTTGTAACTTGTGTGTTGATTTTTACAAAAAGCCAACCAATCAGTGATAAGCAGAGGCTCATTTTCCCATAATGCCTTTTGGCATATGTGTGTGTTAATGTTCAAACTTTCAGAATTAGTGCATTACTTTAACACTAAAAAACATGTTATAATTTCACTTTGTAAAAATGACAGACTTAACATTAATGTAGATAAACTGCCGGGAATTAGTTTTGTTTATAAATTAAAACCATAAGTGAAAACTGTTTTGTGTTTGATGTCTTCTGTCACATGTCTGGAGCACTGTATGATGAATATAAATTACTTTTTTTTGTAGCAGCCTGGCAGCCTGGCCCTTTCTACTGGGGTAGGGTTGAGCCCAGCTCTTCACAGCTGCCTGACTGATGCAAAACACATAACAGACAGGAACCAATGTGTATAATTTTTGAGTTTACAAATGTGTTTGACTGTTCGGCTTTACTAACTATGCCAGCGAAGAAATGTTAACGGACTAAAAGTTAGTGGAACTAAATTTAATGGAAGCTAATTGGTCTGTTAATGGTTTTTGAAGTCATCAGAAAAGCTAATCTGCTAATAACAATTTAGCTTTGCTAATTGGCACTTCGCAGATTACTGAGACTGTGCCAACCACTGTTCAAGATGCACAAAAAGAGGGCACTTGAAGAAAAATGGGCTGCATGGTCAAGTCACGGGAAGAAAGTCATTACTACGCAAATGCCACAAAGTTTCCTGCTCATAATATGCCAAACAGCACAGAGAACAATGTCATTTGGAGTGATGAAACCAAAATTGACCTTTTTGGCCACAGCCAAGTTACATTTGGAGAGAAGTCAACAAGGCCTTTGATGAAAAGTACACCATTGCTACTGTGAAGCAGAGAGGTGGATCGTTGATGTTTTGGGAATATGTCAGCTACAAAAGCACAGGAAACCTGGTCAAAATTGATAGCAGGATGAATGCAGCATGTTATCAGAAAATACTGGACGAAAATTTGCATCCATCAGCCTGGAAGCTGCACATGGGACATACTTGGACTTTCCAACATGACAAAGATCCAAAACACAAGGCCAAGTCGACCTGTCATTGGCTACAGCAGAATAAAGTGAAGTTTTTTGAGTGTGTCTATCAGGATATGAATCTTCAGATATATGAAACATTGTGGGGTCCATGTTGTTCACAAACAAACAGACAAATAAACAAACAGGGGTGATAACAATAACCTCCTCCAATTTTGTTGGTGGAGGTAATTAAAATCTGAGCCCTATCCGGAGGATCTGAAACGGGAGGGTTCCTTTTTGGTGAAAGTGGACCTTTGTCAGCAAGGGGTCTGGAGACATTCTGGAAGATTTTTGATGGGTATTTTCTCATCCTGATCTGCCTAATTTAGTTGGACCAATGTGTGCTGTGTTCATATTTTCATGTTGTGACACACCAGGAACTGGAGACAGACTCAAATGCAAATGAGCAGGTTTAGTGAAAACAGCCAAAGATAATTTATTAGGAATGTGCTGATGAGGTGGAGACCAGAAGAAGACGTTATTAGAGAATGGGCCACAGATGCAGGTTGGCAGGTGAGCAATAGAAGGAAAAAGACACAGTGATGAGCACACAGAGCAATCCAGGAAAAAACACGATAGTCCGGTGGCTAAGGGACAAATTTTAGGGGAATCATGCACTTTTATACAAAAGCGCTAAAACTTTATCAGAGGTACTTTATAGTGTCCTGAAGTATATAAGATCGGGAGACACTGAATCCATAAACGTCTACACTCTAAAAACTTGGGTTTAAGAGAATAACCGTTTTCAGCCTTCTACAGCAAGGCTCACTATAATGCAGTTAATGCATTACTCCTTCATGGGGAGCCTTAGAACTTTTCAGCCTACCCTTGTAATTCATGACAAACTCTTATCCAAATGTCTTTTTAAGTTCATAATATAAACTTGAAGGTTATGAAAAATGTATTAAGGCTAAGTAGGGATGCTTCGAATGTACTTCAGTGTGCTTACACTCTTAGAAAAAGCGTTAATCTAGGGAAAGTGACTGAATATTGTCTAACTCACTGTGAATATCAATATACGTACACTGAAAAAAATGATACTTTGGATCAACTTAAAAAAATTGATGTAATTTGTTACAGCTAATTTTTTTTAGTTTCTCACAATGTATACTTATGATTTTGTAAAGTGATTCCAGCAGATTTAAACTGGAAACCACAATTTTCCATTAGACCAATGTAAATAAGTACTTTGAATGAAGTGCACTGTTTCACTTTTGTCAGTGTATGCAGTATAGCTGTTTGCGAGCATAGGGCAAAGGCAAGATGCTACTCATGCACTCTAACATATTTACACTCTAAAATAACAACAGTGTTTGAATGGAAAGAAATGCTTTATTAATTACAAGAAATCAATTTTGCTTTTATGGCCATAACCATTATTATTATTGTTTTGTTTTCCTTTAACCAAATTTGATATTGCAACCTACATGTTTGATAAGATTACTAACCAGAAGAGCATAATCATTTTCATTTTTTTGGCTTCCCTCATTCTAACCAACCTGATTTTAAAGCTAAAACTCCAAACATTGACATTACATTTAAAAAAGATAATGCTTCACATCCCACTTTAGTTAAGGTGCGTTTACACATAACCAAGACGTGTTACGAATGTCATTTTCTGTCATTCGTGACACATTCCTGACATTTTTAATGTGACTTAATGCATCTTAATAGGCTTCTTAATAGTACGTGTTTGTGCGTGATATTCTTGATATTTGTGGAGCATGTTTTTGCCTGTCAAAAAATCTTCCACGAATGTCACACACCACCCTCATTTTGTCTCACGTCGTGGAGGTCGCAACTGAGCGTGTTGATCCATCTTGATGAGTAGTGATCCTTAATAGAACATGACAACGTTCATAGTGGTTCCTCTGATGGTTCTTGGAGCCCAAACTGTCACGCGTTATTACGAAGTGACACGGAAACTGTCAAGTTTTGACACGACTTGTAATGCAGCGTCACATTTCACTGCGTGCCACGATGAATCAGTTTTCTGTCACGTGCGCACAATTAAACCCGGCTCCAAATGTTGTTCCACAGTTCCTGCTGAAGCTCCTCAGGACGCTCCTGCAGGTGTTCCACCTGCTGTTGTAACCAATGAGCGGGAGAATGAGTCTGAGCCAGAGGAACCAGAGGAGCGAGAGGAGACTCACGTGCAGCCAGACATCTCTGCACCTCCTCCAGTCCGGCGGAGAAAGAAGCGCGCACACAATTAAACCCTGCTGCACCGCATTCAGTTTGATTGCTGACACCAAGTCGGCTAAAAGTCTCATTTCAGTGCTCTTCAGCGTGCTCCTGCAGGTGTTCCACCTGCTGCATGTGCCTGATGTTTGGGAAAATGTGCGAGACGAGAGCCACATGAAGCCACACATCTGGCTCTGTCCTCCTCCTCTCTGTGCCACTCCATGGCACAGAGCCCAACTATGCATGCAGTCACAAAGTTCTTCTGAAAAACTGGAGCGATCTGAATTTGGTTGGATGAATATGGGTGTGTCTGTGGAGACAATTCACCTCGTTCACAACGTGACATAACTTAACGATGCGCTGTTACGCGCAATAGCGCGCAACAACACGGAACACTATTCTTGACCGTGCGTAATGGTTCCTGATAATTCTCCAGCAACACGTGCCATTAATTGTAACGTGTGGTAACAGGTTGCAGCAGTTCCAGAGGACACCTGACGCCTCTGCTCCGAATCATCACATTCGTGATCAGCGGCCAAGAATGTGTACTTCATGGCATTCGTGACTTGTCGTCGTTATATGTAAACGCAACATTATGCAGAAAAGTTAAATGAACTAGACTTATTTTTATATCGAAGAAGAACTTTTATTGTCATTGTATTCACACACACACACACACGCACACACACATCTTAATTACAGTTAGTCACAATCCAACTACAACTACTAGGAGCAGTGGACAGCCACAGTCTGGCACCAGGGACCAACCCCAGATGCTGTGTTGGTCAGGGGCAGAGAAAGAAGAAGACCCTACATAATGCATAATACATGTTTTGATTGTGGGAGGAAATCCGACTGCCCAGAGGAAACCCACGCAGACACAAGGAGAACATGTTAACTCCACACAGAAAAGGCGGGAAGAGACCCTACGACCTTCTTGCTGTGAGGCACCAGTGCTAACCACTAAGACACTGTGCCACCAGTTAAACTTATGGCTCATCAGTAAAATGTAGTCCAGAACTGTAGTAAAACTTGGGCCCAGAGTAATACTGATTTAAACAATTTAGCTGTTAAAATTCTTCTTCTTCTTCTTCTTCTTATCATTATTATGATAAATAGTAGTATGAAAAATGTCAAAAGTGGACCTTTAATCAAGGGGTGTTGTGGAGGGCATTTCTCCCCACAACACTCTCTTTCTGTCTGGATTTTCCTGTGGTTTACAGTCTCTGAGCAGGAACAATCAAGTATTTGTGTATTTATGTGGAAAGGGCAACCTGATGAGAGGTAAGTAGGTTTTAGCACCATATTTTACTTCATGCCGTCCTCAGAAAGAGATTTTAGGTGTATTTTGGAGGGGGAAGAAGTGTTTGTGTTTATGTGTCGCAGGTCTGCAGCTGTGGTTTTGGTTTACTCACAGTGAGGACACTCACAGCGACACTCAAAAGAGACTTTGAAAGAAAGGAAAAGTTTAAAAATTTGTTTGTAAAACTCTGCTCTTTGCTCTCTGTGTCATCACCACCCATGCTGTGATACACTCAAACACACAGCAGGGTGACCCCCTCCTGCAGAGTACAGACAGAACACAGAGGAAGAGTCACGTCGATTTCTGAACATTTTGAAGATATGTCCCGGGGTAAATTGTATATATATATATATATATATATATATATATATATATATAGGTCATTGCCACTTAACAGAGTAGAATCCTTTTCACACAGTTTAAAACCCCTTTCACACCGGGCCAATGTAGAGTTGCATAATGTGGTGTACTGACTACTCCAAGCTTATGCAGCCCTATGTGGCAATAGATTGAGAGATACAAATGGGTCCACGAAATGAACACAAAAAATTAAACATGTTTAATTTTGTCATGCTCAACTCACTCAACCAATAATTTGCATCACTTCACCTGTCTGGACCTGTTAGTGTGCATGCTCTCCAGCCCGTCACAAGCTATATATGCTTTTATGTTTCTGATGTGAGTACAGCAAGCACGCACATACACGTGTGTCTGTCAACACACGGTGTGTGCTCTGCAGCTCTGATGTCCAGGTCCAGAGATGTCAACAACTGCCACGCCCCTATCCATTCAGCGCACAGACCAAAGTGTCCCTCAGTGATCAGATGAGATGCGCCTTGCCTGCGGGGGGGACCACACACATGCACGTGTTGGGGGGAGCATGCGACACACACACACACGCACACGTGTTGTGGGAAGAGCCGACGGCACGCCACATCTTGACAACTCCACAATCCTTTGAAACTTAGACAAATTTCACTCACTGTTTGACAGTGGTCGTCTGCAGACTGTTGTCGTACCAAGAGTCCGACTGGCCACACATTTGCTAAGTGCCATGCGAGCGGTGTTAGGTGTTCATGCGTGTCACCTGGAATTTGGCCAACACCTGCCACGAGAGTGTTTGATGGGTTCGCACAGTGCACACTTTGTCTTTCGGGTGCTTGTATGCACAAATAGTTGTAGCAACAGGTGTACGAGGCATTGGCAACATGGATGACATTACACGGTTTGCACACAATTTCTGCATCACGTGCACTAAGTGTGCACTTCGTCCAAACTTCGCACTATGTGTGAATGGGGCACTAAGAAACAAATCATCCGTCTCCAGCAAATTCAAGTCTCCTTGCCGTTTACTGGGGTGTTAGTTCGCTCTGAGACTGAATTTTGTATGGAAAGAGATGCAAAGAACTCAAAGAATTTTGTTCTCTGAATTAGGGTCAACTGCAGCATATTTCCTGCAGCATATTTAATGTCTTGAAGAACAAACTTTAGGGTTCCTGAAATGAGAGAAACACCATTATTTCCCAGTAAAACCATTTCCTGGTATTCATATTTCAGAGTACTTTTGGGTAAATTGTTTTGAGACACCCTGTATATATATATATATAATACATCATATTAAGTGATGTTCATTTCTTATTATTTTAATTTAATTTAATTATTTTCTTATTATTTTAACTTCATGCTTACTATAAATTTGAATATGTCTGATTCAGTTATGAGTAATATTTTTCCTCTAATATATTAGTGGTAAGACGTAATTGTTTTTATTTGTGTCAGAGATTATCATTGTCAGTCACTGATGACATTATTCATCCTCCAGTTCCGAGTCCACTACAGTTGAATGCAAAAGTTTGGGCACCCCTGATAATTTTCATGATTTTCCTTTATAAATCATTGGTTGTCTGGATCAGAAATTTCATTTAAATATATCATATAGCAGATGAACACATTGATATTTGAGAAGTGAAATTAAGTTTCTAGTATTTATAGAAAGTGTCCAATAATTATTTAAACAAAATTGGGCAAGTGCATAAATTTGGTCACCCTTATCATTTTATTGATTTGAATATATTTAGCACTAATTACTGGAACACAAAATTGGTTTGCTAAGCTCATTGACCCTTGACCTCCTTACACAGGTGAATCCAGTCATGAGAAAAGGTATTTAACGTGGCCATTTGCAAATGTTTCCCCTCTTTGCATCTCTTCTAATCAGTAGCAACATGGGAGCCTCTAAACAACTCTCAAATGACCTGAAAACAAAGATTGTTCAACATCATGGTTTAGGGGAAGGATACAAAAAGCTGTCTCAGAGATTTCAGCTGTCAGTTTCCACTGTGAGGAACATAGTGAGGAAATGGAAGCACAGTACTAGTTAAGGCCCGAAGTGACAGGCCAAGAAAAATATCAGGTAAGCTGAAGCGAAGGATAGTGAGAACAGTCACAGTCAACCCACAGACCTGCTCCAAAGACCTACAACATGATCTTGCTGCAAATAGTGTCTCTGTGCATCATTGAACTATACAGCACACTTTGCATAAAGAGATGCTATGTGATGCTATAATGCAGAGGAAGCCTTTTCTCTGTACACACCACAAACAGAGTCGCTTGAGGTATGCTAAAGCACATTTGGACAAGCCAGCTTAATTTTGGAATAAGGTGCCTAAAATTGAGTTATTTGGACATAACAAGGGGCAGTATGCATGGGTGAAAAAGAACAGAGCAAGAAAAACACTTGCTACCTACAGTAAAATTTGGAGGTGGTTCCATCATGCTGTGGGGCTGTGTGGCCAGTGCAGGTACTGGGAATCTTGTTAAAGTTGAGGGTCACATGGATTCCAGTCAATATCAGCAGATTCTTGAGAACAATGTTCATGAATTAGTGACAAAGTTGAAGTTGCACCGGAGCTGGATTTTTCAACAAGACAACAACCCTAAACACTGCTCAAAATCTACTAAGGCATTCATGCAGAGGAACAAGTACAATGTTCTGGAATGGCCATCTCAGTCCCCAGAACTGAATATTATTGAAAATCTGTGGTGTGATTTTAAGCGGGCTATCCATGCTCGGAAACCAACAAACCTGAGATGTTTTGTAAAGAAGAATGGTCCAAAATACCTTCACCCCCAGAATCCAGACTCTCATTGGAAGCTATAAGAAGCATTTAGAGGCTGTTATTTCTGCAAAAGGAGGATCTTGTTATGTGGGCTGCTGAAGAGGAGGTACTGCTGGCCCACCACCACCAGAGGGCGCCCTGCTTGGAGTGCGGGCTCCAAGCACGAGAGGGCGCCAGACCCAGAAGAAGTGACAGCTGTCATTCATCCTCTGCACCAGCTGTCACTCGTTCATCATCATCATCATCATCACCATAAAGGCCGGACTGTAGCTCCACCTCCTCGCCGAGAAATCGACTACTGAAGAGGTAATTTCTTTGCTGACTCATACGTTGTGTAATAATCTGAACTTCTGTTGCAGCCGTTTTCCTGGTGTTTTCCTTATCTGTGGGATTGGCGTTTGGTGTGACAGCGACGTCTTCGCCTCACACCCCATACCAGATAAGTGGTTAACCAGGAGCTGCACGAGTATGTGATTGGAGGTGGAGGTGCTCCCTCCTAACTGTGTACAGACTGTGGATTACTGAGTGTGCGGACTCACACTCATTCATCTTGTCTCTGCTTTCTGCCAGCAGTACCAGGGTCGACAGCCGAAGACAGAGGCCACCTGGGGACTCGGGACTTGGCGGCTCCGGTGTTCTTCAGACCGTTGGTGGTGGAAGCCGTGTGGGACGCGGCTTCTCTCTCGTCGGGGGTCTTCTATCTTCGAGCCTGCCCACACGTCACCTGGTGTCAATTGACTTTGCTAATTCTGTGTATTTCGTTGTGTATCATCACAACATTAAATTGTTACTTTTTGGCTTAATTCATTGTCCGTTCATTTGCGCCCCCTGTTGTGGGTCCGTGCTACGACACCTTCCCAACAGATCTTCTACATAGCAAGTCCCTTCGGCTGCTCCCTTGTTTGCACTCGGGGTCGCCGCAGCAAATCCAAGGTGGATCTGCATGTTGAATTGGCACAAGTTTTACACCGGATGCTCTTCCTGACGCAACTCCACATTACATGGAGAAATGTGGCAGGGGTGGGATTTGAACCCAGAACCTTCTGAACTGAAACCAAGCACATTAACCACTTGGCCACCACCCCCTGAGGATCTTCTACATATTTATGTATTTTTTTTCTGTTAGGGTGCCCAAATTTATGCACCTGCCTAATTTTGTTTAAAGAATTATTGCACACTTTCTGTAAATCCTAGAAACTTCCTTTCACTTCTCAAATATCACTGTGCTTGTCTGCTATATGATCTATTTAATTGAAATTGCTGATCCAAACAACCAACGATTTATAAAGGAAAAACAAGTAAACCATGGGTGCCCAAACTTTTACATACAACTGTACCACTGTACATGCAGAGGTAGGTTAGCAATCACAGATTAAACATGAAATCCATTTAATGTCAACAAATATTACATTTATATATTTATAGAGAACAACTTTCATTTCAGTTTAACACATTAACATTTGAGCTGCATTATGTTTAGTCATTTCTTTCACTTATAACTTGTTTTTCAATGAGAACTCTGGATTGTTTGATCTCTTTTTCAGAACTGCCTTAACAGAAGTACTGCTTCCACCCAGCTGACTGTTCAGACAGCTCAAGACCCTCAGCATCTGGCAGCTCGGGAAGAGATGTCTGATGATGTTTTTGGGGCAGCCTTAAACTTGTTAAGAGCTCAAGTAGATCATTCAATGTAGCATTTAATGGAGTACCTGCCTTCTCCAGAATCCTGTGTCCTAAGTCAAGATCCTGACAACCACAACTATGATGTTCTAGAGTACGGCAACATTTGCAACAGTGTTTCATACAATGAGGTGCCACATTCCAAAATTAAAGAAATTCAATTTATATTGTGCCAACTCACAACAACGTTGTCTCAAGGCGCCTCACACAAAAACAAATTAAAATTACTTAAAAGATTAAAAAGCACAATTTAAAGGACACAATTAAAAGAATAAGAAATAAATAAAGAAATAAAAAAACAACACAATAAAAATTATAATGACATTAAATGCTATTCATAGGCATGGGAGAACAAATACGTTTTGAGTTTAGACTTAAGTGTCCACAGAATCTGACTGCCTCACTGATGCAGGGAAACTGTTCCACAGAGCAGGAGCACGGTAAGCTCTTTGACCCGCTGAGTTTTTCCTCACCCTAGGAACACAAAGCAGTCCTGCATCCAGCCTAGGCCGGTACGTAGGGTTTCACCAAATCGGCCAGGTAGCAAGGCACCAGTCCGTGAATAATTTTATAGGTTAACAGTAAAACCTTAAAGTCTGCTCTCAGAGACAGGAAATCAGTGAAGAGATGACAGAATGGGGGTAATGTGGTCCAAACGTCTGCTTCGTGTCAAAAGTCTGGCAGCAGACGCATGAAATCAATGCTTTGATACATTGCTGCAGAATTATTTTATCTACCAGCTCAGACCAGAACCAAAAATATCTGGATAAAACTTCCTGTATTGTGGCAAAAACTGAAGAAGTTGATGATAATGCGATGCAGTCTGAAGTACCATCTTTGAATGAAGGAAGACCTGTGAACAGGAAAGATAATCCAGATGGAAAAGCGAAAAAAGACACAAGATGAAGCAGCTGATGATATGCACAGAGCAAGGGAAACAGTTTTAGGACAGAAAAAGCATGAACCCAAATGTTTCAAATGGAAAAACAATGTGAGACTCCTGCACATAAAACACAATGACTATATGAAGCATGAACAAGAACTCGACAGCAGTGTGAAAAAAGAGACAGCTTGACAGTGTTAGGAAGCTGCAAAAGGAAAGAGAAACCTCTGCACTCACAAGGAAGACTTTCTAAAAATGACAGAACTAAAGAAAGACAACAAGAACAGAAAAGTAAGTTGAAGGGAAGACTAACACCTGATACATGATTTCCACCGAAGGTTTTCACAAGGACCAGTCTATGTCTGCTCCTGTTGAGAGCAGTTATGGTATAAACAGTGTTCAGAAATCAACTTTTGTATCAATCAACAGTAATGATATAGTCCATAAATAGAGGTGGCGTATGGATCCTAATATCGATAATATCGATACCAACGCTGGTAGTGATATTGAACGATCCTCGTGTAAAAAGATCGATACTCAAGCTTTTTTTCTGTTCCGCACGCACTGACTGCTGCGCACGCAGATTCATCAAAGTCTACTCTCTGTCTGTAAGAGCAGTGTGTCACACAACACGGAGCACCACACCCTCCCCCCTCTGGTCTTTTGTTGTTGCGCCATTACGTGGCACAGCGGCACCAGCCAACAGCCATGCACGTAGGCTCAGCCTGGCCTGCCCACTCAGCACTCTCCTCGAGTCAGCCCTCTACCCCAGGTTGTGTTGAGTGATATTTTTTTAAACAAAAATGTTGATTGTGATAATAAAGTATTTTGTTGTCATGTACAATGTTTGGCGAAATTCTAGGTCTTTTGGATCCTTTGAATCTATGAAGCTTAAATATGAAAAAGTATCGGTATCAGTATCAATATCAGCGATACTGGGCCTGTATTTCCTTCAATACCAAAATTCCCGGTATCGCCCACCTGTACCCATAAATACAAGGTGATCAGTCATCTGAAAACTGGAGTAGATTTTCAGCACTTCCTGACCTTTTGCACCTGCATGCACTGAAATGGAGACTGGTTTCTCCAAGGATACCACTCATGAAGATACATGAAGCGACTAAAGGAAAACAGTATCTCTTGAAAGGCAACACTGGTCATGTACCAGTTGACATTTGTACAACAGTGTTTACACTTCCCCTAGCTCAAAGTGAAAATGATACCATTCAGATTAAGTTGAAAAGGAGAATGAAATATGACAGTTATGTCCATTCCCAAAGTATTAAACCACAGAAAGCCCACCAGGCTGCTGAATGGCTTGTAAAAAATAGATCCTTATATTAGTAGATGGGAATACATGTTAATCCAGCCTGGACACCTGAGGAAACTGAAACTGATGACCATGAGCGTGAGGTTTGTGCCGAAGATCCCTCGTCTTCAGATGAAGAATGGGTGGAGAACATTGAGACAGACCATTATGTGGGTGGTGACATGGATACCATGTTGACACCTACAGACTTCACTGAAGAAATGGAGAGAAGCAAAGTTAAGGGCCCCTTCACACAGTGTGAAGTTTGGTCAAAGTGTGCACGAAGTGCGCATGACGCAAGAATCGTGTGCAAACCGTGTGAAATCGTCACTGCCTCTAACATCTCTTACACCTGTTGCTACAACTATTTGCGCACACCAGCGGCTGAAAGACAGAGTGCGCGCTGTGCGAACCCATCGAACTCTCTTGCAGCAGGTGTCGGCCAAATTCCAGCTGACACACACGAACATCTAACACTGCTCGTTTGGCACTTAGAAAATGTGCGGCCAGCCGCACTCTTGGCATGACAACAGACTGCAGACAACCACTGTCATGCTGGCAGAGAAAATTGTCTAAGTTCCACACAACTGTGGGGTTCCCGAGATGTGCCATACCATCGGCTCCCCCTACAACACGTGTGCATGTGTTGCTCCCCCACAGCTGCAGAAACTAGATAGATGCATTTGCTTAAAATTTCAAGAAAGTGTTAGACAATGAAGACTTATCAGAAGAAGAAGAAGCAGCATCAAATTTTGAAATGAGAAATGCAGCCGGACCCTGTAACCTGTGCAAAATGTTTTGACTATAGTGTTCAGCATCTTATCAATAGTTTTCTCAAGAGCCATTTGGACACTGGTAATGTTCAGGATTACATCTACAGGGATCGATATCAGCAACAAGGATCACCACACAGTCACATGCTGCTTTGGATTAGAAACAGTCCTAAATTTGAAGAAAGCAATAATCAAGAAATAACAGTTTATTGACATCATCTCTTGTCACACACACTGTTGGATTCTGATATCTTTCTGATCTCACGTCAGTTTGGTAGGCACTCTAAAACCGATCAAAAGCAAAAACAGGTTTACTGCTTTGGGTTCCCCATTCCCCCCATGAAAGAAACAATTCTGTGACCTCTTCATGAAAATGAGATTTCTGATGGATGTTGTGTTAAAGGTATAGGGCCAATGAGCTTTTTAAGATTTAAGGCCAAAACAAAAAAACAAAAAATCAGTGGCACCACTATAATTTATTAGCTTTTAAGTAGGGGATTTATAACATGACATTAACAATATGATCAAAATTCACAGTCTCAAAAAAAACAAAAACAAAAAAAAAGAACAGGTGACCTTTAACTACTGACAGCAGCAACAGTTGACACCATGGTTTAGACCGACAGTTACATCATAGATAATGTGGGGGCTTCTGCAGAATTGCACAGCATTATGGGAAGAGCATGGCAGCAGCCAATCTGAGTACAGAGGAAAAATGATGTATGCTGGCTTGTCTCACTCTGGCTCCTCCTCCAACATTGTGCAATTTTGGTAGTTCGGGTAAATCCATGAGAGAAAAATTGTTGTGACTGAGGCATTTTTGATTGAGATATAATGCATCTTACATAACACTAACAAATATGGACAAAATGATCTTTTTAGACAGTTATGAATTTTTCAGAATTTGCTCAATATTAAAGGATAGGGATTTTTCCAATTTTCCAACATTTTGACTTTGACTTAGAAAATTGAATCAGTTCTTGCCTATCAGGATATGAATTTTCAAGAAAAACTTCGGAACTATATATGAAAAATTGTGGGCTCCAGGCTTTTCACAAACAAACAAAGGCAGATAAACAGGGGCGCAAACATCCTCCATTATTACCTCCAGCCAGCTTCATTGGCGGAGGTAATAATGTTGAACTAAGTGTCCAGGAAGCTGTCTATATCTTGGTCCAACTGCCCATGAGAAAGTAATCACAAGATGTATTGTTTGTGAACACATGACCACCAGATGATCATGTACTTCTTAAAACCAAAGAGCAACTTGAAGCATTAGAAGATGAAGGTGAAGATGTACACATGGGAAATACAGTCTCTTGCAAAAGTATTTAGCCACTTAGTATTTCATGCATTTTGTTTATGGCATTTCAAATAGAAAAAGTAAATCAGACTTCTCAATATAAAAAAGAGTTAAAATTATCTTCCTTAAACTCAAACTGAAAGTAAATCTCTACAACGTAATATAAAATAATAAAAAAATAAATAAATAAAAGCCAAGATGATGGGTTGCATAAGTAATCAGCCCCTTTGGTATAATACCTGTAAATAATCAGTTTAATTGCCAGTTTTCTTCAGACAAATCAGGGGATGGATACATGAACATTTCCAAGTCACTGAATATGTCTTGGACTTTATTTACATCAGTTATGAAGAAATACAAACAGTATGGCACTCTATGTTAAATCGGTGTGGAGTACACAGTTCTCAAAAACTGAGTGACTGTGCAAGAAGGACAAGAGTGAGGAAAGACACCCAGACAACCCAGAAGAAGTTATGGGCTTCTGTGGCTGTGATTGGAGAAATTGTAGATAGTGCATGTTTTGCATTTTGTATCCCCAGTTATACAGCTTCATGATATTGTGGTATAGAGGAGGGTCGTCTTTCACCAAAGCATTAAATCTAGACTTGTATCTCAGATGTACCTTCTGGCAAATTGTAGCTGAACTTTCAGGTCTTTTTAATGAAATCCTCCTCTATACCACTTCACCGTGAAGCTGTATAACTGAGGATACAAAATGAAAATCGTGCACTATGCACAATGTCTCCAATCACAGCCACAGAAGCCTGTAACTTCTTCTGGGTTGTCTGGGTGTCTTGATGTCTTTCCTCACTCTTGTCCTTCTTGAACAGTCACTCAGTTTTTGAGAACTGTCTACTCCACACAGATTTACGACACAGAGTGTCATACTGTTTGTATTTCTTCATAACTGATGTAACATAAAGCCCAAGACATATTCAGTGACTTGGAAATGTTCATGTATCCATCTCCTGACTTGTCTGAAGAAAATTGGCAATTAAACTGATTATTTACAGGTATTATACCAAAGGGGCTGATTACTTATGCAACTTATGACTTACTTTTTGTATTTGAAATGCCATAAACAAATTAAATAGCGTGAAATACCAAGGGGCTGAATACTTTTGCAAGCCACTGTACTCTTACAAGATAAGCCTGTCAACCAAACAATTAACAGAATGTTTGTCTTGCTAAATGGACTGCGTTTTATGATGACTGGACCAACTTTGGGTCAGGATGATATAAAAAGAAGATGAACTAGAAAATAATGACCAGACAATTGACATACAAATTAACCAATCACTGAAGTGTAAAGTTCCAAGAATGCTGAGACTTTTCACAGGGAGTTGCCTATGCTATATTCTCAATGGCGGGATGAACTCCTGAGACATCAAGGGCAAGGCAGGTTCTTCCTTGGATGGATATGAGTAGAAAATGGGCTCCATACATGTACAAAGAAGATTTAACCTGCAACTGAGGTTGTTGCTATGCAGTCCATCAGTGACAATATGCAGGACATATTGGATCAGACTGCTTCAAGTACTGAATCAGGAAGCAGATCATGCTGAAGACAGATATGTCTTCAAAATGACAGGTATTCTGCTTTGAATCCAGGAGATAATCCTCTCCTGTCAGGCTGATATTGGTCAAAACCTTGCAATACCCAGCTCTGATATGCAGGAAGAAGATACTGTCCATTATGTAATGGCAGATGACAAGAGAGAGTTAATGCATAGTCTGAACAGAGAGCAGATGGAGTTTGTGTATGATACCCTCCACCACCTGAAGACTACAGACAGCCTAACTTAATATAACTAAGGCAAAACCTTTGACAGAACATCAGCGTAGGTTGATGTAAATATACCATGTTGATTGTATGTGATAAACATAGTTCAAACTTGCTTGAATGCATGATGGTATTTTAAATAGACTGAGAATTTGTTAATGATAAACTATTCTAGGCTTCAATGATACATACATATGTGTTTATTCAATTTCAATTTATTTCATTTATATAGCGCTAAATCATAACAAAGTTGCCTCAAGGCACTTAAAGTCTAGTAAAATCTAACATTGCCAACCCCTAGAGCAAGCACACAGGCGACAGTGGTAAGGAAAAACTCTCTAATGATTTGAGGAAGAAACCTTAAGCAGACCAGACTCAAAGGGGTGACCCTCTGCTTGGGCCATGGACTGACACAACTGACAAAACAAATTTACAGGAAATTTTGGGAGTCCATGTTGGTGCACAGAACACGAGGCCTGCAGAAGAAGACACCACTCTCATCTCTGGATGGTACTGCACCTCAAACAAAGAGAAAAAACAGAATCAGGCATCAGAAAGACAACAAATACAGTATAATTTGTCAGCATTAAGCAACAAGAAAAACAGAAGAAATACTAAGAAGATTGCTGGCCACTAGCCCTAAGGTTCACTAAAAGACCCAGAATTTAGATAAAGTTGAGGCTGTGGCCCACTCTGTTTAATAATATTGTAAAATTAATTGAAAACAGTAGATAAGAGAAAGCTCTGTGACACGCAGACTTTTTATTTACTCTAGGGACACAAAGTAATCCTGCACCCTGAGATGCAGAGCCCGGGCCGGTACATAGGGTTTAAGTAGGTCAGCTAAGTAGGGAGGGGCTAGACTGTGAACAATTTTATAGGTTAGTAGCAGAACCTTCAAATCTGTTCTCACAGGGACACAAAGTCAACGAAGAGATGCCAACATGGGTGTAATGTGGTCAGACTTTCTGTTTACTGTCAAAGGTCCGGCAGCAGCATTTTGAACCAATTGGAAACTCCTAATGCTGGACTGCGGTAAACCAGAAAACAGAACATTGCAGTTGTGTAATGTGGAAGAAACAAACACATTAATCAGGGTCTCATCTTGGGATGAGTGAGTACGTACACCACTGTTCTGTATCTGTATTTGTATCTGTAACCATCTAAATTATCTGTATCTGTACTCAGAGTGGGCGTGGCCTAAACCAGAAGTATAATGGTAGTGGGTGGGGCTTAAATCTGTACATCATTTTAAGTCTGAAATTAATATGGATTGATCATAAGTTGCTATATTTATTGTTTATTTGAAAACTATTTACAGAACAGCCTCAAAATTGAGATTCAAATCAATGATTCTGATAACAAAAGTAAGAGAACTGTTTACAGAACAAGTTTTTATGAACTCAGAACATGAATATTCTTAAGTGTATGAATGAATATTTACAGAACAGCCTCAAAATTGAGATTCAATGTTTTTGATCACAATAGTAAAGGAACTATATACAGATCAGCCTCAAAATTGAGATTCAGATCAATGATTTTATCACAAAAGTAAGAGAAGTGTTTACAGAACAAGTTTTTTTTTTTTAATGAACTCAGAACATGAATATTTTCAAGTGTATGAATGAATATTTACAGAACAGCCTCAGAATTGAGATTCAATGTTTTTGATCACAATATTAAAGGAACTGTTTACACAACATGCTTTTTATAAATTCAGAACATGAATACGAGGGCTGTCAATAAAGTATAGGTCCTTTTTATTTTTTTCAAAAACTATATGGATTTCATTCATATGTTTTTACGTCAGACATGCTTGAACCCTCGTGCGCATGCGTGAGTTTTTCCACACCTGTCGGTGACGTCATTCGCCTGTGAGCACTCCTTGTGGGAGGAGTCGTTCAGCCCCTCGTCGGAATTCCTTTGGCTGAGAAGTTGCTGAGAGACTGGCGCTTTGTTTGATCAAAATTTTTTCTAAACCTGTGAGACACATCGAAGTGGACACGGTTCGAAAAATTAATCTGGTTTTCAGTGAAAATTTTAACGGCTGATGAGAGATTTTGAGGTGATACTGTCGCTTTAAGGACTTCCCACGGTGCGAGACGTCGTGCAGCGCTCTCAGGCGCCGTCGTCAGCCTGTTTCAAGCTGAAAACCTCCACATTTCAGGCTCTATTGATCCAGGACGTCATGAGAGAACAGAGAAGTTTCAGAAGAAGTCGGTTTCAGCATTTTATCCGGATATTCCATTGTTAAAGGAGATTTTTTTAATGAAAGACGTGCGGACGGGTCCATGCGTCGGGACGCAGCCGGCGCGGTGCGGCGGCACAGGAAAAACACCTCCGTGCTGATAACCATTTGTAAAATCCAGGCGGCTTTTGATGGCTTTCAGTGGAGTGAGTATATGAGAAATTGTTTAACAGCTGGACATGTTCCAACTTGTCCTTAAGGCTTCCAACAGAGGTGTTTTTCCTGTGGCGGAGCGTCGCGGCGGCTGCGAGCCGACGCTGCAATCCGTCCGCACGTCTTTCATTAAAAAAAATCTCCTTTAACAGTGGAATATCCAGATAAAATGCTGAAACTGACTTCTTCTGAAACTTCTCTGTTCTCTCACGACGTCCTGGATCAATAGAGCCTGAAATGTGGAGGTTTTCAGCTTGAAACAGGCTGATGATGGCGCCTGAGAGTGCTGCACGACGTCTCGCTCCGTGGGAAGTCCTTAAAGCGACAGTATCACCTCAAAATCTCTCATCAGCCGTTAAAATTTTCACTGAAAACCAGATTAATTTTTCGAACCGTGTCCACTTCGATGTGTCTCACAGGTTTAGAAAAAATTTTGATCAAACAAAGCGCCAGTCTCTCAGCAACCTCTCAGACAAAGGAATTCCGACGAGGGGCTGGTCGACTCCTCCCACAAGGAGTGCTCACAGGCGAATGACGTCACCGACAGGCGTGGAAAAACTCACGCATGCGCACGAGGGTTCAAGCACGTCTGACGTAAAAACATATGAATGAAATCCATATAGTTTTTGAAAAAAATAAAAAGGACCTATACTTTATTGACAGACCTCGTATTCTTAAGGGTATGAATTAATAACAGAACAGCCTCAGAACTGACATTCAATGTAGTAGGAAATTATGAACTGAGTATGTATGAACAAGAGTTGTCATACTCAACACTACTTTCTTTGTTATTATTATTATTATTTTTTTATTTTATGATCAATCTGTGATTTAAAAAAAAATCATTTCTTTATTTTTACTGTCTAGCGTTCTTGGCATTTTGAGGTGTCTGTGCATGTGTGTGTGACTGAGTGAGAGGGAGAGAGAGAGGTTGTTCTAAAAACTGTTTATTTTTTAATGATCTGTGTAAACTTGATGATTCTTGCAAACATCCAGTGATGGCAAACGGAAATAATATGTCAGCCTTGTTCACTGTATTCTCCTCAAAAGCACCGCATTCAGTACAAACAAAGTTTTCCAACGATTAAAAACAACAACAAAAAAAAGCGACTGGATTGGAGGCGGTGACCGACACAACACGAGCCGTTTTCAGCTCTGTCTTGTCAAATGCACCGCGTACGTTATGAAACAAGTTCCCCAAGTAACTTTAAATACCATACAAACCAGAGGTGAATTGAAGAAAAATTAAGGAATACTGACGCAGCAACGTGAGCTAGAGTCAAGCCAAGCACAGAGAGAGATCAGTTCCTGTGTGTGTGTGTGTGTGTGCGCGCGCACAAGAGGCTGCAGAGACGTGTCTGTGTCGGGAGGGGTGGGTGCTGTGAGTGACTGGCCAATCACAGAATGTGAAGACAGTCAGTTAGCCAATCAGGATTTTTCTTCAGCACGAGCACAGATATTGATGAGTTTTACTCATATTGTGCTCTTCAAAAATGCTTTATCTGTACCAGACACTTGTCTGACTTGAGTATCCGGCTCAACCCTAGAGCCATAGACAGGATGGGATGAATCTTCATCATATTTCGCAGATGGAAGAAAGCAGTACTCATAATATCTCTAATGTGGAGGTCAGTGGAAAACATAAGATAAAAAAAAATACCCCAAAGATCCTCACTTTGTCAGCATGATGTATGACACATGAGCCTACGCTAAGCCTTAGCTAATCAAATTGATGCCGGTGTCTCACTGGACCAAGAGCCATCATTTTAGTCTTATCAGAGTTTAAAAGTAGGAAATTGCGAGACATCCAGCTTTTCACTGATGCAAGGCAATCTTCTAAGGATCTGATGTGGATGAGATTACCAGCACTTATTGGCAAGTATAACTGAGTGTCATCAGCATAACATTAAAAGTAATCCCAAAATGACGTAATATGCGCCCAAGGGGTGCTATATAAAGGAATTATATATAGGTTTCTGAATGGTATTCATGAAAATAACACGTTTCATGTCACTGACATAATGATCATGTCATTTAGGTCTTGTAGACTTTTTTTTCATTAAAATGGCTCTGGGGAACATGAGCATGGCTAAAACCATTCGGCCCACCCAGACTCCCTGCCTTTTCAAGCATTTTTCTTTATTTTTTAAAATTTATTTTTATTTATCTCACATGCCTGGAAGCTCCTCACCATGTCATTTTGGTCCTTCAGACTTTTTATTCAGTAAATAGTTCTGGGGAGCATGGGCATGGCTAAAACCCTTCAGCTTCGGTGTTGGAATGGGTGGGGACACCGGCAATTGTAACTTCACAAAAAAAGTCAAATTAGATTCAGAGAAATAAATTGGTAGGAAACATGGGCTAGAATAAAATATTCTTAATTCTGCATGTTATTTGCACACTTATGTGAATATTCTGCCTCTGATTTAAAGAATATCGCAGATTCTTGATAAATTTTGATGTTGTTGCAGGTGACAAAAATCTGAGTGGCGTACTAAGTGGGCAATTTCAATCAACCATTTATTTTAGGACGGAAACGATTAGTCGAGTAACTCGAATCCAAAAAATGCTTGAAGCTCTGTTTAACATTGTAGTACATATGCCAGGCCTGTATGTGGCACTGTACCATCCCCCAGGAAAAACAACAAAAAACAAAACAGAAGTTGTTTAAAAATGCAAAAGTACTTTTTATCCAATTACTTGATTTATCAATTAAATAATTGCTGGAATACTCTATTTCAAAAATATTCAATAGCTGCAGCCCTGATTTATTTATAAAGCACTTTACAGAAGCCAGAGAGTGTCCAAAGTGCTTGACAGTAAAATCAAAGAAAACACACATACATAAAAGTTAAAACAGCACCTAAAAACACAACATGTCACAGCACCACTAGGTATTAACAGCCAGCTGAATTAGTTTTTTTTTTTTGCAAGTGATGTAGCCACAACAGGGTCTTCATTGCGGACGAGGCGTGTACTGAAGCAAAGTGACTTTGCAAACAATTTTTGTTTTTGTTGCTGCCAAATCAATTCTTCCCCCACGCTATTTTAGATCACATCATGTGACCTTCAGTTCTAGGGGTGCTTTAGATGGATGAGGCGGACACTAACTTGACGCGGAGCAAACCGGAAGTGACGTTACACATCCTTTTTTTTTGCTGCTGCCAAATCAATTCTTCCCCCATGCTAATTTAGATCAGTCATTTGACCATCGCTTCTAGGAGTCCTTAAGGTGGATGAGATGCAGAAACAAGCCGGAAGTGACATTCCGTAATCTGACACAGAAGCAAACCGGAAGTGACGTCGCTCATGGCAAGAACTTGACACTATTCAAAACTGCAGCACCCATGGGTTCTTAGGAAACCTCATGGCGGATGAGGCTGATGGCCTATTGGATTTCTATTTACTTTTCTTTTTTTTTTGTCATCACCTGAAAATCTTGTTTGGCCTTCACCCTCACTGTATTAATTTCTAACTGAAGGAGCTGGAGTAGGAAAATCAAGAGTGGCTATGTTTACATGCCATTAATATTCGGATTAAGGTCAATATTCCGGTTTCTGAATCATTAGGAATAACCCGTTTACATGCTTAAGCAGACAGAGTTACTCCTGTATACATGGTCATTGGTATCATTTAGAATATCCCCATCTAAACAGCGATGCACGTCTTCCACTGGTGCTTGATTTGGTCTGGCGTTCGTGCAAATCCTGCTTCGCGTAACTTTTCGGCCACCTTCTTGTAAATGTCGCTATCTCGGTACTTTCTACCATCAATAAAAGACATTACATTCATGTCTTTCACGATACTAATGAAGTACTCGGTTTCCTTCTCGCTCCAATAGTGTGGTGCTGTGCTGCCGCATCTGGATTTCCCCATGCTTGTTTACCTCTGCTTCTGTGGTGTCCGGTTGGTTGCGCGCGCCGCATATAAGTAGTTGCCGTACTCAAAAGACCAAGATTCCTTGCAGATAGGACACGCGCAGAACACAAAATAATGTTCCTTTCTATGGGGATATCCCGATGCACGTTTATATGACCTGATATTCGAGTTAGAAAAGGAGTAACCCAGGGGTCATATTCGGGTTTTTAAAAACCGGAATATGAGCATATTCGGGTTTTTGCGGGTGTTTACATGGCCGTACGCAACCGGGTTATTGCTAAGATTCCCGTTATGAAAAGGTTATGAAAGGGTTATTGGCTGCATGTAAACGTAGTCAGTGACTACAGGCTTGTATCAGTCACTAGTGAAATACTACAACCATCAAGCTGGCACTGATTTCCACAGGATATTTCAATTGCTGCTTGCTTCCTACAGGGAATGCTGACCATAAAATCCATGGCAACACAATACACAGTGCTTTGAAGATTCCTATCAATCAATCACTTCAGCATAAAAGCCTTGACAGTGATGGACTGAACACAACTAAGAGGTCTTTGAGTTATTTTCATTGATTAAATTTTAATGGTAGGAAGTACTCTTTTTTAATTTTGTAAACTATCACCTTCAGGAAGTCACTGGAAGCCCACTACGTTTTGGTGGAATCAGCATGTGTCGGTGATTTGTTTCAGCAGAAACCTGTTTGTGACTCATATATTTTCCTGAACGTATCCAAAGACTATGACCCATTCGCTAGTAAGCTATGGGGAAAAAACCTGTTCAGGATATTTGTGCTGTGAGCCTTGAGCAAAGTCACTTTAAACCGCTAATAATACAGAGCAGCAAGGACACAGGGAGTAATATCAACTGCAGTGAGTTTATTGTGACAAACATTCCAAAAGTGCAGAGGTTGAACAGCAATCACAAACATCCCACAAAAACACAGTACAGCAAAAATGACTACCGAGGCTGCAGAGTGAAACAATGAAAACATTGAGCAAAAAGATAACAAAGAAGTCAAAAGGCTGGATACAGAGAACTGGTACTTACAGTGGAACCATGATGAGGCGTGAGACACAGAAAACATTCTACAATGGACCAACACCGACAGACAAACAAGGAAGTGCTTAATTCTAATCCAATTACATTTTGTCCGCAAATCTGATAATTAATATAGTTAATTGTGTAAGATTTCAGACCATAAAATATCATGTGGACGGTGGCAAAATATTAAAACTGTTTCACATTTGATGTGTTACTCTGCCCCCTGACCGCGTTGCTGCACCGGTGTCACTAATGGCGCTGTCAGCTGAGAGCGACAGAAACTAGTGCAGGGACGGCGATCCCGAAATGCGTGGATTTAATGGATTGGTAACACTTTATATTAACTGCAGACTATAAAGCATTAGTAAAACATTTATAAAGTGTAAGTAAATGCTTAAATAGCTACTTGTAAAACATTGACAAAGCATTCTTTTTATTAGCTACTCATTGGTAAGAACATAAATAAATGGCTTAATAATTATTAATAAAAAATGTGTAATGTCTTTATAAAACATTTCTAAATTATTTTTTAATTCTCTATAAACCATTCAAGAAAAGTTGATCATTAATAGTTCATCATTTACAAACGCAAAATCAGACACTAGTCATTAGTGATAAATATACTTTACAAATCATATTTTATTGTCTTTTTATTGTCTTTACATTTTTTACATTTTTTTTCCTCACAAATTATTACAAAACTCCGGTGACTTTGACCCCAGTACTGTCACAGAAGCAGGAGCCTCCACCATGCTGCTGGAGCAACCGGAGTTCAAGTTCTTCCTGCAACTTTTTCACTGCATTATGCCACATGTGGATGTCTTCCATGTCAAACCACAAAAGAAAACCATTGATTCGGTCCATGTCAACAGCTGAATCCAGCAATTCCAACAGGACAACCAAATGATCAGGTTATTGTTATGTCCACCAAGGACATAATAAAATCACTCACTCATCTTCAACCGCTTAGTCCAATCAAGGGTTGCGGGGGGTTGGAGCCTATCCCAGAAGTTATAGAGCGCCATAGAGTACACCCAGGATAGGACGCCAGCCTGTCGCAGTGTAATAAAATCATTGGCGTTTATTTATTTATTTATTTGTCTATCTGTCTGTTAGCAGTAGTCAAAACTACGGCATGGATATGACAAAATTTTCACCGCAGATAGATATTAGGCCATAGAAAAATCCATCAATTTGGAGGTGATCCAGATCCGAATATCAAAAAGTTTTTTTTTTTTTTTAAGTTTGACTGTTTTATGGCAATTTGCGCCCATAGTACTGTATTAGCATACATCTAACGTGTGTCTTCAAAACAGACTGATTTACATCGCAAAACAGAAATTTTAAAAAGCGTAAAAACACAATAATGCACAATTCTCACATGCCTGAAGAAATGCTTCTCTTGATTTATGAAAGAAATTCTTCAGTAAAATTAGCTCATTTTACAGTTTTTGCTAGAAGTGCAAATAGCTGATGTGTGTTGACAAAACACATGTTATCAGATACCTTGAAATGTTACCAGAATCTGCCAAGCACCTGTTCCAAAGCAACATTTGCCAGTGGGGGATTTTATGCTCTTGTTACGGATAATGTGGTTCTGTTGGTTTTATCAGATGCTGTCCTCCGATGCACACCTCACATAATTACAGCCAGGTACAAAATATATTGAAAAAGAAAACACAATCTCAAGGCAACCAGCTGCTAGGTATTTTTGAGTTTAATCAACCCATAAAACAGACAATCTAATGCTTTTAAGTTTTGAGCAAGCTCAAAAATGAAGAACAAAAAAATATGTAAAAATTCAAAGCAAAAGGTTGAAAAACAGGACAGCGCGGTGGTTTAGTTGTTTGCACTGTAGCCTCACAGCAAGAACATCATGGGATCGATTCTCAACTGTGGCTTTTTTGTGTGGTGTTTGAATGTTTTCCCCATGTTTACGTGGTTTCTCACCAGGTGCTCCGGCTTCCTCCCACACCCAAAGACATGCGGGTTAGATAAATTGGAAACTTAAAATTGTCCGTAGGTGCAGGTGTGAATGTTTTTGTTTGTCTATTTGTGGCCCTGCAAGATTGGCATCTTGTCCAGGGTGTACCCCGCCTCACGCCCTATGACTGCTGGGATAGGCCTCAGCGCCCCCCACCTCCGTGACACTTAATTGGAGATAGCAGGTATAGAACATGCATGGATCAATGGAAAAAAATAAACAAAGTGCATTAGCTGGGCATTACGTGAAAAGTGACACTTTTTATTTTTACCTCTACACCACCAGAAATAATTCAAAATCAAAACAGACTGTGACCTTAACTCAAGAAGTTCAACAAAAATACACAATTAAAAATGTAGTTATTACAGATATCTTTTGAGACAGACCCTCCATTCTGGCTGACAAGCAGTTTCATGACCAGCTGTGGCCCGTTCCCTCATTATCCTACAGCAAATTAAGCAGATAGAAGGTCAGGAGTTGATTCCAAGTGCTGAATTTGCAATTAATTGGAACTCTTGATATGAGGGCCAAAGACATGCAAAAAAAAAAAAGAAAAAAAGGATCAGATAGAGCAGAAAGTAGTTAAATCAACTATTTGGTGCACTCTTTAAAAACAAGAAATGCAGTGATAAGATTAGTAACACCAAAAAGACTGAAAGACCACAGAAAACAACAAAAGTAGATATTGGCAGAATTATTTCCATGATACTGCGTTGCAATGACCTGAATCATTTTCACACTAATTTTACCTTTTCCTTTCAAGTTCAATCAACATTAAAGACATTGTGAGATGGCCTGAACACAAAGTTCAAGTTAAAACAATGAGCATTTTTTTTTTATTAAAAATGTATGCTTTTGTAATTCCAGTTCCCAAATTACCAGTGATTATTAAAACAAAACAAAACCAAAAAAAAAAACAAAAAAACAAATCTTTATGAGCAAAACACTGTGAACTGTATTCTTGCATATTTATTTAGTAACACAATTAAAGTATGACACACCAAATGTAAATGATTTGCATTTTGCATGTTGTCTTTTTTTTAGACCTACCTTTTGTTTATAACAGAAGAATTAAAAACTAAAGAACTGACTTGCGCAATGTAACCCTGTAATTATCTAATTTTATTAACAATTCTTGTTCAATTCCATACAAGTTCTTCCACATCCACACCATGAAAGTTGCGGAAGATTGTACTGGAGTTGTCAGTGTCCTTGGGAGGAGGCATTTCATATCTGAGGACACTTTTAATATCATTCAGATGAGTCATGGTGCATGACCTGATAGAAAATGTAGACTGACAGGGAGCTGGGAATATAGGCTGTGATGGCCTGAGAGTGGACAAGGAGGTGTCTGTTAGAAAAATCTGCAATCAGATAACACTCCATCTAGTGACCTACATCCTGTTTACAAGAATGAAAGCACTTTGTTCCATCAAACCTACACCTTGTCCCACTGCAGTTATGATGGAAGGTGGCTCAGTTGTGACAGGTGCCTCTGCTGTTCTGACACATTAGGCTGATCCTCCTGCTGGGATGTGAGACATCTGCAGTGCCAGTGTTCTTGTGGCTGATTCTCCAGTAGACTGTGAAGCACAAAATATCTGTGATGTCACAAAGTTCATGAAACAGCTGAGGGCAGGGGGACCTCCAGTGGCATTAGAGCTGAGCTCCTCTATCTAGGTGCAAACGCTGTTCTAGCATTGCAAACATTTTTTGTTTCAATCTGGGAGACAATATCATCCCTATGGACTGTAACAAAGAACTTGTTTTCCTGATCTGGAAAGGACAGAGTGATTGCATGGATCTTAACAACCATTAGAGTATGACACTGCTGTCTGTGCCAGGGAGGGCACTTGCAAGGATTATACTTAATAGGATTTAGTTCCACCTTCATGTTGTTCAGCGACCAAAACAATCTGCCTTCATGCCCAAGAAGTAAACTGCTACGGCCATTAGTCATAAGCTTTGAATATTTTGTTTGTTGTGTATGTGCTCCTTTCTACATGGACTTTTTTGTTGAAGAGTGAAAGCTCACGCTTAAAAAAAGAACTGCCCTCTTCCTGATTAGATCTGTGCTGATGGGTCCTCCATTGACTGACTTATGTCTAATATTGAGTGGCTGATTCAAAAGAATGGCCCTATTTAACCACCATGTTCTGGTGAAAGCAGAGGTGGTGGATGTTGTTAGAGCTGGTTTCTTTGTGCTCTCCCATCAGCTGTAGAACAGATCCCGAGAGCTCGAATGTCTTGTTGGCATCAATATTTTCTGTTGTAACCTGTGTTTGTTTTGTGAGTTTGTGACTGTGAGCATGCATTTTCTTGCTTAACTTGTGTGCTTGTAGTCTTTGCTCTGTATTAGCAGCTTTGCTGTTAACCAGCGTTGTAAATTCTGTGTATATCTCCATTGTATAAAATTTCACTTTATATAGGGCCATACTAAAATATGAAATGGAGCCAAATGGGGCGAAATGGGGACTGATAATCATGAAATGAGGGTAAAATGTAATGAAATGGAGCAGAGTGAACCAGACTGACTCCAAATAATTACTTTTATTTAATTGTTTAGCTTTTGTTTTATGTGAGATGCGCTCAGTATATGTAGTAGGGGCAGATGCGCCATCTGGTGTTCAAAGGATGAAACTTAAATTAATGGGTCAGTCTGCTCCATTTTAAGTTTTACCCCCATTTCATTATCAGTCCCCATTTCATCCAATTTAGATAAAAAAAATTACTAAAAGTATTTAAGTGAATCATATTTATAGTCAGTCTGCTCCATTGGCAGTGCAGAGTAGTCAACCTTCTTGGAGTCCCTGGGAGGGGTACTAGATAGTGCTCTGACTGGGGACTCCATTGTTCTCCTGGGGGACTTTGACGCCCACATGGGCGGCGACAGTGAGACCTGGAGGGGGGTGATCGGGAAACACAGCCTCTCCGATCTGAACCTGAGTGGTGTTCAGTTGTTGGACTTCTGTGCTAGCCACAGTTTGTCCATCACATACACCATGTTCGAGCACAAGAGTGTCCATAAGTGCACGTGGCACCAGGACACCCTGAGCCGGAGGTCGATGATCTACTTTGTAATCGTATCATCTGACCTTCGACCACGTGTCTCGGACACTCGGGTGAAGAAAGGGGATGAGCTGTCGACCGATCACCACCTGGTGGTGAGTTGGCTCTGCTGGGAGGGGAGGAAGCTGGTCAGACATGGCAGGCCCAAACGTATCGTGAGGGTCTGCTGGGAACGACTGGCGGAACCCTCTGTCAGTGAGGTCTTCAACTCCCACCTTCTGGAGAGCTTTTCCCAGATCCCGGGGGAAGATGGAGCCATGGAGTCCGAGTGGACCATGTTCTCCACCTCCATTGCCATTAGCTGTGGTCGCAGGGTCTCTGGTGCCTGTTGCGGCAGCAATCCCTGAACTCAGTGGTGGACGCCGGAAGTAAGGGATGCCGTCAAGCTGAAGAAGGAGTCCTACTTGTCTTTGTTGGCAGGTGGGACTCCGCAGGCAGTGACAGGTAATGGCAGGCCAAGCATGCTGCAGCCTGTGTGGTCGCAGAGGCAAAAACTCGGGTGTGGGAGGAGTTCGGGGAGGCCTTGGAGGAGGACTATTGGTCGGCCTCGAAGAAATTCTGGCAAAACGGCCGGTGCCTCTGAAGGTGGAAGCAGCTCTCCACCAACACTGTCTACAATGCGGGTGGGAGGTGTTGACCCTGATTTGGGATGTTGTCGGGCAGTGGAAGGAATACTTCGAGAATCTCCTCAATCCCATCGTCATGTCTTCCGAAGAGGAAGCAGAGACTGGGGACTCAGAGGAGGACTCATCCATCACACAGGCCAAAGTCACAGAGGTGGTCAGAAAGCTCCTCGGTGGCAAGGCTTCTGGGGTGGATGAAATCTGTCCGGAGTACCTTAAGTCTCTGGATGTTGTGGGACTGTCTTGGTTGACACGTCTCTGCAACATTGCGTGGTGGTCGGGGACAGTGCCTCTGGACTGGCAGACCGGGGTGGTCCCTCCAAGAAGGGGGACCGGAGGGTGTGTTCCAACTACAGGGGGATCACACTCCTTAGCCTCTCCAGTAAGGTCTATTCCAGAGTACTGGAGAGGAGAATTTGACCGATAGTCGAACCTCGGATTCAGGAGGAGCAGTGTGGTTTTCATCCTGGTCGCATCACACTGGACCAGCTCTACACCCTCCATCGGGTGCTCGAGGGTTCATGGGAGTTCGCCCAACCAGTCCAAATGTGTTTTGTGGATCTGGAGAAGGCATTCGACTGTGTCCCTCGAGGCGCCCTGTGGGGGGTCCTCCAGGAGTACGGGGTCTGGGATTCTTTGTTAAGGGCTATCCGGTCCCTGTACGACCACAGCAGAAGCTTGTTTCGCATTGCCGATCGTAAGTCAAGCTTGTTTCCAGTGCACACTGGCCTCCGCCAGGGCTGCCCTTTGTCACCGGTTCTGTTCATTATTTTTATGGACAGAATTTCTAGGCGCAGTCAGGATGTAGAGGGGGTCCAGTTTGGGAACCACAGAATCTTGTCTCTGCTGTTTGCGGATAATGTGGTTCTGTTGGCTTCGTCAAATCAGGACCTTCAGCGTGCACTGGAGCAGTTTGCAGCCAAGTGTGAAGCGTCCAGGATGAAGATCAGCACCTCCAAATCGGAGGCCATGGTTCTTGACTGGAAAAAGGTGCTTTGCACTCTTCAGGTCAGTGGTGTCCTTGTCTCAAGTGGAGGAGTTTAAGTAGCTCGGGGTCTTGTTCACGAGAGAGGGACGGATGGAGTGTGAGATTGACAGACAGGTTGATGCAGCATCTGCAGTGATGCGGTCACTGTATCGGAACGTCGTGGTGAAGAGACAGCTGAGTAGGGAGGCAAAGCTCTTGATTTACCAATCGATCTATGTTCCGACGCCCGGAACATAGATGTTTCGGATGCCCCCTGGACGCCTCGCTGGAGAGGTGTTCCGGGTACGTCCCATTGGGAGGAGGCCCCGGGGAAGACCCAGGACATGCTGGAGGGACTACATCTTGCAGCTGGCTTGGGAACACCTCAGGGTTCCCACAGAGTAGCTGGGGGAGGTGTGTATGGATCGGATGTCTGGGCAGCTTTGCTTGAGCTGCTGCCCCGTGACACGACCTCGGATGAAGCGGACGAAAATGGATGGATGGATGGATGGATGGATGGATGGATGGATGGATGGATGGATGGATGGATGGATGGATGGATGGATGGATGGATGGATGGATGGATGGATGGACAAATAACAGACATACTGCTCACTACTGGTTTATTGGCTGCTACTGTTCCTCTCCTTTTTGTCCTCTGTCTTCCTATTACTCCTCCTCCCCCTGAGTGAGGAGTTGTACAGTCTGATGGCCTGAGGGACAAAGGAGTTTTTCGGTCTGTTGGTCCTGCACTTGGGAAGGAGCAGTCTGTGGCTGAAGAGGTTCCTCTGGTTGCTGATGACTTTGTGCAGAGGGTGACTCGCATCATCCATAATGCCCAGCAGTTTGTCCAGAGTTCTCTTCTCTGCTGCCATCACCGGAGAGTCCAGCTTCATGCCAACCACGGTGCTAGCCCACCTCATCAGTTTGTCCAGCCTGGATTTGTCCTTCTTGGATATGCTGCTCCCACCACCCCCACCCCAGCACACCACGGTGTAAAAGAGGATGCTGGCTACTACAGACCGGTAGAACATCCACAGGAATTTTCTGCAGATGTTAAATCACCACAACCTCCTCAGAAAGTACAGCCTACGCTGTCCCTTCCTGTACAGGTGGTTGGTGTGGGTTGTCCAGTCCAGTTTGTTGTCCAGCCACAGCCCAAGGTACTTTTAGTAATCCACAGCCTCCACCTCAGGTCCTCGATCAGAACTGGTTGTCTTGGATCAAGACAAAGATCTAGTCTTAAAATGATTTCATTGACTCAGTCGTCTGAAGTGTATCTGCATATGGTGAAGTGTTGAACATGTAGAGACATTCACTTACCTTGACAGTGACATTCTTATCTCTGGGTCCTTGGCCTTTAAGATTGAGAAATGCCTGGGAGGAGATTATGGAATCATGAAGTCCCTGGATGTTTGGCAATGTTGATATCTTTGCAGGGGAACAAAGTTCCAAGTCTTTAGGGTCCTGGTGCTACATATCTTATGGATGTATGTTTTTCTAATTTAATTTTCACCTGAATGCAGAATTAAGTTTCATGAAATATTGTGTAAAATGTGATTGTTTTGTGTGAACTGCACACTGTTGCACTTGGACAACACTCGAGCACTTGCAAAGAGATGCATATGTTTATCTTTTTCATTCATCTTCTGAACCTACTTATTCTAGCTAAGGGTCAGAGGTGGGAGTCTGGAGCCTATCCCAGCAGTCATTGGGTGAAAGGTGTGGTTCACTATTCCATGCCATTCTATATGTGGCCCTGGCACACTATCGCAGGATCACATATAGTCAGACAAAGACATTCACACTCTTGTACACACCTACAGTCAATTTAAGTTGTCCGGTTCACTTAACCTGCATGTCTTTGGAATTGAGAGGAAGCCAGAGCACCCAGAGGGAACCCATGCAAACACAGGGAGAATGTTAAAAAATTAATCTTTGGGATACTGACTTGATAGCTCCTATGAACAAAAGACTTTTCCACAAAGGCATGTGCATGTTTGTGTGTGTGTGGTTCAAAAATACAGAATTACAATACAAATTAGTCTTCAGTAATAGAAATCAGGGTCAAATGCAGATTAGTCTTGAACAGTTAAGGAAAATTAACTGGCCACTATGGAATCATTCTGGTTCATAACTGACAGTGGTGTTATATGCTTGATCACATACGATGCATCCAGAAAGTATTCACAGCACTTCACTTTTACCACATTTTGTTATGTTACAGTTTTATTCCAAAATGGATGAAATTGAATTTTTCCTCAAACGTCTACACACAATACCCCATAATGGCAATGGGATTTTTTTTTTTTTTTTTTGCAAGTTTATCAAAAATAAAAACTTAAGAAATCACATGTACAAAAGTATTCACTGCTTTTGCCATTTGTCAAGAACTGTGATGACGTAGCATGACAGGCAGGCGGACACAAATGCAGACTCGTGGCTCAGAGGTGGGAAGTAGAAAAAGTTTAATCACAAAACTGGCTGAGGTTGATACACGGGGTGACAAACAGGCAGGCGGAGGTACAAATGGTCGTGAGGTAGTGACGTGGTCAGTAATGAGTAGAGTTCAACCACAGGCAAACAGGTGTATCAGAGGAGGCAAAAACAGAGTCAAAAAACAAGCAGGGTTCAGGCACGGAGAAGCAGGTTAGAAAATTAAAGGCTGGATCTAAACAAGAGGAGAACTTAACATGTGGCTGGAGTGAACAGAAAAAAACAGAGGGACTAATGTGCTCAAAACAGAGTGACTGAATAACCAGAAAATAAAGGATGAAGACTAAACAAGAACAGAACTTGACCATGGCTGAAGTATAACAGATAATATAACCAAGACTAAAGTGGAAGAAACATAATATAAACACTCAGGGCCGGACAGAAGGACAAAGAGAGGGAAACAGATGAAGACTGGGGGACAAAACCAGATTCTGGGCAGGTCCAGGGCCAAAACATGACACCATTAAGCTCAAAATTGAGCTCAGATACATTCTGTTTCCACTGATCATCCTTGAGATGTTTCTACAGCTTAATTGGAATCCACCTGGGGTAAATTCAGTTGATTGGACATGATTTGGAAAGACACACACCTGTCTACATATAAGGTCCCACAGTTGACAGTGCAAGTCAGAGCACAAACCAAGCATGAGGTCAATGGAATTGTCTCCAGACCTCCGAGACAGGATTGTTTCAAGACATAAATCTGGAGAAGGGTACATAAACATTTCTGCTGTTTTCAAGGTCCCAATGAGCACAGTGGCCTCCATCATCCATGAATGGAAGAAGTTTGGACCAACCAGGACTCTTTCCAGAGCTGGCCCCCCATCTAAACTGAGCGGTTGGGGAGAAGGACCTTAGTCAGGGAGGTGACCAAGAACCTAATGTGCACTCTGTCAGAGCTCCAGCATTCCTCTGTGTAGAGAGGAGAACCTTCCAGAAGGACAACCATCTCTGCAGCAATCCACCAATCAGGCCTGTATGGTAGAGTGATCAGACGGAAGCCACTCTTTAGTAAAAGCCACATGGCAGCCTGCCTGGAGTTTGCCAAAAGGCACATGAAGGACTCTCAGACCATGAGAAACAACATTCACTGGTCTGATGAGACAAAGATTGAACTCTGGTGTGAATACCAGGCATCATCTTTGGAAGAAACCAGGCACTAACCCTACAGTGAAGTATGGTGGTGGCAGCATCATGCAGTTGGGATGTTTTTTCAGCAGCAGGAACTGGGAGACTAGTCAGGATTGATTGAAAGATGAATGCAACAATGTAAGAACAGCATAGAGGCCACGATAATGGCAACAGAAGAACAAGCCCAAAGCACCAGATCTATAGATCCAGGAAGCATTTCTATGCTGAGTGGACAAATTAGGCAAAAAAAAAATGTTTTGCATTTCCCTTGCATTTTCAGAATTTTAGACATACAATAAGTTGTTTTTTTCAGGAAACGAAGGACTTTTGGTGCAAGTTGAGTCATGCTGTAATTAGAAGTAAGTAAAAGACTAATTAAAGAGTTATCTTACTTTTTGTTTGTGTCATTTCACACCTTGTGTCTAATGGCACATGCATGCAAGAAACTGTCTAAATATATATGTGGGAGGTACACAAAAAAATAACTTACAAAAAGTGACTGCAGCCCCGCTCCGTGCTGAGCTCCAGACTACGGCAAATGGTTGAGTTAGAGTAGAGGAGAGAGAGTGCCCAATTATTGGTTGAGCTAATTGGATTAATAAATGGAATAGTTTTGACAGTGTTGAATGCTTGGTCTCCAAAGTAAAGGTCAAACAAGGTCTACGTCTATTGGATTCTATGACATATGACATATGTTACCTCATAACATGATAAGTAAGGATGATACATGGTCCAAACTATTCCTTTTTAAAACCGTGTTAACTCAACTAGTAATTTGCATCACTTTTTACCAAAATTGGAGCAACTTTAACTTTTGACCCCTGTGCAAAATAAACTGACCTTTGTCACCATTCTTGCTGTTTTTATCCTGTTACTCCATAGAATTCAGTCACAGATAGTCCAAACTATACCTTTTTGGAATCTTTATGATCAGGCAAATAATGTGGAATATTTTTTCAATATGATTGGAGCATCTTTTAATTTTGACCTCTGTGTAATTCTTCAATTAACCCTACCTGACCACCGATTGAAAATTCAAGTGGCCAATCGTTTTTTTTTTCCAAAAGAGGATTGTCTGAGGAGTATTTCTGCCAAATTTGATGCTAAATATTCTCTTATCCACTGTACTATATCTCTCACTGAGACTGCTAAGTCAGTGTGTGTAGTTGAGACTGCAAAATATACAGCTGAGCAACATGAAGCACAAAACCTACTTCCTACCTTGTCACCCAATGCCCTGGGTCCCCCACCCCCACAAAAAATCCTTTCAAATTTATATTGACAAATTCTAACTTAGAATTTTTATTTTGTTGTTTTTCAGCACAACTTGCAAAAAAAATCAAGTGAAAAAGCTGGAATTTAAAAACAAAATACAATAAAAGGAACCTCAGAAATTAAAACCATTATAAATCTTTGGTGTGACCTCAGGTTTTCTTTTACTTGAATGTTGTTTCTTTCATTGCTTTCATTTCCATTGCGTTGAAAGCCTCTGTGCCACATTTGTGTTGTACGTGCTTATTTCTGCTCATCCCCTCTTTGTGCTGAAGACACACCAATATTCAATATTGCCAGTAGATTTTCATTTCATGTGGAATGTGTTTACTGACCCATGAACCTGGAACAATGAGAATTTTGATAAATCCAAAGTGTGTCTTAATGAAAGATAAATAATTATAATAATAAAAAAAAAAAACTTTACATGATGTCAGGGTGTGTGCATAAAATGCAGTTATCACTATGGAGAGTGAGTTCACTGATGGGTCTGATGCCAAGGCGAAATGTGTTTGGGTAAAGTTCACTGTGAATCCTACTTTCACATTTAAAAGGAACTTATATAACAAAGTGAAAATCTGCAATGAATGCAAAGGTAGCATCAAATAAAATATTTTAGTTTATATGACTGGGATTGAAGGCTGTAACTCAGGTTAGTATAGCCCATTGTTTCTACCATATTTTCCCTATCGCACAAAACCAATCATTTGTTACTCAGTGGCCATGGGTCTGGCAGATTTTAAATCAATACAGTCATAAGAATTTATGTAAATATACTTATGTTTTCTCAATTAAAAGCAATATACTGTAAATGGCACATATGTTTAATATTTGCCATTTATTTTTGTAAAAGAAAAAAATCAATCCCACGTTTGATACCTGTTGTAGTTTTTATGGTAAAATATAATCACTTGACAAACTAGATGCACTCGGAGAGCGCAAACCTCCACCAAGGCCATAGGGTCACTGACATCACATGGAATACCCTTTGGCAAGAGACTTATTCCACGTATTTATAAAGAGAAACTGCATGAACGACACAAGTTTTTTTTTTTTTTATTTTCCAATAAGTTTATTCAGTGAGGAGAAACAAATGCTAAATTATTGTTGTGTCGTAACTTAATTTTTGTTCAGCCTTTGTGACCCGTCTTCATAAAGTTAGATGCAAAAATGTTGAAATTGGCCCTATTCTGCAATGATAAAGAATCCTTAAAAAAAATTACTGGATCCAGATTGTGTTCTGGATCATTACCAAAATTCAATGACTTCTAAGGTAGGCCAAGATACACCCCTGGTAAAAAATTTCATTGAAATCCGTTGAGGATTTTTTTGAGTAATCCTGCTAACAATCCAACCAACCAACCAACAAACGGACGTGACTGAAAACATAACTTCCTTGGCAGAGGTAACAAATTGTAGCCAGCCAGAGCGCCATCCACCTAAGTGTAGGTGGCTGCCCTGGTTGACTTTGGGGCAGGAAGGATCTTTAATGCCCAACAGTCATGCATATACCTGGAGACAAAGGCCATTATCTCAAACTTTCCAGTACCTAAATCAATCAGCAGCAATTTCATCAAATCAACTAAAAAATGTACTTCTTAGAAATACAATCTAAAATAGGCAAATTAACCATCAAATTCATAACTGTTTGATATTTGGCACATTTTTATTACTTGTAAAAGTTTTACCAACTTTAACACTAAAAGCATAAATGCTGCCATTAGGCAAATCACACTTAGGAGTATTAAAAACCACTTGAAAACCATTTTCATTCATGTAGTAACGAATGACTGCAACAGATTTTTTTTTTTTGTTTCCTGCAGCAGCCACTCAGCGCCACTCACAATGCAGTCACTTATTTGCCATAAAACGTGGCTCTTTACTCAAATGCATTAAGTACGGCCAGTAATGAGCCCAAATAAGGGGGCATTTTATAAGTGTATTGGAGTAGCTGAGCTGAACGGGGTGGTCCAATTAAAATCTTTAAACCCCTTCATTCAAGAGTCCTGGAACTCAAAATGCAGAGACCTTCTTCAACCCTTTGATACATGAGTTCACTTATATTACTTATAGGATAGAAAATTGTCCAGAGCCCACTTTCTTTTAAGTTCCCATTTTAGTGCCAGTAAATTGAGTCTGTTAAACCCCCAACCATTTGTTTCGATTCCTCTCCCTCCGTCTCTCGCCTTTCTAAAGCATGTTTAAATTGAATAACTGAAAAGCCTTTTGGACACTGAAGAGCTGGCTGGCCAGCGTGGAGTGGCAGGAAAATTGAGCTTTCACAGCACTGCCTAAATTATCACAAAGTAAAATCGAAATGATTCAATGTTTTCTTCTCATTGATGTGCCCCATTTTTTTTTTTTTTTTAATTTTTCACAGAAGTTTGAAATAAACAACTGAAATGCACTCAAACTCCTTGCCACCTTGGTACCATTGTAATCAGCAAGCCGATTTGGAGCATAAAGTTGAAGGAAATTATGTAGCTGGAACAACTGGGGCAAACATGCAGCTGCCTTCAGCATTCTCATGTTATTCATATGTGGAGTCACTGCAAAGCTTTATAATCTTTTTTTTTCTTTTTTTTTGCAAACAATTGTTTCCTCATTAAGTTCTCAGAAAATACATGATGAATTTGACACCTTTAAACCAGAATCTTCTGGCCCAGTGTTCTGTAAGACATGTCTGTAATGTTTAATATTTGTCGACACTATGGCAGGTTATCGATATCCATGGAACGCTTCCCTTCTCTAAAATCAACAGGAACCCAACCTCTTTCAGGTTTTTAATCCACCCCAGCCAAAGGCCAGAAGGGGGATTATGTTGTGGTCATTTCCGTCTGTCTGTCCATCTGTTCTGTCCATCGCAAAAAGAGTATAAGCATTCTGAAATCACTCATCTCACACTTTTAGGAGATATTTGTAAAACTTAGTGCAAGTCCTTATTATAGGTTGATGATACGCATATTGTACAATATTTGTTCAGTGTTAAAGATGGGGATTTTTTCTGACTACTATGACCTTGAAAACTGAATCAGGATATGAATCTTCTGTAAAAAGTTCATAATGATATCTTACAAATTGCAGGCTCCAGGCTGTTCATAAACAAACAGGGGTTCACTTAACCTTCACTCAACCCAACTTTGTTGGCAGAGGTAACAAATGGCACTTGGTCCTAGGATGCAGAGAGCTGCATCCATGAGGAAAATTTGTTGCTCAAATTTAAAACTCATCTTAGCTTCAGATGATTGTGAAATGTTTATAGCCTTCCATAGATTTTAATTTAACCTTTTTGTTTTGGCAGTATTACTGTACTCCCTGTGACGTTGCTGGCCTATGTACTGTAGTTTGTCAAGCTCACTTAGTGTATTAGGGTGGTCCTAAAATACAAACTTCAACTTTTTCAAGGTGCTTCTTCATTTTTTTGTTCCATATGGTGAAATAATATATTGAGTGAAATTTCATAAGAATTTAAAAATATTAACCACTGCTGCTTGACCCCTGTTTTTGCACCAGGTGAGTAAAATTTTGAGTTCTTGAATGGATACAGCAATGGGAAGACAAAACACAGTTCAGCAGTTATTATAAGTACTGTTGGCACCATTTAGTCCTGCACTTGAGTCTATTCAGTATTCATATAATTAAAATGGCATGTGCTACAAGAAAGAAGAAGGTAGTGTGGCTGATTGGCTTCCCCTCAGATGAACTACCTGGAAATTGGCTACCATCTTGGGGTGAAGTTCTTCAAAGATACTTCAAGCTGCACCGCGATGAGAAGCTAGAAATCAGGAGGGCAGCAACTCAAGTTGTTAGTGAAGTGTTAAGCATCTGGGAGAAAGAACGGATTCCAACTGCTGAAGAAAGAAACATTATTAAAAAGCTTGAGAGAAAAGTGGAATAGTATCGATCAATAGCTATGGGAAAGACGAAGCAATCTGCATCTCAGATAAAGAAAGAGGAGGAGTTCAAGGCAAATTTAAATGACTTGTTTGACATTGCTCATGTCCAAGCATTTCAGTTGATTAAGATACCAGAGGATCGCGAATTCCTTAAAGCACAACGGGAGCCAGGGCGACGTGGCTTTATGGTTGGTGTTGACAAAGTGCTGGAAGGAAGGGAAGAATGGGCTCTTCAACAGGCTGAGATGTCAACTGCAAGGGAGCAGCATGAAATGGTGCTGAAGGCTGCATGAGAAGAGACTGTTGAACTGATGTCTTCAACAGAGAGCAATACTGATGTCACAGATTCTGAGGACAATGCGGCTCCACCTCCTCCAAAAAGGTCATGCCGGCGTGCACAGAACATTGTTACACCAGAGCTGACTGCAGCCCTAGACCGCACAAAAATAGCCAGGTGCCCTTCATCGTGCCAGGTGGATGGCACGTGTCATTTATGGGATCAAGATCTTTCTGTTTCGAGAGCAGTTTAAGTTATCTGCGAAAGAGCTCTCTGTCCTGAAATGCTTCACAGCTTTCACTGGAGCACTGTATGTCAAGGCCTGGTTCAATGCTCCCTCTGCAGTCACTGCTCTAGCTGGGGATCTGTCATTCTTGAAGGGCATGGTCTCCTATCCTGATTCTGCCATTGCCAAGGCCACCAGCAAGACGTTTGCCAGACATCTGTGGTACCTGAGCGAAGAGTTGGCCGGATTTGCTGTATTTGACAGCAGCATTGCACATGATGTAAAGCGTAAGATCGTGGCTGCTCTCAGAGAGGAAGGTGATGATGATCCTCAACCACGTGCTACAGTGGACCTAGAAGCAAAGGAAGCTATTGCTACCAAACTGTGGCAGATTTTGTTACATCTGCCTCAAGTCGCATTTTTGAGGCATTCGAACTTAACATGGACTTCCTCGTCAAGGGCCCATCAGAGTGGGAGGATGACCCATCATTCCAGTCGTCACAGCAGGTCCTACATGGCATTGCTGCCGTCAATGATTTTGCAGAGCGGGAGTGGCCCTTATTCAGGATTACAACCAAATCCTGACAAAGGATGAGCGGCAGCGGCAATACCTTCTGCAGGTTGTTGAGATGCATCGACATCAGTTCCCAGAAGCAAAGAAAACTGTAACCAAATGACTGTTTGTTCCTATCAAATATGTTAACAGTGACACTTCATGTATTTTTATGTATCCTGTATGCTAATTTAAATAAAATAAGATTGTTCTTTCAATTTGTATTTCATATATGAACAGGCACATTGTTATTGTTGGTTTGCACAATATACTAGAATAGTCTTAATTTTCACCCCGCGTGCGGCAGTGGTTAGAATTGTTGTACTGAAGTAAAATTTTGCACAAAATATTTTCTTACCAAGATGAACAATTTTGTCAGGAAGCACCTTAAAAAAGTCACATTTTAATTTTTGGCATGCTGTAGAGGACCACCCTAGTGTGTATCACTAGTAAAAAATGTCAAATGAGCTGACTATTCTAAATAAATAATTATGAAAATATTTGTATTAGCTTTATATTTGGTGTTATATGACCAGAGAAATTAGATCCTAAATACAGGGGAATTAGCCTGATTTCACCTGCTGCCGATAAACACTTAGAAACCCCAAGCTGTGAGGAATATGAATTTTGGTGACATCATCTTAGGTCAAGGCTCTAAAATGAATTGGGGGGAAAATGTTAAGCTCCCGTCACAGGTAGCAAGAATGTGGAGGAACCATGCCTGACATGGCAAATATTGCCATAATTGGACGCAGTCGGGAGGAAAAGAGGTGTGGTCAGCAGTGTCAGACTAGATTACCTTGTCCATACCTGCGCAATGGCATCCAAAGTGTATTTAGACAACAGGTAGATGGAACAGACTGCTGTCAGATGGCCATAAAAGGCGCTGAAGACTGCCCAATGTCCAAATGTCTGGATGAAAAACACGGGATGGAGTGGGAGGGAGCACTATGTTCCTCCTTTTGCATAGTCCCTGCCGGTACTGAACACTGGAGTACAACCAACATATGCACCGGACTCATGCCATATGTGTCCAAGTTGGCATGGTCTGGTCACTCACTCAGTCATGCAATCACATCTCTGCTTGTCCTCCACTTCCCGGCACTACTGCCCTCATGAGTGTGTGCGCAGAGCAGATGTGCTGGACTGATGACATGATCGCTGGGTGTGTGTGTGTGTGTGTGTGCGTGTGTGTGTGTATTCATAGCGGCTGAATGAGCAGCCATGTGTGCGCACGTTTGCGTGGGGTGCACATGTGGGTGTGCACGGGGGCGCATGTGCGTGATGTTGCCAGCTACTGGCCACTGCTGGCAGTGGGCCATATTTTCCCATGCGTCAGATGCAGCCTTTCCAGGGAACTTTAATTTCTTTTTTGTGTTTTGGCTCACTTCAGCAGTACAATGCAACTCTGGACAACTCTGGATGTGATGGTTGGATTATCACATGGGATTTATCTTTGTGTGGTTGATTACAGCACACAGCAGTGAGAGGATTTTATCCACAGGCTGTGGTCCCGACTCTAGGTCCACACTGTGCTGGTAAACACTCATGGGCCATTGTTAGAGGTGAGATTCATGTTTATTAATGTTGTCACAGCCTGGCACAACAGTTCCATGTCATATCTCCTACAGAGTTGGAAGGCGATCATATATTACAGCGGTGAGATCCGTTCAGCTCTGAGCCTGACACATGCAATGATGCATTACTGCGCATTAGACGACGGAAAGGTGCAGCTGCCCGTGGTATATAGAGATACGATGGAGACAATAGTTCACATTATTTACGTTGCCCATGGAAAGGCATGGACAAATATCTGTACTGTACGGTCTATTGTGGATATAACAGCCTGTTCATGTTTGCGGCAACATGCGTACAGTAGTGCAGGGTGCTTTCTGTTTGATTGCTGCTGTTCACATTCACTGTACATGATGAAGCGTGCCACATACATAAACTGTTCCTTTGCGCTCTGGGTGGGGGGGGTTGGGGGGGGGGAGAGCATTCTAGGTGGACATTATTATACGTGGCATATGCAGGTCATACTGGCAGGCTTTGCCGTGCAAGATCCATTTTGAGGTTCCCTTGTACGAGCTCCAATCATTTCGGATCCTGTTTTTCTGGCATCAGATTATGTAAATTGCGGTCAGATGGTGCTCAAATTGAACATGGACCACCGTCGAATAGGTGTCCCATCTCGACAGTGCCCAGAGGGTTTTGAACATGTGCAACACACAGTGGTGGGCACAGTTCCGCTAATCCGCTAACCGCTAATTATCAAAGGTAATGTTTTCATTAGCAGATTAGCTTTTCAGATAACTTTGAAAACCATCAGCGGACCAATTAACTTCTGATAAATTTAGGTCTGATAATTTTTAGACCGCAAACATATTTTTGCAGGCATAGTGAATAAAGCTTAATAGTTAAAAACATTTGTTAAGTCTGAAATCAAAGGTTTTACTGCTTGCCTGTTATATGCTTTGTAGCAGACAGACAGCTATGATAGATACAGCTGTATCCTCTGCAGGCAAAGGAGAACTGACTAGCAGAGAGAAACGAAGAGGAAGGGGAAAAAAAAGATATTTTCTCTTCACACCATACACACATGCCACAGAGGATTATGGGTAAATACTGTTCATACTGCCATGAACACTGCCATCTATTTCCTGATTGTTAAATACGTTAAATCAGTGTATTTAACAATCACAGCATTGAATTGCTATAAGCTGCTCACACGCCCACTCACGCCATAATGAGATGGCGTTCTGCATTCGTGCAGCCTTAAAGACTTTCAGCTGAAGCAGATAATGAGATGACGTTCTGCATTTAAGCCATGTGTGATTCAAGCAGAATTGCCGGGAACTCAACCTTGTGATGTTCGTTTGTGAGACGCTGAGGACCGCGCCTGGGTTTGACACATCGTGCCTCTGAAGGAAGAAGGGTGAGGGACACATGCTGTCAGCACACATCAGAGGTGAATAATTGTTTGATTAATTGTTGATAGTAACTTGGTATTTTGTTACTCCAGTAGATTTGAATTGTGATGAGAATTGTGCAGCTCGCTTCTCACTGCCGTGGCGTGCGGACTGGTGATCCGCCACCTGTTGTGAGAAGCTGCTCATTTACATAAAGCTTAAATACAGACCTGAATGTGTTGCTGATAGTGTGTGCCTTTTGAAGGATATTGTTTGTAACTGCTGACTTACCTCACCTCTTCTATCCTTTGCAGAGAGTCGGTTTGTCGTGTCCACCTGGGGGGTGTTTGGCGGTAAAGTGAGTCCAGAAGCGCCGGGCTTCGATACTTTTAGGCGCTGGAGAGCGTGCCAGCCTTCACTCCACCAGACTGACGCATCTTTTGTTTTTTCACTTTGTTATGCACCAAAGGGTGAAAGAAATAAATTGTTTTTTGTTATTGGAACCGTTTTCTGGTTATTTTAGCGCTGGGTTCCGTCAGACGCAGGTTCGCTCCTCAACCCGCGTTGACACATAACAGCTTTAGCTGCAATCTTTGTTTCCAATTATGTGATGTGATGTGATATAACTGTATTTCTGTTAAACTGTTCAAGGTTTAAGGATATGAGTCCTTCTTTATGTTCTCTAATGCCATATACCAACACAGTGCAGAGTAGGTACCTAAACTCTGTAAGTGAGATAGAGTATCTCGTCAATAGTTTTACATCCTCATTGAAGACAACTTTGGATGCTGTAGCTCCTCTAAAAAAGAGAGCTTTAAATCAGAAGTGCCTGACTCCGTGGTATAACTCACAAACTCGTAGCTTAAAGCAGATAACCCGTAAGTTGGAGAGGAAATGGCGTCTCACTAATTTAGAAGATCTTCACTTAGCCTGGAAAAAGAGTCTGTTGCTCTATAAAAAAGCCCTCCGTAAAGCTAGGACATCTTTCTACTCATCACTAATTGAAGAAAATAAGAACAACCCCAGGTTTCTTTTCAGCACTGTAGCCAGGCTGACAAAGCGTCAGAGCTCTATTGAGCTGAGTATTCCATTAACTTTAACTAGTAATGACTTCATGACTTTCTTTGCTAACAAAATTTTAACTATTAGAGAAAAAATTACTCATAACCATCCCAAAGACGTATCGTTATCTTTGGCTGCTTTCAGTGATGCCGGTATTTGGTTAGACTCTTTCTCTCCAATTGTTCTGTCTGAGTTATTTCATTAGTTACTTCATCCAACCATCAACATGTTTATTAGACCCCATTCCTACCAGGCTGCTCAAGGAAGCCCTACCATTATTTAATGCTTCGATCTTAAATATGATCAATCTATCTTTGTTAGTTGGCTATGTACCACAGGCTTTTAAGGTGGCAGTAATTAAACCATTACTTAAAAAGCCATCACTTGACCCAGCTTTCTTAGCTAATTATAGGCCAATCTCCAACCTTCCTTTTCTCTCAAAAATTCTTGAAAGGGTAGTTGTAAAACAGCTAACTGATCATCTGCAGAGGAATGGTCTATTTGAAGAGTTTCAGTCAGGTTTTAGAATTCATCATAGTACAGAAACAGCATTAGTGAAGGTTACAAATGATCTTCTTATGGCCTCGGACAGTGGACTCATCTCTGTGCTTGTTCTGTTAGACCTCAGTGCTGCTTTTGATACTGTTGACCATAAAATTTTATTACAGAGATTAGAGCATGCCATAGGTATTAAAGGCACTGCGCTGCGGTGGTTTGAATCATATTTATCTAATAGATTACAATTTGTTCATGTAAATGGGGAATCTTCTTCATAGACTAAAGTTAATTATGGAGTTCCACAAGGTTCTGTGCTAGGACCAATTTTATTCACTTTATACATGCTTCCCTTAGGCAGTATTATTAGACGGTATTGCTTAAATTTTCATTGTTACGCAGATGATACCCAGCTTTATCTATCCATGAAGCCAGAGGACACACACCAATTAGCTAAACTGCAGGATTGTCTTACAGACATAAAGACATGGATGACCTCTAATTTCCTGCTTTTAAACTCAGATAAAACTGAAGTTATTGTACTTGGCCCCACAAATCTTAGAAACATGGTGTCTAACCAGATCCTTACTCTGGATGGCATTACCCTGACCTCTAGTAATACTGTGAGAAATCTTGGAGTCATTTTTGATCAGGATATGTCATTCAAAGCGCATATTAAACAAATATGTAGGACTGCTTTTTTCCATTTACGCAATATCTCTAAAATCAGAAAGGTCTTGTCTCAGAGTGATGCTGAAAAACTAATTCATGCATTTATTTCCTCCAGGCTGGACTATTGTAATTCATTATTATCAGGTTGTCCTAAAAGTTCCCTAAAAAGCCTTCAGTTAATTCAAAATGCTGCAGCTAGAGTACTGACGGGGACTAGAAGGAGAGAGCATATCTCACCCATATTGGCCTCTCTTCATTGGCTTCCTGTTAATTCTAGAATAGAATTTAAAATTCTTCTTCTTACTTATAAGGTTTTGAATAATCAGGTCCCATCTTATCTTAGGGACCTCGTAGTACCATATCACCCCAATAGAGCGCTTCGCTCTCAGACTGCAGGCTTACTTGTAGTTCCTAGGATTTGTAAGAGTAGAATGGGAGGCAGAGCCTTCAGCTTTCAGGCTCCTCTCCTGTGGAACCAGCTCCCAATTCAGATCAGGGAGACAGACACCCGCTCTACTTTTAAGATTAGGCTTAAAACTTTCCTTTTTGCTAAAGCTTATAGTTAGGGCTGGATCAGGTGACCCTGAACCATCCCTTAGTTATGCTGCTATAGACTTAGACTGCTGGGGGGTTCCCATGATGCACTGTTTCTTTCTCTTTTTTGCTCTGTATGCACCACTCTGCATTTAATCATTAGTGATCGATCTCTGCTCCCCTCCACAGCATGTCTTTTTCCTGGTTCTCTCCCTCAGCCCCAACCAGTCCCAGCAGAAGACTGCCCCTCCCTGAGCCTGGTTCTGCTGGAGGTTTCTTCCTGTTAAAAGGGAGTTTTTCCTTCCCACTGTAGCCAAGTGCTTGCTCACAGGGCGTCGTTTTGACCGTTGGGGTTTTACATAATTATTGTATGGCCTTGCCTTACAATATAATTCGCCTTGGGGCAACTGTTTGTTGTGATTTGGCGCTATATAAAAAAATTGATTGATTGATAACTGTAGTGGAAATCTGTTGAAATCTTACAGATCCTTAGGAAATCTTACAAATGCCTATGTTTCATAATGCTTCATAAATGGTCATGCTTCATTTTCATGCCCTCAAATAAAACCGACAGCTAAACAGTGCTTTGTCTGCGTGGAGCAACCTTGCATGCACAGGCAAGACTAAATGTTCCAGTCACAGAATATTCCGTTCGGCTCATTTGCAGACAGTAGTTATCTCTCAGACGTAGCTGAGAGTGTTATTTTGCTTTCAACTGTTTATCATCAAGTTAAATTTCTAACATTATGCTTCATAGAGCTCAGTGTCTGTAACCACACCCCTTGGGGTGAGTTATGCTCCCTGGGCTAAGTGTGCTGATGGTGGGCAGCCTTGCCTTTTCCCTCCACAGACTTTTGTGTTCTGTGCATCTGGTGAGGGACTTCAAGCATGAATAAATTACCAAAAGACCATCAGGAGACTTACAGTGTTTATTTCACTGTGTTCAACAGGATAAGGAACATGCTCTTCCACAACATAATCTATCATCATAATTGCAGGTTCATGATTTGAATTCAGTCTGTGAAAAGCTTTTATTCAAAGCCAAAAGTTGAGGTGAGCTTCCAGTGCTTTGGCTGCAATCTTTGCTTTGAATTATGTGATGTCGTGTGACATTACCTTGATATCTAATGTTATCAGTTGAGAACAAGGTATTGTAGCTTTGTTAGTCCACAGTGGGCTTTTTGTTTTAGATTCAACTTGTGAAAAGGTTTGATTCAAAGCTTCAAAGCATGCTTTAAGATTGTAAAGAGTACTTTACACAACAATCTTTGATTTGAATTGTGTCATGTGCAGTGACGCTGGTAACACGTTACTTGGTAACACGTTACTCTAATCCAGGGGTGGCCAAGTTTGGTCCTCGAGAGCCACCTTCCTGACACTCTTAGTTGTCTCCCTGCTCCAACACACCTGAATCCAATGAAAGGCTCATTAAAGGTCTGCTAACGAGTCTTTCATTGGATTCAGGTGTGTTGGAGCAGGGAGACAACTAAGAGTGTCAGGAAGGTGGCTCTCGAGGACCGAACTTGGGCACCCCTGCTCTAATCTAACCACTTTTTTCAGTAACGAGTAATATAACCCAGTAATCTTTCCAAATCAGTAATCAGATTAAAGTTACTTCTCCAAGTCACTGAGCACTACTATTATTTTTGTTTTGTGGGTCGATCCCAGCATTAAATCCGACCCATGAGCAGGGAGAGCTCAGCACTCGGTTACTGCCTAGTTCACCCACTTTCAGCGAGTTGTGAGTGCAGAGCCATATCTGCTGTGCAGCAGCTCCGAGTTGAAAAACAGTTGTCTGACAGGTTGATGCTCAAATTAAAACTCAGCGTTAGGTCATGCGATTGTGAAAAGTTTACAGTCTTCTTTAGACTTTTATATGACCACGACCATTCGTCACTGGTGGAAGAAATTAACTTGTACTTTAAATACTTTACTAAGTGCTCTTGTTTCTACCTGATTTTTCACTTTTAAAAGCAATTGTACTTTTATTGAAACAGACATGTAGTTCACTAACTGAAGAAAGAGGATAGTGGGGAAAAAACTCACATTGTTTAATGTTTTAAGATTTTATTGTGCAGGATAACAGGCAGAAAGGGAATTCTAGCAGTTTGGCTCTGTCCTCTCTCTCTCTCTCAGTTGGAGTGGCTGATTGTGGACACCTGTAATGGCCTACACACTGACCCTCATCACCTCAATCAAGCATCCAATATATCTACCCTGGCTTGTAAGTCTGCCTTTGTCAGAGTGTTCTGTTTCATTGTGTTGTACATTTTGGCTCCTGGTATTGTGTTTGGAATCCCTTGCTAACTGTTTTGTTGTCCTTGAGTAAACCTTTGTTTCTGTGCACTCCAGGGCTTTACAGCTGGCCTTTACTGTCATCCACTGACTCAACCACCTGCCTTCAGAGTGCCCCAGTGCTTCCTCCTCTGTGCCTTTGATACTGATCTGTGGTGGCTGAGAGTTGGTTTTATTCAGTCACCTGCACTTGACTCCTCATCGCTTAATGGGGCAGTGCAGTCTTGTTTGAACCCCTACATGATAACGCGGGATTTGACCACTTCCGGGGACAGCCTGCCATTACTCAACAGAAACACAGCATCACTTCACACGGAAAGATGGTGTACTGTTTTGTTTTTGGCTGCAATCACCAAAGCAGTCATGAAAAGTGCATTTTTTTCTCTTCCCAGTGGAGAAGGAAAAACAAGGCAAATGGGAGAGGTTTTGTCAGAACATTTTAGCCAGACTTAATGTGGTAATGATAATTGGGCTATCCCTGGAAGTACAATTTTTGCATCATATGCTCTTTCATTTAACCCCTTTATCACCTACCCTCAAATGAGACTACGGTGCCCAATTAATTCTACAGAAACATTTCAAAGTGCTTTCTTCAAATAACCTTCAGTAACAAATTGTGATCACCGACATTATTTGGGAAATTGCAAAATGCGGACACTGGGGTTGAGAAAACGTTTACTGATTTTTTTTTTTTCCCAAGTGGGAAAGCCAGCATGTGACTTTTTTTTTTTATTATGATATCAGAAATAACAAGTCCCCAGTCTCAACTGAAAGCAACAAGAGTCTCACAGAGTAAAAAAGCAAACATGATGGCTGATATCAAACAGAGAATCAGAAACATCATGGGGGCTTTGAGGTTGACGTGTGTATCTGTATGTATATCTTGGCACTGCAGGGCTCGCTTTTCATCTGCTGCAGGGCTGCCAGCTGTCCCTCCAGCCTCACTGAAACATACCTCAAGGTCAGCTGTCACAATCTGGGCTGGAATGGCTGCATGCAGAAACAGTACTTACAGTAACATATCAGACTGGCATCTATTCTGAGGAAAGGAATTCCTACCAAACCAGCTCAGCATCTCCTTATGTCTTTTTTTTTGTCATAGCCTCACAAAATTTGGTACACATATTTACCATGCTGGGACGCATAAAAAGTCTCTTAATGACATGGTGAAATATCGACAGGAAGCTGGCCATTTTATTTTTAAGTTTCAATTTTGAGGCCATTTTTGCCATTTCCAACTACTTACATTTGAACAAATTCGTCCTAGGAATTTCATCCAATCATCTTCAAATTTATCACAAGCTTTTTCTATGTCGAAGGGTGTGGCTGCTGAAAAATGCAAATTATTGTTTGGGTTAATAGGGTTCTAAAAATAAATAGTTTGCACCATCTGTCATGCTTAGTTATCATGTTACAATGTAACATATGTCACATGTCATAGAATTCAATGGATGTTGACCTTGTTTGACCTTTACTTTGGACACAAAGCATTCAACACAGTCAAAACTATTCCATTTATTGATCCTTTTATTTCAATCAATAATTTGCATCATTTTTTGCTGAAATTGGAGCAACTTTAACTTTTGACCCCGTACAAACTGAAATTAACCTTTGTCACCATTGCTATTTTGACCCATAACTCCACAACATTCCATCACAGATAGTCCAAACTATACCTTTTTGGAATCGTTATGATCAGACAAATAATGTGATATAGTTTTCAACGTGATTGGAGCATTTTTAAAGTTTGACCTCTGTGTAATTCTTCATTGACCCCTACCTGGCTACAACTACCACCCTGGGATGGCTATCATACATTTTTGTGTAGTTCATGGTACACTGAGGTTGGATTCTAAGTGTCATTTCATCCCCTTAAGTGGTACCGATTAGGTCAAAATTTATGACTGGCTCATGGACTAATATAGAAGCATGTGCAAAGTGATGCGTAAAATGGCACTAACAATGGCTGCGTTAGCATTTTTAAAGCACCTTGCAAATGGTGTAATCTGACATAAGCGTGTACTCAGGGAACATGAGGATTTACTTATTTACTGATAACTGGCTCATAAACCAATTTCCATTATCAAGGCCATTGTTACTGGAGTTGCACACAGAACTGCGGTCAGCCCAGAGCGCAAGGCGAGGAGACAGGGGTTGTCTGTGCCCACACAGGTGCTTACCATGCTGGGGATCCTGGCATCAGGGGGCATTCCACCGTGAGCTCACTGATCGGTCAGACGTGTGCCAGTCAACCTTGCGCTGAGCCACCAGCTGTGTGGAACGCAATCATCTGAATCTCATCCAGGTACGTTTCAACATTACAGCACATTTTGCAGTGAGAGCCGGTTTCCCGAAATAGGAAATAGGAAACATTTTCAGTCCATCAATGTTCATATCATATGTAATGCACAAATGGATGTCAGGCTGGAGGCGCGGTGCACGATGGGGGTGCTACTTGGTGGTTAAATAATTTATCCGTGCAATTGTTCTGAATGAAAATCAGCGCGGACACATTTAGGCATGTGCGCATTCAATTTGTTTTTTTTTTTGTTTTTTTAATTATTGTTAATATATAAAGGTGATGCTGGGCATGTTAACATATACGAGGTCTGTCCATAAAGTAACGGACCTTTTTTATTTTTTTCAAAAACTATATGGATTTGAAACACGTGAGATTGCATGAGCCAAGCTTGAACCTTCGTGCGCATGCGTGAGTTTTTCCACACCTGTTGGTTGCGTCATTCGCCTGTGGGCAGGCTTTGAGTGAGCACTGGGCCACCCCTCCCGTCGGATTTCTTTTGTCTGAGAACTTGCTGAGAGACTGCCGCTTTGCTCCATGAAATTCTTTTCAGAAACTCTTAGAGACAGGCAGTTGGAAACCATTCGATAGATTCAGTTGGATATCGGTGAAGATTCTGTTGGTGTCACGTGGATTATGGACTGTTAAAACCTTTTTAAAGACGGCCCACAGCGGCGGAGGGCGCGCGGCGCACTGAGCGGCCATTCGACAGGCTGGAACGACCAGATCATTTCTAAACTGAACGCTGTGTTGATCTGGGACATCATGTGACTACCACAGAAATGACAGGAGAGCTGGACATAGCACTTTTGCGGCACATTCCACTGTTACAGGAGATTTTGTAATGAAAGACGTGGAGGATTTCGCGTGTCGGCACGAAGCAGCTCAGGACACGCAGCAAAAAAAACACCTCCGTGTTGGAAGTCTCACAGGACATGTTGGGGCATGTCCAGCTGTTACACAATTTCTCAGATACTAACTCGACTGAAAGCCATTGAAAGCTGTCTGAATCTTCTGAATGGTTTCCAACAGTTTCTGAAAAACATTTCATGGAGCAAAGCGGCAGTCTCTCAGCAAGTTCTCAGACAAAAGAAATCCGACGGGAGGGGTGGACCAGTGCTCACTCAAAGCCTGCCCACAGGTGAATGACGCAACCGACAGGCGTGGAAAAACTCACGCATGCGCACGAAGGTTCAAGCTTGGCTGATACAATCACACGTGATTCAAATCCATATAGTTTTTGAAAAAAATAAAAAGGTCCGTTACTTTATGGACAGACCTCGTACAAGTATAAACTCCTTCAACAACCATTGTGAGTCTGTGTTGAACATGGTGGCACCTGTAAAGCCCCAAATTTTTTCTTTTAAAAATTCCCATCCATGGCTAAATGAGGACATTGCTTCTTTCAAGAGAGTCTGTCATAAGGTAGAACGCCTGTGGAAATCCACAAAGTTGGAGGTGCACAGGTTACATTTAAAAGACCTGATTTCATCCCTCAGTGATGTGATTAAACATGCTAGATCTACCTACTTTGCCAAATTTGTGAATACAAACGAGAAATCCCAAAGTTGTTTTTGACGCAATTCATAAAATTGTGTCTCTTTCAGCTCCATCAGTGCCAGTTTTCACAACTGATTTTTAAAACCCTTTGAGGGTAGCAGTCAACTGTTCTGCCACCACCTTCTCCACAACCTTTGAGAGAAAGGGCAGTTTTGAAATAGGCCCATAATTGCCAGACTCAGCTGGATCTAAATTAGGCTTTTTGAGAATAGGACTTATTGCTGCTTGTTTGAAAAAGCTTGGGACAGATCCAGTAGAAAGAGAAAGATTGATCACATTCATAATATGTGGTGCAACAAGGTCAGTTACCTTAAAAAGTAAAGATGGAGGCATGATATCAAAAGGGCACGACACGGGTTTAGTTTTTGTTAATTCTACTGGATTAGTCTGCAGCTTTTGACACCGTAGACCATAAACTGTTGCTACAGAGAATGCATTTTGATTTTGGTATTTATGGGACTGTCCTGAAGTGGTTGTTCTCCTATTTGATGAATAGAACTTTTTCTTTGTGTATAAATAATATTATGTCTGAAGCTTCTCCTTTGCTACATGGAGTTCCTCAGGGATCTCTTTTAGGTCCAGTCCTGTTTTTGTTGTACATCAGTCCTCTTGGCAAAATCATTAGCAATTTTAAGACTGTGTCCTATCACTTTTATGCTGATGATATTCAATTGTATCTTTCCTTTAAGGAGTCAGAGTTACATAAACTGTCTGAGCGAATGGATTGTCAGTTGAATTATAAAAAGATTGAGAGTCTGATTATTGCTCCAGAGCAGAAAATTCCTTTGATTGTGAACCACCTCAGTTCTTTGGGCTCCTCTGTTCAGTCGAGCATCAGAAATCTTGGTGTTTGGTTTGATCAGTCATTGTCTCTAGATAGCCATTCTAGACTCTTGGTCAAAAACTATTTTTACCACTTGAGAAATATTGCCAAGTTGAGGCCAATTCTGTCAAACTCTGATCTGGAAGTTGTGATTCATGCTTTTATTTCTTCTTGTTTAGGTTATTGCAACTCGCTTTTTACTTGTTTTAACAAATCTGCCTTAAATCATCTTCAAATGGTCCAAAATGCTGCAGCGAGACTTTTAACAAGATCTAGCAGACGGACACACGTAACCCCCATCCTATCCTCCCTGCACTGGCTTCCCATCAAATTTGTATCGATTGTAAAATTTTGGTTTTGAGTTTTAGAGCCTTGCATGGTCAGGCCCCCAAATATGTGTTAGATATGTTGACCCCCTACACCTACTGTCGCTCCCTTCGGTCCTCGGACCAGAACCTCCTCACAGCTCTGAAGACCCACTTTAAAACCAGAGGAGACTTATCCTTTCAAGCTGTGGCTCCTAATCTATGGAATAATCTCCCTCTGTCCCTTTGTGTGATCGTCTCTGTTGATTCTTTTAAAAGGCAGCTGAAGATGTTTTTGCTTAGTCAAGCTTTTAGTTGATTGTTCTCTTAAACACTGCTTTTTAACATGGTTGTGTATTTTGTTTACCTTTTGTAAAGCACTTTGTGATTTTTATCTGTGAAAGGTGCTATATAAATAAAGTTTCTTCTCCTTCTTCTAATGTGTTTTTTTTTCCTGATGGTGGAACTAGAGATGAGCTTCTTAACAAGCCCCTGACTGTGTTCAGTATTTGTCAATAAAAGCGTGTGTAATGTTAATGTGACACACCATCAGCCGCCGTCCACCTACAGCTCAGTTCAGAATTTACACACACAAACGTACTTATTTAATTTCTGTTTTACATTACAGCAGGCTGAGAGAATGGCGATCTAACCACAGCTTTTGTTGTTTTTGCAAGTTGTCTCTGAAAGTTCTTTAACTTTTACACACAACACAGGGACGATGACGGACGTCATCAAACACACAACAATCTACACTTATGGTGCCGTCAGCATGACACAACCAGACTATTTGAATACATTTGCATATTCAGATAGAGGCATGGCCAGGGAGGAGTGTGGTGCGTGTGCAAATGTGCCTGATTCCACGTTAAGTGGGATGTACAAACCAAACATGCGTGAATTCATGTCTACACACACTTTGATTTATCTGAATATATTTGTGCTTATGCCTGATTCATGGTTTTGGCATACGCCAACTTTTAGTAGAAAGTCCACGCAAGTCTTTGTACATGAGGCCCCTGTTCCTTGGACAGAATATAATCATTCAGGACAAAAAGTCTTACTTGTAACAGAGTGCACATTTATCAGCACCATCTAAAAGGAACTGGAGCCGGGTTCTCTGCAAAGGACAGCCGGGGTAAGGTGCACAATACCCACAGAGATGATCCACTGCACCCATAGGTTTTGCACGCTGGCAGGGGTGGGGGAGGGGGAGGCTCACTGCCGCAGGAATGTCAGATAATACGTAACGGAGACAGCAAGACCTCCAGTGATGATCCAGCGAGGGGAAGCGGGCCATACATCCAAATGACCGGAGACAGTGGGTTGATCAAAAGGCAACAACAATCTTTTCCCGCAACTTTACATTTCCAGAGCAGCCTTAGCCTCACCTGGACTGCAGCTCTTGTCCCCCTCTTTTGTCTGCATCCACAGAAGGTCCTGTAGCACTGATTGGCATTAGCGTCTCCGTCTAATAGCAAAAAACTGTTGCCGCCAAAAGGGCACATCAAGACGAAAATAGAGCACCACAATTCTCTATAAAAGCTCGGATATTTAGCAGAACCTGACAGTCATGCACCCAGCAAGCAGCAAGACCATCATAGACCAGCAGGAAGACTAACAACAAAACAATCGCAACAGGTACAGGGACAGCAGCAACGGCGAGACCAAACACAACTTTTCTAAGTAAATGTGATAACTGAGCTTGCACAACACTCTGTTGTGGCATGCACCACTGCTGGACATCTGCAAAAATAATGTTATAGGTATAATAATGTAGCGGGATGAAAGTCCCGGGTCCCAATTGAAAAGACGTTCCCACTAGCTTGGCTAATGGGGAGTTCCCCTTTGGCTGACCTGGTAGAGGAACGGTCTTTTGTGCAAGCCGCGTGGGTTCGATCCCCACCGTCGTCCCGGCCACAAAGGTCCTGCTGCTTCAATCTGGCGTCACGAACAGGATTCGAACCTGTGCGGGGAAACCCCATTGGGATTGAAGCAGCAGGACCTTTGTGGCCGGGACGACGGTGGGGATCGAACCCACGCGGCTTGCACAAAAGACCGTTCCTCTACCAGGTCAGCCAAAGGGGAACTCCCCATTAGCCAAGCTAGCGGGAACGTCTTTTCAATTGGGACCCGGGACTTTCATCCCGCTACACATCTCCCCACCATTTTTGACTTCCTCCCGAAGTCACAGGTGCATGTTAGCATACTCTGTGATCCACATCCTGTTCGTGATGCCAGATTGAAGCAGCAGGACCTTTGTGGCCGGGACGACGGTGGGGATCGAACCCACGCGGCTCGCACAAAAGACCGTTCCTCTACCAGGTCAGCCAAAGGGGAACTCCCCATTAGCCAAGCTAGCGGGAACGTCTTTTCAATTGGGACCCGGGACTTTCATCCCGCTACAATAATAATAATAATGTTTTGAACAAACTAGTGATCTTGTTCATCTGACTGAAATAAAAATCACTGCCAATACCAAAAGATTGGATGTAAAAAACAGTGCATTTTATTTCTTTAAGTGATATTTTACGTTTATATTAAGTGATATATGAAGCAGTAGTGTAGCTGCTCAGAACCTTGTTTTCCATTGCAAGCTGATTTTTCAGTCTGAATTTTGGGTGCCAGCTGACTTTAACCCAAATTGAAGAGTCCATCTCTGGCATGGATGGTATTCTTTGGCGTGGGAGTGCGCGTTGCGCAGGAGAGGCTGCTGAATTCGTCCTGTTATCCTTGGACCATCCTCTCCGATGACCAGACTGACTCCGCCCAATCTGTGGCGGTCTTTGTTGCAGCTTCTTGTTGCTGCTTCTCCCCGGGCTGTGGAGTTTTTATGCCGGTGCTGTCGGCTACGGGCTCGCAGACATGGCTTTTCACCTCAGCTCCTTCGGCCGCTGAGTCACGCTGCATCACTGGCTGCTGAGGAGCTGAATTTCCACATGACTTCACTAAAACCTGCTGCTCCTACCAAAACCATTAGTTTGGGTCTCATTAACATCAGATCATTGTCTCTGAAGTCATTGCTGGTTAACCCTCTGGGGTCCGAGGGCATTTTTTGGAGAGTTCACTCGCCTGGTATAAATGTTTTTTTATTGCTATTAACAGCTCACCCTGTATCCCACAATCAAGTGGTATGTCTCTTTTTTTCAGGCCAACCGGTACTTTCAGAATATATATGCTATACTAGTGTTTTATAAGTGTAATAAAGGTTTACAATCAGAAATAAGAAAGGAAAAAATAAAGCAGATAATAATTTTCACACATTTATTCAAAACGCACAGCAAACTATAATAAACAACTATTTTGACATTGTATAAAGGTAATTTGTGGTCTTGTACAAAAGAATGTACAATATAAATAAAAACAATAAACACAAATGCACATTTTGAACAATATATACAAAATGGTCTATATGTTTTGTTGGGCTTCATCTCAAAGCAATTTCTGTCTACTATTACACAAAAGTCACATCACAAACTTCTCCCATGAAGTTGACTGTTGTTTTTGGAGTGTTCTTGCACTGAAAGCAAGCTTTCACACTTACAGAAGGCCTTTCACACTTTGAGGGGGGCCTCCTCCCCCTCGTCCAATTGATATGCATAAAAGGTGCTTTACGCTGGAGCGAGAGAGCTTGCCACAGGCTTATTCAATAACATTCACAGGCCAAATAGTGAGCCATTCCTGATAAACATGCTTTTTGTTTCAGCACGTGAGATTGTATGAGGCCCCTCTTACTCTAATCACTTCTATTCAAATGCGTAATGGCACAAGGCGCATTGGAGCCAGCAGCCAGAGGGCTATTCAGATGGCATTCTCGGGCAAACTAGTAACACGTTGGTTCTCCTAACAATCTTTGGTCAACCATGTGAGACTGCTCTGCCCTACGATTGGATATTGGAAAACCATGTCACAGTGAAGGAATTCCGATTGGACACTCACATTGTGCACGTCATCACACAGCTTTTATGAGGAGTACAAATATGGTGGACGGCTAGCTCGAAAGTCCGCGGAGTTCACTTTCCAGCAAAAAAGTAAGTTTCTATCTCATATCATTAAAAGGTTATTTATAATTTAGTCAAACTTGTACTCAGCAATCGTATACAACGGCATCACCCCCAGAGGGTTAATGACTTAATTGTGGATCATCGCCTGGATATGCTTGGATTATGTGAGACCTGTCTTAAATCCACAGCTCTCCTTTGTATGAATGAGGCCTGCCCACCGGCGTACACTTTTAGTCACGCTTCATGTGATGTGAGGAAAGGCGGCGGTGTTGCTTTTATTTATAAATCCAGGTTTACTTTATTAACTGTTGGGGGTCATGAATATAATTCATTTGAGCATCTGATTCTCTGTTGTGCCCGTGATGTTAAGTACTGTCAGGGTCATAAAAATGGAAATCAGCTATGTCACAGTGTCACTGCCAATAGGCCTCCTGGCCCATATTCTGATTTTTTTAGATTAATTTGGTGCTTTCATCTCATCTGTCAACTACTGCAGACAACATCTTGATTACTGGTGATTTTAACATTCATATAAATAAGTCCTTTGATCCCCTTGGTAAATCATTTATGGAAATCATGGATGCATTGGGATTCCACCGCACTTCTTTGTCCTTCCTGGGGTTTATCATCTCCTCTAACTCCGTCGCCCCTGATCCGGCCAAGGTTGTGGCGGTGAGAGATTGGCCCCAACCAACAAGCCGTAGGAAGCTGCAACAGTTCCTCGGCTTCGCTAATTTCTATAGGAGGTTCATTAAGGGCTACAGTCAGGTAGTTAGCCCCCTGACAGCCCTGACCTCTCCAAAAGTCCCCTTCACCTGGTCGGATCGGTGCGAAGCCGCGTTCAAGGAGTTGAAACGACGGTTCTCTACTGCGCCAGTTTTGGTGCAGCCCGACCCTAGCCACCAGTTTGTGGTTGAAGTGGACGCCTCTGACTCAGGGATAGGAGCCGTGCTATCCCAGAGCGGAGAGACCGATAAGGTTCTTCACCCGTGTGCCTACTTTTCTCGCAGGTTGACCCCGGCTGAACGGAACTATGACGTCAGCAATCGAGAACTCCTTGCGGTGAAAGAGGCTCTTGAGGAGTGGAGACACCTGTTGGAGGGAGCGTCTGTGCCGTTCACGGTTTTCACTGACCATCGGAACCTGGAGTATATCAGGACCGCCAAGTGGCTGAACCCCAGGCAAGCCCGCTGGTCACTGTTCTTCGGGCGTTTTGACTTCCGGATCACCTATTGCCCCGGGACCAAGAACCAGAGATCGGATGCCTTGTCCCGGGTACACGAAGAGGAGGTCAAAACTGCGCTGTCAGATCCACCAGAGCCCATCCTTCCTGAGTCCACTATCGTGGCCACCCTCACCTGGGACGTGGAGAAGACCGTCCGGAAGGCCCTGGCACGAAGCCCGGACCCGGGAACTGGACCAAAGGACAGACTATACATCCCACCAGAGGCCAGGGCTGCGGTCCTAGACTTCTGTCATGGTTCCAAGCTCTCCTGTCATACGGGGGTGCGAAGGACCGTGGCAGTTGTCCGGCAGCGCTTCTGGTGGGCGTCTATGGAGGGCGACGTCCGGGAGTACATCCAGGCCTGCACCACCTGCGCCAGGGGCAAGGCTGACCACAGGAAGTCCCAAGGACTGCTCCAACCACTTCCTGTGCCTCATCGCCCCTGGTCCCACATCGGCCTGGATTTTGTCATGGGCCTCCCACCGTCCCAGGGCAACACCACCATCCTCACGATAGTGGACCGATTCTCCAAGACGGCCCACTTCGTGGCCTTCCCGAAGCTCCCTACGGCCCAGGAGACAGCGGACCTCCTGGTCCACCATGTCGTCCGTCTGCATGGGATACCTACTGACGTTGTCTCAGATTGTGGTCCCCAGTTTTCCTCTCAAGTCTGGAGGAGTTTCTGCAGGGAACTGGGGGCCACCGTGAGCCTCTCGTCCGGGTACCACCCACAGACAAACGGACAGGCAGAACGGGCCAACCAGGAGTTGGAACAGACCCTCCGCTGTGTGACATCCGCGCATCCAATGGCCTGGAGTAACCACCTGGCCTGTATCGTGTATGCACATAACAGCCAGGTGTCTTCTGCCACCGGCCTCTCCCCATTTGAGGTGTGTTTGGGGTACCAGCCCCCAATATTTCCCGTGGTTGAGGGAGAGGTCGGTGTGCCCTCGGTCCGGGCCCACCTTCGGAGGTGCCGTCGGGTGTGGCGCACCACCCGTTCTGCCTTGTTGAAGGCCCGGACGAGGGCCAAGACCCATGCAGACTGCCGGCGGTCCCTGGCCCCTGCATACCAGCCCGGGCAGGAGGTGTGGCTATCAACGAAGGACATCCCACTTCAGGTGGAATCACCAAAACTGATGGACAGGTTCATCGGACCCCTCAGAATCCTCAATGTCCTCAGCCCTCCCGCAGTGAAGCCCCAACTCCCAGCTTCACTGCGGATCCACCCGGTATTCCACATCTCCAGGATCAAACCACACCACACCTCACCCCTCTGTGCTCCCGGTCCGGCGCTGCCTCCTGCCCGGATCATTGACGGGGAGCCGGCCTGGACAGTGTGCCGGCTCCTGGACGTCCATCGAATGGGCCGGGGGTTCCAATATCTGGTGGACTGCGAGGGGTATGGACCCGAAGAACGCTCCTGGGTGAAGAGGACCGTGACTATCCAGGGTTGGGACCAGAAAGCAGAGTTGTAGTCTTACACACCTCTCTGCAGCTTCTCTCCCCCTGCCATCCCCTCATTACCCCATCCCCGTAGAGACGGTGCTTGCTCCCAGACCACCAATAACCAGCAAAAATCTATTTAAGCATAAAAATTCAAAAAGAAAAAATAATATAGCACCTTCAACTGCACCACAGACTAAAACAGTTAAATGTGGTCCATTAAACATTAGGTCTCTCTCTTCTAAGTCCCTGTTGGTAAATGATATAATAATTGATCAACATATTGATTTATTCTGCCTAACAGAAACCTGGTTACAGCAGGATGAATATGTTAGTTTAAATGAGTCAACACCCCCGAGTCACACTAACTGTCAGAATGCTCGTAGCACGGGCCGAGGAGGAGGATTAGCAGAAATCTTCCATTCCAGCTTATTAATTAATCAAAAACCCAGACAGAGCTTTAATTCATTTGAAAGCTTGTCTCTTAGTCTTGTCCATCCAAATTGGAAGTCCCAAAAACCAGTTTTATTTGTTATTATCTATCGTCCACCTGGTCATTACTGTGAGTTTCTCTGTGAATTTTCAGACCTTTTGTCTGACTTAGTGCTTAGCTCAGATAAGATAATTATAGTGGGCGATTTTAACATCCACACAGATGCTGAGAATGACAGCCTCAACACTGCATTTAATCTATTATTAGACTCTATTGGCTTTGCTCAAAAAGTAAATGAGTCCACCCACCACTTTAATCATATCTTAGATCTTGTTCTGACTTATGGTATGGAAATAGAAGACTTAACAGTATTCCCTGAAAACTCCCTTCTGTCTGATCATTTCTTAATAACATTTACATTTACTCTGATGGACTACCCAGCAGTGGGGAATAAGTTTCATTACACTAGAAGTCTTTCAGAAAGCGCTGTAACTAGGTTTAAGGATATGATTCCTTCTTTATGTTCTCTAATGCCATATACCAACACAGTGCAGAGTAGCTACCTAAACTCTGTAAGGGAGATAGAGTATCTCGTCAATAGTTTTACATCCTCATTGAAGACAACTTTGGATGCTGTAGCTCCTCTGAAAAAGAGAGCTTTAAATCAGAAGTGCGTGACTCCGTGGTATAACTCACAAACTCGCAGCTTAAAGCAGATAACCCGTAAGTTGGAGAGGAAATGGCGTCTCACTAATTTAGAAGATCTTCACTTAGCCTGGAAAAAGAGTCTGTTGCTCTATAAAAAAGCCCTCCGTAAAGCTAGGACACCTTTCTACTCATCACTAATTGAAGAAAATAAGAACAACCCCAGGTTTCTTTTCAGCACTGTAGCCAGGCTGACAAAGAGTCAGAGCTCTATTGAGCTGAGTATTCCATTAACTTTAACTAGTAATGACTTCATGACTTTCTTTGCTAACAAAATTTTAACTATTAGAGAAAAAATTACTCATAACCATCCCAAAGACGTATCGTTATCTTTGGCTGCTTTCAGTGATGCCGGTATTTGGTTAGACTCTTTCTCTCCGATTGTTCTGTCTGAGTTATTTTCATTAGTTACTTCATCCAAACCATCAACATGTTTATTAGACCCCATTCCTACCAGGCTGCTCAAGGAAGCCCTACCATTATTTAATGCTTCGATCTTAAATATGATCAATCTATCTTTGTTAGTTGGCTATGTACCACAGGATTTTAAGGGGGCAGTAATTAAACCATTACTTAAAAAGCCATCACTTGACCCAGCTATCTTAGCTAATTATAGGCCAATCTCCAACCTTCCTTTTCTCTCAAAAATTCTTGAAAGGGTAGTTGTAAAACAGCTAACTGATCATCTGCAGAGGAATGGTCTATTTGAAGAGTTTCAGTCAGGTTTTAGAATTCATCATAGTACAGAAACAGCATTAGTGAAGGTTACAAATGATCTTCTTATGGCCTCGGACAGTGGACTCGTCTCTGTGCTTGTTCTGTTGGACCTCAGTGCTGCTTTTGATACTGTTGTCCATAAAATTTTATTACAGAGATTAGAGCATGCCATAGGTATTAAAGGCACTGCGCTGCGGTGGTTTGAATCATATTTGTCTAATAGATTACAATTTGTTCATGTAAATGGGGAATCTTCTTCACAGACTAAAGTTAATTATGGAGTTCCACAAGGTTCTGTGCTAGGACCAATTTTATTCACTTTATACATGCTTCCCTTAGGCAGTATTATTAGACGGTATTGCTTAAATTTTCATTGTTACGCAGATGATACCCAGCTTTATCTATCCATGAAGCCAGAGGACACACACCAATTAGCTAAACTGCAGGATTGTCTTACAGACATAAAGACATGGATGACCTCTAATTTCCTGCTTTTAAACTCAGATAAAACTGAAGTTATTGTACTTGGCCCCACAAATCTTAGAAACATGGTGTCTAACCAGATCCTTACTCTGGATGGCATTACCCTGACCTCTAGTAATACTGTGAGAAATCTTGGAGTCATTTTTGATCAGGATATGTCATTCAAAGCGCATATTAAACAAATATGTAGGACTGCTTTTTTCCATTTACGCAATATCTCTAAAATCAGAAAGGTCTTGTCTCAGAGTGATGCTGAAAAACTAATTCATGCATTTATTTCCTCTAGGCTGGACTATTGTAATTCATTATTATCAGGTTGTCCTAAAAGTCCTAAAAGTTCCCTAAAAAGCCTTCAGTTAAATTCCATGCTGAATTCCAATCCTGTAAAAGTAAATCATTTTTTAAGGTAGTGTTAGATTCTTCAGATTGCAGGTGCCTGCAATATTGTATTTTCTCAGTACATTTTTATTGAAATTTAGATCTGTTAATATAAAAATTGGTAAATGGTCACTGATATCATTAATTAATAAGCCATTTAATGTTTTGGTATCAATATCATTTGTAAGTATATTATCAATGAGAGTAGCTGAATGTGAAGTGATTCTTGAAGGCTTGGATATAAACTTAAACTGTATATAATATTAATGAAATCCTCTGTCACTTTATGCTGATACGGGTTTAAGAGATCAATATTTATTTCTCCACAGACAAATACTTCCTTATTACACATCTGTGAAAAAAACTTTCTCCGTCCAATTTTGAAACTCTTCAATCTTGGAGCCCGGCAGCTAATAATTATATTTTTACCTTTTTTCCATATCTGTTTTGATTGTGATGGCTTCCAAAAACATTTCCACAGCCACTGTCATTTGATTTTTAATTTTGTAGTTAAGCCTTTTGTCAACATACAAAGCCACTCCTCCACCTCTATTTTGTCTATTCAGATGATTGAATTCATAACCCTCCAACTCATAGTTTGTGTCATCACCCTCTGCAAGCCAAGTTTCAATTCAATTTCAATTTATTTTCATTTATATAGCGTCAAATCACAACAGAGTTGCCTCAAGGCGCTTCACACAGGTAAGGTCTAACCTTACCAACCCGCAGAGCAACAGTGGTAAGGAAAAACTCCCTCTGAGGAAGAAACCTCAAGCAGACCAGACTCAAAAGGGTGACCCTCTGCTTGGGCCGTGCTACGAACATAAATTACAGAACAATTCACAGAACAATTCACAGACGAATATACAAGAAATGCTATTGGCGCACAGGACAGGAGGATCGCCAACATGAACACAACTCCCATCTCTAGATGGAGCTGCACCTTAAATAGAGAGAAAAAAACAGAATCAGGCATCAGAAAGACAATAAATAAATAAATAAATAAATAAATACTGTATAATTTGCCAGTATTAAACAACAAGAAAAACAGAGAAATACTAAGGTGATCACCGGCCACTAGCCCTAAACTTCACCAAAAGACCCAGAATTTAGGTAAAGTTGAGGCCGCAGCCCGCTCCAATTACTAATACATGAATTAAAAGAGTAAAAAGCATAAAACAAAACTGTACCAGTATGCTAGCCATATGAAAGGGAAAATAAGTGCATCTTAAGTCTGGACTTGAAAGTCTCCACAAAATGTGACTGTTTTATTGATGCAGGGAGATCATTCCACAGAACAGGGGCATGATAAGAGAAAGTTCTGTGACCCGCAGACTTCTTATTCACCTTAGGGACACAAAGTAGTCCTGCACCCTGAGAACGTAAAGCCCGGGCCGGTACGTAAGGTTTAATTAGGTCAGCTAGGTAGGGAAGTGCCAGTCCATGAATAATTTTAGTTATAAATAAATAAATAAGTTTCCGTTATGGCAATTATACTGAATGGTTGACAAAATTCTTTTAAGTCTTTGATACTCCCAAAATTTTTGTACAGGCTCCGACTATTATAGTGGATTTTTGACAATTTCCCATCATTTGTAATGCAGTTATTGTATTGTTCCTCTGTATAATACTGACAGTTACTATCTATGAAGGAATAGAAATGATTGTCCGGATCTATCTCATATTCCAGATCCTGTATATGATGCTCAGTATATTGAAAAGGTTGTAATTCCAGGTTCTCATAAACACGTATCATCTCGATTATACTATTACTGTTCAGAAGCACCGATGAATGTTCTGTATGTTTGTCAGTCATTGTAAAAGTTGGTTGCCTTCACTTACCATGTTTTATTCATATTTTGTCAGTTCCTCCATGCTTCTGACCAGCAACACTTTGGCTTCTTTTGGGGACCCGTTCAGTTTTCAGTTTGTAGTCCGTTTTGAATTTTTTTGTTGTTTTCTCAAGTATCTTGCTTTCTTTGCTATATCTGTGTTGTGTTTAGTGAAATGTTCATTTAAGTAAACATTGGATCCTTTAAGTTTATATCCTTGTTTGAGCAGAGTTCTTTTGTCTTTCCTGTTAACAAACCTCATGATGACTGTAGGTTTGTCTGCTGAATTCTTCCTGGGTAACGGATGACATGCTTCAATAGTGTTAATATCCAGATCGATCCCTTTAGTTTGTAGAAAAACAGCAACTTGTTGCTCCGTGGAGCATTCGTCTTGTTCATTAGTCTTAGTAAAGTGCTCATTTATATAAACATTCATGCCTTTCAACTTCTTTCCCTGTTTCAGCAATTCAGTTTTGTGCCTCCTATTTACAAAACGAACGATGATCACAGGAGTGGAAGTCATATCCCGAGTCGGCAGAGTGTGACGTTTCAATATTTTCTTTATTAATGACAATATGTTTGCTGTGAAGGATGCAGTCACCTGTTCCTCTCATGTTTCCTCATGTCCACCATCATCAGAACTAACTCCCCTAATGCTGCGTTTACACATAACGACGACAAGTCACGAATGCCAAGAAGTACACATTCTTGGCCACTGATCATGAATGTGATGATTTGGGGCAGAGGCGTCAGGTGTCTTCAGGAACTGCTGCAACCTGTTACCACACGTTATGATTAATGGCACGTGTTGCTGGAGAATTATCAGGAACCATTACGCATGGTCAAGAATAGTGTTCCGTGTTGTTGCGCGCTATTGCACGTAACAGCGCATCAAGTTCTGTCACGTTGTGAACAAGGTGAATTGTCTCCACACACACACCCATATTCATCCAACCGAATTCAGATCGCTCCATTTTTTCAGAAGAACTTTGTGACTGCATTCGTAGTTGGGCTCTGTGCCATGGAGTGGCGCAGAGAAGAGGAGGAGGAGACGGACAGAGCCAGATGTGTGGCTTCATGCGGCTCTTGTCTGGCGCATTTTCCCAAACATCAGGCACATGCAGCAGGTGGAACACCTGCAGGAGCGCGCTGAAGAGCACTGAAATTAGACTTTTAGCCGACTTGGTGTCAGCAATCAAACTGAATGCGGTGCAGCAGGGTTTAATTATGCGCACGCTTCTTCCTCCGCCGGACTGGAGGAGGTGCAGAGATGTCTGGCTGCATGTGAGTCTCCTCTCGCTCCTCTGGTTGCTCTGGCTCAGACTTGTTCTCCTGCTCATCGGTTACAACATTAGGTGGAACACCTGCAGGAGTATCCTGAGGAGCTTCAGCAGGAACTGTGGAACGACACTTGGAGCCGCGGGCCTGGGTTGAGGCTCCGGCGGGCCGAGGGGCCATTGGCGTCCACTGACGAGCCGCGGTCCTGGCTGGGGCCTCCCACGAGCTGCGGGTGAGGCTAAGCTGGCTTATCTTAGCCTGTTTCGTCCCAGCTTCCCCACAGGAAGGACAAGCTGACTGCCGATGCCACTGGCAGCCTCCGACACTGCAGCAGGTCCGGCTTACAGCCTCCAGCGAGTCGCGGTCTTGGCTTGCAGCCCCCGACGAGTTGCATGCTGTTAACAATCTCCAACCAGCGGTGAGCCTGGATGGAAACATCAATGTGGCCGTGGACTCCGAACGTGGCCGTGGTCTGTAGCAACCGGTACGGCCGTCTGCACAAACGGCAACCGCCTGCTCTGCTGCTCTCTCTCTGAGCTCATGCTCGCTCTCTGGGCTCACTGCTGCTCGCTCTCTGGGCTCACTGCTGCTCGCTCTCTGAGCTCACTGCTCGCTCTCTGAGCTCACTGCTCGCTCTCTGAGCTCACTGCTCACTCTCTGAGCTCACTCCTGCTTGCTCTCTGAGCTCACTCCTGCTTGCTCTCTGAGCTCACTGCTCAGTCTCTGGGCTCACTGCTGCTAGCTCTCTGAGCTCACTGCTGCTCGCTCTCTGAGCTCACTGCTGCTTGCTCTCTGAGCTCACTACTGCTCGCTTTGTGGGCTCACTACTGCTCGCTTTCTGGGCTCACTGCTGCTCGCTTTCTGAGCTCACTGCTGCTCGCTTTCTGAGCTCACTGCTGCTCGCTCTCTGGGCTCACTGCTGCTCGCTCTTTGGGCTCACTACTGCTTGCTTTCTGTGCTCACTGCTGCTCGCTTTCTGAGCTCACTGCTGCTCTCTCTCTGGGCTCACTGCTGCTCACTTTCTGAGCTCACTGCTGCTCACTCTCTGAGTTCACTGCTCGCTCTCTGAGCTCACTGCTGCTCGCTTTCTGAGTTCACTGCTGCTCGCTCTCTGAGCTCACTGCTGCTCGCTCTCTGAGCTCACTGCTGCTCGCTCTCTGGGCTCACTGCTGCTCGCTCTCTGAGCTCACTGCTGCTCGCTCTCTGAGCTCACTGCTCACTCTCTGGGCTCACTGCTGCTCGCTTTCTGAGCTCACTGCTGCTCGCTCTCTGGGCTCACTACTGCTCGCTTTATGGGCTCACTACTGCTTGCTCTCTGGGCTCACTACTGCTCGCTTTGTGGGCTCACTACTGCTCGCTTTCTGGGCTCACTGCTGCTCGCTTTCTGAGCTCACTGCTGCTCGCTCTCTGGGCTCACTACTGCTCGCTTTATGGGCTCACTACTGCTTGCTCTCTGGGCTCACTACTGCTCGCTTTGTGGGCTCACTACTGCTCGCTTTCTGGGCTCACTGCTGCTCGCTTTCTGAGCTCACTGCTGCTCGCTTTCTGAGCTCACTGCTTCTCGCTCTCTGGGCTCACTGCTGCTCGCTCTCTGAGCTCACTACTGCTCGCTTTCTGTGCTCACTGCTGCTCGCTTTCTGAGCTCACTGCTGCTCGCTCTCTGGGCTCACTGCTGCTCACTTTCTGAGCTCACTGCTGCTCGCTCTCTGAGTTTACTGCTCGCTCTCTGGGCTCACTGCTGCTCACTTTCTGAGGTCACTGCTGCTCGCTCTCTGAGCTCACTGCTGCTCGCTCTCTGGGCTCACTGCTGCTCGCTCTCTGAGCTCACTGCTCCTCGCTCTCTGGGCTCACTGCTGCTCGCTCTCTGGGCTCACTGCTGCTCGCTCTCTGAGCTCACTGCTCCTCGCTCTCTGGGCTCACTGCTGCTCGCTCTCTGGGCTCACTGCTGCTCGCTCTCTGAGCTCACTGCTCCTCGCTCTCTGGGCTCACTGCTGCTCCTTTTCCATCTGCATCAGATGCTCCATGCAAACATAAGGCTAAAAGTCCAAACCCTGACAGTTGTTGATATTTACATTCACTTGTTTTACAATTTGTTTTTAACTCAGTAAATGTTTTCAAGAAAAAGCCTCAGAATATCAGACAATGTACAACAGTTTTCAGCCTCTATGTGCTTCTATTTACTTCCACTCCTACTGATCTGCCAGAGAATCTATTCAGGGAGTTCTCACACTCGACAGGTGCCGTGTTAGAGCACAATTTTCCTTCCCCAACAAATAAACAACAAATAAATGACAGATGGCTGTGGCTACTCAAACAAGCCAGAGTCACCGTCTGGTACACAAACGAAAACAGCACATTTTCCTTTGATCTCTGCTCTGAGTGACACGAGCTCTGTTGAAAACGGAGCAGGGGTGCTGACAACCTTTCATACAGGCACAAACAAATGTGTTTGTCAGACTTGGATTTTATTGTTATCATACAAAAGTGATGTCTTTTCATTTTGCATGTGACATGGAACGCACCCAGATGATGAAAGACTAACAAATGCATGTTTATGTGCCTCCATGATTGAGATAAATAGTGGAAAACCCATTTTATATCTTGTGTTCATACAGTATTAGTACAACCTGAGGTAATTTCTGCATGGATCATTTTACAGATGGAAAAAAGGTACCAAAATTCTGACATAGATGTGCACAGTTTGCATTTTTGCCTTTGGATATGGCAAAAATAAATAAATAAATAAATTAATTAATTAATTAAAAAATAAAAATAAAATGCTGCAGATTTCTAGTAATCATTAAATCCATCTCCACATAAAAAGCCTATCACGATGTCCAAATATGGTGCATCCAGAAAGTTTTCACAGTGCTTAATTTTTTTCCCACAATTTGTTATGTTACAACATAATTCCAAAACAGAGCAAATTCATTTTCCCCTCAAAATTCTGCTCACAACACCCCATAATGACAACATGATTTTTTTTTTTTTTTGTAAATTTACTAAAAATAAATGCAACCCCCCTTTGGCAGCAATTACAGCCTCTAGTCTTGAATATGATGCCACAAACTTGGCAGATCTGTCTGTGAGCAGTTTTGCCCAATCCTTTTTGCAGCATCTCTCAAGCTCCACCATGTTGGATGGGAAGTGTTGGCACACAGCCATTTTCAGGTCTCTCCAGAGATGTTCAATCAGATTCAGGTCTGGGCTCTGACTGGGCCACTCAAGGGCATTCACAGAGTTGTTCTGAGGCCACTTGTTTGCTATCTTGGCTGTGTGCTTAGGGTCATCGTCCTTCTGACAGATGAACTGTTGCCCCAGTCTGAGGTCAAGAGCGCTCTGGAGCAGGTTTACATACAGGATGTCTCTGTACATTACTGCATTGTCAACTTTCCCTCAATCCTGACTGGTGTCCCAGTTTCTGCCACTGGATGATGTTGGTTTCCTACAAACATGACACCTGTCATTCACGCCAAAGAGTTCAATCTTTGTCTCATCAGACCAGATAATTTTGTTTCTTATGGTCTGACAGTCCTTCAGGTGCCTTTTGACAAACTCAAGGTTGGCTACCATGTGCCTTTTACTAAGGAGTAGCTTCCGCCTGGCCACTCAACCATACAGGCCTGATTGGTGGATTGCTGCAGAGAAGGTTGTCCTTCTGGATGGTTCTCCTCTCTCCACAGAGGAATGGTGAAGCTCTGACAGAATGACCATTGCAAGCAGCAGAAATGTTTCTGTATCCTTCCCTAGATTTGTACCTCGAGACAATCCTGTCTCAGAAGTCTACAGCCAATTCCTTTGACTTCATGCTTGCTTTGTGTTCTGACATGCACTGTCAACTGTGAGACCTTATATGTAGACAGGTGTGTCCTTTTCCAAATCATGTCCAATTAACTAAATTTAACCCAGGTGGACTCCAATTAAGCTGTAGAAACATCTCGAGGATGATCAGTGGGAACAGGATGCACCTGAGCTCAAGTTTGAGCTTGATGGCAAAGGCTGTGAATACTTATGTACATGTGATTTCTTGATTTTGCTATTTTTTTTCATAAATTTGCAAAAATCTAAAACAACAACAACAACAACAAAAAACAAAACAAAACAAAGACCTTTTTCAACATGGACATTGTGGGGTTTTGGGTGTAGAACTTTAGGGAAAAAAAATAATTTCATCCATTTTGAAATAAGTATAACAAAGTGTGGAAAGAGTGAAGTCCTGTGAATACTTTCTGGATGCACGGTAAATTTAATATGCATAGACTTTCCTGAAATCTGTGCATTGGGGGGGTGTCATGCCCTCAGATTTGGGTACCAAAAAGACAGATGAACACCACTTTAGCTTAGCTCAATTGTTATGTTCTCACATATATTTGATTTCTTTCCCAGCCAGTTTTAATTTGTGCGTATTTAGCCTACATGAATGCTGTTTTATTGGTTTAGAATAATCCACATAGACATCATGGCAAATGAGATTGGTTCTTCCAGAAGTGTCACCGAAAAGATATTCATATTCTTGCATTAGATCGATCAAAGCTTCCTTGTGATTCAGTTCCAAATAAAACACCTTTTTGCATCTACTTTGGCTAATACCACAAAACTGGCAAATACAGGACCACACTAGAGATCTTCAAAGTGTGACTGAGACTGTCATTCACTGCCAGGGTTGCCAACCATCCCTTGAAAAATGGAATCATCCTGTATTTAGAAACAAAAATATGCATCAAATAGTTTCAAAATCATTTCACACAAAAACTGGCAAACAAAAGTTCACTATGCTGGGAGGGGTGAAGGCAATCGTAGTGGTCTGCCCTGCCAAAGAGGTCTCCCTTATATATTTTTCAGGAAGTTAAAGACCCTAGTCATTGCCCTCCTCCAAGCCATTTGTGTCCAGCGTGACATCACTCTCTATAGACACCATTTACTGCCCTTGAACTTTCATTCCTTTCATAGTGCTTCAACATATTTACGTGACACAACTATCTTCTGTTTCTTCTGTCAGGACTCCACACAACATAGTTCAGGTCACTGATCTATTTGTCAGCTGTGTAAGGCCCAGAATATCTTGCACATAATGGTTCACCAGAGATGGGCAATACAACTAAAATCTTATCACCAAGGCTGAAAGTACCGTACATTGTCTTACCTTTTGATCAGGCTGAGATGAGGCTTCATTTTACCTTGAGCTTCACGTAGGTTACTACGGGCCATTTCACATGCTTGATTCAACTTATATTTAAAATCAGATCTATATTCCAAAATATTATGTATGACTAGGATCATCCTTCTTGAGCCATTCTGACTTTCAGAGGGGTCTGGACTGTATGACCAAAAACAAGTTCAAAGGGGCAAAATCCCAAAGACTCTTGCACATCTTCATGAGTTGTAAACAATAACCTATATCATAAACTCAGTGTACCCAAACAACAAGTGTGCCATTAAGATTGGCAAAACAACATGCATACTTCTTTCTCCAAAGCAGGGGGTTTAGACAGGGATGCAGTTTGAGCCCAACATCAATGAATTGGTGAAAACATTAGAAGAGTGTGCAACACCGGCATCATTCTAGTGGACACAGAAATCAAATGCCTGTGTTTCACAGATGACCTGGGGCCTCATGTACAAAGCGTGCTTACGCACAAAAATGTGGCGTGCATTCATCTCCACACTCATGTTCAGATGTATGAAAAGTGATAAGACTGTGGAAATGTGCGGTGCGTCACGCAAAAGTCCTGGCTGGCGTATGCACATTTCTACAACTATTGTGAAAACAAGAAGTCATCAGAGTGATGTACTCATCAGAGACACACTGATGAACATTTAACTCACCCACATGTTTGCAATTATATGGATGGATATGAAAGTATGAGCAAAGTGATGTGTAAAATGTTGCATACGTAAGTTTCTACAGCTATTGTTCCACTGTGGACATGTAAAGGTGATGCTGGGAACCATTAGTAGTGTGAAAATGAAGTCATCAGAGTGATGTGCTCTTCAGAGACACACTGAAGAACATTTAGCACACTCATGTGTTTGCAATTAAATGGATGGATACAAAACCATGTGCAAACTGATAACAGTGGATTAGTGCCAGAGGACATGCAAATGGTGCAATCTGACGTAAGCGTGTACTCAGGGAACACGAGGATTTACTTGCAAATAACGGTAATTGCCTCATGAAACAATTTCGATTACCAAGGCCACTGTTACTGGAGTTGCGCACAGAACTGCGGCCAGCCCAGAGCGCAATACAGTGAGGAGCCAGGGGCTGTCTGTGCTCACACAGGTGCTGACCACACTGGGCTTCCTGACAACAGTGGCATTTCAGCGTGAGCTGGCCGATCAGTCAGGTATGTGCCAGTCAACCTTGCGCCGAGCCATGCCAGCTGTGTGGAACGCAATCATCTGAATGTCAGTCAGGTACACACATCACATTCGAACATTAGAGCTCATTTTGCAGTGAGAGCCAGTTTCCTGAATGTAACCGGAGCTATTGATTGCACACATTTTTCTATAAAGGCGCCATCACATGATGAATTTGTTTTTGCTAATAGGAAACATTTTCATTCCTTCAATGTTCAAATCTTATGTGATGTGCAAATGTGTATCAGGATGGAGGCTGGCACAGTGTGCAATGGGGGCTGCTTGGTGGTTAAGTAGTTTATCCGTATAACTGTTCTGAACGAAAACCAGCACAGGCACATTTGGACATGTGTGCATTCAAATATGTTTTTGTTATTATTATTGTTATTATTAATATGTTTTTTTTTCTTGATGCTGGAATAAGAAAACTTCTTAACAAGCCCCCGACTGTGTCCAGTATAAAAGGATTAAGCAATAAAGATGTTAAAAGCATTAAGCAATAAAAGCATGTGTAAAGTTAATGTCACACACTGTCAGCCACCAGGCACCTAATATCTTTTTACTTCAGTGTGTGCGCGTTGCTCTGGCTTCAGTATTTACACAGATGCACGTATTTAATTTTTTTTACATTACAGGAACCTGCGTGAGAGAATGGAGACCAAGCCACAGCTTTAATTTTTTTTGCGTGTTGTCTCAAAAAGCTCTTCAATTTTTACATACAGCAACACAGAGACAGTGGCAGACATCATCAATCACACTACACTCCACACTTATGGTAATGCCAGCATGACACAGCCAAACTATTTGAATAAATTTGCATAATCAGTTATAGGTGTCGCCAGGGAGGGTTAGAGAGAGAGAGCGAGAGAGAGAGAGACACGCCCCTGTGAACAGCTGATTTCCAGAGAGGTTTTTATATTTATTTCGTATCTTTATCAATCAATCAATCAACTTTTTTCTTATATAGCGCCAAATCACAACAAACAGTTGCCCCAAGGCGCTCCACATTGCAAGGCAAGGCCATACAATAATTATGAAAAACCCAACGGTCAAAACGACCCCCTATGAGCAAGCACTTGGCCACAGTGGGAAGGAAAAACTCCCTTTTAACAGGAAGAAACCTCCAGCAGAACCAGGCTCAGGGAGGGGCAGTCTTCTGCTGAGACTGGTTGGGGCTGAGGGAAAGAACCAGGAAAAAGAGATCGATCACTAATGATTAAATGCAGAGTGATGCATACGGAGCAAAAAGAGAAAGAAACAGTGCATCATGGGAACCCCCCCACAGTCTACATCTAAAGCAACATAACCAAGGGATGGTCCAGGGTCACCCGATCCAGCCCTAACTATAAGCCTTAGCGAAAAGGAAAGTTTTAAGCCTAATCTTAAAAGTAGAGAGGGTATCTGTCTCCCTGATCTGAATTGGGAGCTGGTTCCACAGGAGAGGAGCCTGAAAGCTGAAGGCTCTGCCTCCCATTCTACTCTTACAAACCCTAGGAACTACAAGTAAGCCCGCAGTCTGAGAGCGAAGCGCTCTAATGGGGTAATATGGTACTACGAGGTCCCTAAGATAAGATGGGACCTGATTATTCAAAACCTTATAAGTAAGAAGAAGAATTTTAAATTCTATTCTAGCATTAACAGGAAGCCAATGAAGGGAGGCCAACACGGGTGAGATATGCTCTCTCCTGCTAGTCCCCGTCAGTACTCTAGCTGCAGCATTCTGAACCAACTGAAGGCTTTTTAGGGAACTTTTAGGACAACCTGATAATAATGAATTACAATAGTCCAGCCTAGAGGAAATAAATGCATGAATTAGTTTTTCAGCATCACTCTGAGACAAGACCTTTCTGATTTTAGAGATATTGCGTAAATGCAAAAAGGCAGTCCTACATATTTGTTTAATATGCGCTTTGAATGACATATCCTGATCAAAAATAACTCCAAGATTTCTCACAGTATTACTAGAGATCAGGGAAATGCCATCCAGAGTAACGATCTGGTTAGACACCATGCTTCTAAGATTTGTGGGGCCAAGTACAATAACTTCAGTTTTATCTGAGTTTAAAAGCAGGAAATTAGAGGTCATCCATGTCTTTATGTCTGTAAGACAATCCTGCAGTTTAGCTAATTGGTGTGTATCCTCTGGCTTCATGGATAGATAAAGCTAGGTATCATCTGCGTAACAATGAAAATTTAAGCAATACCGTCTAATAATACTGCCCAAGGGAAGCATGTATAAAGTGAATAAAATTGGTCCTAGCACAGAACCTTGTGGAACTCCATAATTAACTTTAGTCTGTGAAGAAGATTCCCCATTTACATGAACAAACTGTAATCTATTAGACAAATATGATTCAAACCACCGCAGCGCAATGCCTTTAATACCTATGACATGCTCTAATCTCTGTAATAAAATTTTATGGTCAACAGTATCAAAAGCAGCACTGAGGTCCAACAGAACAAGCACAGAGATAAGTCCACTGTCCGAAGCCATAAGAAGATCATTTGTAACCTTCACTAATGCTGTTTCTGTACTATGATGAATTCTAAAACCTGACTGAAACTCTTTATCTTTATTTATTCAATATCTGTTGAGAGAAGTACAACAATTTGCAAACACAGCAGCAAGGTATGTGAGCTGCTGCGACACGAAAAGAAGCAGCAATGGACATAAACCACCTCAAACTCAAATCAGGAGATTAAAGTCCTACATCACATTGTCTATGTACTATAATAGAACACATTTTATAGGAAAGTATATTTTTACACCGAAAGCACAATTTTTACTATTATTTCAATCCTGCATCTCCTATTAACGCATTTATTTACTGTACAATGTTGTTAGCTGTATGTACATCTTCTTAATTTTTATTTCTTGCTTTGACAATGCAAACATATGTTTCCTTTGTCAATAAAGCTCCACTGAAATTAAATGAAAATGAGAGCGAGAGAGAAAGAGAACGAGAGAAAGATCCATGTGTCATTCTCTGGGCGCTGGAATTGGCTGTGTATGAAACATCACCTATAACAGCGGTTGAAAGAAAGAAGAGATGATACTGCAGTTTTGGGAACTGGTGGAATTTAGTCTGTGATATTCCGTTGTTAATTTATGAATCAAAACCTGGTGAAAAACCACGTCCATCAAATGATTCAACGATTCTTGAGGAATTTTAGTCCGCATTGGCTGAGTGCTCAAGCTTAAACTGAACAGCGCTGATCTCTGATCCCTCTGAAAGCATTGCATTAAGAAAAGTCATTCATCTTCTTCTTCTTCTTTGTCTTTCGGCTGTTCCCGTTAGGGGTCGCCACAGCAGATCAATTGTTTCCATCTCACCCTGTCCTCTGTATCTTCCTCTGTCACACCAACCACCTGCATGTCCTCCCTCAGCACATCCATGAACCTCCTCTTTGGCCTCCCTCTTCTCCTCCTGCCTGGTGGCTCCATCCTCAGCATCCTTTTCCCTATATACCCTCTGCACATGTCCATACCATCTCAATCTCACCTCTCTGACTTTGTCTCCAAACCATGCCACCAGAGCTGTCCCTCTGATATGTTCATTCCTAATCTTGTCCATTCTTGTCACTCCCAAAGAGAATCTCAACATCTTCAGTTCTGCCTCCTGTCTTTTTGTTAGTGCCACCATCTCTAAGCCGTACAACATAGCTGGTCTCACTACTGTCTTGTAAACTTTCCCCTTCACTCTTGCTGATATTCTCTGGTCACAATTCACTCCTGCCATCTTTCTCCACCCACTGCACCGCCTGCACTCTCTTCTTCATCGCTCTACCATACTCTCCATTACTTTGAACAGTTGACCCCAAATATATAGACTCATCTACTTTCACCACTTCTACTCCCTGTAACTGCACTATTCCACTGGGCTCCCTCTTATTCACACACATGTACTCAGTCTTGCTTCTACTGACTTTCATTCCCCTTCTCTCCAAAGCATATCTCCACCTCTCCAGACTAGACTCAACTTGCTCACTACTCTCACTACAGATCACAATGTCATCTGCAAACATCATAGTCCATGGGGACTCCTGTATGATCTCATCCGTCAACCTATCCATCACCACTGCAAACAAGAAAGGACTCAGAGCTGATCCTTGGTGTAATCCCACCTTCACCTTGAATGAGTCTGTCATTCCGACTGTGCATCTCACCAGTGTCACACTATTCTTGTACATGTCCTGCACTACCCTAACATACTTCTCTGCCACTCCAGACTTTCTCATACAATACCACAGCTCTTCTCTTGGCACCCTATCATAAGCTTTTTCTAAGTCCACACACACACAATGTAACTCTTTCTGGCCTTCTCTGTACTTCTCCAACAGTATTCTCAGAGCAAACATTGTATCTGTAGTGCTCTTTCTCGGCATGAAGTCATATTGCTGCTCACAGTTCTTCACCTGTTTTCTAAGCCTAGCTTCTACTACTCTTTCCCATAACTTCATGCTGTGGCTGATCAGCTTTATGCCTCTGTAGTTACTGCAGCTCTGCATATCACCCTTGTTCTTGAAAATAGGAACCAGCACACTTCATCTCCACTCCTCAGGCATCCTCTCAATTTCCAAGATTTTATTAAACAATCTGGTTAGAAACTCTACTGCCATCTCTCCTAGACATTTCTATGCCTCCACTGGAATGTCATCTGGACCAACTGCCTTTCCACTCTTCATCCTCTTCATAGCAGCCCTCACTTCTTCCTTACTAATCTCTTGTACTTCCTTTACTCTCACCACATCATCCAGCCTTTTCTCTCGCTCATTTTCTTTATTCATCAGCTCTTCAAAATATTCCCTCCACCTGCAGCATCCATTTAGTGAAGAAAAAAAAAAAAAAAAACAACTTTCCTTATTCAAATTCATTCCAGTAGTATTCTGCTCTTACAAGGACGCAGCAGTTTTCTAGTTTGGCAGATAGTTCTGGAGGAAAAAACTGAAGAAATAAACACATTGAAAATATGGTTTGACCGAAACAAATTGTCATTAAATAAGACAGGGATGAAGTGGAGGTGTAAAAGTCACTAGGTGTTCACAGGAAACACTTATTTATTTCTGTATGTATGTATGTATGATCATTGTTAGTTGCTTTTATATTTTCTGTTGTGTTTCTATTCAGGTTCTTTTTGCCTCTTTCTCTAAAATTGTATATAATAATCATTAGATTATTAATATATAAACAAAAATAAATTTAAGAAATATTACAATTTGAAAACAAATACACCCGAATGTTATGAGAGCTGCAATTGCTTAATGCTAACTTTTAACATTGAAAACGCCATAGACATGCTAACGCGTTAGCGTCGCTCCCATTTTGAAGTTATAAAATACATCTATCAGCTGTTTCAGAAGACCATAACAGGTCGGTTTAACATAGAAAAGGTAAATAATACTCACAGACGTATGCTCTTTAGGGTTTTAGCGGGGGAAAATTAAGCGAAAGAAAGAAGGAATAAACGAAGCAATAGGTCGAAGCATTGCTTCAATCTGCGAACCACTGCTTGGATTGGTTCAAGGTTCAAAGCAAAGCCGTGCTGCAGAAAAGTTGATTACAGGCGCACATGATGTGAAATATATATATATAAACATTAAACTGAAGCCAAGAGTAACGAGGCTTTGTTTTAAAAAATGTAAGGAATAGAAAGTACAGATACTTGTGTGAAAATGTAATAAGTAGAAGTCAGAAGTAGGCAGAAAAATAAGTAAAGGAGTAAAGTATAGATACCTAAAAAGTGTACTTAAGTACAGTAACGAAGTATTTGTACTTCGTTACTTGACACCTCTGTTCATCAATACCTAATATAACCACTTTGGGAAACATGTGATAAGCACTGAGGGGAGCACTGATGAGGCGAGGTGATGGTCTAGTGGTTAAGGTGTTGGGCTTGAGTCCAGAAGATCATGGGTTCAAATCCCTGCCTGACTGGAAAATCACTAGGGGCCCTTGGGCAAGGCCTTTAATCCCCTATTGCTCCTGGTGTGTAGTGAGTGCCTTGTATGGCAGCACCCTGACATCAGGGTGAATGTGAGGCATAATTGTAAAGCGCTTTGAGTGTCTGATGCAGATGGAAAGCGCTATATAAATGCAGTCCATTTACCATTTTTATTTCACTGCAATACAAAGTTACATTCACAAATGGGATGGGATTGCCAGAGACCCCGATTTACCCCCCAGTCCTACAAAGTACAGATTGATCATCCCTGTACTGAACGATACTGTACATCTGCATGGCTTGCACAGCCCCATTCCACAACGTTATATTTATTTGACAGTGAACATAGTTTTGCCCATTTATTTGACTCTTTCACTTCATACAGAAGTATTTTTCTTTGTGCTTTTATTGTTGTGTATGACACCAGATCAAATTCCTTGAATGTGAGAACTTGGCAATAAATTTGATTCTGATTCTGAAAGAATCAGATATTTCTGTTTGTGACAATCCAAATGATACATGCTTGCAAAATAAAAACATGGATCCACTCTGTTAAGTATTCACTGAGTTTTTATTTATTTATTTATTGCATGTGATTTATGAAGCCTTGTTGCTCATTCCAGGGTCTTTGTCGTCAGGAGGGCCACTGTTGCTGGCTATATTTACTGTAATATTTAGTGTATCCTGGCAGAAACAGGCACACAAACATGTACTTTAATTACATTTTCTGTTGGTGGCACTTACATCGAAACACTGACTACCACAGTGTGCAGACAGTTGGACACTTGTCTTATTGGGTGTTCACATTTGGTTGAGGAGATAAATTTGGCCAGCAACTCCTCAAATAACCCTGTCATTTCTGGTTTAGACATTGGTGTTTGAAACAATTATGGATGGCACTAATTTTAGACTGCAGACTGAAGAGCATTTTTCTTTTCATACTGTGACACATGCTGTTTCTGCCTGTACTTTTGATCATGTGTAAAAATATATTCGACCTCATATCTAAACTAATCAGGAACAAAACATGCAAATTTTTCTTTTCAAAATATTGAAGAAAATGAACTACAAGGTCTGTCCGTAAAGTATAGGTCCTTTTTATTTTTTTCAAAAACTTTATAGATTTCATTCATATGTTTTTACGTCAGACATGCTTGAACCCTCGTGCGCATGCGTGAGTTTTTCCACGCCTGTCGGTGACGTCATTCGCCTGTGAGCACTCCTTGTGGGAGGAGTCGTCCAGCCCCTCGTCGGAATTCCTTTGTCTGAGAAGTTGCTGAGAGACTGGCGCTTTGTTTGATCAAAATTTTTTCTAAACCTGTGAGACACATCGAAGTGGACACGGTTCGAAAAATTAAGCTGGTTTTCAGTGAAAATTTTAACAGCTGATGAGAGATTTTGAGGTGATTCTGTCGCTTTAAGGACTTTTCACAGTGCGAGACGTCACGCAGCGCTCTCAGGCAGCGTCATCAGCCTGTTTCAAGCTTAAAACCTCCACATTTCAGGCTCTGTTGATCCAGGACGTCGTGAGAGAACAGAGAAGTTTCAGAAGAAGTCGGTTTCAGCATTTTATCCGGATATTCCACTGTTAAAGGAGATTTTTTTAATGAAAGACGTGCGGGCGGATTGCAGCGTCGGCTCGCAGCCGCCGCGACGCTCCGTCACAGGAAAAACACCTCTGCTGGAAGCCTTAAGGACAAGTTGGAACATCTCCAGCTGATAAACAATTTCTCATATACTCACTCCACTGAAAGCCATCAAAAGCCAACTGGATTTTAACAAATGGTTATCAACACGGAGGTGTTTTTCCTGTGCCGCTGCGCTGCGTCGGCTGCGTCCCGACGCGCGGACCCGTCCGCACGTCTTTCATTAAAAAAATCTCCTTTAATCTCCTTTAACAGTGGAATATCCGGATAAAATGCTGTAACCGACTTCTTCTGAAACGTCTCTGTTCTCTCACGACGTCCTGGATCAATAGAGCCTGAAATGTGGAGGTTTTAAGCTTGAAACAGGCTGACGACGCTGCCTGAGAGCGCAGCGCGACGTCTCGCACCGTGAAAAGTCCTTAAAGCGACAGAATCACCTCAAAATCTCTCATCAGCTGTTAAAATTTTCACTGAAAACCAGCTTAATTTTTCAAACCATGTCCACTTCGATGTGTCTCACAGGTTTAGAAAAAATTTTGATCAAACAAAGCGCCAGTCTCTCAGCAACTTCTCAGACAAAGGAATTCCGACGAGGCGCTGGACGACTCCTCCCACAAGGAGTGCTCACAGGCGAATGACGTCACCGACAGGCGTGGAAAAACTCACGCATGCGCACGAGGGTTCAAGCATGTCTGACGTAAAAACATATGAATGAAATCCATATAGTTTTTGAAAAAAATAAAAGGACCTATACTTTACGGACAGACCTCGTAAATAAAGGATCATGGCAGCAACTGTATTATCTGATGTACAACGGTTTGCGACACCAACTGGAAGATTAAATTGCTTTACATTTCACCCATCATGATGAAGGATGGAAGGAAATCAGTAATCACTGTATCAAGTTCAAGGAATATTTATAAGGCACCTTTTGTCTATTATTGGTGTGGCACTACAGTAGTTGATTGATTGATTGATTGACTGATTTTTACCTACACCAAGGAGGTTATGTTTTCGGTCACGTCCACTTGTTTGTTGGTTGGTTGGTTCGTTGGTCGGATTGTTAGCAGGATTACTCAAAAAATCCTCAACAAAATTTGTACCAGGGGTGTATCTTGGCGTAACTTAGAAGTCATAACATTTTTGTAATGATCCGGAACACGATCCGGATCCAGTAATTTTTTTAAGGATTCTTTATCATTGCAGGATAGGGCCAATTTTAATACTTTTGCATCTAACTTCATAAAGATGGGTCACAAAGGCTGAACAAAAATTAAGTTACGACACAACAGTAATTTAGCATTTGTTTCTTCTCATTGAATAAACTTGTTATAAGGAAATAAAAAAAAAACGTGTAGTTCATGCAGTTTCTTTTTATAAATACATTTGCTGAAGATCTAAGGGTTTAACCCTCTGGGGCCAACGCCGTCGTATACGACGGCTGAGACCAAGCTTTACTAAATTATAAATAACTTTTTAATGATATGAGATGGAAACATACTTTTTTTTTTGCTGAAAAGTTAACTCCGCTGACTTTCGAGCCACTGTCCACCATCTTTGTACTCCTCATAGAAGCTGTGTGATGATGTGAGCAATGTGAGTGTCCAATCGGAATTGGTTCACCATCACATGGCTTTCCAAAATCCAATTGTAGGGCAGATTCACCTCACGTGACACACCAAAGATTGTTTTTAGGAGTGATGTGTTACTAGTTGGCCCGTTTGAATAGCCCACTGGCTGCTCCAATGTGCCCTGCACCATTATGCACAGCGAAAGTGAAAGTGAGCAGATGGAGCAGACAGGAGAGTCTCTCATACAATCTCATGTGCTCAAACAGTGTGTGAGTATCAGGTTTGCTCGACTAGTTTTCCTGTGAATGTTACTGGATAAGCCTGTGACAAGCTCTCTCACTCCGGCGTAAGGCACTGTTTACCATATCAATGGAGCGAGGGGGAAGGGGCCGCTCCTCAAACTGAATGAGCCTCGAAGTGTGAATGTTGCTTTCAGAGCAGGAGAGAACAAACACACAGTCAACTTCATAGTAGAAGTTTGTGATGTGTGTTTGAGATGAAGACAAACAAAACGTATAGACCATTTTGTATATATTGTTCAAAATGTGCATTTGTGTTTATTGTTTGAACCTTTTTGTTGTACAGTCTTTCACACAAGAGCCCAAATTACCTTTATAAAGTGTCGAAACAGTTGTTTATTATAGTTTGCTGTCTGTTTTGAATAAATGTGTGTGGAAATAATTTATCGCTTTACTTTTTCCTTTCTTATTTCTGATTGTAAACCTTTATTACACTTATAAAACACAACTATACCATATATATTTTGAAAGTACAGGTTGTCCTGAAAAAAGAGACATAAAACTTGATTGTGGGATGCAGGGAGAGCTGTTAACAGAAATAAAAAAAAACATTTATGCCAGGTGAGTGAACTGTCCAAAAAATGCCCTCGGACCCCACAGGGTTAACGACTGAATCTGAAACATGACGGTAGATGCGTGAAACGATGTGGAATAAGTCTCTTTGCCAAAGGGTATTACATGTGACGTCAGTGACCCTATGGCCTTGTTACAGATATCATTTTTCCATTGCATTTTCTAATAATTTAAAAAAAATTAGAAATTTACAAACTGATAAATTACAATCAGTAGTAGTACTGACTGATAGTTCATCAGACCATAACATTGAAGTGAAAGTTTTAGATTTGCATCTGTTGCCTACATGCTCCAAAACCTCCTGCTAAAAAGTCATTGTCACAAATTTTCATGTTCCCATGCATATACTCCACTCTATTGTGCACAACAGCAAAAAATAAAGAAAACAATCTTGAATAATGGGAGGAAAACCTCATGCTATTTGATAGATATACAGTAGTGTTCAGAATAATAGTAGTGCTATGTGACTAAAAAGATTAATACAGGTTTTGAGTATATTTCTTATTGTTACATGGGAAACAAGGTACCAGTAGATTCAGTAGATTCTCACAAATCCAACAAGACCAAGCATTCATGATATGCGCACTCTTAAGGCTATGAAACTGGACTAATTAGTAAAAAAAAATAGAAAAGAGGGTGTTCATAATAATTGTAGCATCTGCTGTTGACGCTACAAACTCAAAACTATTATGTTCAATCTGCTTTTTTAGAAATCCTGTGAATCACTAAACTAGTATTTAGTTGTATAACCAGTTTTTCATGATTTTGTCACATCTGCAAGGCATTAATTTTGTTGGTTGAGAGTTGTAGTCTTACACACCTCTCTGCAGCTTCTCTCCCCCTGCCATCCCCTCATTACCCCATCCCCGTAGAGACGGTGCCTGCTCCCAGACTACCAATAACCAGCAAAAATCTATTTAAGCATAAAAATTCAAAAAGAAAAAATAATATAGCACCTTCAACTGCACCACAGACTAAAACAGTTAAATGTGGTCTATTAAACATTAGGTCTCTCTCTTCTGAGTCCCTGTTGGTAAATGATATAATAATTGATCAACATATTGATTTATTCTGCCTTACAGAAACCTGGTTACAGCAGGATGAATATGTTAGTTTAAATGAGTCAACACCCCCGAGTCACACTAACTGCCAGAATGCTCGTAGCACGGGCCGGGGCGGAGGATTAGCAGCAATCTTCCATTCCAACTTATTAATTAATCAAAAACCCAGACAGAGCTTTAATTCATTTGAAAGCTTGACTCTTAGTCTTGTCCATCCAAATTGGAAGTCCCAAAAACCAGTTTTATTTGTTATTATCTATCATCCACCTGGCTGTTACTGTGAGTTTCTCTGTGAATTTTCAGACCTTTTGTCTGACTTAGTGCTTAGCTCAGATAAGATAATTATAGTGGGCAATTTTAACATCCACACAGATGCTGAGAATGACAGCCTCAACACTGCATTTAATCTATTATTAGACTCTATTGGCTTTGCTCAAAAAGTAAATGAGTCCACCCACCACTTTAATCATATCTTAGATCTTGTTCTGACTTATGGTATGGAAATAGAAGACTTAACAGTATTCCCTGAAAACTCCCTTCTGTCTGATCATTTCTTAATAACATTTACATTTACTCTGATGGACTACCCAGCAGTGGGGAATAAGTTTCATTACACTAGAAGTCTTTCAGAAAGTGCTGTAACTAGGTTTAAGGATATGATTCCTTCTTTATGTTCTCTAATGCCATATACCAACACAGTGCAGAGTAGCTACCTAAACTCTGTAAGTGAGATAGAGTATCTCGTCAACAGTTTTACATCCTCATTGAAGACAACTTTGGATGCTGTAGCTCCTCTAAAAAAGAGAGCTTTAAATCAGAAGTGCCTGACTCCGTGATATAACTCACAAACTCGTAGCTTAAAGCAGATAACCCGTAAGTTGGAGAGGAAATGGCGTCTCACTAACTTAGAAGATCTTCACTTAGCCTGGAAAAAGAGTCTGTTGCTCTATAAAAAAAGCCCTCTGTAAAGCTAGGACATCTTTCTATTCATCACTAATTGAAGAAAATAAGAACAACCCCAGGTTTCTTTTCAATCAATCAATCAATCAACTTTTTTCTGGGTTTTCAGCACTGTAGCCAGGCTGACAAAGAGTCAGAGCTCTATTGAGCTGAGTATTCCATTAACTTTAACTAGTAATGACTTCATGACTTTCTTTGCTAACAAAATTTTAACTATTAGAGAAAAAATTACTCATAACCATCCCAAAGACGTATCGTTATCTTTGGCTGCTTTCAGTGATGCCGGTATTTGGTTAGACTCTTTCTCTCCGATTGTTCTGTCTGAGTTATTTTCATTAGTTACTTCATCCAAACCATCAACATGTTTATTAGACCCCATTCCTACCAGGCTGCTCAAGGAAGCCCTACCATTATTTAATGCTTCGATCTTAAATATGATCAATCTATCTTTGTTAGTTGGCTATGTACCACAGGCTTTTAAGGTGGCAGTAATTAAACCATTACTTAAAAAGCCATCACTTGACCCAGCTATCTTAGCTAATTATAGGCCAATCTCCAACCTTCCGTTTCTCTCAAAAATTCTTGAAAGGGTAGTTGTAAAACAGCAAACTGATCATCTGCAGAGGAATGGTCTATTTGAAGAGTTTCAGTCAGGTTTTAGAATTCATCATAGTACAGAAACAGCATTAGTGAAGGTTACAAATGATCTTCTTATGGCCTCGGACAGTGGACTCATCTCTGTGCTTGTTCTGTTAGACCTCAGTGCTGCTTTTGATACTGTTGACCATAAAATTTTACTACAGAGATTAGAGCATGCCATAGGTATTAAAGGCACTGCGATGCGGTGGTTTGAATCATATTTGTCTAATAGATTACAATTTGTTCATGTAAATGGGGAATCTTCTTCACAGACTAAAGTTAATTATGGAGTTCCACAAGGTTCTGTGCTAGGACCAATTTTATTCACTTTATACATGCTTCCCTTAGGCAGTATTATTAGACGGTATTGCTTAAATTTTCATTGTTACGCAGATGATACCCAGCTTTATCTATCCATGAAGCCAGAGGACACACACCAATTAGCTAAACTGCAGGATTGTCTTACAGACATAAAGACATGGATGACCTCTAATTTCCTGCTTTTAAACTCAGATAAAACTGAAGTTATTGTACTTGGCCCCACAAATCTTAGAAACATGGTGTCTAACCAGATCCTTACTGTGGATGGCATTACCCTGACCTCTAGTAATACTGTGAGAAATCTTGGAGTCATTTTTGATCAGGATATGTCATTCAAAGCGCATATTAAACAAATATGTAGGACTGCTTTTTTGCATTTACGCAATATCTCTAAAATCAGAAAGGTCTTGTCTCAGAGTGATGCTGAAAAACTAATTCATGTATTTATTTCCTCTAGGCTGGACTATTGTAATTCATTATTATCAGGTTGTCCTAAAAGTTCCCTAAAAAGCCTTCAGTTAATTCAAAATGCTGAAGCTAGAGTACTGACGGGGACTAGAAGGAGAGAGCATATCTCACCCATATTGGCCTCTCTTCATTGGCTTCCTGTTAATTCTAGAATAGAATTTAAAATTCTTCTTCTTACTTATAAGGTTTTGAATAATCAGGTCCCATCTTATCTTAGGGACCTCGTAGTACCATATCACCCCAATAGAGCGCTTCGCTCTCAGACTGCAGGCTTACTTGTAGTTCCTAGGGTTTGTAAGAGTAGAATGGGAGGCAGAGCCTTCAGCTTTCAGGCTCCTCTCCTGTGGAACCAGCTCCCAATTCAGATCAGGGAGACAGACACCCTCTCTACTTTTAAGATTAGGCTTAAAACTTTCCTTTTTGCTAAAGCTTATAGATAGGGCTGGATCAGGTGACCCTGAACCATCCCTTAGTTATGCTGCTATAGACGTAGACTGCTGGGGGGTTCCCATGATGCACTGTTTCTTTCTCTTTTTGCTCTGTATGCACCACTCTGCATTTAATCATTAGTGATCGATCTCTGCTCCCCTCCACAGCATGTCTTTTTCCTGGTTCTCTCCCTCAGCCCCAACCAGTCCCAGCAGAAGACTGCCCCTCCCTGAGCCTGGTTCTGCTGGAGGTTTCTTCCTGTTAAAAGGGAGTTTTTCCTTCCCACTGTAGCCAAGTGCTTGCTCACAGGGGGTCGTTTTGACCGTTGGGGTTTTACATAATTATTGTATGGCCTTGCCTTACAATATAAAGCACCTTGGTGCAACTGTTTGTTGTGATTTGGCGCTATATAAAAAAAAATTGATTGATTGATTGATTGGTTTGGAACCAAGATGTTGCTCATTTACTAGTGTGCTTGGGGTCATTGTCTTGTTGAAACACCCATTTCAAGGGCAAGTCCTCTTCAGCATAAGGCAACATGACCTCTTCAAGTATTTTGACATATCCAAACTGATCCATGATACATGGTATGCGATATATAGGCCCAGCACCATAGTAGGAGAAACATGCCCATATCATGATGCTTGCACCACCATGCTTCACTGTCTTCACTGTGAACTGTGGCTTGAATTCAGAGTTTGGGGGTCATCTCACAAACTGTCTGTGGCCCTTGGACCCAGAACCAACAATTTTACTCTCATCAGTCCACAAAATATTCCTCCATTTCTCTTTAGGCCAGTTGATGTGTTCTTTGGCAAATTTTAACCTCTTCTGCACGTCTTTTATTTAACAGAGGGACTTTGTGGGAGATTCTTGCAAATAAATTAGCTTCACACAGGCATCTTCTAACTGTCACAGCACTTACAGGTAACTCTAGACTGTCTTTGATCATCCTGGAGCTGATCAATGGGTGAGCCTTTGCCATTCTGGTTATTCTTCTATCCATTTTGATGGTTGTTTTCTATTTTCTTCCATGCGTCTCTGGCTTTTTGTCCATTTTAAAGCATTGGAGATCATTGTAGATGAACAGCCTATAATTTTTTGCACCTGCGTATAGGTTTTCCCCTCTCCAATCAACTTTTTAATCAAACTACGCTGTTCTTCTGAACAATGTCTTGAATGTCCCATTGTCCTCAGGCTTTCAAAGAGAAAAGCATGTTCAACAGGTGCTGGCTTCATCCTTAAATAGAGGACATTTGATTCACACCTGTTTGTTCCACAAAATTGACGAACTCACTGACTGAATGCCACACTACTATTATTGTGAACACCCCCTTTTCTACTTTTACTAATAGTCCAATTTCATAGCCTTAAGAGTGTGCATATCATGAATGCTTGGTCTTGTTGGATTTGTGAGAATCTACTGAATCTACAGGTACCTTGTTTCCCATGTAACAATAAGAAATATACTCAAAACCTGGATTAATCTTTTTAGTCACATAGCACTACTATTATTCTGAACACTACTGTATGGACACAAATTTTATACTTTCATTCTCATCGTCAGTTTTTTGGCTTTTTCTCAAAGTTATAAATAGTGCCAGTCAAACTCTGAAAGGAATATACACTGGAATCATTTATGAATAAATGAATATTTTATGAACCACACTGAGCAGAATATTAGCACAATATATGAAGTCAGCAAAATATGATTTCAGAAACAAGCCCTTCTTCCATATTGAAATGCAAGTATGCTGATAAATGCAAACAGACATATCAAAATGAATATTATACATAATATTACACATTATGAATATATACAGATCTCAGGAGTACTTCAGTAAGACAGGCATGTGTGCATCCAGACTCACACTGTGATGAAATATTTGTGGTTAAAAAAATTATCAGCATCTGTAAATGTATGAGGCTTTGTTGTATTCAGGATTTACAGAAGATGACTTACTATCTCATCAAAACATTCATCAAGGATTTTGTGATTTAATTGTCTGGCATGACATAAACTAATAAAAGTAAGTCAGTTTCTGTTAAATTAGTTTATATTACCATCATGCTGAGTGCTATCATCACTTTTGCAACACAACCACAATCAGCAGCAACATTTCAAGGAAGAAAGGTAACGTCAGTTGAAGCTTATTCTTGTTGTTTTTCTCTTCTAAAAATACTTATTGGGGCTGGAGCACACAAATATTTATATGTGTTCATTATTCTATCATTAAATACAAAGAAATTATATTTGTGAATGGCAAGGGTGGTGACCAAGTGGTTAAGTGCACTTGTTTCCATCACAGAAGGTTCCCTGTTCGAGGCCACCCCTGCCCATTCTCCACATAATGTGGGCTTGCGTCCGGAAGGGCATCTGCTGAAAGAAAAACCTGTGCCAAATCAACATGCAGATCCACCTTGGATCTGCTGTGGTGACCTCAAGTGAAAACAAGGGAGAAGATGCATGAACTTAATATTTGTGAATGATCATTTAGATTTTCATTCTCTTTACTTTTTTATTATTTCCTTATTGTGTTTTCTTCTTTAATTACCTTTTCTCTTTTCCTATCTTCACCCAGATTTTCAACAAATCCCTGGAGCTGTGTGAGGTTCCCTCCTGCTTCAAACGCTATGCTATTATCCCAGTCCCAAAGAAACCCCCCATAATAGGAGTAAATGAATACAGGCCAGCTGCCCTGCCATCTGTAGTCATGACATGTTTTGACGGCGGGTGTTGAGCCACATGAAGGACATCACAGGACCTCTGCTGGACACCCTGCAGTTTGTCTACTGCACAAACAGGTCAGTTGAGGATGAAGTCAACATGGGACTGCATTACATCCTGCAACACCTGGATGTATATGAGGATCCTGTTTGTGGACTTCAGCATGATGTTCAGCACCATCATCCCAGACATTCAACACAAAAACCTCTCCAACCTCTCTGTGCCAGCTCCCACCTGTCAGTGGATCTCGAACGTCCTGATCGACAGGACACAGCCGGTGAGGTACAATCAGCACTGGTGCTCCTCAGGGGTGTTTGCTCTCCCCACTGCTCTTCTCCCTCTATACAAATGACTTCATCTCAGGGAACCCCTGTGTTAAACTCCTCAAGTTTGTGGACGACACCACCATCATTGGTTTCATCTAGGATAGTGATGAGGCTGCATACAGACAGGAGGTGGAACAGTTGGTCCACTGGTGTGGTCAGAACAAACTGGAACTGAACCCAAGACTGTTGAGATGGTAGTGGACTTCAGGAGAAACCCACCATCACCCCCCCCCCCCCCCTGCATTCAGGAGTCAGACATATTCATGCAGGGATTTATTTTTGGTCGAAGCAGAAACAGATGCATCTAGAGAAGTTCCAAAAATGTACAGCATACAATGTACCAACAGAGCCTTCTGTCTTTCCATTCTCCGGGAGCCACTTAAGGCCATCTACCAGTGGCGGCACCAAAGGGGAGCTTAAGCCCCTCCAATAATGATCCAAGCCCCCCCTCAGCCCCTCCAATAATTCTGCCAATAATGTGAATAGCGACTGACATATCTGTGGATCTCAACTGCAGTTTTGCACTGAGAATGTCTCAATATTGCATAACTGAGCAAAGTGATGAATGTGTGTGTTTGGTGATCCACCAATGCTGAATCACCCTTCACAAACAGAAATTTCAGTTTTGCAAATAAACATTTATTTGTAAAAACCCACACACAAGTTACAAATCAGAAATGTGTGTTTGTGGATCACAAAGCACGTGCACAAATCAAAGGATTTGTAAATCACCAGGTGTGCATTTGCAAGTATTAATGAGACAAATTTAACTCCATACTCCAAAAATGTAGGTTTCCTAAATATTTATTACGGCCACTCTGAAAACTGCACTTATCTTTAGTTTTGAAGTAACGTGTTCTTTTGCTATTTAGCTGCCATCACTTGACCCAGCTATCTTAGCTAATTATAGGCCAATCTCCAACCTTCCTTTTCTCTCAAAAATACTTGAAAGGGTAGTTGTAAAACAGCTAACTGATCATCTGCAGAGGAATGGACTATTTGAAGAGTTTCAGTCAGGTTTTAGAATTAATCATAGTACAGAAACTGTTATATGGCTGGGGGGGCCTGGCTGCCGGTTTGTTTCTGTCTTTTGGTTTTCCTCCCAGGTGGCGTGCGTTTGGGACTGAGTGGCTGTGTTGCTGAGGCTGTCAGGACCTCACCCTGATCACCTGCGACTCGTCAGGACTCACAGCTGTGGTACATCTGGATGGATTGGAACATGTTGGCATTTAAGACTGGAGTGCACAGTGTGTATTTGCCAGAGACTCGACCTTGTGACCAGACGGGTGAGATCGTCGTCTCGGGAGCCATCTCATCAACAGCGGATGCTGAGAACGTCCAGGTTTGATGCACAGTCTGTGAAAGAGGAGGGGGTGAGGTCTCACGCTCGTCAGCACACTTCCTGAGGTACGTTAGATTTTGTGACTAACAGTTATACAGTCAGTAAATGTGGTGTCCCTCACACCTTATTGTATTGAGCTGTTTGTTAGTCATGTATCAGCTTCCACTGCAGTGGAGTTTTGTGAACTGGATGTTCCATGCCTGCAGGTTGGGAAGCTGATCAGTAATCAAGCCAGGAAGTGTTTGCTGTTTGTACACCTTTAAGTGTTCTGTGTGTAGAGTGTGGACTCACATAATGGTTCCTTCTTTCACAGACTCGGTTGTTGCGGCCACCTGGGGGGTGTCGGCGGGGTCCTTGGGTCCGAAACAGCTTCTGGCTCCGGACCGTTAGCGCTGCTGGGAGCGCACCACGCCAGGCCGCACCTTTTTGTTATATTATCACTGTTATGTATTAAATTCAGTTAGCCTTTGAACCGTGCTCTGCTTATTTCATACTGGGTCCTTCAAACGCTGGTCGGTTCTCCGAGCTGCGTCCGACACATAACAGAAACAGCATTAGTGAAGGTTACAAATGATCTTCTTATGGCCTCGGACAGTGGACTCATCTCTGTGCTTGTTCTGTTAGACCTCAGTGCTGCTTTTGATACTGTTGACTATAAAATTTTATTACAGAGATTAGAGCATGCCATAGGTATTAAAGGCACTGCGCTGCGGTGGTTTGAATCATATTTGTCTAATAGATTACAATTTGTTCATGTAAATGGGGAATCTTCTTCACAGACTAAAGTTAATTATGGAGTTCCACAAGGTTCTGTGCTAGGACCAATTTTATTCACTTTATACATGCTTCCCTTAGGCAGTATTATTAGACGGTATTGCTTAAATTTTCATTGTTACACAGATGATACCCAGCTTTATCTATCCATGAAGCCAGAGGACACACACCAATTAGCTAAACTGCAGGATTGTCTTACAGACATAAAGACATGGATGACCTCTAATTTCCTGCTTTTAAACTCAGACAAAACTGAAGTTATTGTACTTGGCCCCACAAATCTTAGAAACATGGTGTCTGATCAGATCCTTACTCTGGATGGCATTACCCTGACCTCTAGTAATACTGTGAGAAATGTTGGAGTCATTTTTGATCAGGATATGTCATTCAAAGCGCATATTAAACAAATATGTAGGACTGCTTTTTTGCATTTACGCAATATCTCTAAAATTAGAAAGGTCTTGTCTCAGAGTGATGCTGAAAAACTAATTCATGCATTTATTTCCTCTAGGCTGGACTATTGTAATTCATTATTATTAGGTTGTCCTAAAAGTTCCCTAAAAAGCCTTCAGTTAATTCAAAATGCTGCAGCTAGAGTACTAACGGGGACTAGAAGGAGAGAGCATATCTCACCCATATTGGCCTCTCTTCATTGGCTTCCTGTTAATTCTAGAATAGAATTTAAAATTCTTCTTCTTACTTATAAGGTTTTGAATAATCAGGTCCCATCTTATCTTAGGGACCTCATATCACCCCAATAGAGCGCTTCGCTCTCAGACTGCAGGCTTACTTGTAGTTCCTAGGGTTTGTAAGAGTAGAATGGGAGGCAGAGCCTTCAGCTTTCAGGCTCCTCTCCTGTGGAACCAGCTCCCAATTCAGATCAGGGAGACAGACACCCTCTCTACTTTTAAGATTAGGCTTAAAACTTTCCTTTTGCTAAAGCTTATAGTTAGGGCTGGATCAGGTGACCCTGAACCATCCCTTAGTTATGCTGCTATAGACGTAGACTGCTGGGGGGTTCCCATGATGCACTGTTTCTTTCTCTTTTTGCTCTGTATGCACCACTCTGCATTTAATCATTAGTGATCGATCTCTGCTCCCCTCCACAGCATGTCTTTTTCCTGGTTCTCTCCCTCAGCCCCAACCAGTCCCAGCAGAAGACTGCCCCTCCCTGAGCCTGGTTCTGCTGGAGGTTTCTTCCTGTTAAAAGGGAGTTTTTCCTTCCCACTGTAGCCAAGTGCTTGCTCACAGGGGGTCGTTTTGACCGTTGGGGTTTTACATAATTATTGTATGGCCTTGCCTTACAATATAAGGCGCCTTGGGGCAACTGTTTATTGTGATTTGGCGCCATATAAAAAAAAATTGATTGAATTGATTGATTGATTTGCCTTACACGTAACTTGGGCTAGATTGTATACAAACTTCATAAAGAATCACTTGTTTGTATATTGTTTACAACTACGTTTCTCAGGCTATATATTTTACTTACTTTTATCAAATGGTTATGACCTTGGTGTTAAATTGGTAATAAATCTTTGATATAGATGATTTGTGTAAGGTTGATTCCATGCATTGTCTTGAGCACCATTTCAATGATTTCAGTTTGTATACCTAAGTGCAAGTTTACTGAACTTGCAATCATTCTAAGTGATGTGTGTTTGCATTGATACCACATTTTAGAGGAGCACGGGTGACTAAAACATACCTTGGTATTGATAAAGCAATTTACTATATATTGTTCATTTCGACAACATTTTGTGGAGCACCTCCAACTTTTACCCCAGCCCCCTCAACAAAAACTTCCTGGCGCCGCCACTTTAGCTAGTCAGGGCCATGATTAGATGTTTAGTCATAAATTTGAGAAACACAACAAGGATAGGGATGACATTTTTCTGATGATATTTTTTTCTCTGTGACACCAATACTACCACTACCATATATTAAGTATAACAATTATCAATTAACAAAAGCCAAATACAGAAGAAATTGAAGTAAACAAACCCAAGTGAATAATCCAGCTTAAGTAATTACTTGGAATGTAGTCTGTAAAACAAAAACATCAAAATCATTCAAAATGATGGACGCAAACATGTCATACAAAAATATAGAAAACATCAAGAGTGGTTTTCTCTGCATCATTTTACAAAATGTCACACACATACTTTCCCTTGCCTCGAAGCACGTTCAAGGTACATAAACACCTCCTCCAGACTAACACATAACAATGCATCACATCATACCAATACCACTATAAGTAAGAAGAGTACAATGAGTGTACAGTGACAGTGAAATGACAAGCAGGTGATCAAACAATACTCTATCATGCAAAATTACACCACCTTAAAATTCAAACCTTGTACAAAATGATTTTATTATACGTACATGCAAGATTGAACACAAAATTTTCAAACAAACAATAGGGATGCCTATGGGAACAGATTGTGCTCTACTTTTAGCTAACCTTTTCCTTTTTTATTATGAATACAAATTTATGAAAGATAAGCTTAAAACTAATAGCAAGTCAGCAAAAACCTTTAATAATAACTTCCGTTACATTGATGACCTACTTACTTTAAGTAACCCTAATTTTGAGAATGAAATTAAAAATATTTATCCATCAGAATTAGAACTAAAAATGACTACAGAAAACAATAAAAACTCTCATACTTAGATATAGAGTTGAGCATTATAGATAGACAGTTTAGAACAGCCGTTTTCAACAAACGGGATGATTTTAACTTTCATATTATAAAATGTCCTTGTATGAGTAGTAACATACCGAGTAAACCTACATACGGTGTTTAGTCAGAATTGGTCGCATCTGTGATAATTACCAAAGTTTTTCCACTAGACACCATAAACTTACTAGTAGATTAGTTAAACAAGGGTTTCTGTATAACAAATTGGTTCTTCTGTTGTGTGGGCTGCTGAAGAGGAGGTACTGTTGGCCCACTACCACCAGATGGCGCCCTGCTTGGAGTGCGGGCTTCAAGCACGAGAGGGCGTGGGAGCCGCTGGGAGTGACAGCTGTCGCTTATCAGCACCAGCTGTCACTCGTTCAACTCATCACCATATAAGCCGGACTGCAACTCCACCTCCTCGCCGAGAAATCAGCTACCATTCCAGGTAATCTTTCTCTGCTGTGATTTTCTGAGTGTTTAAACATTGTTCTGTGTGCAGCCGTTTATCCTGTGGACTCAGTCTGTAACTGGATTGGCGGATAGTGTGACTTGCGACGTCTTCGCCTCACACTCCTTCCAGGGAGAGTGACTGACAGGAGCTGCACGGGTGATTCTGTGTCTGGAGGTGGAGGTTCTCCCTCCCGGAGGAACTAAGCTTTACACGATTGCTGGGTGTGTATTCACACACCCACCATTAACTGTTTCTGTTTTTTGCCAGCAGTCTGACTGCTGAAGACAGTGGCCACCTGGGGCGCAGGGCTTGGCGGCTCCGGTGTTCTTCAGATCCGTTGGTGGTGGAAGCTGTGTGGGATCCGGCTCTTCTCTCGCCAGACGTCTTCTATCTTCGAGCCTGCCCACACGTCACCTTGTGTATAATTGACAATCCACATTATTGTTATTGTCTGTATTTCGTTGTGCGATTCACAACATTAAATTGTTACTTTTGGCTTATCCATTGTCCGTTCATTAACGCCCCCTGTTGTGGATCCATGTCACGACACCTTCCCAACATCTTCAGTTCAAAAGTTTTTTTTTTCTTCCCCTGTATGCATATATAGTAATGGTAAGTGCCACACCGGCAGAACATTAATACCCATATATGCAATTTATTCTTGCAAGACAGAAGGTATATAGTGCGTAAGTGAATGTGGTGTGTGTGTGACCCCCATCCGCCCTTCCCGATCAGCCTACAACATCGTACTCAAAGCCAACCGACAGCTTCTATCGGGAAAGGCCGACCACCAAAACAACACAAAGACAGACAAGAATGAGAGACAAGTGGTGAAGACAATAACTGTGACGTGAGGAACACGACAAGACAAGATTTTCTAATAGACATCAAGAAATAATATCTAAGTTTGGGGTTCCCATTAAAAACATGTAGAAAATGTAATTTCTTCTACCTAGATTTCTTCTATATATGAGGTCTGTGAGAAAAGTATCCGACCCTTTTATCAAGGGCGTAGGTTTGGTCTCAGCTTTGGTAGAGACAATACCACCCCCACCCCCCCGGCCCCCCTGCCCACCACCACCCCGTAACCCACTCATACCATTAGACGCACAAGTACAGCATAATACATAACATATGACGACATAATGCTGAATAATTTAACACTTTATTTACAATATTAAGTGTGTAGGCAAACAAACAAATAGCTTAAATTGTTGGGAAAGTGTCGGTACACGGACCCACAACAGGGGGCGCAAAGGAACGGACAATGGAGTAGGTCAAATAACAACACTTTACTGTTGTGAATGTGCACAACAAATACAACAGATTACAACAATAGATCAGAATCAATTCACAAAGGTGTCGTGTGGGCAGGCTCGAAGATAGGAGACACCTGTCCAAAGCAGAACCGGAACCACACGATTTCCTCCGCCACCAGACCCCGGGAATACTGGAGCCGCCAAGTCCCGAATTCCCAGGTGGCCACTGCCTCCGCGTGTCGGACCTGGTACTGCTGGCGAGGAACAAAAACACAATTAAAGGTGGGCGCGTTTGCACCCAGTAATCTGCACGGCAGGAAAGCTACCTCCACCTCTCGTTGGAAAAAAGGTCTGTTATCACTCACAAAATCACAAAAGGTTACTGTCAAGCAGTCAGCTGAGAATATTACCTTCCAGGTAGAACGATATCTCGGCAAAGAGGTGGAGACGTCGTCCTGCTGATGTATCCCTGCTGATTGGTAACAGCTGTTGCAGGTGATGCGTGACAGCTGTCACCCTGGCTGCTCCTGTGAGGCGGCTGCGCCCTCTGGTGCCTGGAGCCCGCACTCCAGGCAGGGCGCCCTCTGGTGAGGGCCAGCAGTACCTCCTCTTCTGGCGGCCCACACAACATAAATAACAAAATTGCACCCAAAATCACGAATCTATTCTATAGGCCTACACCTGAGAGAACAAGACAACAACAAAAAATATACTTGTGGAGCTAAAAAAAAAAAAGTTTTTGCAACCAAGATGTATAATCTATTCTCTTCATCAATAATGCAGTTGTAGGTATCTGGCAACCTAATTTGCCAAAAAAAAAAAAAAAAAAGGGATTTCCAATAACATATATGGTGTATTACGGTAAACGTAAGCCTGTGATGTCATAACGCAGAGGAAAAACACAGCAGTTTCACACTAGTGCGCCGCTGATTCTCATCACCGTAAGTTCTCATGTAAGCCCTCACTCTGAAAAATTTCAACACTGACAGCAAGCCAAGAACCCGTACTTTCCAACAGTATGCTATATGTTGCATATATTATGGTAAAGTGCATTCGGTGACTTTTGAAACGAGGGAAAAGTATGAAAAAGAGCGCAAAACTGACAGAAAAGTACAGAGACAGACAGCAAACATAAATGTAGTAATTTTTGAGGAAAAGGCAGGGTGTTAGTGTCATTTGTGAAGATGTGTTTGTGTGGGTGTGCAGTTTATTTTAAGTGTGGCGCACAGCATTGTTCGCAAGCCCCGCCCTTCTTGTTTTTCTGCACCGGAGCAGTGTTGCCAGATATGAAATATGAAACTATCGTACCAAAACCTCAAAATTATCGTATTTTGGGAGAAATTATCGTACACAAACAAAACGCATACAACGTAGGTATTTTTGCATTTTGGTTTTTTTTAATTTACAAAGAATTTTGTCACATTTTTAAACAGTAATTATAGTAATGGGGAAACTATGGCACAGAAAGAACACAAATGCACAAGCAAATGCACTACCAGACTAGAAAGATTTTTTTTTTCTGTGAAGGGACACAAACGTGTTAATTACCAGACTAGAAAGAGTCGAATTCAACCTCGAGGTCGCTGTCGTCATCTGATGGCATGGCCACTTGTGCAGATTTTGTTGAACACAGAAAAAATGTTGACACCTCCATAAGGAACTTGAACCTTTTTTTTTAATTTTCTTGTATATCTCTTTGCTCTTGTGTTTTGTTCGTTTGTTATTGCATTTGTTGAAATAAAGTTTCAAAAAAAAAAAAGATGTTGGCTGGGGAATCTTCCTGTCACGGCAGAGATAAGATGGGAACTTGTATAGAGAGGGGGCGGGCTTTCAAATGACTTTGTCCCGGTCGCCCAAAGCCAGCAGCAGCCCTGTGTGTGGTGTGTCTTTGATGCCGCCTGAGTGCAACGCCTGCAAAATGATTCTTGGGTGTCAGAGAGAGATGCGTGTTTGGGCAACCAACTGAAATTATCGTACATATTGGATTTTTTCCCATTATTGATCGTACAGAGGGCAAAACTATCGTACAAATACGATAATTATCGTACATCTGGCAACACTGCACCGGAGCCACCCATCCTCTGTGCTCCGGGACTTCCCACTTTACAAATGAAGCACTGCCTGCCACGAGATGCGCTTTGTTTACATCCATGTGAGAAGAACGTGAGCCAATGAAATTGCAACATGGTAACCCTGTCACTCTGGCACATCGAAAACACAAAACGTGACGACTAAAATTATAGTATCGAGTTCGCAAAAAAATAGTGAATGATTTTGATATATAAAAAAAATGCTAAATATTGGTAGGGACTATTTTGCCATCACAAAATATTGGTTGTGACTTGTCCCTATGATCCATATGCAAACCTACGCCCCTGTATTTTATGCAAAAAATATATGGATTTGATTCATATGTGTTTACGTCAGCCAAGCTTGAACCTTCGTGCGCATGTGTGAGTTTTTTCACGCCTATCGGTTGCGTCATTCACCTGTGGGCAGGCTTTGAGTGAGCACTGGTCCACCCCTCTCGTTGTTTTTTCATTGCGAGGAAATGGCGGAATGATTTGGGCTTTGTTCCATCAGAATTTTTTCAGAAACTGTTAGAGACAGGCAGCTGGAAACCATTCGGAAAATTCACATGGCTTTCAGTGAAAATTTTATGGGCTTCACAGAGATTAACAAGTGTTACTACCACTTTAAGGACGGCCCACAAACGGCCCTTTTCCTGATGCTCCAGACGATTCCAGTATGGCTTCCAAGTGGATCTGGACCCTGGTACTAATTACATGCACCGCAACGTCACTTTGGGAACTCCTCGGCTCCCAGCATGCAGTGCTTCTCGACTAACCACCAGTTAAGTTCCCCTCATCTCTGTAAGATCCCGTTTTCACTAGTTCCTGTTTGTGACTGTGCTATAAAGAAATGTTTTAAGAACTCTGCCTAAGAACTGTATGAACTCTGATATCAAACATTTGAGAACCCAGCCCAGCTGTACCTGCTTAACTTGCACAGCGCTTCAACACGCAGCACTTGACCTCTGACCTTTGGATACAACTTATGAACTATGAACAATTGCTGAACAGTGAACTGTATTTTTTAAAAAGAGGACTTTATTTTGTGAACTCTGTAACAGCCTGTGTTAAACCTTTTATGAACTGTGACTGTGTGAGACTCCAGCATTGCAAGTGCATTCCACTCACCCATTGTGTCTTCTTCATTAGTTCCTGGTTGCAGAGGCGAGCGTCCCACCTGGCCATGGTCTCAGAATCCTTTGTTGACATATTCCTTCAATACTGCAGCTCCCTATTTTCACAGCAAAAGGCGGGCCAGTCTCCATACTGCAGGCAATCCCAGCGCAGCTATTTTTGTTTATTTAATTATAAAAAAAAAAAAAAAATCTTTTTGTACTCCTTTCCATGGCCAGCTCCCTGCATCTGGTTCCTAGTCTGGAACAGTTTAATACTGTCAGGGCTCGAGGATGCATGGCACAGAATATGGGAGGGCACAAAATGCAGACTTGAGGACAAGGTGTTATAAGTAGAAAAAAATCGTTATCGTTTACACCAGCAGGGGTATGATACACTGAAAGGCAGGCCGCAAAGCAGAGATACAGATAAGTGCTACACAGTAAAATCATCAGTGTAAAACTAACACTGACAATGTTAAATTAACACTGCCAGTGTACATATGGTCCGACTCTGGTCAGAGTCAGACCATATGTTCACTGTCAGTGTTAATTTAACAGTGGTGATTTTACTGTGTAGGCAAAAATGTGGTCGAGAGGCTGGGTTCAAATCACTGAGATACTGTATCATAGGCTGAGGCAAAAACTGGGTATGGTAAACAAAGCAAGGTCGAAACACACTGAGGCAGAAACAAGACAAAATCAAGACGCTGTAATGTGGATACATGGATCGCGACAAACTGGCAGGGGAGTGGGAAAGTGAAGGCCTTAAATACAGGGGTGGGGTAATTAGGTTAACCAGGTGCACATGTGGAAGAAAGATCTAGAAGGGAGGTGTGGTCGGGTGAATCCAAGAGGAAGGAAGAGATGCAAGAGAGTGAGAGAGTGATCATGGCAGGCAGACAAAGATGAAACAGACAGGTGCAAGAGTGTAAGTGAACACACGGGAAAACAGAGACAAAGTTCCCTCAAGACAAAGACAAGTTCCCTCTGTAACTGGATCCTGGACTTTCTGACTGGGAGACCCCAGTCGGTCCGGATCGGAAAAACACCTCCAGCACCACCACGCTGAGCACTGGGGCTCCCCAAGGCTGTGTGCTCAGTCCACTGCTGTTCACTCTACTGACTCACGACTGTGCAGCAATGCACAGCTCGAACCACATCATAAAGTTCGCTGACGACACGACTGTGGTGGGCCTCATCAGTAAGAACGACGAGTCAGCATACAGAGAGGAAGTACAATGGTTAGTAGACTGGTGTAGAACCAACAACCTGTCTCTGAACGTAGATAAGACCAAAGAGATGGTTGTTGACTTCAGGAAGACCAAGTGTGATCACCCCCCACTCCACATTGATGGTTCTGCTGTGGAGATCATTAAGAGCACCAAGTTCCTTGGAGTTCACCTGGTAGAGGATCTCACCTGGTCCCTCAACATTGGCACCATAACCAAAAAAGCCCATCAGCGCCTCTACTTCCTGCGGAGCCTGAAGAAGGCACATCTACCACTACACCACTACATTCTACAGAGGAACCATTGAGAGCATCCTGAGCAGCTGTATTACTGCCTGGTTTGCGAACTGCACCGCATCGGATCACAAGTCCCTGCAGCGGATTGTGAGAATGGCTGAGAAGATCATTGGTGTCTCTCTCCACCATCACGGACATTTACACCACACGCTGCATCCGCAAGGCAATCAGCATTGTGGATGACCACACACACCCCTCACACACTCTCTTCACCCTCCTAACATCTGGAAAAAAGGTACCGCAGCATACGGGCCCACACATCCAGACTGTGTAACAGCTTCTTCCCACAAGCCATCAGGCTCCTGAACTCTTCCCATAAGCCATCAGACTCCTGAACAGCCAGAGTCTGGTTTGATAATTGCACACATCTCATTGACTGATCGAGCACACACACACACACACACACACACACACACACACACACACACACACACACACACACACACACACACACACACACACACACACACACACACACACACACACACACACACACACACATATACACCTCACCTACAAAGACAATAACAAAACTAAAAAGCTGCTGCTAAAAATAAGTCTGTTTAAAATTATACTTCGTGCACCACCTCCTCCCCACTAATGTGGTCCTGTATTTATTGTATATTGTATATTATTAGCACCTTGGTCCTGGAGGAACGTTGTTTCATCTCACCATGTACTGTACATGGTTGAAATGACAATAAAAAAACCACTTGACTTGACTTGAACTTGAACAAAGATGAAAGAGGTAGGTGCAAGAGTGTAGGTGAACACATGGGGGAAAACATAGACAAAGATGAAACAGTCAGGTGCAAGAGTGTAAATGTCTAAAAGATAATAACCATAACAAAGTAACCTATAGATAAACAGGATAATTGCATAACAGACAACAAACCCAAGACAACTGTATAAAATGTAACACAAAAAAGGAATGAAACAATGAAAGACCACATAATAAGAAGCAGAAAATAAAACCAGAAACAAAAGCATAATACAATGGAAAAAACAATAACTGGACAGAGACTACAACTCAATAAACCACGTGACTAAAGTAAGAAAAACAGAACATACAAATACACAGGAAATAAAACCAGAAATGACAGAATACTGTCACACCGAGAGAGAAATAATGGGCCAGTTAGGTCCGCCACCATTCAGGTTCTTGCCCAACTCCGTCTCTTCCTCCGTTCCCTGAGATTCCTCACTCCAACTCACCAGCTCCCACTGCAGAGGAACCTATGGAACTTGGCAGGGCCAGATTATCCCAAATAAAACGAAAATGGAGACTGGAAGCTGGAGCCTGCCTTTATTGCAGATCTCAGGGACACGTCCAGCTTAACTGCCCCGTTCAGCCCCTAAGGATGGGCTCAATCATCATGTCTGGGTTGCGAGTGAGACGTGTTAAATTCACGGGTGGGTCATCGGGGTGCATGCAAATCCCGGCCACAAGTGTTTTCCGAGATTTTCTATTTCAATTTCCGCACTGGTGGACACCGGGCCTGGGGGTAACTTCCTTAGTGATAAGGTCATTGCTAAAGACCACATTCCTACACTCCCTCTATCCAAACCCCTCTATGTCTCATCTTTATACGGAACTCTGCTTCCGTCCATCACACATCAGACCGAACCTGTCACTTTAGTGATTTCTGGTAATCATCATCTCCCTTAGTTCTTGGGCACCCCTGGGTATTCAAGCACCACCCCCAATTTGACTGGCCATCCCGGGCATTTAACCAGTGGAGTGAAGCTTGTCACGGGGGGTTGTCTGCGTTCTGCGAGTCCTCCTGTCGAATCCATCCCAAAAACGGTCACTTTAGCCACTCGCCACATTAGCCTCCCCAAACGTCTCTTTTCATGGACACTGGCAGCTGACAATGCATTCCACACATTAAAACTTCGCTTTTCCACTGCACCCATACTCACACAACCTGACCCTGAGAAGCAATTTTTTGTGGATGTTGATGCCTCAGAGCTTGGGGTGGGTACAGCGTTATCTCAGAAAACCTCAGAAGACAACCGGATGCATCCCTATGCTTTCTTCTCCCGGCGTCTAACGCTGGCAAAAACGAATTACGATGTAGGAAATAAGGAGTTGTTAGCAGTCAAAGAAGCCCTTACAGTATTGAGACACTGGCTGGAGGGAGTTGCAGTCCCGTTTGTGGTATGGACAAACCACAAATTCTGGAATCCATCAGAACAGCAAAATGGTTGAATCCCGGACAGGCCAGGTGGGCATTGTTTTTCGCCCTGTTCAGATTCACCATTATCTTCCGTCCAGGCAAAAGAGATGGTAAACCGGACACCCTGTCCAGAACATACCTGCCCATGACGTGCAAAACTCCTGAAATTCCAGAGCAAGAACAGGAGCTCTCCGTCCCTTCAGGTCAGGACCACCTGCAACGTTCCCACCAGATATGGAAACAAGCTCAGTCAGTACTCCAGGAAACACAGGATTGGACCCACCACCTTGGAGAGTGGAGACGGACTCCAGCCCCTAGCTACCAACCTGGACAGGAGGTGTGGCTGTCATCCTAAGATGTTATTGCCAAGGTTGTTAATTCCACTGCCTTGCGGCTATGTCTGCCTCTGTCCCTATGGATCCATTCAGTTTTTCATGTATCATGACTTAAGCCTGTCCAATCCAGTGGCCTCTGTCCTCCAGGACCTGCTCTCCGCCCTGCCGGGATCATCGATGGCCATCCTGCCTGGTCAGTCATGAAGATCCTGGACATCCAACGCAGGGGTCAGGGCTACCAATATTTGGTGGATTGGGAGGGTTGCGGACCAGAGGATCGCTCCTGGGTGAAGAGGAGCTTCATCCTGGATCCTGCTCTTCTCAGGGATTACTACCGACAGGTTGCTCCCATTGGGGGGAGGGGGGTAATGTCAGGATTCAGTCCTGAACTCTGTTTTTATCTTGTGTCATGTGATTTACTAAGGGTAATCAGTAACAGTACACCTGTCAATAGGATATTTAAACACAATTGAAGTCCCATTTGTCAGAGTTCTGTTCATCTTGGGCTGAACAACGCTGGGACAGCTAGGACAATGCATTAACCCTCTTATTGTGTTTTTCTAGTGCACATACTTACTAAGCACCGAGCTAAGCTGCTAAGCACCTTATTAGGGTTCATCAAGTATGAGCGTTCGTTCAATCTTGCTAACTGTATTGATTGACTGCCAGCTTCTACACCTCCATCAGCTCGCTTATTCTCTTCCAAGGTATACTTATCACCTTGGACCTCCTTGCATCACTGCAGTAGGGCGAGGACCACCAGCCTCCACTACTCTCTGGGATCCTTCTTTTCCTCTGAGCCATCTTTTGAGCCAGCCTGAGGTGTAGGATGTAATCTTGTCATGTAAATGTATTTCGCCTTTCCGTCCACCTTTACAGCATCCTTGTCATCACCAGAACCTGGTAAAAGTATGCACCTTTTTCTTTCACCTGGGAGATAAACATACATTGCAGAGAGACTTGATTTGCACATAATGGAATTAGATGAATAGTTTCATCTGAAGATCTTCAAAGTCTCCAGAATACTTGTAGATGAAGATGGATACCTGCTTTTCCCAAATATCTGGCAATAGGTTTGATACCTTTAAAACATAAATTATGAGTATATTTTAATTAGATTTAATAAAATCTAATATCTTAACTAGAGGGCAGCATGGTGACTTAGTGGTTAGCACTGTTGCCTCACAGCGAGAAGGTTGTGGGTTCATTTCCCGTGGCCTTTCTGTGTCGAGTTTGCATGTTCTCCCCGTGTTTGCGTGGGTTTCCTCCGGGTGCTCCGGTTTTCTCCCACATCCAAAGACATGCGGGTTAGGTGGATTGGGATCCTTAAATTGTCCATAGGCGTGTGTGTGTGGGTGTGTCTGTGTTTGTTTGTCTGTTTGTGGCCCTGCGACAGACTGGCGTCCTGTCCTGGGTGTACCCCGCCTCGCGCTCTATGACTGCTGGGATAGGCTCCAGCCCCCCGCAACCCTTAATTGGACTAAACAGTAGAAGATGAATTGTTGTGTGGGCCGCTGAAGAGGAGGTACTGCTGGCCCACCACCACTAGAGGGCGCCCTGCCTGGAGTGCGGGCTCCAGGTACCGGAGGGCGCTGCCGCCTTACCAAAGAGGTAACCAACTCAGCCTACACATACGTGTGACTTTAATTGTGCTCTTGTGATTATCTGTAGGACAGCTGACTATCAGACAGCGTGTGGATAAGTACTCACCTGCCTACATTTCTTGATTGTTGTTGACGAGAGGTGGAGGTGGACTCTCCACCCTCCGTGTTGCTGGGTGCAGCCGCATCCACACCTGACTGTTTCTGTTTCCTGCCAGCAGTACCGGATCCGACGAGCGGAGGCAGTGGCCACCTGGGAATTCGGGACTTGGCGACTCCAGTATTCCCGGGGTTCGGTGGCAGAGGAAATCGGGTTGGTTCCGGTTCGACTTGGACAGACGTCTCCTATCGTCGAGCCTGCCCACACGACACCGTTGTAATTAGACTCAATCTCCATATTGTAATCGGTTGTATTTGTTGTGCCTTTTTTCACAACAGTAAAAACAGCGTTATTTGATTCCTCCATTGTCCGTTCATTTGCGCCCCCTGTTGTGGGTCCGTGTTCCTACACTTTCCCAACATGAATGAATGAATGAATTTTAACTAGAGTCCTGTGTTTACTTGGTTCTAGTTGGTTTAGAACAGAGAGTTGTTAATCTCCAGGAGAATGTTGAGACGTGTGCCGGCTATTGTTGTCCATGGATTCCAGACAGATATCTGATCAGGGTAAGTTTGGACCTGGAACTAAACCTTTTTATTTAGGTTTATGTTTTCTGTCACTACATCAGTGTTTTTCTCTTTATATGCTAAGCTTATTGAGTGAGAAGTCAGAACTTTTCTGCCCGACCTGTTATGTGGGCCGCTGAAGAGGAGGTACTGCTGGCCCACCACCCCCAGTCGGCGCCCTGCTTGGAGTGCGGGCTTCAAGCATGAGAGGGCGCCAGAGCTATTGGAAGTGACAGCTGTCACCTGTCAACCTCACCAGCTGTCTCTCATTAACCTCCTTACAAGAAGCGGATCACAACTCCACCTCCTCGCCGAGAAATCATCTACCACAAAGGTAATTTCTCTGCTGACTTATCGATTGTCTAAACTTTGTTCTGTGTGCAGCCGCATTCCTGTGGTGATCCAGAAGAGGGACCAACAGGAGCTGCACGAGAGAAACGTATCTGGAGGTGGAGGTTTCCCTCCCAGAGACTTTGAGTGTAAAGGTTGCTGGGTGTGAGGACTCACACTCACCTCCTTCTGTGTCTTCTTTGCCAGCAGTACCAGGGCCGACAACGGAGGACAGAGACCACCTGGGGATTCAGGACTTGGCGGCTCCGGTGTTCTTCAGGCCGTTGGTGGTGGAAGCGGTGTGGGCCCCGGCTCCTCGTTCATCAGAGGTCTCCTATCTTCGAGCCTGCCCACTGTCCTCTTGTATACAATTGGTACCTGTTATTTCTGTTTGTATTCCGTTGTGTACTTTCGCAACATTAAATTGTTACTCCTTTTCTTATCCATTGTCCGTTCACTTGCGCCCCCTGTTGTGGGTCCGTGTTACGACACCTCCCTAACAGGATTTCTCGGCCATTCGTCATGGATCCCGAGGGGCGTCAACCACAGCTTGAACAGCCAATGGGAGAACAAGGAGCGCAGGCGGCAGCAGGAGGCGTGGTAAGTGATCTGCAGCACATCCTTACTGCTTTCACTGCTCTGTTACAGCTGGTAACCGAGCAAAATGCAGTCCTCAATCGGAGGATGGAGGCTCTCACCGCCAGAGTGGAAGCACGCGAGTCAAGCGTCGCTGCAGTGTCTCCTCCTGCTGGCCCGGTGCCTGATAGAGATGTTCCACTGGCCGTTCAACTACCCCCCCCACCTTCCCCTGAAGCTTACATAAGTCCTCCCGAACCGTACGGAGGCTGTGTAGAAACGTGCACAGACTTCCTAATGCAGTGTTCGCTCGTTTTTGCACAGCGTCCAGTTATGTACGCATCAGACGCCACCCGGGTGGCTTATGTAATTAATCTGCTTCGAGGTGAGGCACGCGCTTGGGCTACAGCGCTCTGGGAACAGGATTCATGGCTTCTGTCATCATACGCTGGGTTTATACGGGAATTCAAACAAGTGTTTGATCATCCCAACAGAGGCGAGACTGCCTCGACCGTGCTGCTGTCACTGAGACAGGGGCGTCGGAGCGCAGCTGAGTACGCTGTCGACTTCCGCATCGCGGCTGCGAGGTCTGGCTGGAACGACGTTGCGCTCCGCGCTGCCTTCATAAGCGGACTGTCTTCAGTACTGAAGGAGCATTTACTGGCTAAAGATGAACCGCAGGATTTCGACGGGCTTGTTAATCTGGTTATACGATTAGACAACCGCTTAAATGAACACCGTCGGGAGCAGGCCGGAGGGCGTGGCCGGGCACAAGCCGTCCCTCTCTCTTCCGGGTCAGAAAGGGTGACGTCGTCCCCACGCTCCGTTGCCAGTGGCCTCCGTGTGGCAACAGCTCCCCCTGCTGACGAAGCTATGGACACGAGCAGGGCCAAAGTAAGATCTGATGTCAGACAAAGGAGGCTGGCCCGCGGGGAGTGTTTTTACTGTGGCTCATGTGAGCATTTGTTAAAAGACTGCCCCAAACGGTCAAACACCAACGCTGGGCTAAGGGTGGGCCATAACATGTACACGGGGAAACCCCCGCAAACCCCGCAAATCAGCACGAATCCCAGTGATAATCCTGAGTGGGGATTTAACCCTTCACGTTTCTGTTTGGATATGTCAAAATACTTGAAGAGGTCATGTAGCCTTATGCTGAAGAGGACATGCCCTTGAAATGGGTGTTTCAACAAGACAATGACCCCAAGCACACTAGTAAATGAGCAAAATCTTGGTTCCAAACCAACAAAATTGATGCCTCGCAGATGTGAAGAAATCATGACAAACTGTGGTTATACAACTAAATACTAGTTTAGTGATTTACAGGATTGCTAAAAAAGCAGTTTGAACAGAGTTTGTAGCATCAACAGCAGATGCTACTATTATTGTGAACACCCCCTTTTCTACTTTTTTTTTTTACTAATAACCAAATTTCATAGCCTTAAGACTGTGCATATCATGAATGCTTGGTCTTGTTGGATTTGTGAGAATCTACTGAATCTACTGGGACCTTGTTTCCCATGTAACAATAAGAAATATACTCAAAACCTGGATTAATCTTTTTAGTCACATAGCACTACTGTTATTCTGAACACTACTGTACATTCCATTGACACCCACGCTGGGATGCTTCTAATAGCTACGTCAGTTGTCGGAAACACCCAAGTACTCACAAGTACTTTGTTTTTGGACGTCTATTTATTTATTTATTTATTGATTTATTTTATGTCATTGTACAGCGCTTTGGTCAACTTTGTTGTTTTTAAATGTGCTCTATAAATAAACTGGATTGGATTGGACTGGTCTCCGTAGCCATTTGCTGCAAATGCTGTGTACTTTGAAACCGGTGAAACAGTATATCTTCCAGCGTACATCTAAATTGTTATGATTTTGGTGTGACATGTCCTTTAACAGAACAGAAAATGTCACCAAATTTAGACTCTTTCAAAAAAAAAAAAAAATTTTCAAAAAAGTTAACAATTGACAAAAGAACATTGTGTATGTACATACTACAGTGTTCACACCACCTCCCAAAAAAGAGAGGTGGTGTGTGTGTGTGTGTGAGAGAGAGAGAGAGAGAGAGAGAGAGAGAGAGAGAGAGAGAGAGAGAGAGAGAGAGAGAGAGAGAGAGAGAGAGAGAGAGAGAGAGAGAGGATGTATGTGTGTGTGTGTGAGAGAGTGTGTATGTGTGTTTGTGTGTGAATGAATGAGTTGGGGGGTTCTAAGATGAGTGGGGGTCTGGGGGACTGAGTGATTGTGTGAAAAGAGAGAGACAGTGTAAGAGAGAGAGAATGTGTGTGTGTGTGTGTGTGTGTGTGTGTGTGTGTGTGTGTGTGTGTGTGAGGCCAAAATTGAGACGAACAACTCACCTTAAAGAGGCGAAGAGCTGCTAAACAGTCAAATCCACAGTCGAGACTCGATCCAGCAAACCTTTCTCCAAATCCTCACACCTTGTCCCCGTAATGACAGCCATCCCGCTCCGAGCTATTCAGCGAAGCAGTTTGCACATTTCTTTTCTCACAGATCTGAGGGCAATGTGCAACCACACACCTCTGTAAAAAAGCAAACAAACTCAAAACTCAAACAGACTTGGCTCTATTTGTAAGAAATGGGGCTGAGTGCTGGCTTTAGTTGGCGTCATGTTGCTTCTTTTCCACCTGCCAAACTCCGAGCACGAGCTGCCTACGTGAGGGCAGCCAGTGTGCAGTTTGTGGTCACTCCTTTATCCCAGGTTCCTCCCTCACCTAACATAAACTGTGTCCCAAAGTTCTTCAACTTACTCCAGCAAAACATTAAAGCCTCGGCCCCACCGAATCATGAAGCCATGAATAATGAGCCACGTATAGATTTGCCAGAAATTTCAGTGATTATTTGAAAAATTAGCCACGTACAAAGAAGTCTCTATGTGTCTGTAATGCCCACGTTCACACCGGATGCCACGCGAGCGACGGCGGTGAAAGGTTGCCATGTAAACCTTATGGAAGGACGCATTGTGGCGCCACAAAAGTCCAAGCCATGCAATGCAACATGATGGACGCGAATAAAGCAATGCGAATAAAGCGATTTTGAGCGATTGGCGTGTTTGTGGCGCGATATCGCGTTGCATCGCGTTGCATCGCGTTGCATCGCGTTGCATTGCGTTGCATCGCCCTCTTCCCCAAGTTGAAAATTCTGAACTTTTTCTTCTTGTCGCACCATGATGACCAATCAGGGGCTGGATATGTAGTGACATGGAGATGTCTGGAGTTAATACTTGATATAGACATGTCCTGTCTTTGGCAATCAGCCTGTGAGCAGGACTTATGTCCCTTTTGTCCTTTATTTCTTTAACACAATTATGACAGAGTTGGAGAGGAGAGCAATGAACTGCAGCAGCAGCCAGTTTTTTTTTTCACATGTGCGCGTGTGAATGAATCGTCTGTGAAGATAATTTTATTAACTACCCAAATGTATAATAAAACAAATGGTGACCGGTTTATAACACAATTATGACAGAGTTGGAGAGGAGAGCGAGGAACTGCAGCAGCAGCCAGTATTATTTCTTTGTTCACATGTGTGCTCGTGAACGGGACAGGAGGTCCTCAAACGAGGCAGAAGTACCGCTGAAAGCGGCCGTCATCCAGACGCAGCTCCTGCACCAAATGATGAATTTGTGGCATCGCATGGTGTCCTGTGTGAGCGCGGCTCAAGCAGAGAGACACACTGGGTAATGGTTGCACGTCCATCACCAGGCAAGGGATGCAAATTTGTGGCGTTGTGTGGCGTCCGGTGTGAGTGCGGCTCAAGCAGAGAGACACACTGGGCAATGGTTGCACATCCATCACCAGGCAAGGGATGCAAATTTGTGGCGTCGTGTGGCGTCAGGTGTGAACGTGACATAAATACCTCGCATGTGCCAGGTATCAGCCTCTAATCAGCCATGACTGACCTGTCATTTGAGCCCAGTCAGGCCTCAAATGGCTTGTGTTGCTGCGTATGATCCACGTCAAGCCACATATGATCCATGTAGAGACATGTAACGTGATGTTGGTGCACATTTAGGCATGGGTTTGGTCCAAGCCTCCACCCATCCCTCACTTGTCCCTTTAAAGTGTGTTTTATCAATTCACAGCATCCATTCAAGATGTTGTCACATTTTGTAAACACAGTCCAAAAAAAGACATTCCTGTACAGTCCGGTCGGTGTGCACATCTGTGTGTCAGACTGCAGTTCACCTGTGTTACAGAGTCATTAAATGCAGCAGTTCTGTGTGTTCACCCAGCTTTCTGTGATTAAAAAAAAGACACAACAATGAGGTGGCCGCTTTAATTATATACACCTGTGTGGATCCCCCCCCCCCCCCCCCCGCCAAAAAAAACAAAACAAAACAAAAAAAGATCCACAAACACAAAACCCATCCATAACCAGACCAGCTAGAACCGAATCATGGGTTCCTGGACAGTCGCCACTGTGCTTCTTCTCACTGGCTTAATTTCTTCTGCAGCTGACAGTCATTTTGACACTGGTGATCCAACTTTTAACTTTGTGTTCATCTGTTATTGTCTGCAAAATCACTCTTTTGCGCGCTGGCATTCTGCGTAAATGCTCGTCTTGAGTGGGAGTCATTGCATCAGTGTGCACACAGCTGAGCTCATCTGATCTATTATAACAAGATGTTAAATCTATCATAAACATACTTTTACAGCTGCTTATAAAGAAGGAAAGAACATGTAACTGTTTTACCAAGATATTACAACATTACAAATAATTACCTTTTAGGCTGTTCCAAATATGTTCTCCACCTCAGTGCACGAGAGAGAGGAAAAAAAGGGTGCAGATGAAACAGTCCTCTGTGATTCCAGAAGTGATTAGAGGTGTTTTCAATTGCCAAACTCTGACAGAAAATGATTAATCCACTACAAAATAATGTATCTGTATGTTTCCAAAAACTAAGAGACCACACACGTGAAGATAAAAAAAAAAAATCATAGATCTAACAGTGTTGTTCGTACAGTGTGTGGTGTTCAGCCACATGGTAAAAACAAGACACCACATGCGAACCGATTTCACACACAATTTCACCTTCCCAGGTCAGACAGGAGATTAACGTGACTTCAGAGTAAACAAACAGAGATACTTTGTGGACTATTTACAACAGAGGAAAAAAGAAAAAGAAAAGGTGTTCTTTAAAGGAGTGGAGACAGCGCGACCACCGGACAGTAAGCCATAACAGCTGTTTTGATTGTATATTCAGCTCTGTGCATCTGTCACCTCGCTTTCTGATTGGCTACACGTCATATTCAGCAGACTGTGTGCTTGTTTGTGGTTGGAGGACACCACATACGCTGTGATCTTGGGCCAAGACAATGCAACATGTTGAATATCCCGATTTGTGATCGGAGCGCCCCTGACATCCTTCCGAGAGATCAGAGCACTCTTAACACACCACACGTGGCAGGAATATTTGATAAAATTGCCTTTAGCATCATTACAATTGTCGGGGCGTCCTTAAGATTATCAGAAGGGGAAGATCGGGTCTGATATCGACCTATTATCTTGCCGTGTGAACCAGACATAACGTGAAGCAATGCAAAAGCAAAGCAAAGCATAAAATTCCATTGTCAACTTAGATTTCCGAGGAAGTGTCATAATGCTGTTGACACATTAAATCATCATTTTATGGATGTGTACAGTTTGGTTTGTCTATGGCGTTGGGGGCTCATTACGTGTTACAAATGTGTTAAGGCTACCCATGTATTAATGTACTTATTTTACTTATTGAAAGTATAAGGAAAAGACAACAATAAAGTTCACATCTGCAGCAGCTGTGGTGATCTTTCCTTCTTTCTCTTGAGAAATGAACATTTTCAGTCTTTATCTCAAGGCCTTCCAGTTTAACTGGTCAACCACGCCATCTGAGGAGGTGAAAGCTATATTGCTTAAATTTACTTAGCACCAGCTGTTATGTGTCGGACGCGGTCGGAGCACCGACCCAGCGTTTGACAGGACCCAGCACGAAATAAGCAGAGCATGGTTCAAAAGATAACAGAATTTAATAATCATAATGAGTGCAGTGATAAACAACAAAAAATGTCCGCGGTCTGGTGAGGTGAAAACACGGCGCGCTCTCAGCAGCGCAAACGGTCCGGAGCCACAGCAGTTCGGACCCAGGGACCCCGCCGACACCCCCCCAGGTGGCCGCGACAAACCGAGTCTGTGAAGAAAGAAAACATGAGGTGAGTCCAACGCTCTCCACCCAGAGAGACACAGCTCAAAAGGGTGCACACAATCAGCAAACACTTCCTGGCTTAAATATATATCAGCTTCTTACCCTGCAGGCACGGAACAACTCAGTTCAAATCTCCACTGCAGCAGAAGCTGATTAGACAATTAGCATAACGTGACAGCTCACTAACACAAGGTGTGAGGGACACCAAATCCACTGTTATTACTTCATAAAAGTCACCAAAACCAAATTACCTCAGGAAGTGTGCTGAAGAGTGTGAGACCTCACCCAATCCTCCTTCACAGACTGTGGCGTCAAACCTGGAGCGGTCTCTGCGTCCGTAATGGTGAGATTGTTCTCCTGACGTTGATCTCACACGTCTGCTCACAAGGTCGAGTCTCTGGCAATCACACACTGTGCATTCAAGGTTTAAATGCAGCAATCTCTGATCAAGACAGAATACACCACAGCTGTGAGTCCTGATGACCTGCACGTGAAAACAAGCCTCAGGTGTTCAGGGTGAGGTCCTAATACTCAGCCACTCAGTCCTGAATGCATACCACCTGGTGGGAGAAACAGAAAAACAAAAACCAAGCCAGCCAAACACCCCAGCACACAACACCAGCACCATATAGCTTCTGTTTTAGCCCCAGAATACACTGTGTACTACATGAAGCAGACTGCCTTACACCTAAATTCAAAAAGGTCAAAAGGGTATAGTTTTATTTTATGTTTCTCAGCAACAGCATCTCACTATAGCCATTTACCAAATCCACTTACAACAACAACAAAAAAGCTGGGAAGCACAGACAAGTCCATTAAATGGATATTCCTGTCAATGGGGTCCCACTGGCCCTGCTGAGAACTAATCATAGCAGTCACACGAGAATGATCAGAGGAGCCATTAACCTCTGAGCTCCAGTCAAACCCTCGAAGGGAAAGCTTGAAAGTGATGCAGCATCAAAGATTCCTGCATTGATAACAGGACTACAGAGAGTGCCTTATTACACATGGACTGTTGCTTCAGACACTGGTTGGTAGCCAAAACACCAAGGTCGCAAAGACGTTCCAACAGTATATTAGGAGGCTGAGTGGAAAGCTATTTGGAACAGCTTCAAATACCCACCTAGAATATAAAAAGCATTTCCCCTCCCTGGTAATATCGAGTCTGACTGGATGTGCTTTTGAAGGCAGATATACTGGCACAATTGAAAAAACATTCTGCCAAATTTGAAGAGTCTGTTGTACCTGTGAGAGAAGGATGGCCAGTGGTGCATGAACATTTAATTACAGTATTCATGTCTGTGATGAAGATAAAAATCATTCTGCCTGTTCTGCTATACTAGTTGCTTACATGTACACTATGTATTTGTGGTAGCACATCCTTTGTGATGAAACACCAAAATGAAACTGATCATCTTCTGGAAATGAAACTGACAAAAAAAAAAAAAAAAAATGACGTATGAAAACAAAATATTTCCCCTTGAAGATGTTGAATAACAATTATTTTCCTTGATTCATGTGTTCACATGGTGTGAATTATCATTGAAATGCATGAAGCAGTTTAGGAGAAGCTGCACAATAGTGAGCAATCTGACATAGTAAGTGAATCATCAACATCATCTTCTGGATGAAATTATATACTCAACAAAAATATAAACGCAACACTTTTGGTTTTGCTCCCATTTTGTATGAGATGAACTCAAAGATCTAAAACTTTTTCCACATACACAATATCACCATTTCCCTCAAATATTGTTCACAAACCAGTCGAAATCTGTGATAGTGAGCACTTCTCCTTTGCTGAGATAATCCATCCCACCTCACAGGTGTGCCATATCAAGATGCTGATTAGACACCATGATTAGTGCACAGGTGTGCCTTAGACTGTCCACAATAAAAGGCCACTCTGAAAGGTGCAGTTTTGTTTTATTGGGGGGGGGGGATACCAGTCAGTATCTGGTGTGACCACCATTTGCCTCATGCAGTGCAACACATCTCCTTTGCATCATCCATGAAGAGAACACCTCTCCAACGTGCCAAACGCCAACGAATGTGAGCATTTGCCCACTCAAGTCGGTTACGACGATGAACTGGAGTCAGGTCGAGACCCCGATGAGGACGACGAGCATGCAGATGACCTTCCCTGAGATGGTTTCTGACAGTTTGTGCAGAAATTCTTTGGTTATGCAAACCGATTGTTCCAGCAGCTGTCCTAGTGGCTGGTCTCAGATGATCTTGGAGGTGAACATGCTGGATGTGGAGGTCCTGGGCTGGTGTGGTTACACGTGGTCTGCGGTTGTGAGGCTGGTTGGATGTACTGCCAAATTCTCTGAAACGCCTTTGGAGATGGCTTATGGTAGAGAAATGAACATTCAATACACGAGCAACAGCTCTGGTTGACATTCCTGCTGTCAGCATGCCAATTGCACGCTCCCTCAAATCTTGCGACATCTGTGGCATTGTGCTGTGTGATAACACTGCACCTTTCAGAGTGGCCTTTTATTGTGGGCAGTCTAAGGCACACCTGTGCACTAATCATGGTGTCTCATCAGCATCTTGATATGGCACAGCTGTGAGGTGGGATGGATTATCTCAGCAAAGGAGAAGTGCTCACTATCACAGATTTAGACTGGTTTGTGAACAATATTTGAGAGAAATGGTGATATTGTGTATGTGGAAAAAGTTTTAGATCTTTGAGTTCATCTCATACAAAACGGGAGCAAAACCAAAAGTGTTGCGTTCATATTTTTGTTGAGTTATATGCAATGTGGACATCAAACAGGGCTAAAAATTGGCTATGGGAGACCGGCCTTACTCGCTTGCTGATGCCCTCAAGAACTCTGTGCACTTTTACACATTCATGTTCATCTCCAGTGCTGTGATTAAAGACTGAATTTTACCGAGAAGAAAAGCTAAGAAGATAAGCCTTTACTGGTCACATGCAAGGGAAAATGTATGAATGAATGAAATTTCTTTCAAACAAAGGAAAATTAAATAATAATAATAATAATAATAATAATAATAAAACAAGATAAGTAAGTCATCTAAGAAACAATGCTTGAAAAGGAGTAGGAAGAAGTAAACACTTGTAAACTCCTACCCACTTTCAGAGAAGAAAAAAGTATTAGACAAGTGGAATACAAATAATACAAAAAAGGGAGAAAATGGATAACCATAAAAAACAGTGAAAAAGTTGGAATTTTTCCAACAACAGAAGCGCCAAAGGATTGAGAATTAGATGGTAGGACTGGCTAGGTACATCACACAAACGCCTCCAACAAGACTACCACAGAAGCTCCAATTTGAGGAAACAGCATCTGGCAGCAGGCTGTGTGAAGCCTCCAAACACCTCTTCCAGGACCTTCCTTTGCTGCTCCATCAATCCCAACTTAGGGGAGACCCCTGTGGAGGACTATCAACACTGAAGAAACCTCCATCAAAAAGGGGTACTATCACCATGAGCCAAAGGCAAGACATCAACCTTCTTCTTCCCCGCTCATCTGCAACCCTCCCATGTGACAGCTGGCTCTTCCACACCACCCTGGGTCTCCGGTGCCATACCAGTCATGCCCCATACGGCAGACAGACTCATAAGCTCTGCTTGGGTAATTTTTCAGACACGGATAAATGCCAATAATATACAAGGTCTGTTAGAAAAGTATCCGACCTTATTATTTTTTTCAAAAACCATATGGATTTGAATCATGTGTGATTGTGTCAGACAAGCTTGAACCCTCATGCGCATGCGTGAGTTTTTTCATGCCTGTTGGTTGCGTCATTCACCTGTGAGCAGGCTTGGAGTGAGGTGTGGTCCACCCCTCTCGTCTATTTTTTATTGCGAATAAATGTCAGAATGATTTGGAGCTTTGCTGCATCAATTTTTTTCCAGAAACTGTGAGAGACCTCCAGGTGGACACCGTTCGAAAAATTAATATGGCTTTCAGGGATGATTTTATGGGGATTAAACAGATTACGGGGTGTTACTGCCCCTTTAAGGACGGCCCACAACTGCTGAGAGCGCGGCGCGCTTCCAGCCCCCATCAACAGGCTGAAACCCTGCTGGAACAAGCAGATCATTTCCAACGTGAAAACTTTGTTGATCCGGGACCTCGTCTGACTTTCACAAAAAGGCAGAAGATGTGGACATCAGCACTTTATCGGCACATTCCACCATTACAGGAGTTTTTTTCACGGAAAAAGAAGCGGAGGGACGCGCCACCATGCCGCTCATGGTGCGGCACAAAACCACCTCGGTGTTGGTCTCACAGGACGGCTTAAAGGTGGATTTCAGACGGCTGTCGGTTGCTTTTCAGTCGTGTGATTATCCGATTGTGATTGATATATATATATATATATATATATATATATATATATATATATATATATATATATATATATATATATATATATATATATATATATACGAGGTCTGTGAGAAAACCGACCTTTTTATTTTATGCAAAAAATATACGGATTTGATTCATATGTTTTTACATCAGCCAAGCTTGAACCTTCTTGTGCATGCGTGAGTTTTTCCACGCCTGTCGGTTGCTTCATTCGCCTGTGGGCAGGCTTTGAGTGAGCACTGGTCCACCCCTCTCGTCGTCGTTTCATTGCGAGGAAATTGCAGAATGATTTGGGCTTTTTTTCCATCAGAATTTTTTCAGAAACTGTTAGAGACAGGCAGCTGGAAACCATTCGAAAAATTTGTCTGGCTTTCGGTGAAAATTTTACGGGCTTCACAGAGAATAAGGAGTGTTACTACAGCTTTAAGGACTGCCCACAATGGCGCTCGGTGCGCTGCGCTCCGAGCCGCAATCGAGAGGCAGAAACCACCACATCATTTCTAAACGGATCGCTGTGTGGAGCCGGGACCGTCATGTGCGATTTCTCTGGTTATCACAAGAGCTGGACATCAGCCATTTTCCGGCAGATTTCACTTTTAACAAGAGATTTTGTCATGGAAATGGAGGCTCCGCGCGTCACGACCGATTCGCTGATGGAGCGAGACAAAGGAACACCTCCGTTTCATAGTGTTAAAGGACAAGTTGGGACATGCCCAGCTCTCCAAAATTTCTCTTATACTCACTCGACTGGTAAGCAATGAAAGCCGAGATAGGCATGTCCCAACTTGTAACCCTGTAAATGAGTTCACCAGTGACTATCTGAATGATCAAGAGGAGGCATGGGAGAAGGTCATGTGGTCAGATGAGACCAAAATAGAGCTCTTTGGTACCAACTCCACTCACTGTGTTTGGAGGAAGAAGAAGAAGGAGTATAAACCTAACAACACCATCCCAGCTGTGAAGCATGGGGATGGAAACATCCTACTTTGTGAGTGCGTTTCTGTGAAAGGGACAGGATGACTGCACCACGTTCAAGGGAGGGTGGATAGTGTCATGTATCGTGATATTTTGGCAACTTCCTTCTTTAAGTTAGAACATTGAAGATGGGTCGTGGCTGGGTCTTCCAGCATGACAATGACCCAAAATACACAGCCAGGGCAAGCAAATAGTGGCTCTGTAAGAAGCATTTCAGAGTCCTGGAGTGGCCTAGCAGTCTCCAGACTCAATAGAAAATCTTTTGAGGGAGGGAGTGAAACTCACTGTTGCCCAGATACAGTGTCAAGATTTGTCCTTGTTCAGGTCTTGATCATTATTTTCTCAGTCTATCTTTTATTTGCTTTTTTGATCATCTGTTTATTTTTCTTTTGTCACTGAGTTTTGTTTCTGTAGCTACAATTGAGTGCCATTCTTGTTTAGTTTTGTCTTTGATCCACTGTCTTAGATTTTTTTATGATTGCTTTTGTCACAGGTTTATTAGGCAGGTTCACCACTGTAGTTTTGGTTGAATTATTTTGTGTTGTATACATTTTTCCACTCATCAGTCTCGCTCTCGCTCTTCACTCATTAGTCTATTTCTAGGTCCAGCCTTTGATTTACTTGTTACCTTCTTTTCAGTCTTAGCCATTTGTTGCCTAGTATTATTCTGTTCCTATTAAGATTCCATTCTGCCATTAGTTCTTTTTTTTTGCTCGGCCTGGATATTTTAATATTGTTAGGTCTGGTTTCTGGTTATGTCCCGCTGTCACTGCACACTTTATCTGTCCCTCCTCATTTTTGTTCTCATGTTTTACACCCAGTTTCATTTGTATCACTGTCACACCATCTGATCACTACACTCTCTTGCCCTTCACCAGTACTTCCTCATTCCTGTTGGCCATGCCCCATTTTGTTTGTCATCTCCTTGCCCACTTGTCACTTCACTCTCTTGCCTTGTCTCTCATCTTTGTTTGTCTACGCCCTCCTCCTGCCACCGCACCACACCTATTTCCCATCACTGCCTAATTATCCACCATGTTTTTAAGCCCTGTGAGTTCTGCTTGCAAGTGCTAGTTCTTGGATGTTACTATCTCCGTTCCAGCTCTACTGCCTTTGTTCCTTGCTCCCTGCCATTGTTCTTTATTGCCTCACCATGCCCGACCATGCTTGTTTTCCTTGATCTTGTTTTTTGTCTCAGCCCACGTACTACTGTTTGCCATGCTCTTGACCTCAGCCTGTTTTTTGATGACATTATTGTCTTTTTGTGTACCAAACCTTTTGCCTGAAGAAACGATAAAGCTTATTAAATCCAATCACCTGCTTGTGAGTCTGCATTGCACCTCCTAACTCCTGCTGTGCCCAGCTTTCCTGGGAACCATGACAGAATAAACTAGCCAACACCAGGATGCTGCGGACTCACCTTCAGTCATGACTCCAGACCTTTCCAGTTTTTTCAACTGCTTTCACTCCTGCTATTCCCCAAAGATTTTTTTTTTTTTTTTTAGATAAAGCCTGGGACTTGATTGAAGCCAATGTATGGCTGTACCAGTTTTTCCCAGAATTAGAAAATCTGTATGATCTATTCACTGTGGGGAGCCTTCCAGACTGGGTCAGGTATCCATAGTGACACCTGCCAGCTGGCCATCTGTTGTCGGAGGACGAGTCCGAATGGTGTGACCTTGACGATGACACCTCATAAGAAATGGAAGGAGCAGAACTACAGAGCATGGCCACAGTGTTTTTAAGATTCAACATGTGTTTTATGAGTTTTTGGACAGTCCAGGTGTTGTATTTTTTCTGCATTAGACCAGATCCTTGTAGGACAAGCCAGAGATAATGTCTGCCTACCCAGATCTGGTAAACATTAAAGCTCTGTTTAAGCAAGGCCAGATCCCACCATATATAGAGGATCCCATGGACTACAGTATCTTTCGGAATCTGAACTTGATGATTCCAGTCAAGACCCACTTCATGTAATTACGCTGTCAGCCGCAGCGGTCATGCCTCCTCAGAGCATCGCACCAATCATGCCCAGTCAGCCACCCACATCGTTTCCACAGCATTTGATTACACAGACACAAGGAGAGCAGAACCAGCCTGCTTCGGCTCTGTTGGCATGATTGGTTTATGATTGCTGGTATGATTGGTTTATGTGATCAGCTTAATTGCGGCATGCTGTACCAATGCTGGCAGCGCCCACTACGGCTCCACAGAAGCTGCAGACACCTCTGTTTATGTCCATTGTGCCTGCAGCCTCTCTGCCTCTCTGCCTCCTGTAACAGAGGCTTTTTTCTTGCCTGACTTCCCTGTTCCCGCAGGACCATCAGGAAGAGAAACATGACCACAGCAGCCAGCATCACCGGCTCCTACTGCATCAGCATGTCAGCTCTGGGAAGCTCCTGCCCCGACTCCACAATGCCTCTCCAGATGGATCGCCGCGGCACCGGCTGAAACTGCTCCCACACGTTCGCTTCCACAGTCTTCAGTGGCGATGACGACCAAGACGGCTCTGACACGATCACCTTAACAGCTTCCTGTGGCACCGACTGAAGTGGTGCCAACATGCACGCCTCCACAGTCCCCGACGTTACCGACTGAAGTTGCTCCGCCGTGCCTTCCATCACAGCCTACAGCAGCGGCACCAGCTGAAGCAGCTCAAGCAGGCTTTTTGCCACAGTCCTTGGAGGCACTGGCTGAAACAACTGAAACATGCATGTCTTCACAGCCTACAGTGGCAGCACCAACCGAAACAGCTCCGACACACACCGATCAACGCAACTCCGGTTAGACTGCCACCCCAGACAACGAAGATGATCACATAATCCTCCACTGCTCACCAGCCACAAGAAACATCTTCAGCACCTCCTCTCCTCATCCGGACATCAGAGTCATCTTCAAGGATAACATTTGAATTCATAGCCGGCTGGGCAGGTAGTTTCCCTTTTTTCTGTTTTTTGATGCTGTTCTTCAATGTGTGTTCTCATTCCATTCTGTGCCAGCTGGATATGCAATGTCGCAACTCATGTCTAAATCAGGTTGCTTCAACTTATTTTGTTTTTCTTGCCTGTTCCTTATGTTTCAAGGAAGATTGGGCTTTTTGGACAACACATGGGTTGTTTTGTTTGTTAAAATGTATCTGTATCCCTCCTTACTCCTTATTCCTCTCAGGTCCCTAATTAAGTTGTGTAATTTCTGTCACCCAATTTTCTTTTTTGGCTAACTCACCTTTTGCATTGTTTTGTTTCTTTGTTTTTTTGTTATTCTGGTTGCAGCCTCATTTCATTGGAATTCCACGATTTTGTCTGTAATTTTCTGTATATTATGTGTTAATTTTTTTCATGTTTTGGGTTTCCTCAGTGTTTGTGTGTTTGCGTGAAACAGGCTGACAACCCTCTTCACTGCTTGGTTAATGTCTCTCCCAGGTCTTTTACATTTTCTGTTTTTTAACCCATGCGGTTGTTTTGTTGGGTTGTTTCATGTTTGCTTTCTTCATGTGAACAATTTTGCATGTTATATAGGTTTCCCCCAGTTTCTTAGTCTTCCATACCCCACCTAATATTTCCATTTTTGGTTCTCTCAGTAAGCATGTTGGGTTCTCATGTCCTGTCACCTTCTACTGTTCTATTGTTGGTTTAATAATTGTGGGTCTCCTCTGGAATGCATCTGTTTTTTTTGTGGCCCTTTCACACCTTACATTTTGATTTTATGGGGTTTTGGTTTCCTGTACCCTTCCCCAGTTCATTCCCTATGTCATGGCTTGTTTGGCTAATCTGCTTTTTGTGTGAGGGGTCTTAGTTGTGCAATTCTGGCACAGACCTGCACACCTTAACGGTTGATAGGATGGTTGAGTGTCTCCACCCATCTTCATCTGCATTTTCTGTCCATCTTCCAGGGTGGAATTTGGTTAGATTGTGTTGTTCAGTGTTTGTCGAATCCAGTTCCTCCACTCATCCCCGTCATGTTTCCGAGCCAGTCACAGGGTCAGCCACCTGCTGATTCTTTGGATCTGGTAGGGACGCATGGCCAGTCTCTAGATTCATCCATGGGGTTCCCTAGGTCCCATGGTCGGCCCCCAGACTCTATGATGACTTGCTGTTGTACTGGTTTTTCTGTTTTCGGTCAGCTGTATTGCCTCTCTCCTTGGGCTCCTCTGGCTTGGGTCATTCTTGTTCAGTCTATTTGCTGCTGGCGTCCGGGTTCCGCCGGAGGGTCTGGGTACTAAAACCCTCCTTCGACACCATTGTCTTACGCCTGCCTCTACCTTCATCACACCGACTGTCTTTTTGTGTACCAAACCAACTGCCCAAACAAACGATAAAGCCTTTTAAATCCAATTACCTGCTTGTGAGTCTGCATTGCGCCTCCTACCTCCTGCTGTCCCCAGCTTTCCTGGAAACCATGACAGACAGCCCTGAAAGCTGAACGATCTGGAGAATATCTGTATGGAGGAATGTACTAAAATCCCTGTTGCAGTGTGTGCAAACTTAGTCAAGAACTACAGGAAATGTCTGTCCTCTGTCATTGCAAACACAGGTTTCTCTACCAAATATTAAGGTCTGTTTTTCTATTGTCTCAAATACTTATTTCATGCAATAAAATGAAAATTCATGAATTCAAAATCCCACAATGTGACTTTCTAGATTTTTTTATTCTGTATCTCACAGATGAAGTGTACCTACAATAAAAATTACAGACCTCTCCATTCTTTGTAGGTGGGAAAACTTGCAAAATTGACTGTGATGGTTCTCTCTCTCTTAGGTGGTCTGCTCTTGGGCAGGTCCAGCATGCACAACCGCACACCATCTCTCTCGATCCATCGCCATCTCCTTTATGATGTGATAGCCACGCCCTTCTTGTATGTTGTCCAGCATTGCCATCCTTTTCATTCCTCTCCCTCTCTTTCCATCTGCTCTCCCCTCCAGCAATGTTCTTAACATTCCTTCTGATCTCATGATGTGGCCAATTCATCGCGCTTTCCTCTTCCAGATTGTAACTTTTAGGCTTCTCTTTTCTCCAATTCTCCTCAGTAGTTCTTCATTTCTCACATGCTCTCTCCAGCTGATCTTTTCCATCCTCCTCCAAAACTACATCTGTGATGGTTAGACATCCCTAAATAGCACACAAAGGAGGAATTGCATGTCATTTGTGGAAACTCTATCCTGTCTCAAACAACTGTTGCCACAACATCTGCACACACAAATGGCTGAAAGACAGCGAATGCCCTGCGCATGCTTATTCAATCCCCCTCTCACCAGGTGGACACTTAGAAAAGGCGGGGCTATTCGCACACCTGGTATGACAGTAGACAGCAGGGAACCACGTTCCACCTGTCTGTGAAAAGTGTCTAAGTGCCACATGAAAGTGGCATAACCTTGCAATACACATGGGTGTAACTGTGCCGACCCCCCCCCCCCCCCACACACACACACACACAAATGGCATGTGGAGTTAGGGTTAGACTGTGATGAGGTAGAAAACTTGTAAGAGGTAGAAAACTTGTAAGGCTTGTTGTCCAGTTGTAGTAATTGTGGCTATGTCTGTTGATAACTCTTCCAACCTGCAGGTAACCTCAACTCCCATCTAAAGGCCAAAATGCTGTGCATTAGTGATCAGGCACTCTATCACCCATGAAGTTAGGCTACAGATGCCAGCTGATGATAAGTGTATTCCTGGGGTCAGAGCACCTGGCATTGCCTCTCATCTCAGGCTGCTGACAACGTATAAGGAGAGACCCATTGAGGAACATGACACGAGCTACAGCAACATTGTTATCTATGTCAGCACAAATGATGTTAGGATGTGACAATCTGAGGTCACAATGCAAGACAGAGCGAGGGCTTGTGACCTCATCAGAAAGATGTGTCAGCATTAATTATAGTCTCTGATCCCCTTCTCTGTCAGGTGAATGATGAGATATATAGCAGGCATCATTGAACAGGTGGCTGGCACAGTTCTGTAGGCAGCAAGGGCTTAGATTTATTCAATAACTGGCCCCTTTCTGGGGTCGCCATGCCTTGCTGATACTGGATGGCCTTTATCCTACAGGGAAAGGCGTTGCCATCTTGTCTGTGAAAATAGATTACTACAAAGAGCGTAACATTAGGATTCCACAGCAGGCCACAGAGCAGGTGATTAGAGAGCCTGCATGGCCTACTATACATGTGAATGGAGGAAATTTGGTCAGGAAAACCACTATGGTAATCATGTAGTCTATGTGCCAGGAAGGGTAATTTGTCATGTTGAAACTGACCTATTTCAGTAGACATACCTATAAAGAGTATAGAGCAGGGGTGGGCAATAATTTGGCATGAAAGGCCGAGACACTGCAGGTTTCCCCTTCTACCAATCAACTCAGCAGATGATTTCATTAATGATCAGGTGTCTCAGCAGGTGATTTCATTGATGATCAGGTGTTTATGTTCAGGGGAGAAGCACATCAGCAACTCATCTGCTGAGGTGATTGGTTGGGTGAGACGTCCGGCCATCCATGGGGAGCTTGGAGTAGAGTTGCTGCTCCTTCATGTTAAAAGGAGCCAGCTGAGGTGGTTCGGGTATCTGGTAAGGATGCCTCCTGGGCGCCTCCCAAGGGACGTGTTCCAGGCACGTCCATCTGGGAGGAGACCCCGGGGAAGATCCAGGACTTGGTCTTCTTATTCTTTATCTTTCGGCTGTGGAAATGTTTGACTCTCCTGACATAGGAACTGAAACTTTCATCTGTGCTGATTTTAGAACTGTGGTTTCTCGATGTCTGTACAATGGCACACTAAAATTGAAGACACCTCCATATATGGACTGTTGAACAGGTTTAAACTGGTTTTAGGATCAGATGTCCAGCCAGACATCTGACTCAGCAATCTGTTTGCCCCTGACACCCCCTCCCCATGCCACTTCCCGAAGACTTTCCCCCGCCAACTTCCCTAAGACCTCTCATGACCTTCTTGTCTCCCCCGGTTAACCAATCAGAAGACGATAACACCCCAACTGAACTGAACTGAACTGTATAAAGACTATGTGTTTCCAGTATTCGAGGTTCTTTGCTGAACACACAACCTGTTGGTATCATTGTTGCATAATAAAGTGTGTTGCATTGAACCCACCCTGCGCTTAGTGAATGATGACAATCCGCTGATCTGTTCTGCTGTATTCTTCAATAAACCCTTTAAGGTCTGTATAATTGCAAATTGAATTCTGAGTTTTTTGTGTCTCTCATGATTCATGAACACGCAAGGAACACTTCCAGGTCCTTTTGGATGTGGGGAAGGGTGGTGCCCTTAACAAGAGCATACCAATAATTTGTTTATTGCAATTCGTCAGTTAAAATTTAAGCATCTTGCCAACTTAAAAATTGCACTTATGTGGAAGGCTAAGCAAGGAATTTTGCCAGATTATACAGGCCGTTTGCTATAGAAGATAATATAATTTTCACACTATGTTCGCACGGACAACTATGAAACAGAAGTGTGCCTCTGTTTATGGAGTTAAGCTTTGCAATGCACTGAAAGAATAAATTAAATGTTGTACAAATACATTTCAAAAAATATATAAGGATAAAATTATGAGGGGAACATAGAAAATTAGAAGAAAAATGAATGTAACTGCTGAAACACAATCATGTTATTGATGTTTATGTGATGCTTGGTGAATTGATGAGGTGATGCCGCTGGGGTTGGAATTGAGGACACAAATGTATTTATTATTATTATTATTATTATTATTATTATTATTATTATTGTTGCTATAAGGAGTAGCAAATACAAGATTTACACTCAACAGAAATATAAATGCAACACTTTTGGTTTTGCCCCCATTTTGTATGAGATGAACTCAAAGATCTAAAACTTTTTCCACATACACAATATCACCATTTCCCTCAAATATTGTTCACAAACCAGTCTAAATCTGTGATAGTGAGCACTTCTCCTTGCCTGAGATAATCCATCCCACCTCACAGGTGTGCCATACCAAGATGATGATTACACACCATGATTAGTGCACAGGTGTGCCTTAGACTGTCCACAATAAAAGGCCACTCTGAAAGGTGCAGTTTTGTTTTATTGGGGGGGATACCAGTCAGTATCTGGTGTGACCACCATTTGCCTCATGCAGTGCAACACATCTCCTTCGCATAGAGTTGATCAGGTTGTCAAGTGTGGCCTGTGGAATGTTGGTCCACTCCTCTTCAATGGCTGTGCGAAGTTGCTGGATATTGGCAGGAACTGGTACACAATGTCGTATACGCCGGTCCAGAGCATCCCAAACATGCTCAATGGGTGACATGTCCGATGAGTATGCCGGCCATGCAAGAACTGGGACATTTTCAGCTTCCAAGAATTGTGTACAGATCCTTGCAACATGGGGCCGTGCATTATCCTGCTGCAACATGAGGTGATGTTCTTGGATGTATGGCACAACAATGGGCCTTAGGATCTTGTCACGGTATCTCTGTGCATTCAAAATGCCATCAATAAAATGCACCTGTGTTCTTCATCAATAACAGATGCCTGCCCATACCATAACCCCACCGCCACCATGGGCCACTCGATCCACAACATTGACATCAGAAAACTGCTCACCCACACGACGCCACACACGCTGTCTGCCATCTGCCCTGGACAGTGTGAACCGGGATTCATCCGTGAAGAGAACACCTCTCCAACGTGCCAAACGCCAGCGAATGTGAGCATTTGCCCACTCAAGTCGGTTACGACAGCGAACTGGAGTCAGGTCGAGACCCCGATGAGGACGACGAGCATGCAGATGAGCTTCCCTCAGACGGTTTCTGACAGTTTGTGCAGAAATTCTTTGGTTATGCAAACCGATTGTTTCAGCAGCTGTCCGAGTGGCTGGTCTCAGACGATCTTGGAGGTGAACATGCTGGATGTGAAGGTCCTGGGCTGGTGTGGTTACACGTGGTCTGCAGTTGTGAGGCTGGTTGGTTGTACTGCCAAATTCTCTGAAACACCTTTGGAGATGGCTTATGGTAGAGAAATGAACATTCAATACACGAGCAACAGCTCTGGTTGACATTCCTGCTGTCAGCATGCCAATTGCACGCTCCCTCAAATCTTGCGACATCTGTGGCATTGTGCTGTGTGATAACACTGCACCTTTCAGAGTGGCCTTTTATTGTGGGCAGTCTAAGGCACACCTGTGCACTAATCATGGTGTCTAATCAGCATCTTGATATGGCACACCTGTGAGGTGGGATGGATTATCTCAGCAAAGGAGAAGTGCTCACTATCACAGATTTAGACTGGTTTGTGAACAATATTTGAGGGAAATGGTGATATTGTGTATGTGGAAAAAGTTTTAGATCTTTGAGTTCATCTCATACAAAATGGGAGCAAAACCAAAAGTGTTGCGTTTATATTTTTGTTGAGTGTATCTTTATGTTCCTTTTTGTTCATGAAAAATGCTTATGTAAGTTGGCAATGAATGGATGAAATGACATGAACAAATAAATAAATAAATAACCACAAAGTTGACACAAACTCCATGTTTAGTTCAACACGAGCATTTCAAAACTGCCATTTTGTTTGTTGAAGACTGATTTGAGTGCAGTGTTTGGACTTTTTTGTCATTTCATTTTTACTGGAAAGGAAACGATCATTTCCGTTACACCACAAAAAAAGTAGTTTTTCTGCAAAATTACTGAAACGTTTTGTGTTACAAAGAGAGAGATGCAATTGAATATCATATTATTGTTGATCAATAATGCTGTAATATTTTGCATTTTCCCACCATAGGATTTGTAAAGTATGAATTGGAATTGCTTAATTGTTTTTAGTAGGGGAAACTGGAAACTGGGGCATGGTGAATCACGGGGCACATTGAATCAGTAGCTATATCTGCAAAACTATATATATATATATATATATATATATATATATATATATATATATATATATATATATATATATATATATATATATATATATATATGAGGTCTGTCAATAAAGTATAGGTCCATTTTATTTTTTTCAAAAACTATATGGATTTCATTCATATGTTTTTACGTCAGACATGCTTGAACCCTCGTGCGCATGTGTGAGTTTTTCCACGCCTGGCGGTGACGTCATTCGCCTGTGAGCACTCCTTGTGGGAGGAGTCGTCCAGCCCCTCGTCGGAATTCCTTTGTCTGAGAAGTTGCTGAGAGACTGGCACTTTGTTTGATCAAAATTTTTTCTAAACCTGTGACGCACATCGAAGTGGACATGGTTCGAAAAATTAAGCTGGTTTTCGGTGAAAATTTTAACGGCTGGTGAGAGATTTTGAGGTGATACTGTCGCTTTAAGGACTTCCCACGGAGCGGGACGTCGCACAGCGCTCCCAGGCGCCGTCGTCAGCCTGTTTCAAGCTGAAAACCTCCACATTTCAGGCTCTACTGATCCAGGACATCGTGAGAGAACAGAGAAGTTTCAGAAGAAGTGTTTCAGCATTTTATCTGGATATTCCACTGTTAAAGGAGATTTTTTTAATGAAAGACGTGCAGCCGGATTGCAGCGTCAGCTCGCAGCCACCGCGATGCTCCACCACAGGAAAAACACCTCTGTTGGAAGCCTTAAGGACAAGTTGGAACATGTCCAGCTGTTAAACAATTTCTCAGATACTCACTCCACTGAAAGCCATCAAAAGCCGCCTGGATTTTACAAATGGTTATCAACACGGAGGTGTTTTTCCTGTGGCGGAGCGTCGCGGCGGCTGCGAGCCGACGCTGCAATCCGTCCGCACGTCTTTCATTAAAAAAAATCTCCTTTAACAGTGGAATATCCGGATAAAATGCTGAAACCGACTTCTTCTGAAACTTCTCTGTTCTCTCACGACGTCCTGGATCAATAGAGCCTGAAATGTGGAGGTTTTCAGCTTGAAACAGGCTGACGACGGCGCCTGGGAGCGCTGCACAATGTCCTGCTCTGTGGGAAGTCCTTAAAGTGACAGTATCACCTCAAAATCTCTCATCAGCCGTTGAAATTTTCACCGAAAACCAGCTTAAATTTTCAAACCGTGTCCACTTTGATGTGCCTCACAGGTTTAGAAAAATTTTGATCAAACAAAGCGCCAGTCTCTCAGCAACTTCTCAGACAAAGGAATTCCGACAAGGGGCTGGACGACTCCTCCCACAAGGAGTGCTCACAGGCGAATGACGTCACCGACAGGCGTGGAAAAACTCACGCATGCGCACGAGGGTTCAAGCATGTCTGACGTAAAAACATATGAATGAAATCCATATAGTTTTTGAAAAAAATAAAAAGGACCTATACTTTATTGACAGCCCTCGTATATATATATCTTCTTCTTTGTCTTCCGGCTGTTCCCGTTAGGGGACGCCACAGCACATCAATCGTTTCCATCTCACGCTGTCATTTGTATCTTCCTCTGTCACACCAACCACCTGCATGTACTCCCTCAGCACATCCATAAACCTCCTCTTTGGCCTCCCTCTTCTACTCCTGCCTGGTGGCTCCATCTCCAGCATCCTTTTCCTATATACCCTGGTTCCCTCCTCTGCACATGTCCAAACCATCTCATTCTCGCCTCTCTGACTTTGTCTCCAAAGGTCCCACCTGAGCTCTCCCTCTAATATGTTCATTCCTAATCTTGTCCATTCTCGTCACTCCCAAAGAGAATCTCAAAATCTTCAGCTCTGCCACCTCCAGCTCTGCCTCCTGTCTTTTTGTTAGTGCCACTGTCTCTAAGCTGTACAACATAGCTGATCTCACTACTGTCTGGTAAACTTTCCCCTTCACTCTTGCTGATATTCTTCAGTCACAAATCACTCCTGCCACCTTTCTCCATCCAGTTCACCCTGCCTGCACACTCTTCTTCAACTCTCTACCACACTCTCCATTACTTTGAACAGTTGACCCCAAATATATAAACTCATCTACTTTCACAACTTCTACTCCTTGTAACTGCACTATTCCACTGGGCTCCCTCCCATTCACACACATGTACTCAGTCTTGATTCTACTGACTTTCATTCCGCTTCTCTCCAAAGCTTATCTCCACCCTTCCAGACTAGACTCAAGTTGCTCTCAACTCTCACTACAGATCACAATGTCATCTGCAAACATCATAGTCCATGGGGGCTCCTGTCTGATCTCATCCGTCAACCTGTCCATCACCACTGCAAACAAGAAAGGACTCAGAGCTTATCCTTGGTGTAATCCCACCTCCACCTTGAATGAGACTGTCATTCCGACTGCGCATCTCACTGCTGTTTCCATCCTTTTTGCAAAATCAACTACCATCTGTCCTTCCCCATTCCTATTCTTGATACCATATCTACCCATTACTTCCTCAGCACCTCTGTTCCCTTCACCAACATGCCCACTGAAGTCTGCTCCTATCACCACTCTTTCACGCTTGGGCACACTCTCCACCACCTCATCTAACACACTCCATGAAATCTTCTTTCTCCTTCATCTCACAACCTACCTGTGGGGCATATGCACTGATGATATTCATCATCACCCCTTCAATTTCAAACCTCACACTCATCACCCTGTCAGACACTGGCTTAACCTCCAACACACTTTTAGCATACTCTTCCTTTAAAATGACCCCAACACCATTTCTCTTCTTGTCCACACCATGGTACAACAACTTGTACCCATCGCCGATGCTCCTGCTCTTACTTCCCTTCCACTTGGTCTCTTGCACACACAATATGTCTACCTTTCTCCTCTCCATCATATCAGCCAGCTCTCTCCCTTTACCAGTCATACTACCAACATTCAATGTTTCCACTCTCATTTCCACCCATCTAGTTTTCTTCTTCTCCTGCTGTTTGTGGAAAGTTCTCCTCCTCTTCTTTGTCATCTTCACCCAGCAGTAGCCCAATTTCCACTGGTACCCTGTTGGGCAACAGCACCGGTGGCGGACATTGTTAACCCGGGCCTCGACCGATCCGGTATGGAAATTCGATTCTTAGTCTGCATACCTGGGTTGGCTTGTTTTACGCCGGATGCCCTTCCTGACGCAACCCTCCTCATTTATTCTACAGCTAGCCAGGCCCCTGTAGTCGGTGCGGACCAAGGTAGCTTAGCCGCCGTTAGTTTCCCTCTGGCAGATCCCGAGCAGCCGGGAAAGCAGGCCGACTGGGTGACTGTGAGGAAGAAGCGTAGTTCTAAACAGAAGCCCCGTGTACACCGCCAACCCGTTCACATTTCTAACTGTTTTTTCCCACTCAACGACACACCCGCCGAGGATCAAACTCTGGTTATTGGCGACTCTGTTTTGAGAAATGTGAAGTTAGCAACACCAGCAACCATAGACAATTGTCTTCCGGGGGCCAGAGCAGGCGACATTGAAGGAAATTTGAAACTGCTGGCTAAGGCTAAGCGTAAATTTGGTAAGATTGTAATTCACGTCGGCAGTAATGACACCCGGTTACGCCAATCGGAGGTCACTAAAATTAACATTGAATCGGTGTGTAACTTTGCAAAAACAATGTCGGACTCTGTAGTTTTCTCTGGGCCCCTCCCCAATCAGACCAGGAGTGACATGTTTAGCCGCATGTTCTCCTTGAATTGCTGGCTGTCTGAGAGGTGTCCAAAAAATGAGGTGGGCTTCATAGATAATTGGCAAAGCTTCAATGAGTCAACACCCCCGAGTCACACTAACTGCCAGAATGCTTGTAGCATGGGCCGAGACGGAGGATTAGCAGCAATCTTCCATTCCAGCTTATTAATTAATCAAAAACCCAGACAGAGCTTTAATTCATTTGAAAGCTTGACTCTTAGTCTTGTACATCCAAATTGGAAGTCCCAAAAACCAGTTTTATTTGTTATTATCTATCGTCCACCTGGTCGTTACTGTGAGTTTCTCTGTGAATTTTCAGACCTTTTGTCTGACTTAGTGCTTAGCTCAGATAAGATAATTATAGTGGGCGATTTTAACATCCACACAGATGCTGAGAATGACAGCCTCAACACTGCATTTAATCTATTATTAGACTCAATTGGCTTTGCTCAAAATGTAAATGAGTCCACCCACCACTTTAATCATATCTTAGATCTTGTTCTGACTTATGGTATGGAAATTGAAGACTTAACAGTATTCCCTGAAAACTCCCTTCTGTCTGATCATTTCTTAATAACATTTACATTTACTCTGATGGACTACCCAGCAGTGGGGAATAAGTTTCATTACACTAGAAGTCTTTCAGAAAGCACTGTAACTAGGTTTAAGGATATGATTCCTTCTTTATGTTCTCTAATGCCATATACCAACACAGTGCAGAGCAGCTACCTAAACTCTGTAAGTGAGATAGAGTATCTCGTCAATAGTTTTACATCCTCATTGAAGACAACTTTGGATGCTGTAGCTCCTCTGAAAAAGAGAGCTTTAAATCAGAAGTGCCTGACTCTGTGGTATAACTCACAAACTCGCAGCTTAAAGCAGATAACCCGTAAGTTGGAGAGGAAATGGCATCTCACTAATTTAGAAGATCTTCACTTAGCCTGGAAAAAGAGTCTGTTGCTCTATAAAAAAGCCCTCCATAAAGCTAGGACATCTTACTACTCATCACTAATTGAAGAAAATAAGAACAACCCCAGGTTTCTTTTCAGCACTGTAGCCAGGCTGACAAAGAGTCAGAGCTCTATTGAGCCGAGTATTCCTTTAACTTTAACTAGTAATGACTTCATGACTTTCTTTGCTAATAAAATTTTAACTATTAGAGAAAAAATTACTCATAACCATCCCAAAGACGTATCGTTATCTTTGGCTGCTTTCAGTGATGCCATTATTTGGTTAGACTCTTTCTCTCTGATTGTTCTGTCTGAGTTATTTTCATTAGTTACTTCATCCAAACCATCAACATGTCTATTAGACCCCATTCCTACCAGGCTGCTCAAGGAAGCCCTACCATTATTTAATGCTTCGATCTTAAATATGATCAATCTATCTTTATTAGTTGGCTATGTACCACAGGCTTTTAAGGTGGCAGTAATTAAACCATTACTTAAAAAGCCATCATTTGACCCAGCTATCTTAGCTAATTATAGGCCAATCTCCAACCTTCCTTTTCTCTCAAAAATTCTTGAAAGGGTAGTTGTAAAACAGCTAACTGATCATCTGCAGAGGAATGGTCTATTTGAAGAGTTTCAGTCAGGTTTTAGAATTCATCAAATGATCAAATGATCTTCTTATGGCCTCAGACAGTGGATTCATCTCTGTGCTTGTTCTGTTAGACCTCAGTGCTGCTTTTGATACTGTTGACCATAAAATTTTATTACAGAGATTAGAGCATGCCATAGGTATTAAAGGCACTGCGCTGCGGTGGTTTGAATCATATTTATCTAATAGATTACAATTTGTTCATGTAAATGGGGAATCTTCTTCACAGACTAAGGTTAATTATGGAGTTCCACAAGGTTCTGTGCTAGGACCAATTTTATTCACTTTATACATGCTTCCCTTAGGCAGTATTATTAGGCGGCATTGCTTAAATTTTCATTGTTGCGCAGATGATACCCAGCTTTATCTATCCATGAAGCCAGAGGACACACACCAATTAGCTAAACTGCAGGATTGTCTTACAGACATAAAGACATGGATGACCTCTAATTTCCTGCTTTTAAACTCAGATAAAACTGAAGTTATTGTACTTGGCCCCACAAATCTTAGAAACATGGTGTCTAACCAGAACCTTACTCTGGATGTCATTACCCTGACCTCTAGTAATACTGTGAGAAATCTTGGAGTCATTTTTGATCAGGATATGTCATTCAATGCGCATATTAAACAAATATGTAGGACTGCTTTTTTGCATTTACGCAATATCTCTAAAATTAGAAAGGTCTTGTCTCAGAGTGATGCTGAAAAACTAATTCATGCATTTATTTCCTCTAGGCTGGACTATTGTAATTCATTATTATCAGGTTGTCCTAAAAGTTCCCTGAAAAGCCTTCAGTTAATTCAAAATTCTGCAGCTAGAGTACTAACGGGGACTAGAAGGAGAGAGCATATCTCACCCATATTGGCCTCTCTTCATTGGCTTCCTGTTAATTCTAGAATAGAATTTAAAATTCTTCTTCTTACTTATAAGGCTTTGAATAATCAGGTCCCATCTTATCTTAGGGACCTCGTAGTACCATATCACCCCAATAGAGCGCTTCGCTCTCAGACTGCAGGCTTACTTGTAGTTCCTAGGGTTTGTAAGAGTAGAATGGGAGGCAGAGCCTTCAGCTTTCAGGCTCCTCTCCTGTGGAACCAGCTCCCAATTCAGATCAGGGAGACAGACACCCTCTCTACTTTTAAGATTAGGCTTAAAACTTTCCTTTTTGCTAAAGCTTATAGTTAGGGCTTGATCAGGTGACCCTGAACCATCCCTTATTTATGCTGCTATAGACTCAGACTGCTGGGGGGTTCCCATGATGCACTGAGTGTTTCTCTTTTTGCTCTGTATGCACAACTCTGCATTTAATCATTAGTGATTGATCTCTGCTCCCCTCCACAGCATGTCTTTTTCCTGGTTCTCTCCCTCAGCCTGCCCCTCCCTGAGCCTGGTTCTGCTGGAGGTTTCTTCCTGTTAAAAGGGAGTTTTTCTTTCCCACTGTCGCCAAGTGCTTGCTCACAGGGGGTCGTTTTGACCGTTGGGGTTTTTACGTAATTATTGTACGACCTTGCCTTACAATATAAAGCGCCTTGGGGCAACTGTTTGTTGTGATTTGGCGCTATATAAATAAAATTGATTGATTTATTTATCTGGGCTTGGGACCGGCACTCAGAATGTTCTTGCTGCACACTCCATGTGGCTGAGTTAAGATCCAGGACTAGGTGGAGAGATTATATCTCCACCCTGGCCTGGGAACGCCTTGTGATCCCACAGTCAGAGGTGGTCAATGTGGCATGGGAATTGGAAGTCTGGGTTGAAGATGAGTGATTAGTGTTCTCTTAAATGGCTCATTCTGAAGGCACCTTCACATATAACATGAATGAGCATGAATGAGGCCAAATCAAGTCAAATGAGGGAAATGTCAATGGGAGGTACAGACGGTCGGACAGCCGTACACGGATGCTATACGACCACCAAGAATGTGGGTGGATTCCGCAGTGATGGATTTGTGCATGATTGTGTGCACGCGCTGACATGCAGTTTCACAGCAGTGCAGAAGCAATTAAATGTTGCACAAATGTTTAGAAATCAAATAAAATGTATAAGGACAAAATAATGAGAGATGATATAACATTATAAGAACAATGAATGTAAAACAATCATGTTACTCGTAATGATGTTTAATTAATGCTTGATGACTTGACGCTGGGATGGCATCTGTATTGGAATTTAAGAAACAAATGGATTTCTTTTTGTCTGTTAATATTTAATTCCTTTGAAAAGGAGCAGAGAATACAAGAATTATCATCCTTCTGTTCCTTTTTTTTCATGAACCATGTCCATGGAAGTAAACAAGGAATTAATGAAATGACATTAATGAAATAAAAAAAAAATCCCTCCCTCCCTCCCTCCCGCATACAGTGACTGGAGGCAAGGCCACCTAAGTTCATGGCTGCTGCAGGCCACCTGCCTGGAGCAGCTCTGACCACACGGACGTGAGGCTCACAGCACGAAGACATCAGCCAGCCACATGGAGGTAAAAGCGGCCAATTTTTAGTTCTTGTTTTTATACATTTCTATCATTGTTTTGGTCATTTTGCCAAATCAAACAATTTTTTGTAAGGCTTCCAGAATTCACAAGAATTGCTTATAGTTGAGTCTGCATCCAGCATTAATACGAAATACATTAAGTGGTAAAATTACCAGCATGGAGAGTAAACATAACAATAAGCTAATCAATATAATATCACATCATCAGCACATGAATAAGGTACATTCAAACACTGAGGTACATTCAAACATTTTGAAGCTGTGTAACAATGTATTTAATTTTGTTGAGTTTCATCATCATGTCATGAAATTATTTTCATGATTACACATTTCTTAATATACACCAGGTTATATGATGAAGTAATCTTTATAATAAAAGTGTGAGTACGTGTGAGGGTGATGTCATTTAGTAAGTTCAATGTAAGTACGTAAAATAATTGTAAACGTTCAAAATACGTGGATGACACAAGAAAGTGAAAACACTTGCTTCCATTGCGGTTGTTTTAAAAATCAAATGACAAAATAGAAGTAAAAATAAAATGTATTAATAATAATAGTGTGTATATGATAACAAGAACCTAAGCAATTTCTAAAAACATTAAGACAGTAAATTAACATAAAAAATCACATACTTAACAGGAAATAAAAGGGTCAAGTTCCTCTTCTAAAAACTGTTGAGGTCTAAGTTTCTATAAACATTCTGGACTCACATGCCATTCCAACTCATTATACAAGCTTTGCTTAATTTATTACAACCTTAAAAATGTCAGCTACCTATTTTATAAATATTACCCAATCTAGAGCTTGTGGATCCCCACAGGTAATGCACTTGTTTTCATTAAATTAGCAAAATCTTAAAAAATAAAACAAACAACTTTTTCACATTGTCATTATGGGGTATTGTGTGTAGAATTTTGATTAAAAAAATGAATTTCCTCCATTTCAGTAAAGGATGTAGCATAACAAAATGTCGAAAAAGTGCTGTGAATACTTTCCAGATGCACCGTAGACAAACACATTCACACCTACACTCAATTTGAAAGTACAGTGAGGAAAATAAGTATTTGAACACCCTGCGAATTTGCAAGTTCTCCCACTTAGAAATCATTGAGGGGTCTGAAATTTTCATCTTAGGTCCATGTCCACTGTGAGAGACATAATCTAAAAAAAAAAAAAAAAAATCCGGAAATCATAATGTATGATTTTTTAATAATTTATTTGTATGTTGCTGCTGCAAATAACTATTTCAAAACCTGTGAAAATCAATGTTAATATTTGGTACAGTAGCCTTTGTTTGCAGTTACAGAGGTCAATCATTTCCTGTAGTTTTTCACCAGGTTTTCACACACTGCAGCAGGGATTTTGGTCCACTCCTCCATATAGATCTTCTCCAAATCTGTCAGGTTTGGAGTTTCAGCTCCCTCCAAATATTTTCTATTCAGTTCAGGTCTGGAGACTGGAGAATTCTTGCTGGTTGGTAGGGGATCAAATACTTATTTGCAGCAGTAACATACAAATAAATTATTAAAAAAAAAATCGTACATTGTGATTTCCAGATTTTTTTTTTTTTAGATTATGTCTCTCACAGTGGACATGCACCTAAAATGAAAATTTCAGACCCCTCCATGATTTCTAAGTGGGAGAACTAGCAAAATCGCAGGGTGTTCAAATAGTTATTTTCCTCACTGTATGTATTTAGTTCAACCAAAGCAGGGGTGGTGGCCAAGTGGTTAGTGTACTTGGTTTCAGTGTGGCAGGTTCCTGGTTCAAACACCACCTCTGACACATTTCTCCATGTAATGTGGAGTTGCATCAGGAAGGGCATCCGGGGTAAAAGTTGTGCTAATTCAACATGTAGTTCCACTTCGGATTTGCTGTGACGATCCCAAGTGCAATACAAGACAGCAGCTGAAGGGACTTACTTTTTTCTAGTTGACCTAACCTGCATGTCTTTGCAAGTGAGAGGAATCTGGTGTATCAAGGAAGAAACCCACATGAATACACAGAGAACATGCAAACACCACACAGAAAAGCCCACGTGGAAAGCAATCCCGCAACCTTCTTTCTGTGGGGCATCAGTGCTAACCACTGGACCAGTCTGCTGCCTATAAAAAATCATTATATAACAAATCTACTACGCTGTAAGCCATCTGGAGGCATGAAGAGGATGAAGCTAGGATGGAAAGATGGACACATTTCTGAGATGATTTTTCGCTGGATTGAGGAATTACACTAAATCATTTTTTTGTTGTTGGACATACATGAAGTCAGTGCACAGCATCATGGACTACATCATCAGAATTATTTTTGAACTATTTAACTTTTTTCCAAGTTGACTGAGAACAATTATGGACTCCTATTTAAAGTTCGTATTGAATTGTTAAGCAGTAGTGACGAACACCAAAATATAAGTGTCAGGAACTCGGGGTGATGTGGCACCAAAGGGAAGCTGGAAACAATGGCAACAACCAGAAACATCCTGAAGTCACAAAAACTCCCCAGCAATAGTGGACTCGCAAGAAGTTAAAGTGAACAAAAAGCGTTCAGTGTCCAAATTGTTGATGTGCAGGTGTGAGTGGTTGTATAACTGCTGAGTTCAATGGAGCTGGGATAAGTGAATACTCAACCTGAAACATGGCATTTCTAGGAAGATTATAGCTCTCTGTAATCACAGCTGTGCACAACATCAAAGCCTGGTCACACACCCTCATCCTTTGACAGTTGGTAAAATCACTGCCTGTATTTTTTTTTTCTTTCTTGTTTTCTGAGGATGATAATAGACCACTGATTGTCAAAAGGTCTCCACACCAATCAGACATGCTAAATGCTACCATCACGCCTTACATGATTTTGGTGTGTGCATGTGGGTGTGCAGGCGTGAGTGTGCATGAGTGAGGTAAGACAGAGGGAGACAGTGTGCGTGTGCATGTGTATCATTTATTTGTTGTCAATGTGTCTCTGCAAGCATACATGCAGAGAACATCAAATAATAAGGCCAGAGCATCAGAGCTATTTGATCTCCATGCCTGATGTATGACACAAGTAAATCAGGGATGTTTCATGTTAACACTCATTACTTCATTACAGGCCTGTGCAGGCTTTGAACCCTGCAGCCTGATGAATAATTCATACCGAAAGTGAAATGTTTTACTCTGCTCTATTTTAATGCAAAACTTACATTTGGACCAGTCACATCATATATAAGATATAACATTGAAACATCAAAAATGCTATTTTTTGTTGTTTGCTGATGGCACCAGTATATATCACTCAGGAAGTAATTTGTTGGAAATAAGAGAAAGAATAAGAGAAGAAATGATAAAAGTGAGGCATAGGTTTAATGAAAATAAATTGTCTTTAAATGGGGACAAAACAAACTATATGATTTGGGGTAATCAGAGAAAGAGTAATGATGTAAAAATGATTATTGATGAAGTTATAATCAAAAGAGTTAATGAAGTTAAGTTTCTTGGTGTTGTTTTAGATGAAAATTTTAATTGGGAAGCCCATATACTGTATATGATACAACCCCAATTCCAGTGAAGTTGGGATGTTGTGTGAAGTGTAAATAAAAACAGAATACAATGGTTGCACTCAACAAAAATATAAACGCAACACTTTTGGTTTTGCTCCCATTTTGTATGAGATGAACTCAAAGATCTAAAACTTTTTCCACATACACAATATCACCATTTCCCTCAAATATTGTTCACAAACCAGTCTAAATCTGTGATAGTGAGCACTTCTCCTTTGCTGAGATAATCCATCCCACCTCACAGGTGTGCCATACCAAGATGCTGATTAGACACCATGATTAGTGCACAGGTGTGCCTTAGACTGCCCACAATAAAAGGCCACTCTGAAAGGTGCAGTTTTATCACACAGCACAATGCCACAGATGTCGCAAGATTTGAGGGAGCGTGCAATTGGCATGCTGACAGCAGGAATGTCAACCAGAGCTGTTGCTCGTGTATTGAATGTTCATTTCTCTACCATAAGCCGTCTCCAAAGGCGTTTCAGAGAATTTGGCAGTACATCTAACCAGCCTCACAACCGCAGACCACGTGTAACCACACCAGCCCAGGACCTCCACATCCAGCATGTTCACCTCCAAGATCGTCTGAGACCAGCCACTCAGACAGCTGCTGAAACAGTCGGTTTGCATAACCAAAGAATTTCTGCATAAACTGTCAGAAACCGTCTCAGGGAAGCTCGTCGTCCTCATCGGGGTCTCGACCTGACTCCAGTTCGTCGTCGTAACCGACTTGAGTGGGCAAATGCTCACATTCACTGGCGTTTGGCACGTTGGAGAGGTGTTCTCTTCACAGATGATGCGAAGGAGATGTGTTGCACTGCATGAGGCAAATGGTGGTCACACCAGATACTGACTGGTATCCCCCCCAATAAAACAAAACTGCACCTTTCAGAGTGGCCTTTTATTGTGGGCAGTCTAAGGCACACCTGTGCACTAATCATGGTGTCTAATCAGCATCTTGGTATGGCACACCTGTGAGGTGGGATGGATTATCTCAGCAAAGGAGAAGTGCTCACTATCACAGATTTCGACTGGTTTCTGAACAATATTTGAGGGAAATGGTGATATTGTGTATGTAGAAAAAGTTTTAGATCTTTGAGTTCATCTCATACAAAATGGGAGCAAAACCAAAAGTGTTGCGTTTATATTTTTGTTGAGTATATATTCAATTGAATACACCACAATGACAAGATATTTAATGTTCAAACTAATAAACTTTATTGTTTTTGTGCAAATATTTGCTCATTTTGAATTGATGCCTGCAACACAAAAAGCTGGGACAGTGGAATGTTTACCACTGTGTTACATCACCTTTCCTTCTAACAACACTCAATAAGTGTTTGGGAACTGAGTACACTAATTGTTGAAGCTTTATAGGTGGAATCCTTTCCCAATTCTTGCTTGATGTGCTACTTCAGTTGTTCAACAGTCTGAGGTCTCCGCTGTCGGTTTTTTGCACTTCATAATGCACCACACATTTTCAATGGGTGACAGGTCTGGAATACAGGCAGGCCAGTCGAGTACCCACTCTCTTTTTCTACGAAGCCACGTTGTTGTAACACGTGCAGAATGTGGCTTGGCATTGTCTTGCTGAAATAAGCAGGGATGTCCCTGAAAAAGACATTGTTTGGCTGGCAGCATGTGTTGCTCAAAAACCTCTATGTACCTTTCAGCATTGATGGTGCCATCACAGATGTGTAAGTTGCCCATGCCATGGGCACTAACACACCCCCATACCATCACAGATGCTGGTTTTTGAACTTTGCGCTGGTAACAATCTGGATGGTCTTTTTCCTCTTTTGTCCGGAAGACATGACTTCCATGATTTCTGAAAACAATTTGAAATGTGGACTCATCAGACCACAGCACACTTTTCCACTGTGCGTCTGTCCATTTCAAATGAGCTCGGGCTCAGAGAAGGCTGCAGCATTTCTGGATGCTGTTGATGTATGGCTTGAACTTGCACTTGTAGATGTAGCGGCGAACTGTGTTGACTGACAGTGGTTTCCTGAAGTGTTCCTGAGCCCATGCGGTAAAATCCTTTACACAATAATGTCAGTTTTTAATGCAGATCGAAGGTCACGGGCATTCAGTGTTGGTTTTCGGCCTCACTGCTTATGTTTAGAAAGTTCTCCAGATTCTCTGAATCTTCTGATTATATTATGGACTGTAGATGATGGAATCCCTACTTGTGAATGGCTGAGCCTTTCACCCTTTTGGGGATGCTCCTTTTATACCCAATCATGACACTCACAATTAGTGTCCTCAGTTCCCAAATGCGTTTTGAGTGTTGTTAGAAGGAAAGTTGATGTAACACAGTGGTAAACATACCACTGCCTCAGCTTTTTTGAAACATGTTGCAGGTATCCATTTCAAAATGAGCAAATATTTGCACAAAAACAATAAAGTTTATCAGTCTGAACATTGAATATCTTGTCTTTGTGGTGTATTCAATTGAATATAGGTCGAAGAGGATTTTCAAATCATATTCTGTTTTTATTTGCATTTCACAGAACGTCCCACCTTAATTGGAATTGGGGTTGTATAAAAAGGACAATTAGTAAAAGTACTGGCATTTTATTTAAAGTAAAAAAAAAAAAAAGTTTGATTGTAACTCGCATATGCTGTATTGCTCAATGATTCTCCCATACTTCAGTTATTGCACAGCAGTACCACTAAGTCCTTGTGTCTCTTACAAAAAAAGAGCCATTAGCATTATCAACCAAAAAGGTTGCAGAGAGCATACCAATAATTTGTTTATTTCAACTAATCAATTAGAATTTAAGCATCTTGCCAACTTAAAAATTGCACTTATGTGGAAGGCTAAGCAAGGAATTTTGCCAAATGATGTCCAAAATATATTTAGTTTTCTTATACAGGCCATTTGCTATTGAAGATAATATAATTTTTGGACTATGTTCGCACGGACAACTATGAAACAGAAGTGTCCCTCTGTTTATGGAGTTAAGCTTTGCAATGCACTGACTGAACAAGTGAAATGTTGTATAAATAAATTTCCAAAAATATATACGGATAAAATGATGAGGGGAACATAGAAAATTAAAAGAAAAATGAATGTAACTGCTGAAACACAATTATGTTATTGATGTTAATGTGATGTGAATTGATGCGGTGATGCCGCTGGGGTTGGAACTGAGGACACAAATGTATTTTTTATTATTATTATTGTTGCTATAAGGAGTAGAGAATACCAAGATTTATCTTTTTTATGTTCCTATTTATTCATGAAAAATGCTTATGTAAGTTGGCAATGAATGAATGAAATGACATGATAAAATAAATAAATAAATAACCACAAAGTTGACACAAAGTCCATGTTTAGTTCTACACGAGCATTTCAAAATTGCCATTTTGTGTGTCGAAGACTTATTTGAGTGCAGTGTTTGGACCTTTTTGTCATTTCATTTTTACTGGAAAGGAAAAGATAATTTCCGTTACACCAGAAAAAAAGTAGTTTTTCTGTTATGTGTCGGACGCAGCTCGGAGAACCGACCAGCGTTTGAAGGACCCAGTATGAAATAAGCAGAGCACGGTACAAAGGCTAACTGAATTTAATACATAACAGTGATAATAATAACAGAAAGGTGCGGCCTGGCGTGGTGCGCTCCCAGCAGCGCTAACGGTCCGGAGCCAGAAGCTGTTTCGGACCCAAGGACCCCGCCGACACCCCCCAGGTGGCCGCAACAACCGAGTCTGTGAAAGAAGGAACCATTATGTGAGTCCACACTCTACACACAGAACACTTAAAGGTGTACAAACAGCAAACACTTCCTGGCTTGATTACTGATCAGCTTCCCAACCTGCAGGCATGGAACATCCAGTTCACAAAACTCCACCGCAGTGGAAGCTGATACATGACTAACATACAGCTCAATACAATAAGGTGTGAGGGACACCACATTTACTGACTGTATAACTGTTAGTCACAAAATCTAACGTACCTCAGGAAGTGTGCTGACGAGCGTGAGACCTCACCCCCTCCTCTTTCACAGACCGTGCATCAAACCTGGACATTCTCAGCATCCGCTGCTGATGAGATGGCTCCCAAGACGACGATCTCACCCGTCTGGTCACAAGGTCGAGTCTCTGGCAAATACACACTGTGCACTCCAGTCTTAAATGCCAACATGCTCCAATCCATCCAGATGCACCACAGCTGTGAGTCCTGATGAGTCGCAGGTGATCAGGGTGAGGTCCTGACAGCCTCAGCAACACAGCCACTCAGTCCCAAACGCAAGCCACCTGGGAGGAAACCAAAAGACAAACAAACCGGCAGCCAGGCCCCCCCAGCCATATAACATTTTCTGCAAAATTACTGAAATGTCTTGTGTTACAAAGAAAGAGATGTAAATGAATATCATATTCTTGTTGATCAATAATGCTGTAATATTTTGCGTTTTCCCACCATAGGATTTCTAAAGTATGAATTTTTGGAATTGCTTGATTTGTTTTTAGTAGGGGAAACTGAAAACTGGGGCATGATGAATCACGGGGCACAGTGAATCAGTAGCTATATCTGCAAAACTATATATATATATATAGGCTGAGTCGGGCCTACAGTGGCGGCTAGTATTGGGCTGAGTCAGGCCTCCATCGGCAGCCAACAGTGGGCTGAGTCAGGACTACAGCAGTGGCTAGCATTGGGCTGAGTCGGGTCTACAGCGGCGGCTAGTATCGGGCTGAGTCGGGCCTACAGCGGCGGCTAACATCGGGCTGAGTCGGGCCTCCATCGATGACCAACAGTGGGCTGAGTCGGACCTACAGCGGTGGCCAACAGTGGGCTGAGTCTGGCCTACAGTGGTGGCTAGCATCGGGCTGAGTCTGGCCTACAGTGGTGGCTAGCATCGGGCTGAGGTGGGCCTCCATCGACGGCCAACAGTGGGTTGACACGGGCCTCCATCGGCACCCAACAGCGGGCTGAGCTGGGTAAAGTGGCTAAACAGCAAATATTGCTTGATTTGATGGGTGAAATCAAGCAGCTGAGGAACATAATAAAGAAAAAGGACAATAAAATTAATGACTTGGAAAGAAGGACTGAAGACTTGGAGCAATACACAAGAATGGATGATGTAATTATAAATGTTTTAGACACTACTCATTGGAGTTATGCCAGTATTATAGCTGGCAAGAGCAATGACGGGGAGGACACACCACCAGAGGATCTGCAAACACTGGAATGGCAAGTACAGTGGTCCCTCGCTATAACGCGGTTCACCTTTCGCGGCCTCGCAGTTTTGCGGATTTTTTTAGTCCAATTTTGCATGCTTTTTTACAATTTTTTACAGCGCATTGTGTTCTGTGTCCTCATCAAGCAGGCCGGTCAGCACCGTGAAGGAAGAGTACGCGCATTGTGTTCTGTGTGTCTGTTTGTAAGAATCTTCTCGCCCACAAGAAAAAAAGAGTGCCAACAACTACCCATAACTGTGTTCTTTATTCGGAAAAAGACACCTGCAGTAAGGTGTGACTCAGTGGAAAAAGGCGCGACAGTGGCGCTGCACCACGACGAAGAGGTGCAATCAGAGGAATTGTGAAATACTGGTCAGTCACTATTATTATTTTTTATGTGTCCAACCTCATAAGTTGATCGTTAAAATTAAATTTGTTAGTTCTAAAAGCCATCATAATTATTTGTAGGAAAACATTCTATTTTTATTTCTCAAAAAAATGTTTGGGCCTGAAAACAAGTTGGTGTTATTTTTCTACTAAGGTTTGAACTTTGAGAGTGTTTACACATGAGAGAAAGGTGAGAAAATGTTAATGACTGTTTGAGAAAAGTGTATAAAGTGTGTAGTGAGGGGTTTTACAGCCTTAAAATGTCTATAATAATTGTAAAAAATAACGCTGACTACTTCGCGGATTTCGCTTATTGTGGGCTATTTTTAGAACGTAAGTCCCGCGATAAACGAGGGACCACTGTAATGCAATTTCTTGAAAGCAAAGAGAAAAGAATTCATCCAAACAGTGTTGCAGCATGCCATACACTTCCTCGCCAAAACAACAAGACAAAACCAGCAATTGTGGTTCGTTTTGTGAATCGAAAGCATAAAATTGACCTGTTGAGACAAGTAAAATATCTGAAAGGAATTGGTGTGTACATAAATCGACATCTAACAAAAAAGAATGCTGAAATTGCCAGACAGGCAAGGTTCCTGAGAAAACTGAACAAAATTCAAGCAACATGGACAAGAGACTGCAAAGTAATGATCCGAGTGAAGGGAACACCAGAGGAAGCAAAGGTGATTGTGATAAGAGAACTAAAAGAACTTGAACAATATGAATGAGAACATGCTCAGTATTCAGGGAGTGTCATTGACAAGAATTCTGTGTTTGATAGAGCGTGATACTTACACTAAAACATGGTCACATATGCTAGCATAGTAGAGGATTTAGATGACAAGATATACAACATAGATAGGGATACAGATCACAATTTATCAATTCTTGAAAGTAACAACTATGATTAGCAGTTTATGAATAAGATAATGATGAAGAGTAACCTATCCATTAGTCACTTTAATAGCAGAAGTTTAAATTGTAATTCATCTAAAACAGAAGATTACTTAGAACAGTTTAAAGACAATTTTACTATAATTGCTGTGTCTGAAACCTGGATAAAGAATGATGAGTTAGATGAATTTCAGATCGAAGGATATGATTTATATAATGTAAATAGAAGAAATAAACGAGGTGGGGGGGTAGCTTTGTATATCAACTCATCTGTGAGGTGCAAAGTCGTTAGCAATATGACATCAGTGGTTGATAATATAATGGAAATTATAACTGTGGAAATAGTAAATGAGAAATCAAAAAAAATGTACTTGTGAGCTGTGTCTATAGAGCACCAGGAACTAATGTAGAGTCATTCACTGAAATTATAACAGAACTGTTTCACCAAAACCAAGCCAAAGAAGTGTTTTTGTGTTGTGATTTCAACATCGATATGGATAATCCTAGTGGACTTCACTCTTTTGATGTTTTTACTGATACAAGGTTTAGTTTGATTCTATTTCCAATGATATCAAAACCAACAAGAATCACATCTCAGAGTGAGTGTTGGGAAAGTGTAGTGACACGGACCCACAACAGGGGGCGTAAATGAACGGACAATGGAAGGAGTCAAATTATAACACTTTACTGTTGTGAATGTCACAACCAAACACAGCAGATTCAGAATGTGCAACAGTCAATTAATAAAGGTGTCGTGTGGGCAGGCTCGACGATAGGAGACGCCCGTCTGGAAACGAACCGGAACCACACGATTTCCACCGCCACCTGAACCCGAGGAATACTGGAGCCGCCAAGTCCCGGAATCCCCAGGTGGCCACCTTCCCGGCGTGTCGGATCTGGTACTGCTGGCAGAAAGCAAAAGACAGTCAAAGGGTGGGTGTGTGAACACCCAGTAACAATGGTGGGAATGCCACCTCCACCTCTCACTCAACACGTTGCAGCGGTCTCAGATGAAAAGGAGCGCCGTCTTGCACAGCCTCCGCAAAAACGACCGGTTCTCCTGCAAACACTCACAATAACAGATTTAGCAATCTCACAAAAAGGCTGAGAGTATTACCTCCAGATGAAGATGATATCTCGGCAGTTTGGTGGAGGTGTCTTCCTGCTTTTATACCAGATGTGATGATTAGTGACAGCTGTCACGGATGATGGGTGACAGCTGTCACCACGGCTTGTTCCTGAGGCGGCAGCGCCCTCTCGTGCCTGAAGCCCGCACTTCAGGCAGGGCGCCTTCTGGTGGTGGGCCAGCAGTACCTCCTCTTCAGCGGCCCACACAACAGTGAGACTATAATTGACAATATATTTACTAATATAATCGTTGGAAAAGTAGTGAGCGGAATCTTAATAATGGATGTAAGTGATCACTTACCTGTGTTTGCTATATATGAAAAAAAATTGCTATAATATTAAGGAAACCACCAATAAAATAATAGTCAGAAACAGATCCGAAAAAGCATTACTGGCACTAAAGGAAGACCTTAAAAACCAGAATTGGAATGGAATATTTGTAAATGATGTCAATGAAGCATATGATGCATTTATGAAAGTTTTCACAATGTTGTATCATAAAAACTGTACACTGATGAATTTTGCCAGGAGAGATGCTGTTGACAAACCATGGGTGACTAAAGGGTTAAGAAATGCCTGCAAAAAGAAAAAATAATTTATATAAATGTTACTTAAAATAAAGGTCACGACATGATGAGGTTAGATATAAGACGAATAAAAATAAACTAGTAGAGATAATAAAAAAGCACAAAAAGGAATGTTATCGTAAATTACTTGATAAAAATAGGAAAAACATAAGAGCTACATGGAGAGTAATTAATAATGTAATAAAAATCACAAAGAGAAACCAATGATTCCAAATTATTTTGTGAAAGAAAATGTATGCATACAAGATAAGACAAAAATAGTGAATAGTTTTAATTTTTGTAAGGCTGGGCCCAAATGTAGCGGCTAATATTCCAAAAACAAAGGGTGATACTGCAATTGGAAGTGTAATCATGGACAATGTAAACAGCATCTTTCTTGGCAAGCTTGAAAAAGAAGAAATACTGAACATTGTAGGAGGTTGTGTAAGCAAGAGATCAACAGATTGTCATGATCTAGACATGTTTCTAATTAAAAACATTACTGAATCAGTCATTGTACCATTTACTTATATTTGTAATCTGTCATTTTCAACAGGAACTTTTCCTGATAGCATGAAAACAGCTAAGGTAATTCCACTATATAAAAGTGGGGATAAACATGTTTTTTTTTTTATTACAGTCCAGTTTTCTTGCTTCCACAATTTTCCAAGATATTAGAGAAATTATTTGTAAATCAACTGGATATGTTCCTTGATAAATATAACATTCTAAGTAATAGTCAGTATGGTTTTCAAACTAGTCACTCTACAGCCATGGCAATTATGGAACTAACTGAAGAAATATACACTGCAAAAGACAATAAGGATTTTTTTTGTGAGCATTTTTGTGGACTTCAAAAAAGCTTTTGATACCATTGACCATAGTATACTTCTTCAAAAATTAAACAAATATGGAATCAGATGGGTTGCTCACAAATGGGTATCAAGCTATCTAGTCAACAGAAAACAGTTTGTACAGGTAAACGATGTAAGAGCTGGATTATTAAGTGTTACCTGTGGAGTACCTCAGGGGACGGTCCTTGGACCAAACCTTTTTACACTGTATGCCAATGACATTATTAATGTATCTAAGATGTTACATTGTATTCTGTTTGCTGACGATACCACATTTTTCTATTCTGGTAAAAATTTACAACATGTGTTGAGAGTAGTCAAAAAAGAATTCATGGGAATAAAAACTTGGCTTGACATTAATAAATTATCGCTTAACTTTGACAAAACTAATTTCATGATATTTAGTAATAGAGAATAAAGTATGAATACCCCAATTATTATAGATGGTGTAGAAATTAAAAGAGTGACGGAAACAAAATTTCCGGAGGCATTATAGAGAACACACGCGTCCAATATTCCTGCAGTTACATTTGTTGAAATTTCATGACCTGGTTGATTACACTATTTTCCAGACAATGTTTAAGGCTCACAAAAAAATACTACCAACTAACATCCAGAACAAATTTGAAAAAAAGAGAAAGCCAGTACAACTTAAAAGGAACAGAGATATTTAACAAACCAAGATTCAGAGCTAAATTGAAGGAACGTTGCATTTCTATCAAGGAAGTCAGTTTATGGAATAATCTGAACAAGGAAATTAAAGAAGCTAAATCAAGCAATATATATAAAAAGGCAGTTAAAATTAATATGATTCAGAAATACGACCTGATGTTGTAATAATGAAACCACATGTATATTTTTACTGCTTATTTTTATTTTTATTCTTTTCCTTTTTTAGATATTCTGATTGTAATGTTAATGTGATTATTATTTAATTTGTAAATTAATCTTCTGTAAAAAGGGGTAGATAATATAAGTTCGCTTCTTTCTACCCCCTTTCATTCAGGTGTATTGTTACGTTTGTTATGTTTTCTTTTGGAATGATTTTTGGTTGTGTAGTTGGAACTGAATGAAATGAATGAAATAAACAATAAACAATAAACAATGATCTCCAATGCTTTAAAATGGACAAAAAAAAAAAAAAAAAAACAGAGACACGTGGAAGAAAACAGAAAACAACCATCAAAATGGACTGAAGAATAACCAGAATGGCAAAGGCTCACCCATTGATCAGTTCCAGGATGATCAAAGACAGTCTGGAGTTACCTGTAAGTGCTGTGACAGTTAGAAGACACCTGTGTGAAGCTAATTTATTTGCAAGAATCCCCGCAAAGTCCCTCTGTTAAATAAAAGATGTGCAGAAGACACATCAACTGGCCTAAAGAGAAATGGAGGAATATTTTGTGGACTGATGAGAGTAAAATTGTTGTTTTTGGGTCCAAGGGCCGCAAACAGTTTGTGAGATGACCCCCAAACTCTGAATTCAAGCTACAGTTCACAGTGAAGACAGTGAAGCATGGTGGTGAAGCATCATGATATGGGCATGTTTCTCCTACTATGGTGTTGGGCCTATATATCGCATACCAGGTATCATGGATCAGTTTGGATGTATCAAAATATTTGAAGAGGTCATGTTGCCTTGTGCTGAAGAGGACATGCCCTTGAAATGGGTGTTTCAACAAGACAATTACCCCAAGCACACTAGTAAATGAGCAAAATCTTGGTTCCAAACCAACAAAATTAATGCCTCACAGATGTGAAGAAATCATGAAAAACTGGTTATACAACTAAATACTAGTTTAGTGATTCACAGGATTGCTAAAAAAGCAGTTTGAACATAATAGTTTTGAGTTTGTAGCATCAACAGCAGATGCTACTATTATTGTGAACACCCCCTTTTCTACTTTTTTTTTTACTAATAGCCCAATTTCATAGCCTTAATAGTGTGCATATCATGAATGCTTGGTCTTGGAATTGTGAAAATCCACTGAATCTACTGGTACCTTGTTTCCATGCAACAATAAGAAATATACTAAAAATCTGGATTAATCTTTTTAGTCACATAGCACTACTATTATTCTGAACACTACTGTATATATTTGCAGCAGTTATGCCATATTTTTTATGCATGAAGACTAGGGTGCCACTCACTATTATGGCCAAAATTCTTTTCAACTTTTTCCAGGTCCCACCCCCTGTTTTTTTTTCCTTTTATGAAGCATATTAACTGCTACAGGTTTCATTCAGATATATGGATATTTACAGGTAGCTCAGTGGACTGATATGTTTCACATATATCAAGTAATTTTGTATAAATTGTATAGTTGGGCGTCAGCTGAATCACTAACTTTAATGGCCAAAAATTTGTTTTAAACATTTTCCAGGTTCACAGAAATGATGGCAAGCAGTAGTTATGATCTGAACTGGTCAGGCACAAGCAACTGCAGTGTTTAATCTCATTGAGGAATGGAACCTCACCGATCACATTAAGTTCATGTGCTTTGACACCACAGCCAGCAACACAGGAGTCCGTGCTGGTGCCTGTGTACTTCTAGAAGAAATGCTGGGTAGGGATCTGATCAGCTTAGCATGCAGACATCATATTATGGAATTAATGGTGGCAAAGGTGTTTGATACAGTTATGGGACCATCTAGTGGACCAAACATCAAGTTGTTCCAGAGGTTCCGTGAATATTGGGGCTCAGTTGACCATTCTAGCTACGAAAGTGGACTAGATGTAGGTTTCATAGCGTCAACTCTCAATCCAGTTAAGGATGATATCATTTGCTTCATTCGGCAACAACTAACAGAGTTTCATCCCAGAGATGATTACCGTGAGCTCTTGCACTTGTCATTGCTGGTTCTGGGAGCTGACTGCAATGATGTACACATTCAGGCTCCTGGGGCATTCCATTGAGCTAGGTGGATGGCAAAGCTCATATACAGTCTGAAGATATACATCTTTCATTCCTAGTTCCGACTGACTGCACGTGAACTCTCATCTCAAGGGGTGGCCTTGATTCAGGCATTCAATGGAGTTCTGACCAATCAAGAGGAACAGAAACAATTCTTATTGCAAGTGGTGGAGAAACACCGCAGTGACTTTCCAAACACTAACAAGTCCAACTTTACTACACTCACCATAGCTGCTGTTGAAGCAACATCGACATCAGACAACTAATTAACATTGTGACAATTTCAGTCATTATTTGTGCTAATCTGTTTTTGTTCAAAAATCACTTATTAAGTTCTGAAGAAACTGCTAGCAGGTGCTAGTCTTCATTTTAAGGATTTCTGCAATATTCTGATCTTTTTTTTATGTTAAAACAATTATTATTTGTCATATCCGAATTTTTCAAGAAATTTGAAAAATTACAAAACTTTGAAACTGTTGAGCTACCAGTAAATATTAGAATACATCCAAATTTTGTCACATTTTTTCTTTTCATATTATGAACAAATTTGGGGGGTGGGACAATGAAAATTAGAAACTTTATTTTTGAGTGGCACCCAAATGAAGACAATACAATGGATAGAATGGATGCTGTAGCTCCTCTGAAAAAGAGAGCTTTAAATCAGAAGTGCCTGACTCTGTGGTATAACTCACAAACTCGCAGCTTAAAGCAGATAACCCGTAAGTTGGAGAGGAAATGGCGTCTCACTAATTTAGAAGATCTTCACTTAGCCTGGAAAAAGAGTCTGTTGCTCTATAAAAAAAGCCCTCTGTAAAGCTAGGACATCTTACTACTCATCACTAATTGAAGAAAATAAGAACAACCCCAGGTTTCTTTTCAGCACTGTAGCCAGGCTGACAAAGAGTCAGAGCTCTATTGAGCCGAGTATTCCTTTAACTTTAACTAGTAATGACTTCATGACTTTCTTTGCTAATAAAATTTTAACTATTAGAGAAAAAAATTACTCATAACCATCCCAAAGATGTATCATTATCTTTGGCTGCTTTCAGTGATGCCGGTATTTGGTTAGACTCTTTCTCTCAGATTGTTCTGTCTGAGTTATTTTCATTAGTTACTTCATCCAAACCATCAACATGTCTATTAGACCCCATTCCTACCAGGCTGCTCAAGGAAGCCCTACCATTATTTAATGCTTCGATCTTAAATATGATCAATCTATCTTTATTAGTTGGCTATGTACCACAGGCTTTTAAGGTGGCAGTAATTAAACCATTACTTAAAAAGCCATCACTTGACCCAGCTATCTTAGCTAATTATAGGCCAATCTCCAACCTTCCTTTTCTCTCAAAAATTCTTGAAAGGGTAGTTGTAAAACAGCTAACTGATCATCTGCAGAGGAATGGTCTATTTGAAGAGTTTCAGTCAGGTTTTAGAATTCATCATATTACAGAAACAGCATTAGTGAAGGTTACAAATGATCTTCTTATGGCCTCAGACAGTGGACTCATCTCTGTGCTTGTTCTGTTAGACCTCAGTGCTGCTTTTGATACTGTTGACCATAACATTTTATTACAGAGATTAGAGCATGCCATAGGTATTAAAGGCACTGTGCTGAGGTGGTTTGAATCATATTTATCTAATAGATTACAATTTGTTCATGTAAATGGGGAATCTTCTTCACAAACTAAGGTTAATTATGGCGTTCCACAAGGTTCTGTGTTAGGACCAATTTTATTCACTTTATACATGCTTCCCTTAGGCAGTATTATTAGACGGCATTGCTTAAATTTTCATTGTTACGCAGATGATACCCAGCTTTATCTATCCATGAAGCCAGAGGACACACACCAATTAGCTAAATTGCAGGATTGTCTTACAGACATAAGGACATGGATGACCTCTAATTTCCTGCTTTTAAACTCAGATAAAACTGAAGTTATTGTACTTGGCCCCACAAATCTTAGAAACATGGTGTCTAACCAGATCCTTACTCTGGATGGCATTACCCTGACCTCTAGTAATACTGTGAGAAATCTTGGAGTCATTTTGATCAGGATATGTCATTCAAAGCGCATATTAAACAAATATGTAGGACTGCTTTTTTGCATTTACGCAATATCTCTAAAATTAGAAAGGTCTTGTCTCATTGAAAAACTAATTCATGCATTTATTTCCTCTAGGCTGGACTATTGTATTATTATCAGGTTGTCCTAAAAGTTCCCTGAAAAGCCTTCAGTTGATTCAAAATGCTGCAGCTAGAGTACTGACGGGGACTAGAAGGAGAGAGCATATCTCACCCATATTGGCCTCTCTTCATTGGCTTCCTGTTAATTCTAGAATAGAATTTAAAATTCTTCTTCTTACTTACAAGGTTTTGAATAATCAGGTCCCATCTTATCTTGGGGACCTCGTAGTACCATATCACCCCAATAGAGCGCTTCGCTCTCAGACTGCAGGCTTACTTGTAGTTCCTAGGGTTTGTAAGAGTAGAATGGGAGGCAGAGCCTTCAGCTTTCAGGCTCCTCTCCTGTGGAACCAGCTCCCAATTCAGATCAGGGAGACAGACACCCTCTCTACTTTTAAGATTAGGCTTAAAACTTTCCTTTTTGCTAAGCTTATAGTTAGGGCTGGATCAGGTGACCCTGAACCTCCCTTAGTTATGCTGCTATAGACTTAGACTGCTGGGGGGTTCCCATAATGCACTGAGTGTTTCTTTCTCTTTTTGCTCTGTATGCACCACTCTGCATTTAATCATTAGTGATTGATCTCTGCTCCCCTCCACAGCATGTCTTTTTCCTGGTTCTCTCCCTCAGCCCGAACCAGTCCCCAGCAGAAGACTGCCCCTCCCTGAGCCTGGTTCTGCTGGAGGTTTCTTCCTGTTAAAAGGGAGTTTTCCTTCCACTGTCGCCAAGTGCTTGCTCACAGGGGGTCGTTTTGACCATTGGGGTTTTTACGTAATTATTGTATGGCCTTGCCTTACAATATAAAGCGCCTTGGGGCAACTGTTTGTTGTGATTTGGCGCTATATAAATAAAATTGAATTTAATTGAAATACAATAAGGGTAAAACTAAGTGGTAAGTGAAGTCAGTTTTTTTCCTATCAAAAGTAAATTTTGTGGATGTCAGTGTCTTTGTATTTATTTCTCACAACAGAGGAAAGGTGGCCCAAAAAAATTGTTATTAGTTCGAAGACTACCCCGTCCAACTGATGAACATGTGTTATGTCTTCACCAGAGTATCAGCTAATTGATAACATGACTCATATGCACCCAGGGCACAGTCAATTGTGGCACAGCGAATCAGTCAAGAACGTGATTTACTAAGTCCCAGTATCAAGTAGATGACAAATATTACTTGTTGAAGCTTATACATTTATTTTTCCATGAATTATTTCTGTAATTTCTGTATATAAACAACTGTTTTCACGTTTGAACAGAAATTATGACAGTTGTATTTATAATAGTTTCTAAAGGACTTATATCAGCATAGCTACAAGCATCAACACCATGAAGGGCCACCACAAGCTGAAGACCATCAGGTTCCATAGATCTGGAGAGGAGCCCAGACTCAACCATGGGCACAGTCTGGCCTCCTCACCACTGCCACTGACTGACAAATTGAAGTGGATTTGGGCAAACAGCTGAAGTTCCCAGCCAGGATAACATCCACATAGTTCAGACTGGATATGATCATTGTGTCAGACTCAACCAAACATCTGATCATTCTGGAGCTCACAGTGCCCTCAGAAGGCCGCATGGAAGAAGCCAATGAGAGGAAGTGTGCCAAGTACCAGGAGCTGGTGAACAAAAGCAGGAGGCAAGTTTCGAAGACGCTCTGCAAACCTTTGGAGGTGGGTTGCCGAGGATTTGCAGGGTGGTCTCTCTGCAGAGTTCTCAAGTTGCTGGGCCTCTCTGGTGAGGCAAAGCGGAAGGCCATTAAGTCTGGTATTGATGCCACAGAGAAAGCCACAAGGTGGCTATGGATCAAGAGAGCAGATACGTGGGCAAACGCTGCTGGGACACAGGCCGGAGTCTGATCAACCCCAGTTTGGTCACCTGGGTGAGGGTGTCTGATGTTGTAAGACCTGAAACACCCAGTGACCCCAGGTTACATCACTGATGATGTGTCCTAGCACATCTTCAAGATTTATCCTTGACCTGTTTATCTGACCTAGCCATTGACACTCAGGAACAGACTGAGTGGCAACCAAGGATAGTTTGTTGACAACTAGAAAGACAGTTGACTGCTTGGAAAGACGGCACCTGGGATAGGAAGCGCTAGCTCCCCAACCTGTGTCTTCCATGAGGGAGAAACCCAAATGTTGCTATAGAAAAGCCTTCTGAGATATACCCCCAGGAGAGCCCAAGAGGGGAGGAGAATGAGAGCCCCAACCAGATAGACCTAATGGTATCGGCCCAGGCAAACGGAAATTCGACCATGAATGTAAGATATATCTGCAGGAAAGAGTGTAAGAACCAGCGAGGCCTAAGAATACATCTGGCCATGATGAAATGCGGGGATCAGGAGAGTATACTGCAATGCACAGGATCGGAACCTGGTGAGACGCAGGAGGAGCCAGGCCAGGAAGCACCCCACAGAGCCCAGCACATCCAAGCAGTGGAGTCTCCAAACCCCCGCAGAAGAGTCCAACATAAGTGGATAAGTGATCTTCAGCTAACAGCCAGGCAGTGTGGTCACAGTTTGATGCAGACATGTGCCAGATCCTGGAGTCCACACCCAAGGGCGAGGTGGAATGCGGCTTGAGACTATGACGTCAATTATAGTCAGTTATGCAGCTGAGAGGTTTGGCAAAACTGAGGTCAGGAATTCCAAGACTGACTACACAATGAACCGTAGAGCCACCCAGATCCACAGATTGCGTCAAGAACTCAGAAGCCTCAGAAAACAACACAAGGTTAGTAGCGAAGAGGAAAAACAACCACTTGCTGACCTTCGTAACATCTTGAGGAAGAAGCTCATGTCGCTGTGTCGGGCAGAGTGGCATCGAAGGTGGGGGAAGGAAAAAGCAAAGAAGCGCACTGCATTCATCTCCAACACTTTTGCCTTCACCAAGAAGCTGCTAGAGGACAAGCGCAATGGCTACCGTATGTGTTCACCTGAAGATGCAAATGCCTTCCTGCATAACACCCTGAGTGACCAGGAGAAAGACCAGGAGCTTGGTCCACAGAGGGCTCTTATAAGCCCACAACATCCAACAGTGGGATTTGTGATGAAAGAGCCCAGTTGGTCTGAGGTTAAGGAGGTTGTGAAGCGAGCCAGAACATCTTTAGCCCCAGGCCCCAGTGGCGTTCCATACCTCGCGTACAAGCGCTGCCCTCAACTCCTTCAGCACCTTTGGAAGATCTTGAGGGTGATCTGGCATAGGGGAAAAGTAGCAGGTCAATGGAGATGTGCAGAGGGTGTGTGGATCCCCAAAAAAGAGTACTCGAAGAACATCAGCCAGTTTAGAACCATCTCACTACTAAGTGTCAAAGGCAAGATCTTTTCAGCATCCTGTCACGATGACTAAGAGAGTTCCTTCTGAGAACAGTTATATTGACACCTCTGTTCAAAAGGGTGGGATCCCTGGAGTGCCTGGCTGTTTGGAACATACTGGTGTGGTGACACAACTCATCAGGGAGGCTCGCGAAGGAAAAGGAGATCTCACTGTACTCTGGCTGGACATCGCCAAAGCATATGGCTCCATACCTCACAAACATGTTGAGCTCGCCCTCCATCAACATCATGTTCCCAGTAAAATAACAGAACTCATCCTGGATTATTACACCAATTTCAGGCTAACAGTCACTGCTGGGTCAGGTACATCAGACTGGCATCGACTTGAGACAGGCTGCACCATCTCAGTCATACTTTTTGGCCTTGCCATAAACATGATAGTCAAGTCAGTAGAGGTGGAGTGCAGGGGACCTATGACAAAATCAGGAGTTCACCAGCCCCCTATAAGAGCTTTTATGGACGATCTAACAGTCACCACCACATTTGTCCCAGGCAGTAGATGGATCTGCCAAGGCCTAGAGAAGCTGATCACCTGGGGCAAGGGATGAGCTTTAAGCCAGTAAAATCAAGGTCTCAAGTGCTCAAGAGGGGAAAAGTAGTGGACAAGTTTCCACTTTGTGCTGTCTGGAGTCGCCATTCCATCTGTCACAGGAGCAGCCAGTTAAAAGCCTTGGGAAGCACTTTGACCTGCAGCCTCAAAGATTCTGTGTCTATCCAGAAAAACCTGCAAAGAGCTTGATGAGTGGTTGAGTCAGGTTGAGAGTCAGGCCTTGCAGGGAGATTTAAGGCTTGGATTTACCATCATTCCATCTTGTCCCAGATCCTATGGCCTTGCTGGTGTACACAGTACCCATGACAACAGTCGAGGCCATGGAGAGAAAGATCAGTAGCTACCTACGCAGATTGCTTGGTCTACTGTGCAGTTTGAGCATCTCCGCCCTGTATGGTACAAGTAACATCCTGCACCTTTCATTCAGTAGGCCTCACCGAAGAGTTCATGGTGTCCGGAACACGGGAATCCAGGGGCAGAGGCAGAAGGCACTGGTGGGTCCATAGCCCATGGGGCGTGCAGGGATTGGCTACTTTCCCAGTAACCAGGGTGGACAAGGCCAAGGGTAAAGAGCAACAGCATCTTGTTCAGGAGGAAGTGCGGGCAGGCATGGAGGAATAATGAGCTTGCATGATGGTGGGAATGGGGCAACAAGGAACGTGGACTAAATGGGATAATGTCCTGCAATGAAAGATTACCTGGTCCACCATCTGGAAGGCAGACTTCTGGTACATCAGGATTTTAGTTCAGGCTGTTAATGATGTCCTACCAAGCCCAGCTAACCTCCATGTCTGGGGCAAGTCAGAAGCACCAGCCTGCCCCCAGTGCTCAAGACAGGGAACCCTGGAATACCTCCTCAGCAGCTGCCCAAAGGCTCTTGGAGATGGGCACCATTGTTGGCGCCACGGCCAGGTGCTTTAGGCAGTTGCTGACAGCATAGCTACGGCCATCAAGACCATGACGGGCCATCACAAGCTGAAGACCATCGGGTTAGAGCCGGAGAGAAGCCCAGCACTCAACCATGGGTGAAGTCTGGCCTCCTCACCTCTGCCACTGACTGGCAACTTGAAGTGGATTGGGGCAAACAGCTGAAGTTCCCAGCCAGGATAACATCCACACAGCTCCGACCGATAAGACTCAACCAAACAGGCTCATCATTCTGGAGGCCACAGTGCCCTCAGAAGGCCACATGAAGAAGCCAATGAGAGGAAGAGTGCCAAGTACCAAGAGCTGGTGGAAGAAAGCAGGAGGCAAGGTTGGAAGATGCGCTGCGAACGTTTGAAGGTGGGTTGCCAGCGATTTGCAGGGCGGTCTCTCTGCAGAGTTCTCACATTGCTAGGCCTCTCTGGTGAGGCAAAGAGGAAGGCCATTAGGTCTGCCACTGATGCCGCAGAGAAAGCCACAAGGTGGCTATAGATCAAGAGGTGAGATCTGTGGGAAAACGCTGCTGGGACACAGGCTGGAGTTGGATCAACCCCGGTTGGGTCGCCTGGGCCAGGGTGTTTGATGTTGTAACACCTGAAACACCCAGTGACCCCAGGTTACATCACTGATGATGTGTCCTAGCGCATTTGCAAGATGTATCCTCGACCCATATCACTATACTGTATAAGACACTAACACATTACATAGCTGGTTTGCCTGATTATATACTTTGCATATGTATCAGCATATAATTTAATAATTTTGAAGAAATCTTTATGATCCTTTGTGTTTTTCATTATATTTTAAGTGACTCACTGTGCCCACAGACACTGATTCACTGTGCCCCATGAATTAGTGCCAGAGCATAGTGAATACAATTTTTAAACACCTGTAATTACACTTGGGGAGACATAAATAACACAGCATTATAAATAACTTGCTGTATAGAATGACCTAAAACTATGCATAATGTGTTTATGCTGCGACAAAACAACATTTCTCATCCACTGTACTACGGCAAGTTATTATCCTCTACAGATGTCCTGCCAAGCATAATGAAATGATAATGATCTTGTTATATGTTATCCTACCAAATAGCAGTTTTAGAGTTAGTTACAGGACACACAATATATCATATAAATTAATTGGCCAAATTGGTTTTTACAGAATATGAAACATGCACTGTTTGGAAATGAACCCAATAAATATACTCACAATTTAACATGTATTTACTCTGAGTTTCCTACCCCATCCATGTTTTATTAACTCCTACAGAGGCAACTCTGTTCTCAAATCATACCATCGCCATGTTGAGTGGAACTTGCTATGGTTACCAAGAAAAACAACCCTGAAACAACATCACAGAAGTTATTTTCCTACAGTGTGTGGAAATGACAAGAACCCATGGACAGCAGTATGTCAAACACTTCCTGGATTGACAGACACGATCCCATGGAATCTTGCGGGAACTCAGTGGCAAGCTCACACTCAAACACGGAAGTGCCAAATTCTCAGTCACAGTGAAACAGGAAATGTCAATGTTGAACACTTCCTGCCATGGGTGGAGCTAGAGCGGAGGCTGGGTTTCACTAGACTACCCTGAAATCTGATTGGACACAGATGACTGACATGTCACGGCACCACACGTCTGGTTGAAAGAGCTGCATTTTCAAAACAGTGAGTCACACTGACTGCTAGTTTCCTCCTGTCCAGTAGTTGGTGCTGTGTACCACAATTCAGGTTGCCTTATATACACATGTTTAAGCTAACAGACAGCAGCTGGTTCATGCTCTGTTGGCTTATTAGTGCAGCAGATAACTGAAACAGTCACAAATGGTGATACAAACATCAAATTCAGCACAAATATAGCTGGAGCAAAATTAATGGAGCAAATTTAACTTTTTACCCCTGCACAAACTGAAACTGACCTTTGTCACCATTCTTGCTGCTTTTACCTTACCTCATAACTCCATAACATTCAGTCACATTTTGTCCAAACTATACCTTTTTTGGAATCTTTATGATCAGGCAAATAATGTGGTGTAGTTTTCTATATGATTGGAGCATCTTTTAATTTTGACCCCTGTGTAATTCTTCAATTGACCCCTACCTGGCTGCCTATTGAAAATTCAAGTGGCCATTCATTTTTTTTAAAGAGTTCATGTCTATGGATTATTTGTGTCAAATGTGATGCTTGTATCACCATTCACAGGATTCCACTCTAAATATTCTCTTATCTGCTGCACTAGATGAAAGATGCTGCTCCTCAGTGTGTCTCAGTTACCCTCAAAAGTACTGGAACACTTGATATTTCACACTTTTTAATTTCTTTATTCCATTTATTTTTTTTCTAAAATTATCTTCCTTAACTCAAACTGAAAGCAAATCTATACAACTTGATATAAATTAATTCAAAATATAAAATCCAGCTTCCTGATGAAGTGGTGTAGAGGAGGATTTTCTTAAAAAGAAGACATGAAAGTTCAGTTACAATTTGACAGAAAGTATATTTGAGATGAAAGCCTAGATTTGATGTTTTGGTGAAAGAAACTTTTGTTTTTCTTCATAATTGATGTAAATAAAGTCCAAGACATATTTGGTGACTTGGAATTGTTCATGTTTCCATCCCCTGACTTGTCTAAAGAAAATTGGCAATAAAACATTATTATTTACAGCTTTATCAAGTTTTAGAGATTTGCTTTCAGTTTGAGTTTGAGGAAGATGATTTTAGAAAATTTTATTCTTTATTTTTTGTATTCTTGTATTTAAAATGGCATAAACAAATTAAAATGTGTGAAAATCCAAGTGTTTCCAATACTTTTGGAGGGCACTGTATCCTAACCTTATGAAGAGTGCAAAATGAGTGTGGTTTTATTACTGTTTTGTTTAAAAATGTTTAATTTCCACTGTTGCTGCACTTTGTGTCAAATCATAGTCATATTATATATCATATTGGTATGAAAATTCAGTAAGGTATATCTTCTATTATACATTCCAAATCTAAGGTGGAACTCAGCTATTGTTTATTAAGGTACATCTAAATATCTTAAAAGAGAGAGAGAGAGAGAAGAGAGAGAGAGAGAGAGAGAGATGAGAGAGCGAGAGAGAGCGAGAGGAGAGAGAGAGAGAGAGAGAGGAGAGAGATGAGAGAGAGTTGAGGCACTTAGGTGCATGGTATCGAGAACCAGGGATGGGAGGTTGAAAGCTTTTTATCCCATGGAAACTCTCCTACCCACCTAAGCAGCTCAAGAATATGGACAGATGTATATAAGTGACATTTACATGACAATTTATAAGACAATATTGAGATACGATAATTTGGCCATATTGTACAGCCCTACTGTCAACTAGCTGAAAACTCTGAATATTAATTTACAGCTACATTTAAAAAAAAATGCTTAAAGTGGCAGGGGGTTAAGAGGGCTGTAATTTGGGGTGTCAGCTGAACAGCAAAACAAGAAAAATGGTTAAAAAGGTGAGGAGTAGTGGGGCAGAGCCCCTCCAGAAGATGATCGGCCAAATAAGGAAAATGCTTAAAAGCAGGGTGTCTGGAAAGTTGCTGAAAGCTTTAGTCTATGCTCATGCTCACAAGAACAATTCTACTGAAAAAAGTCTGAAGGACCTAAAGGACATGGTAAGATGACGAGGAGCTTTTCCAGGCATGTGAGAGGCAAATAAAGAAAAATTCTTAAAAAGGCAGGGAGTAATGAATGAATCCACATTTCAAATTGTTTTTGGAAATCATGGACATTGTGTCCTCCGGACAAAAGAGGAAGAACACCATCCAGATTGTTACCAGCGCAATGTTCAAAAGCCAGCATATGTGATGGTAATGGGGGATGTGATAGTGCTGAAAGTACATCCAGGTTTTGGAGCATCACATGCTGCCATCCAAGCAATGTCTTTTTCAGGGACGTCTCTGCTTATTTCAGCAAGACAATGCCAAGCCACATTCTGCACGTGTTACAGTGTGGCCTCGTAGTAAAAGCATGCGGGTACTAGACTGGCCTGCCTGCAGTCCAGACCTGTTGCCCATTGAAAATGTGTGGTGCATTATGAAGCGCAAATACGGAAAACGGAGACCCCGGACTCAAGATTACTTTCATACGAATTTCCCCCACACCTCCACACAATAGTTAATATGGTAATATTAGTGAACAATATACAATATGATGCACTCTCTTATTAAGAAGATATTTTGATTTGTTCATTAAAGCTACATACGTTCCTACTTTAGCTTTTTAGATATGGGGTTTCCAACTAATTTTGTGATTGAGTGTTACACCAAGAAAAGTGTCTTCGTAAACTCTATAATATCATTGTCAATTTTAACTATTTTGGGTTTATCTTACATTTTACAAAGAACATTACTTGGTTTCATAGTATTTAGGGATATTTTGTTTTCAGGAAACCATTTTTAAGTTTACCCATTTCTTTTGTAATCTCAATCTCCAAATCCTCACCTGAACACAGTATTATTGTATCATCTGCAAAAAGTACCAATTTTAGCTTTGCTGAAACCATGTACAAATCATTAATATATAGAAAGAATAGTTTGAGTCCCAGCACAGATCCCTGGGGTACACCACATAATAAAGTATCACTCATGGATCTGCCCTGCCCCATCTGAACATACTGTTTTCTCTTTGTTAAGTAGGACTCAATCCAATTGAAGGCAATTCCCATAATCCCATATTGCTGTATTTTTTTTTTTTTTTTCAAAAGCATGTAAACCTCCAACCACAACTGTACTAAACATACACACAGTTCTGGTTCTGTCTACTTTGGCATTTATCTTTAACTGAGCCCAAAGCAATACAGGTATGAGCAGAGAGGACTCCAGAACCCGCAGCTGCATAACATAATAGAGAAAAGCAACACTAACCACAACACTGGAACTTTTCTTTCATGCCAGCTTGTATGGCTCCACACAGCCACCTGGAAAATAATTAAACTTTCCACATGATCAGATCTGTTGTTGTTTATCGTCACTGCAGTGATTGTTTTCTTTTCTTTTTTTTTTTTTTTTTTTTTGCTAATCAGAAAGGTAGCACTCAAATGGGGCTAGTGTGATTGCATTCACGTGTGATCCCTGCAACCGTTTATGTAGAATCATAATAATGTATTTTACCATATTTAAGCATCTGCCAAGGACATCATAAAATCATCTGTGTTTAATTATTTATTTGTCTGTCTGTCTGTCAGCAGGATTATGTCAAAACTACTGCACTGATTTTGACAAAATGTTTACAGTGGGGTAAAAAAGTATTTAGTCAGTCCTTGATTTTGCAAGTTCTCCTACTTAGAAAAATGAGAGCGGTCTGTAATTTTGAACATAGGTACACTTCAACTGTGAGAGACAAAATGAGAAAAAAAAAGTCCAGGAAATCACATTGTAGGATTTTTAAAGAATTTATTTATAAATTATGGTGGAAAATAAGTATTTGATCACCCACAAACAGCAAGATTTCTGGCTCTCACAGACCTGTAACTTCTTCATTAAGAAGCTCTCTGTCCTCCACCTGTTACCTGTATTAATGGCACCTGTTTGAACTCGTTATCTGTATAAAAGATACTTGTCCACAGCCTCAAACAGTCAGACTCCAAACTCAACCATGGCCAAGAACAAGAGCTGTCAAAGGACACCAGAAGAAAATTGTAGATGTGCACCAGGCTGGGAAGAGTGAATCTACAATAGTCAAGCAGGTTGGTGTGAATAAATCAGATGTGGGAGCAATTGTAAGAAAATGGAAGACATACAAGACCACTGATTATCTGCCTCGATCTGGGGCTCCACGCAATATGTCATCCAGTGGGGTCAAAATGATCATGAGAATGGTGAACAAAAATCCCAGAACTACACGGAGGGACCTGATGAATGACCTGCAGAGAGCTGGGACCAAAGTAACAAAGGCTACACACTATACAGAGAGGGACTCAAATCCTGCAGTGCCAGGCGTGTCCCCCTGCAAAAGTCAGTAATTGTCCAGGCCCATCTGAAGTTTGTCAGAGAGCATATGGATGATCCAGAAGAGGACTGGGAGAATACCATGTGGTCAGATGAAACCAAAATAGAATGGTTTGGTTGTCCATTCGGCTGCTCCCATTTTGTGTCGGGGTCACCACAGTGGATACAAACAGATCCGCATTGACATTTGGCACAGGTTTTATGCTGGATGCCCTTCCTGACACAACTCCAGTGTCACCTGGAGAAACACACACAGCTGCTGGTGTTCCAAAGAGGTCTCCCCATCCAAATAGGACATTTTGGTAAACCTCAACTCGTCATGTTTGGAGGAAGAAGAATGCTGAGTTGCATTCCAAGAACACCACACCTACTGTGAAGCATGGGGGTGGAAACATCATGCTTTGGGGCTGTTTTTCTGCAAAAGTGGCAGGACGACTGATCCGTGTAAAGGGAAGAATGAACGTGGCCATATATGGTGAGATTTTAAGCCAAAACCTCCTTCCATCAGTGAGAGCATTGAAGATTGTCATGTTGGGTCTTCCAGCATGACAATGAACCCAAACACACTGCTCGGGCAATGAAGGAGTGGTTCATAAAAAGCATTTCAAGGTCCTGGAGTGGCCAAGCCAGTCTCCAGACCTCAACCCCATAGAAAATTTGTTGAGGGAGTTGAAAGTGCATGTTGACCAGCAACAGCCCCAAAAACATCAATGCTCTAGAGGAGATCTGCATGGAGGAATGGGCCACAATACCAGCTACAGTGTGTGCAACCCTGGTAAAGACTTACAGGAAATGTTTGACCTCAGTCATTGCCAACAAAGATTATGTTACAAAGTAAGGAGTTGAACTTTTGTTATCGACCAAATACTTTTTTTTCCCACCATAATTTACAAATAAATTCTTTAAAAATCCTACAATGTGATTTGCTGGATTTTTGTTTCTGATTTTGTCTCTCATAGTTGAAGTGTACCTATATTGAAAATTAGAGACCTCTCTCATCTTTCTAAATAGGAGAACTTGCACAATCAGGGGCTGACTAAATACTTTTTTTTACTCCACTGTACATATGAATGGATGGATGAGATTTATTGTCATTGTCATTACAACTGCAACAACGAGATTACGTCCACAGCAATTAATCCACAATTATTACTTGTTTACCGTAATAATGGCACACATCAGAATTAAGACAACACATATACAATTGACATTGTTAATGTGCACTAAACTTGAAACAGTCCATTTTTCAAATTGAGACGATGTGAGTGTGTGGTAGCCCGCTGCAACAGGATCGCGCCACTGCTAGCTTGCAGGGAACGGGGAGGGCTGTGCGGTGCTTACGCTACCCCTTTCACGCCACCCCATATGGAAGACTCCATTAAATTTTGGTGGTGATCCAGATCCACATCTGGATTCTGGAATGTGGATCAAGTTTCACTTTATATAGACTAAGAAGGATTACTGTGAGGAGGGGAGATGTGGGTGTATGGTTCAATCAATCAATCAATCAATTTTATTTATATAACACCAAATCACAACAAACAGTTGCCCCAAGGCACTTTATATTGTAAGGCAAGGCCATACAATAATTACGTAAAAACCCCAACAGTCAAAACAACCCCCTGTGAGCAAGCACTTGGCGACAGTGGGAAGGAAAAACTCCCTTTTAACAGGAAGAAACCTCCAGCAGAACCAGGCTCAGGGAGGGGCAGGTCTTCTGCTGGGACTGGTTGGGGCTGAGGGAGAGAACCAGGAAAAAGACATGCTGTGGAGGGGAGCAGAGATCAATCACTAATGATTAAAGCAGAGTGGTGCATACAGAGCAAAAAGAGAAAGAAACACTCAGTGCATCATGGGAACCCCCCAGCAGTCTAAGTCTATAGCAGCATAACTAAGGGATGGTTCAGGGTCACCTGATCCAGCCCTAACTATAAGCTTAGCAAAAAGGAAAGTTTTAAGCCTAATCTTAAAGTAGAGAGGATGTCTGTCTCCCTGATCTGAACTGGGAGCTGGTTCCACAGGAGAGGAGCCTGAAAGCTGAAGGCTCTGCCTCCCATTCTACTCTTATCAAACCCTAGGAACTACAAGTAAGCCTGCAGTCTGAGAGCAAAGCGCTCTATTGGGGTGATATGGTACATGAGGTCCCTAAGATGAGATGGGACCTGATTATTCAAAACCTTATAAGTAAGAAGAAGAATTTTAAATTCTATTCTAGAATTAACAGGAAGCCAATGAAGAGAGGCCATATGGGTGGAGATATGCTCTCTCCTTCTAGTCCCGTTAGTACTCTAGCTGCAGCATTTTGAATTAACTGAAGGCTTTTCAGGGAACTTTTAGGACACCTGATAATAATGAATTACAATAGTCCAGCCTAGAGGAAATAAATGCATGAATTAGTTTTTCAGCATCACTCTGAGACAAGACCTTTCTAATTTTGAGATATTGCGTAAATGCAAAAAAGCAGTCCTACATATTTGTTTAATATGCGCTTTGAATGACATATCCTGATCAAAAATGACTCCAAGATTTCTCCACAGTATTACTAGAGGTCAGGGTAATGCCATCCAGAGTAAGGATCTGGTTAGACACCATGTTTCTAAGATTTGTGGGGCCAAGTACAATAACTTCAGTTTTATCTGAGTTTAAAAGCAGGAAATTAGAGGTCATGCATGTCTTTATGTCTGTAAGACAATCCTGCAGTTTAGCTAATGGTGTGTGTCCTCTGGCTTCATGGATAGATAAAGCTGGGTAGTCATCTGCGTAACAATGAAAATTTAAGCATGCCGTAATAATACTGCCTAAGGGAAGCATGTATAAAGTGAATAAAATTGGTCCCTAGCACAGGAACCTGTGGAACTCCATAATTAACCTTAGTCTGTGAAGAAGATTCCGCATTTACATGAACAAATTGTAATCTATTAGATAATATGATTCAAAACCACCGCAGCGCAGTGCCTTTAATACCTATGGCATGCTCTAATCTCTGTAATAATATTTTATAGTCAAACAGTATCAAAGCAGCACTGAGGTCTAACAGAACAAGCACAGAGATGAGTCCACTGTTTGAGGCCATAAGAAGATCATTTGTAAACCTTCACTAATGCTGTTTCTGTACTATGATGAATTCTAAAACCTGACTGAAACTCTTCAAATAGACCATTCTCTGCAGATGATCAGTTAGGCTGATGGCTTTTTAGTAATGGTTTAATTACTGCCACCTTAAAAGCCTGTTGGTACATAGCCAACTAATAAAGATAGATTGATCATATTTAAGATCGAAGCATTAAATAATGGTAGGGCTTCCTTGAGCAGCGTGTAGGAATGGGGTCTAATAGACATGTTGATGGTTTGGATGAAGTAACTAATGAAAATAACTCAGACAGAACAATCTGAGAGAAAGAGTCTAACCAAATACCGGCATCACTGAAAGCAGCCAAAGATAACGATACGTCTTTGGGATGGTTATGAGTAATTTTTCTCTAATAGTTAAAATTTTATTAGCAAAGAAAGTCATGAAGTCATTACTAGTAAAGTTAAAGGAATACTCGGCTCAATAGAGCTCTGACTCTTTGTCAGCCTGGCTACAGTGCTGAAAAGAAACCTGGGGTTGTTCTTATTTTCTTCAATTAGTGATGAATAGTAAGATGTCCTAGCTTTACGGAGGGCTTTTTTATAGAGCAACAGGACTCTTTTTCCAGGCTAAGTGAAGATCTTCTAAATTAGTGAGATGCCATTTCCTCTCCAACTTACGGGTTATCTGCTTTAAGCTGCGAGTTTGTGAGTTATACCACGGAGTCAGGCACTTCTGATTTAAAGCTCTCTTTTTCAGAGGAGCTACAGCATCCAAAGTTGTCTTCAATGAGGATGTAAAACTATTGACGAGATACTCTATCTCACTTACAGAGTTTAGTAGCTACTCTGCACTGTGTTGGTATATGGCATTAGAGAACATAAAGAAGGAATCATATCCTTAAACCTAGTTACAGCGCTTCTGAAAGACTTCTAGTGTAATGAAACTTATTCCCCACTGCTGGGTAGTCCATCAGAGTAAATGTAAATGTTATTAAGAAATGATCAGACAGAAGGGAGTTTTCAGGGAATACTGTTAAGTCTTCAATTTCCATACCATAAGTCAGAACAAGATCTAAGATATGATTAAAGTGGTGGGTGGACTCATTACATTTTGAGCAAAGCCAATTGAGTCTAATAATAGATTAAATGCAGTGCTGAGGCTGTCATTCTCAGCATCTGTGTGGATGTTAAAATCGCCCACTATAATTATCTTATCTGAGCTAAGCACTAAGTCAGACAAAAGGTCTGAAAATTCACAGAGAAACTCACAGTAACGACCAGGTGGACGATAGATAATAACAAATAAAACTGGTTTTTGGGACTTCCAATTTGGATGGACAAGACTAAGAGTCAAGCTTTCAAATTAATTAAAGCTCTGTCTGGGTTTTTGATGAATTAATAAGCTGGAATGGAAGATTGCTGCTAATCCTCTGCCTCGGTCCGTGCTACGAGCATTCTGGCAGTTAGTGTGACTCGGGGGTGTTGACTCATTTAAACTAACATATTCAAACTGCTGTAACCAGGTTTCTGTAAGGCAGAATAAATCAGTATGTTGATCAATTATTATATCATTTACTAACAGGGACTTAGAAGAGAGAGACCTAATGTTTAATAGACCACATTTAACTGTTTTAGTCTGTGGTGCAGTTGAAGGTGCTATATTATTTTTTTCTTTTTGAATTTTTATGCTTAAATATATTTTTGCTGGTTATTGGTGGTCTGGGAGCAGGCACCGTCTCTATGGGGATGGTGGTAATGAGGGGATGGCAGGGGGAGAGAAGCTGCAGAGAGGTGTGTAAGACTACAACTCTGCTTCCTGGTCCCAACCCTGGATAGTCACGGTTTGGAGGATTTAGAAAATTGGCCAGATTTCTAGAAATGAGAGCTGCTCCATCCAAGTGAGATGGATGCCGTCTCTCCTAACAAGACCAGGTTTTCCCCAGAAGCTTTGCCAATTATCTATGAAGCCCACCTCATTTTTTGGACACCACTCAGACAGCCAGCAATTCAAGGAGAACATGCGGCTAAACATGTCACTCCTGGTCCGATTGGGGAGGGGCCCAGAGAAAACTACAGAGTCTGACATTGTTTTTGCAAAGTTCACACCGATTCAATGATAATTTAGTGACCTCCGATTGGCGTAACCCGTGTGTCATTACTGCCGACGTGAATTACAATCTTACCAATTATACGCTTAGCCGTAGCCAGCAGTTTCAAATTTCCTTCAATGTCGCCTGCTCTGGCCCCAGAAGACAATGGACTATGGTTGCTGGTGTCGTTAACTTCACATTTCTCAAAACAGAGTCGCCAATAACCAGAGTTTGATCCTTGCGGGTCTGTGTCGTCGAGTGGGGGAAAAACGGTTAGAAATGTGAACGGGTTGGCGAGAGATATAGTGCCTCCAGCGTGTCCTGGGTCTTCCCCTGTGCCTCCTACCAATGGAACGTGCCTGGAACACCTCTACAGCGAGGCGTCCAGGGTGCATCCAGAAAATATGCCCAGGCACCTCAACTGACTCCTTTCGACGTGGAAAGGCAGCGGCTCGACTCCGAGCTCCTCCCGAGTGACCTAGCTCCTCACCCTATCTCTAAGGGATTGCCCCAGCCACCCTGAGGAGGAAACATCTCGGCCGCTTGTACTCGCAATCTCATTCTTTCGGTCATGAGCCAAATCTCATGACCATAGGTGAGGATCAGAATGTAGATCGATCGGTAAATTGAGAGCCTTGCCCCCCTACTCAGCTCTCTCTTCACCACAACGGTCCGATACAGCGACCGCATCACTGCAGATGCTGCACCGATCCGTCAATCGATCTCACACTCCAGCCGTCCCTCACTTGTGAACTTGTGCTGATTTTCATCCTGGACGCTTCACACTCAAAACCGCCCCAGTGCACACTGAAGGTCCTGATTTGATGAAGCCACAGAACCACATCATCAGCAAACAGCAGAGACGAGATTCTGTGGTTCCCAAACCAGACCCCCTCTACACCCTGGCTGCGCTAGAAATTCTGTCCATAAAAATAATGAACAGAACCGGTGACAAAGGGCAGCCTTGGCGGAGGGCCAACGTGCACTGGAATTAGGTTTGACTTACTACCGGCAATGTGAACCAAGCACCTGCTGCAGTCGTACAGGGACCGGATAGCCCTTAGCAAAGGACCCCCGGACCCCCGAAGCACTCCCCACAGGGTGCCCAGAGGGACATGGTCGAATGCCCTCTCCAGATCCACAAAACACATGTGGACTGGTTGGGCAAACTCCCATGAACCCCGAGCACCCGATGGAGTTTTGTAGAGCTGGTCCAGTGTGCCGCGACCAGGACGAAAACCACACTGCTCCTCCTGAATCCCGAGGTTCGACCATGGTTGAATTCTCCTCTCCAGTACTCTGGAATAGACCTTATCGGGGAGGCTGAGGAGTGTTAGTTGGAACACACCCTCGGTCCCCTTCTTAAACAGATGGACCACAACCCCGGTCTGCCAATCCAGAAGGCACCTGTCCCCGATCGCCCTGCGATGTTGCAGAGGCATGTCAGCCAAGACAGTCCCACAACATCCAGAGACTTAAGGTACTCAGGACGGATTTCATCGACCCCAGGAGCCTTGCCAAAGAGGAGTTTTCTAACCACCTCGGTGACTTCGGCCTGGGTAATGGATGAGTCCGCCTCTGAGTCCCCAGTCTCTGCTTCCTCTTTGGAAGACGTGACGAGGGATTGAGGAGATCCTCAAAGTACTCCTTCCACCGCCCAACAACATCACCCAGTCAGGGTCAACAGCTCCCCACCCACACATAAACAGTGCTGGTGGAGAGCTGCTTCTGCCTCCTGAGGCGTCAGATGGTTTGCCAGAAGCTCTTCGAGGAAAGACCGATAGTCCTCCTCCATGGCCTCCCTGAACTCCTCCCAGACCCGAGTTTTTTGCCTCTGCGACCGCACGGGCTGTGGCACGCTTGGCCTGCTGGTACCTGTCAGCTGCCTCTGGAGTCCCACCTACCCACAAAGATAAGTAGGACTCGTTCTTCAGCTTGACGGCATCCCTTACTTCCGGTGTCCACCACCGGGTTCGGGGATTGCCACCGTGACAGGCACCAGAGACCTTGTGACCACAGCTACCAGCGGCCACATTGACAATGGAGGTGGAGAACATGGTCAACTCAGACTCCATGTCTCCAACCTCCCCCAGGATCTGGGAGAAGCTCTCCCGGAGGTGGGAGTTGAAGACCTCGCTGACAGAGGGTTCCGCCAGTCATTCCCAGCAGACCCTCACGATACGTTTGGGCCTGCCAGGTCTGACCGGCTTCCTCCCCTCCCAGTGGATCCATCTCACCACCAGGTGGTGATCGGTCAACAGCTCTGCCCCTCTCTTCACTCGAGTGTCCGAGACATGTGGCCGAAGGTCAGATGATACAACTACAAAGTTGATCATCGACCTCCGGCTCAGGGTGTCCTGGTGCCACGTGCACTTATGGACACCCTTGTGCTCGAACATGGTGTTCGTGATGGACAAACTGTGACTAGCACAGAAGTCTAACAACTGAACACCACTCGGGTTCAGATCGGGGAGGCCGTGCTTCCTGATCACCCCCCTCCAGGTCTCACTGTCGCCGCCCACGTGGGCGTTGAAATCCCCCAGGAGAACAATGGAGTCCCCAGTCGGAGCGCTATCTAGTACCCCTCCCAGGGACTCCAGGAAGGTCGGGTTCTGTGCACTGCCGCTCGGCCAGTAGGCTGAGACAACGGTGAGACACCTGTCCCAGACCCGAAGGCATAGGGACGCGACCCTCTCATTCACCGGAGTGAACTCCAACACATGGCGACTGAGCTGGGGAGCAATAAGCAATGCGACCCCTGCTCTCCTCCTCTCCCCGTGGGTAACGCCAGAAAAATGAAGCGTCCAGCCCCTCTCCAGGAGTTTGGTACCAGAGCCCAAGCTGTGCGTGGAGGTGAGCCCGACTAGCTCTACTCGGTATCTCTCAACCTCCCGCACAAGCTCAGTCTCCTTCCCACCCAGCGAGGTGACATTCCACGTCCCAACAGCCAGGGGCTGTGAGCATGGACAGGGCCGCCTGGCCACCCGCCCTCGACTGCCACCCAATCCTCTCTGCACCCATGGCCCCCTCTGCTGGTGGTGAACCCACAGGAGGTCGGGCCCACGTCGCTCTTTCGGGTTGAGCCATGGGCTAAGGCCCGACCACCAGGCGCTCGCGCGCGAGCCCCAACCCCAGGCCTGGCTCCAGGGTGGGGCCCCGGCTCCGCCATACTGGGCGATGTCTTGGTCCTTGATTTTTTACTGGTCATGGAGGTTCTGAACTGCCCTTAGTCGAAGAAAGTATGTAAGGACCAAATAATGAGAGCACAGAACATTATAAGAACAATGAATGTAATGTAAGACAATCATGTTACTGGTAATGGTGTGTAATTGAAGCTTGATGTCTGCATTGGATTTGCTGAAAAAAACTATTTTGTTTTGTCTTTTAAAATATTTAATTCCTGTTATAAAGAGCAACAAAACAAGAATTTTTGTCCTTCTGTTCCTTTTTGTTCATGAACCATGCCCATGGACGTAAACAAAGAATTAATGAACTGACCTAAATTAACTGACATGCTCATATTATGCAGCCACACAGAGGGTCCGTCCATGCATCCAGCTGTCTTTGACTAATCAGCACATAATGCGCCAAAGGACACTGCATCATGTGGACTATAACTCACGTGGTGGATGTGGCATTTGCCTCAACAGCTGGCCGTTCACATTATCAGATGTATACTTTCACATGGAGCAGCCTGGCTGATGGTGTCTGCAGTGCGCACTGAGGTGCAACTGAACATGTTCCAAAGGTGATATGTGTTTTTATTTTGCACTATGTCATGAGAGCTTGCCAACATATGTGCATCGTAGTGGCATGCTGAAAGGCTTTGAGGCAGCTCCAGTTTTTCATGACTGCCATTTGAATCCTACTTCATGTGCAATTCAGCCTCAATCGTGTTATGTGTGAAGGGGCCATTAGGAAAAGACATACAGTGAGCTGTATATGAAATTAAACACTAACAAAAGAGAAAAGTACTTGTACCAATTTGCCAGACAAAGGGACCAAGTTGGATAGGGTGTGTAGCAGGTTAGGGTGACAAAGGATGCAATTTGCTGACAAACAAGGAGAGTGTGTTGAGTACGTGGAGGGAATGTTTTGAGGAGCTGATGAATGTAGAAATGAGAGCCAGAAAGGCTGAATAATGTGGAAAGAGTAAATCAGGTAGTGCAAGGGATTAGTTCGGATGAAGTCAGGACAGCTATGAAGAGGATGAAGAATAGAAAGGCATTTGGTCCAGATGACATTCCAGTCAAGAAATAGAAATGTTTAGGACAGATGGCAGTGGAATGTTATGTTTAATGCCACGGAAAGAGGGAATTGGACCCCAGGATGCAAGTCAGCCGGCACAGGAGGCAAGGTGCAAAAGGCAGAAATCCAGAACCCAAAAGCGGCAGTGATAACAAAAGATGACTAAGAGTCCAATGTAACAAAAATCCAAAAACACTGCTAATGTCTTGGTTAGGACAAATGGTGAGGATAATAAAAACAACTGTTCAAAACCACAGCGAAATGTCACTTACAAAATAATGGGTATCAAGTGCAAGAGATCTAAGAGCAGAATAAACAGGAGACCCAAGGAGTCAGAGATAAGCAACCGGCACAAATAAAAGGGTAACCTAAATACAAGCTAATTGATTGCACACAGGTGTAAAGATTACATGAGGGCGACTGAACATGAGAAAACTGAAAGTGACACAAGGGAAACATGAGTGAATCAACTATTAAGATAACTGTGATCATAACGCTAGAACTTATACATAAAAAAAAAAAAACGATACACTGTGAACCTGGAAAGGAACAGCAAAACAATGAACATGGAGAGGAAATAAAAGCCACTGCAGTACTGGGATGCTGTATGAATGAGAACACTCCGCTGTAACACTTCTATTGCACAAAACTGATTTTTAACAGATCATGTCGACTGTAGGTGGTGTTTACACAACAGAAAGCATCTAAGACAGTTAAGACATACATAACAAAGCATAAAGCAAAGCACTGAAAGTGTGAGCACAGAGCCGCTGCGTCTGTGCTTGGTCAACCAGTAGCTGGTGCCTTGACTCTCTGTTATTTCTTCCAATACCCTTCTGAGCTGTGGTCACATGTTAACTTATGTGCTGACTCAACTTGGTGGCTGTGATGCCTGATAAGAGCTTCCATGTTCTGAAGGGGCAGGTAACTGGCTGGTAGTTTGTGGGTGTTGTGCCCCTCCACAGCATGTCTTTTTCCTGGTTCTCTCCCTCAGCCCCAACCAGTCCCAGCAGAAGACTGCCCCTCCCTGAGCCTGGTTCTGCTGGAGGTTTCTTCCTGTTAAAGGGAGTTTTTCCCTTCCCACTGTCGCCAAGTGCTTGCTCACGGGGTCGTTTTGACCGTTGGGGTTTTTACGTAATTATTGTATGGCCTTGCTGTTAGCAGCCCATCCATCTGTACCGGCAAGTGCATGTGGAGGGGTTTTAGCTTTATCATATCAAGCCCTGGTGCTGTCCAGATCTTCATCCCTGAGACTCGTTGTTGGATATCTGCATTTGTGATGTTGACTGGTTCTTGTTATGGGAGGTGGCTGTGGTGTGCTCTTAGCTCCACCAGCCACTTGGCATTGGTGTTGTGTGATGCCTCTTTCTCTCAGAAGTTCTTCCAGACTTGCTTAGTCTCACTTCTGGGCGAGTCAGTTCTTGTGTTACTGTTTTCCCATTTCAGCTCAGAGTACACCATGGATGGGTCATTGGAGAACAGGTCTCTGTTTCTCCAGGGAATTTTTGGATTTGGGCTTCCAGTCTTCTTCTTCATGAAGGGCTCTCCCTTTTGGGGGTGGGGAGTATTCTTGATCTTATAACCAAGTGTGTCAATGATTACAATGGAAGTGGGGTACATGAGCTCATTGATTTCTGTAATGCTGATAGTGGGGATGGTGAGTAAAGCTTTGTTAATGTCTGCAAAAATCTCTTGTGATGGGGCTTTGTCAGTGAGCCAGGGGAGTTGAACTCTTGGTTGTGCTGCTGTCTGCTTTAGTCTGACCACAATCTTCATCCACAGATCAGTAGAGGCATCTGTGATGGGAGGTATTTGGGGATCATCTGCTTCCTTAACACTACTCTGTCCTTGTGTTCACACTGCTCAGTACCATATTGCTGCAGTCTGGATCTCCAGTTTTGATTGTAGAACACTGATGTTAGATCATTGATGTTAGAACACTAACCTCCCAGGTGCTTCTTGGTGAGTTTGGAGGTTAGTCTTCTCCTCATCCGTGGTACCCGCATGCATTGCATGTTACCTCTGTCAATAGGTCTGTTGTTACAGTAGCACTCCATCAGTTCCATGTTGTCAGTCCTTGTCCATCTACAGTGCATCCACAGAGAGAATTCACAGCATTTCACTTTTTCCACATTTTGTTGTGTTACAGCTTCAAAAATGGATGAAATTCATTTGTGTCCTCAAAGTTGCGATATTGACTGGTTATTCTCAAACAACACCCCTTAATGACAATGTGAAAGGTTTTTTGTGATTTTATTAAAAATAAAAACTCAGAAATCACATGTACATAAGTATTCATAGCCGTTGCATCCTAGCTCATCCTTGAGATGTTTCTACAGCTTAATTGGAGTCCATCTGGGCTAAACTCATTGATTGGACATGATTTGGAAGGCAAACACTTGCCTGCATATAAGAGAGATACATAGGACTTTATTAATCCCTTGGGATGACTCCCTCAGGGACATTGAGGCTCCAGCAGCATTGTATAGCAGCTCGCAGAGTAAAGCCTTGGTCCCACCAAATAATAAGCCATGAATAATGAGCCACACATGGACATGTCAGTGTTTATTCGAATAATGATCCGCATTTTAAGCTATCACATATCCACTACTAAGGTGCCTCTATGTGCCTCTTTGTACTGCACATGTGCCACGTACCACCCTCTAGTGAGCCACGACCGATCTGTCATTTGAGCCACGTCCAGCCTGGAATAGCTCGTGTTGCCACATATGAGCCACATTAAGCCACATACGATCCATGTAGCACCATGTAATGTGACTCTGGTGCATGTTTAGGCATGGGTTTGGTCCAAACCTCCAGTTCTCCCACACTTGGTCCCTTTAAAGTGTGGGTTTTCAATTCACAGCATCCATTCAAGATGTTTTCACATTTTTTAAATGCAGTCCAAAACAAGATGCTCCTGTAAAATCCGGCTGGTGTGCGCATCTGTGCGCCAGGCTGCTGTTTACCTGTATTCCAGAGTCATTAATTGGAGCAGTTCTGTGTGTTCACCCAGCTCTCTGTGAAAAAAAAAAAAAAAAACACCACAATGAGGTGGCCGCTTTAATTATATACACCCCAAACTGTGTGGATTGATCACCCCCCACCCCCCAAATAAAAACACAGCACAAAACACATTCATAACCAGACCAGCTACAACCAAATCATGGGTTCCTGCGCTTCTTCTCGCTGGCTTTATTTGTTCCATGGCTTACCGTCATTTTGACACTGTGATTCAATTTTAACTGTGTTCACAAATCGCTCTTTTGCGAAGTCGCGTTCTGTGTAAATGCTCATCTTGCGTAGGAGTCATTACATCAGTGTGCACAGTGTGCCTCTTCTGATCCAGTATAACAACATGTTAAATCTATCATAAACATACTTTTACAGCTGCTTATAAAGAAGGAATGAACATGCAACTGTTTTACCAAGCTATTACAATATAAACATTACAAATAATTACCTTTTAGGCTTTTCCAAATATGTTCTCCACCTCAGCGCATGAGAGAGAGAGAGAGAGAGAGAGAGAGAGAGGAAAAAGACTGTCCAGATAAAACAGTCTTCTGTGATTTCAGAAGCGATTAGGGGTGTTTTCAACATCCAAGCTCTGGCGGAAAATTATTAATACGCTACAAAATAATTATTTTATATGCAGCGTCCGGCACACAAAGCAGAATTTTAGTGCGTAAAATAGCCTGTCCAAAATAGCCTCTCCTCGTCCTCGTAACTGCCAGTAACTGGACTCGTAACAAAATAAACATGCTACGTGGCTGATTATTCATCCTTCATTATTTGGTGGGACCAGGGCTTAAGAAGCGCACAAAGTATCAAAAATGAAAGTAAAAAACATGTTGCATGTATAAATATAAATACACAAAAATAGATACCAAAAATCCTGCTCACTACTGGTTTACAGGCTACTACTGTTCCTCTCCTTCCCGTCCTGTGTTTTCCTGTTATTCCCCCTCCCCCCAAGTGAGGAGTTGTACAATCAAATCACCTGATGGACAAAGGAGTTCATTCTGTTGGTCTTACACTTGGGAAGGAGCAGTCTGTTGCTGAAGAGGCTCCTCTGGTTGCTGATGATGGTGAGGGTGAGTGGCAATGTCCATAATGTCCAGCAATTTGTCCAGTGGTGTCTTCTCTGCTGCCCCCACCAGAGAGTCCAGCTTCATGCCAACCACGGAGCTAGCCCACCTAATCAGTTTGTCCAGCCTGGATGTGTCCTTCTTGGATGTGCTGTTCCCCCAGCACACTACAGTGTAAAAGAGGATGCTGGCACAAGATCCACAGGAAGATGCAGATGTTAAATGGCTGCAGCCTCCTCAGGAAGTACAGCCTGCTCTATCCCTTCCTGTACAGGTGGTTTGTGTGGGTGGCCAGTCCAGTTTGCTGTCCATTCGTAGCCCGAGGTACTTATAGAAATCCACAGCCTCCACCTCAACTTTCTCAATCGGAACTGGTCATGGTGTTGGTCTGGACTTCCCAATGTCAATGACCACCTCCTTTGTCATTGAGGTGTTGAGTTGTAGATGTTGCACCAGGCAGCAACATCCTTCATTACGCTCCTGTACTCTTCCTCTCTGTTGTTCCTGATGCATCCAGCAATGGCTGTGTCTTCTGTGAACTTCTGGATGTGACACAGCACAGAGTTGTAGCAGAAGTCCAACATGAACAGGGTGAAGAGAAGAGGGTTCAGCACCATGCTCTGAGGTTTGCCAGTGCTGCTAAACACAGTTTCAGACATGGTGTCCCTCAGCCTGATATACTGCAGCCTGTCACTGAGGTAGCTGGAGATCCAAGTGACCAAGCAGGGGTCCACTCACACCCTGTTCAGTTTGTCTTGAAGCACAAGGGACTGGATGGTGTTGAAGGCGCTCGAGGGTCCCATAGCTTGCAGTGAATATCAGAGCACAAACCAAGCAGAAAGTCTAAGGAATTATGTAGACCTCGGAGACAAGATTGTCTTAAGGCACAAATCCTAGGAAGGTTACAGAACCATTTGTGCTGCTTTGAAGGAAGGCCGCAATGAGCACAGTGGACTCCTTCATCTGTGAATGGAAGAAGATTGGATCCACCAGGAATCTTCATCGAGCTGGCCACCTGTCTAAACTGAACAATTGTAGGAGAAGGGCCTTAGTCAGGAATGTGATCAAGAACTCGATGGTCAGTCTGTCAGAGCTCTAGGATTCCTCTGTGTAGATAGGAGAACCTTTCAGAAAGACAACCATCTCTGCAGCAATCCACCAATCAGACCCAGCCCAGTCTCATGTTTTTTTTTTATCGTGCTCCCGTGACAAATTAGTCAAATTTTTGTGACAGGGTTTTTATAACTCACTATTCCAAACCCTACTCCTAGCCCTAACCCTAACCTTAACCGTAACCTAATCTTACTCTTTCCCCCCACCCTACCATAACCACCCTGACCCCCCATTTCACTTTTAATTTCGTGCAGCCAATCACAGAATGAATTCAAATGAATTTGTGCTGGCCAAGATGAAAATGAGGCGCTTTTCGTCACAATATCACAAACCAATAGATTAATGTATGTTTTGTGCTGCTGAATCACAACTTGTTGTGAGACCAGGTTGTCAGACCTGTATGGTTGAATGGCTAGATGGAAGCCAATCCTGACTAAAGGCAACATGGTAACTTGCCTGGAGTTTGCCAAGAGGCCCCTGAAGGACTCTCAGACCACGCAAAACAAAATTCTCTGGTTTGATGAGACAAAGATTGAACTCTATGGCGTGAATGCCAGGTGTCATATTTCAAGGAAACCAAGTACCGCTCATCACCTAGCCAATATTATACCTACAGTGAAGCATGGTGGTGGCAGCATCATGTTGTGAGGATGTTATTCAGTGGCAGGAACTGGGAGGCTAGTCAGGATTGAAGGAAAGATGAATGCAGAAATCTTCAGAGGACATCTTGGATGAAAACTGCTCTAGAGCACTCTTGGACCTCAGAACTGGGGGTGATGGTTAATTTTTCAGCAGGACAATGACCCTAAGCACACAGCCAAGATATCAAAGGATTCGCTTCAGAACAACTCTGTAAATGTCCTTGAGTGGCCCAGGCAGAGCCCAGACGTGAATCTTATTCAACATCTTTAGAGAGATGTGAAAATGGCGGTGCACTGATGCTCCCCATCCAACCTGATGGAGCTTGAGAGGTGCTGCAAAGAGGAATGTTCAAATCTACCCAAAGGTAGGTGCGCCAAACTTGTGGCATCATATTCATGAAGACTTGAGGCTGTAATTGCTGCCAAAAGTGCATCAAGAAAGTGTTGAGCAAAAGGGTGTGAATACTGATGTACAGTAGTGTTCAGAATAATAGTAGTGCTATGTGACTAAAAAGATTAATCCAGGTTTTGAGTATATTTCTTATTGTTACATGGTAAACAAGGTACCAGTAGATCCAGTAGATTCTCACAAATCCAACAAGATCAAGCATTTATGATATGCACACTCTTAAAGCTATGAAATTGGGCTATTAGCAAAAAAAAGTAGAAAGGGGGTGTTCACAATAATAGCAGTGTGGCATACAGTCAGTGAGTTGGTCAATTTTGTGGAACAAACAGGTGTGAATCAGGTGTCCCCTATTTAACGATGAAGCCAGCACCTGTTGAACATGCTTTTCTCTTTGAAAGCCTGAGGAAAATGGGACATTCAAGACATTGTTCAGAAGAACAGCGTAGTTTGATTAAAAAGTTGATTGGAGAGGGGAAAACTTATACGCAGGTGCAAAAAATTATAGGCTGTTCATCTACAATGTTCTCCAATGCTTTAAAATGGACAAAAAAAAAAAAAAAAAACAGACCTGTGGAAGTAAATGGAAAACAACCATCAAAATGGATAGAAGAATAACTAGAATGGCAAAGGCTCACCCATTGATCAGCTCCAGGATGATCAAAGACAGTCTGGAGTTACCTGTAAGTGCTGTGACAGTTAGAAGACATCTGTGTGAAGCTAATTTATTTGCAAGAATCCCCTGCAAAGTCCCTCTGTTAAATAAAAGATGTGCAGAAGAGGTTACAATTTGCCAAAGAACACATCAACTGTCCTAAAGACAAATGGAGGAATACTTTGTGGACTGATGAGAGTAAAATTGTTCTTTTTGGGTCCAAGGGCCGCAGACAGTTTGTGAGACGACCCCCAAACTCTGAATTAAAGCCACAGTTCACAGTGAAGACAGTGAAGCATGGTGGTGCAAGCATCATGATATGGACATGTTTCTCCTACTATGGTGTTGGGCCTATATATCGCATACCAGGTATCATGGATCAGTTTGGATATGTCAAAATACTTGAAGAGGTCATGTTGCCTTATGCTGAAGAGGACACACCCTTGAAATGGGTGTTTCAACAAGACAATGACCCCAAGCACACTAGTAAACGAGCAAAATCTTGGTTCCAACCAACAAAATTAATGCCTCGCAGATGTGAAGAAATCATGAAAAACTGTGGTTATACAACTAAATTCTAGTTTAGTGATTCACAGGATTGCTAAAAAAGCAGTTTGAACATAATAGTTTAGAGTTTGTAGTGTCAACAGCAGATCCAACTATTATTGTGAACACCCCCTTTTCTACTTTTTTTTACTAATAGACCAATTTCATAGCCTTAAGAGTATACATATCATGAATGCTTGGTCTTGTTGGATTTGGGAGAATCTACTGAATCTACTGGTACCTTGTTTCCCATGTAACAATAAGAAATATACTCAAAACCTGGAATAATCTTTTTAGTCACATAGCACTACTATTATTCTGAACACTACTGTACAAGTGAGTTCTGAGTTTTTTTTATTTTAATAAATTGAGTAGCATTTTGAGGAAAAAATAATTATTCCACTTTGAAATAAGGCTGCAACTTAACAAATGTGGAAAACATGAAACGCAGTGAATACTTTCCAGATGCACTGTATGTCTTCTTCCAGTAGCCCATTTCCCATAAGTGTATCCTTGTTCCTTAGCAACTGGTGCTGACCTTGTTAACCTGGGCCACGTCTGAGCTGGAATGTCTTTACTTAATTGTCTCTCATTCATGTGATACATGGCTGTCGACGTAATTTACCACAGAGGTACATTTTGTTTTTTGGAGTGACATTTGCTCATGAATTCTTGATTTAAGTAATCATTTGTTTGAATTTATGATATTTCTGTTGTTAGGGCCTTAGTGTGGTCTTCAACTATTCTTGGGCTTGGATAATATTGCTTGGGAATGATATAAAACCAGATTTGCAGCAGCAGGACTGACATCTTGTCTGTACAAACTCGAAGCTGGATGATGGAAAAAGGATCCTACACAATGGCCAGATGTTCAATATCCTGATATTTATTCCTACCTCATAGACACACCAGGTATTTATGTAAGCAATTTGTATTTTATATCATTTATGTTGTGTATGTATTGTGAATTGGTATGTCGTGATGGATTTTTCTTTCTCGCTTTGTTGGAACAACCCACTGCCTTGCATTGCCCAAGCATTAATATATATATATATATATATATATAAAAAAACTCAACAAAAATATAAACGCAACACTTTTGGTTTTGCTCCCATTTTGTATGAGATGAACTCAAAGATCTAAAACTTTTTCCATTGCATTCAAAATGCCATCAATAAAATGCACCTGTGTTCTTCGTCCATAACAGACGCCTGCCCATACCATAATCCCACCGTCACCATGGGCCACTCGATCCACAACAATGACATCAGAAAACCGCTCACCCACAAAACGCCACACATGCTGTCTGCCATCTGCCCTGGACAGTGTGAACCGGGATTCATCCGTGAAGAGAACACCTCTCCAACGTGCCAAACGCCAGCGAATGTGAGCATTTGCCCCGCAAGTCGGTTAGACGACGAACTGGAGTCAGGTTGAGACCCGATGAGGACGGACGAGCATGCAGATGAGTCTTCCCTGAGACGGTTTCTGACAGTTTGTGCAGAAATTCTGTGGTTTGCAAACCGATTGTTTCAGGCAGCTGTGCGAGTGGCTGGTCTCAGGCGATCTTGGAGGTGAACATGCTGGATGTGGAGGTCCTGGGCGGTGTGTTTACACAGGGTCTGCAGTTGTGAGGCTGGTGTGATGGACTGCCAAATTCCGTGGAAGTGCCTTTGGAGATGGCTTATGGTAGAGAAAGAACATTCAATACACGAGCAACAGCTCGGGTTGACATCACGCTGTCAGCATTGCCAATTGCACGCTCCTCCAAATCTTGCCTCTGTGGCATTATGCTGTGTGATAAAACTGCACCTTTCAGAGTGGCCTTTATTGTGGGCAGTCGAAGGCACACCTTGGGCACTAATCAGGTGTCTAATCAGATCTTGATATGGCACACTTGTGAGGTGGGATGGATTATCTCAGCAAAGGAGAAGTGCTCACTATCACAGATTTAGACTGGTTTGTGAACAATATTGAGGGAAATGGTGATATTGTGTATGTGGAAAAAGTTTTAGATCTTTGAGTTCATCTCATACAAAATGGGAGCAAAACCAAAAGTGTTGCTTTATATTTTGTTGAGTAATATACGGGGTCTATTAGAAAAGAAAACCAACCTTTTTATTTTTTCAAAAAACTATATGGATTTGAATCACATGCGATTACATCAGACAAGCTTGAACCCTCTTCGCATGCGTGAGTTTTTTCATGCCTGTCGGTTTGCGTCATTCGCCTGTGGGCAGGCTTGAGTGAGGAGTGGTCCACCCCTCCCGTCTATTTTTTCATTGTTTAGGAATGGCTCAGAGACTGCCGCTTTGCTTGATCAAAATTTTTTCAGAAACTGTAAGGCACATCCGAGTGGACACCATTCGAGAAATTCAGCTGGTTTTCGGTGAAAAGTTTAAGGGCTGATGAGAGATTATGGAGTGTTACTGTCGCTTTAAGGACAACCCACAGAGCCGGAGGGCGCGCCACGCTCCGAGCCGCCGTCGTCAGCCTGTTTTGAGCTGAAAACTTCCAAATTTAAGCCTCTATTGACCCAGGATGTCGTGAGAGAACAGAGAAGTTTCAGAAGAGGTTGGTATCAGCAGTTTATCCGGACATTCCACTATTAAAGGAGATTTTGTAATGAAAGACGTGGGCGGATTCGCGCATCGGCAGGCAGCTGCTCATGGCCCGGCGCCACAGAGAAACGGCAGTCTCTGAGCCATTCCTAAATAATGAAAAAATAGACGGGAGGGGTGGACCACTCCTCACTCAAAGCCTGCCCACAGGTGAATGACACAACCGACAGGCGTGAAAAAACTCGCATGCCTACGAGGGTTCAAGCTTGTCTGATGTAATTGCACTTGATTCAAATCCATATAGTTTTTGAAAAAAATAATAAGGTCGGATACTTTTCTAATAGACCTCGTATATATATATATATATAATATGCATATGTCGCGGACATGAACGAGCAAAGCTTGTAAGCATCTCACCATATCATTTAGGTCCTTCAGACTTTATTTTGAGTAAATGCTTCAGGGGAGCATTAGCATGGCAAAAACCTTTCAGCTCCCCCCCCAGACACCCCGCCTTTTTAAGCATTTTTCTTTATTTGCCTCTCAGATGCCTGGAAAAACTCCTCGCCATCGAACGATGTCCTTTAGATCCTTCAGACTTTTTCAGTAAAATGGTTCTTGAGAGCATGAGCATGATTAAAACCTTTCAGCAAACTTCCAGACCCCCCCCCCGCCTTTTTAAGCATTTTCCTTATTTTGCCTTTCATTTTCTGAAGGGGCTCTGCTCCCCATACTCCCCACCTTTTTAAGCATTTTTCTTTTTTTGCTTTTCAGCTGACCCCCCTAATTACAGCTCTCTTAACCCCCTGCCACTTTAAGCATTTTTTTTTTAATATAGATGTAAATTAATATTCAAAGTTTTCAGCTAGTTGACAATAGGGCTGTACAATATGGCCAAATTATCATATCTCAATATTGTCTTATAAATTGTCATGTAAATGTCACTTATATACATGCTGTCCATATTCTTGAGCTGCTTAGGTGGGTAGGGAGAGTTCCCATGGGATAAAAAAATCTTTTCAACCTACCATCCCTGGTTCTCAAGACCAGGCACCTAAGTGGCTCTACTCTCTTTTTTTTAAAGATATTTTTGTGTACCTTAGTAAACACTAGTAGAGTAGATTTGGAATGTATAATAGAAGATATACCTTACTGAATTTTCATATCAATATGATATACTGTAATTTCCCCCGGCTCTTTTATGCAAGATTCTACCCCTTACCAAAAACCAAACGACTATATTTTTCATTTTGAGTTTATTAAAGGTCATGTTTGAAACCAGGCTCTCCCCAACAAGGGAATCTATCTGTTTCTGAAACTTGCACATATGGATGGAAGTAAAACTTATCTCTCAGAAACTTCCAAAAAAATAACACAAACACTTGATAACTAACATAAAAAGAGGAATTAGCACAGATATTAGCTAACAATATGATATGACAATTGATTTGACACAAAGTGCAGTAACAGTGAAAATTAAACATTCTTAAACAAAACAGTAATAATATCACACTCATTTTGCACTCATCATAAGGTTAGGATACTGTGCCCTCCAAAAGTATTGGAACACTTGAAATTTCACACATTTTAATGTGTTTATGCCATTTTAAATAGAATAAAAAATTCTAAAATTATCTTCCTCAAACTCAAACTGAAAACAAATCTCAAAAACCTGATAAAACCTGTAAATAATAATGTTTATTGCCAGTTTTCTTTAGACAAGTCAAGGGATGGAAACATAAACATTTCCAAGTCACTGAATATGTCTTGGACTTTACTTACATCAATTATGAACAATTACAAAAGTTTCTTTCACCAAAACATCAAATCTAGGCTTTCATCTCATATGTACTTTCTGCCAAATTGTAGCTGAACTTTCAGGTCTTCTTTTTTAAAAAAAATCCTCCTCTACACCACTTCATCAGGAAGCTGGTGTTGTGTGGGCCGCTGAAGAGGAGGTACTGCTGGCCCACCACCAGAGGGCGCCTTGCCTGAAGTGCAGCCTTCAGGCACGAGAGGGCGCAGCCGCCTCACAGGAGCGGCTGGGAGTGACAGCTGTCACTCATCACCACCTCATCACCAGCTGTCACTCATCATCACCACCCCATCTACAATAAAAGCCGGGCAGCAACTCCACCTTCCTGCCGAGATATCGTTCTACCTGTCAGATAACCTTCTCAGCCATTTCTGTGCTGTACGCACGTACTGGATTCTAAACTCTTTGCAGTCATAACCTTCTGTAACTGACAGCTTGGAGCTGGTTTGTGGGAATTTGGAGGAGTTGGCGATTCCACTCCTAAATTTCTTAAGTGTTACAGTAGGCACTACACATACTTTGTTTTCCTGCTACCTGGGAGTGGAGGACTTTTCACTCAGGAAAGAACTGTGAGTTTGCTGACTGTTTTGCTGGGTGCGCACTCACCCACCATAAACTGTTTCTGCTTCCTGCCAGCAGTACCAGGTCTGACAGCCTGAGACGGTGGCCACCTGGGGATTCAGGACTTGGCGGATCCAGTGTGCTCCAGATCCATCGGCAGTGGAAATCGTGTGGGACCCGGCTTTTCTCTGGACAGACATCTTCTATCCTCGAGCCTGCCCGCACGTCACCTTTGTATATTGACTGGATTCTAAATCTGTGATTGTCTGTATTCCGTTGTGCACATTCACAACAGTAAATTATCTTTTGGCTCATCCTTTGTCTGTTCATTTACGCCCCCTGTTGTGGGTCCGTGTCACTACACTTTCCCAACAGGATATCTTGGCCAGCATCATGGATTCCCAGGGGCGTCAACCATCACTTGAACAACCATTGGAAAAGCAGGGTGCACAGGTGCCAGCAGGAGGCGTGTTAGGTGAATGGCAGCGAATCTTATCCGCCTTCACTGCTCGGTTGGACTTAGTGACCGAGCAGAGCGCAATACCGCAGGTTGGAGGCTCTCATCGCACGGGTGGAAGCGCCCACACGGGGCACGGCTGCAGCACCTCCTCCTGCTGACCTGGTGTCGAATACAGATATTCCAGTAGTCGTTCAACGAACCCCCCCCCCCCCCCACCATCCCCTGAAGCATACATAAGCCCCCCGGAACCATACGGAGGTTGTGTAGAGACGTGTGCAGACTTCTTAATGCAGTGTTCGCTCGTCTTTGCACAACGTCCCGTCATGTATGCATCGGACTCCAGCTGGGTGGCTTATGCTTCGAGGAGATGCACGCTCCTGGGCTACGGTGCTCTGGGAGCAGAACTCACGGCTTCTATCAGCATATACTGAGTTTGTGAGGGAGTTCAGACTGGTGTTCGATCACCCAAATAGAGGCAAAACCGCTTCGAGTACGCTGCTGTCTATGAGACAGGGGCGTCGGAGTGCGGCCGAGTATGTAGTCGCCTTCCGCATCGCGGCAGCGAGGGCCGGGTGGAATACTGTTGCACTCCGCGCCGCCTTTTTAAACGGACTGTCTTTGGTCCTTAAGGAGCACCTGGTGGCTAAGGATGAGCCACAGGATTTAGACGGGCTTATCGACCTGGTAGTACGGTTATACAACCGATTAGCAGAACATCGACGGGAGCGAGACGAAGGGCGTGGTCAGGCACGAGCCGTCCCTCTTCCTTCCGGGTCCAAAAGGGAGCCATCTTGACCACGCTCCACAGCCAGAGGGCTCCGTGTGGCAACAGCTCCACCTGCTGACGTTGTTAGGGAAACGAACAGGGCCAAAACAAGATCAGATGACAGATTGAGGAAGCTGGTCCCGCGGGGGAGTGTTTCTCTGCAGCTCAATGGAGCACACACAGAAAAACTGCCCCAAATGGTCAAAGAACACTTGCCTTTAGAGACTGGGCTCAGTGTGGGTCACAACACGCATGAGGGAAGTGCACGTAAATCAGCACGAATCCCAGTCACGATCCTGTGTGGGGATTTAACCCTTCACGCCCCAGCACTTGTGGACACAGGGTCGGAAGGGAATCTGTTGGATAGCAGATGGGCAAAGGAAGTAGGGCTCCCTCTCGTGGCCCTTCCTTCATCATTGAAGGTACGGGCGCTAGATAGCACCCTTCTCCGTTTAATCACACACAAGCCTCAGCCAGTAACTCTGGTTGTGTCTCGGAATCATCGGGAGGAGATTGAGTTTTATGTAACTCCTTCTACCTCCTTATTTTGGGCTTCCCATGGATGGTAAAACACAATCCCCGGATTGATTGGCCGTCTGGGGTTGTGGCTCAGTGGAGCGAAACCTGCCACCGGGAGTGTTTAGGATCCTCGGTTCCCCCCGGTTTGACCGCTAAGGAGGAGGTTAAAGTCCCTCCCAATCTGACGGCAGTGCAGGTGGAGTACCATGATCTTGCTGACGTCTTCAGCAAAGATCTGGTGCTCATTCTTCCCCCGCACCGTCAGTACGATTGTGCCATTGATTTGATCCCGGGCGTTGAGTACCCGTCCAGCAGGCTGTACAACCTCTCACATCCTGAGCGTGAATCAATGGAGACCTACATCCGGGACTCTTTAGCTGCCGGGCTGATCCAGAACTCCACCTCCCCGATGGGTGCTGGTTTCTTTTTTGTGGGCAAGAAAGACGGCGGACTCCATCCATGCATTGATTACAGAGGGCTGAACGAGATTACGGTTCGCAACCGATACCCGTTGCCCCTGTTGGATTCAGTGTTCACGCCCCTGCTTGGAGCCAAAATCTTCACAAAGCTGGATCTTAGAAATGCGTACCACCTGGTTCGGATCCGGAAGGGAGACGAATGGAAGACGGCATTTAACACCCCGTTAGGTCACTTTGAGTACCTGGTCATGCCATTCGGCCTCACTAACGCCCCCACAACCTTCCAAGCTTTGGTAAATGACGTCTTGCGGGACTTCCTGCATCGGTTCGTCTTTGTATATCTGGACGATATTCTCATCTTCTCCCTGGATCATGAGACTCATGTCAAGCATGTACGTCAGGTCCTGCAGCGGTTGTTGGAGAACCGGCTGTTTGTGAAGGGCGAGAAGTGTGAGTTCCACCGCACTTCTTTGTCCTTCCTGGGGTTTATAATCTCCTCCAACTCCGTCGCCCCTGATCCGGCCAAGGTTGTGGCGGTGAGAGATTGGCCCCAACTGACAAGCCGTAGGAAGCTCCAGTTCCTCGGCTTTGCAAATTTCTACAGGAGGTTCATTAAGGGCTACAGTCAGGTCGTTAGTCCCCTGACAGCCCTGACCTCCCCAAAAGTCCCCTTCACCTGGTCGGATTGGTGCGAAGCCGCGTTTAGGAAGTTGAAACGCCAGTTTTCGACTGCGCCAGTTCTGGTGCAGCCCGATCCTAGCCGCCAGTTCATCGTTGAAGTGGATGTCTCTGACTCAGGGATAGGAGCTGTGCTGTCCCAGAGCAGGGAGTCCGATAAGGTCCTCCACCCTTGTGCCTATTTTTCCCGCAGGTTGACCCCGGCAGAGCGGAACTATGATGTCGGCAATCGGGAACTCCTAGCGTTGAAAGAGGCTCTTGAGGAGTGGAGACACCTGTTGGAGGGAGCTGCGGTGCTGTTCACGGTTTTCACGGACCATCGGAACCTGGAGTACATCCGGACCGCCAAGCAGCTGAACCCCAGGCAAGCCCGATGGTCACTGTTCTTCGGGCGTTTTGACTTCCACATCACCTACCGCCCCAGGACCAAGAACCAATGATCTGACACCCTGTCCCGGGTCCACAAAGAGGAAGTCAAAACCGAGCTGTCAGATCCACCGGAGCCCATCATTCCGGAGTCCACTATCGTGGCCACCCTCACCTGGGATGTGGAGAAAGCATCCGGGAGGCCTTGGCATGGAACCTGGACCCGGGGACCGGTCCGAAGAGCCGACTTTACGTCCCACCAGAAGCCAGAGCTGCAGTCCTGGACTTCTGTTACTGTTCTAAGCTCTCCTCTCACCCAGGGGTGCGAAGAACTGTGGCAGTGGTCCGGCAGCGCTTCTGGTGGGCGTCCATGGAAGCCAACATCCGGGATTATGTCGAGGCCTGTACCACCTGTGCCAGGGGCAAGGCTGACCATCAAAAGACCCAGGGACTCCTCCAGCCGCTTTCGGTCACACATTGGCCTGGAATTTTTCACGGGTCTCCCACCGTCCCAGGGCATGACGACCATCCTCACGATAGTGGACCGATTCTCCAAGGCGGCACACTTCGTGGCCCTCCCGAAGCTCCCAACAGCCCAGGAGACCGCAGACCTCCTGGTCCACCACGTTGTACGTCTGCATGGGATACCAACTGACATTGTCTCGGATCGTGGTCCTCAGTTCTCCTCTCAAGTCTGGAGGAGTTTCTGCAGAGAACTGGGGGCCACCGTGAGCCTCTCGTCCGGGTGTCACCCACAGACGAATGGACAGGCAGAGCGGGCAAACCAGGAGCTAGAACAGGCCCTCCGCTGCGTGACCTCCACGCACCCGGCGGCCTGGAGTAATCATCTGGCCTGGATCGAGTATGCTCATAACAGCCAAGTGTCCTTTGCTACTGGCCTCTCCCCATTTGAGGTGTGTTTGGGGTACCAGCCCCCATTGTTTCCAATGGTGGAGGGAGAGGTTGGTGCCCCCTCGGTCCAGGCCCACCTACGAAGATGCCGTCGGGTGTGGTGCACCGCCCGCTCTGCCCTGCTGAAGGCCCGGATGAGGGCCAAGGCCCATGCAGACCGCCGGCGTTCCCTGGTCCCTGCATATCAGCCCGGGCAGGAGGTGTGGCTTTCAACAAAGGACATCCTCTTACAAGTGGACTCCCCTAAGTTGAAGGACCGATACATTGGACCGTTGAAGATCCTCAAGATCTTCAGCCCAGCCGCAGTGAAGCTGGGAGCTGTAGCTTCACTGCGGATCCACCCGGTATTTCATGTCTCACGAATCAAACCACACCACACCTCACCCCTCTGCACCCCCAGACCGGCGCCGCCTCCTGCCCGGATCATCGACGGGGAGCCTGCTTGGACGCAGGGTGCGCACTCACATACCATAAACTGTTACTGCTTCCTGCCAGCAGTATCTGGTCTGACAGCTGGAGACGGTGGCCACCTGGGGATTCAGGACTTGGTGGCTCCAGTGTGCTCCAGATCCATCGGCAGTGGAAATTGTGTGGGACCCGGCTCTTCTCTGGACAGACGTCTTCTATCCTCGAGCCTGCCCACACGTCACCTTTGTATATTGACAGGATTCTAAATCTGTGATTGTCTGTATTCCGTTGTGCACATTCACAACAGTAAATTGTTATCTTTTGGCTCATCCTTTGTCCGTTCATTTACGCTCCCTGTTGTGGGTCTGTGTCACTACACTTTCCCAACAGCTGGATTTTATATTTTTAATTAATCTATATCAAGTTGTAGATATTTGCTTTTAGAAAAATTTTAGAAAAAAAACTGTATTTGAAATGGAATAAACAAATTAAAATGTGTGAAATACCAAGTTTTCCAATACTTTTGAGGGCAATTGAGAAACACTGAGCATCTTACACTCATATATAGTGCAGCAGATAAGAAAATATTTGGAGTGGAATTCTGCAAATGGTGATACAAGCATCAAATTTGGCACAAATAATCCATAGAAAAAAACAGATTGGCCACTTGAATTTTCAAAAGGCGGCCAAGTAGGGCTCAATTGAAGAATTACACAGGGGTCTCAATTAAAAGATGCTCCAATTATATAGAAAATTACATCACATTATTTGCCTGGTTATAAAGATTCCAAAAAGGTAGCGTTTGGCCAATCTGTGACTGAATGTTATGGAGTTATGAAGTAAAAGCAGTAAGGATGGTGACAAAGGTCAGATTCAGTTTGTACAGGGGTCAAAGGTTAAAGTTGCTCCATTAATTTTGCTCCAACTGTATTTGTGCTGAATTTGATGCTTGTATCACCATTTGAAGGATTGTTTCAGTTATCTGCTGCACTAAGAAGCCAACAGAGCATGAACCAGCTGCTATCTGTTAGCTTAAACATGTATATAAGGCAACCCGAATTAAAGGAGAAATGCTGCTTTTAACAACCTGGACCTCATTTCTGGCATAAAATCTGGTTGTTTGCTCACCAATATAAGTTTGGTGTGATTAGAAGTCCATAGTTCAAATGATGTGTGCAGTTCAAATCTGAAGCAAACATTTTTTCTTCTTCTACTAAGGTGGATTAGAACTTTTTGTGGTACACAGCACAAACTACTGGGCAGGAGGAGCTGCGCAGTCAGTATGACTCACTAATTTCAAAATGCAGGTCTTTCAACCAGACGTGTGGTGCCATGACTTGTCAATCATCTGTGTCCAATCAGATTTCAGGGGAGTCCAGTGAAACCCCGGCCTCTGCTCTAGCTCCACCCATGCCAGGAAGTGTTCAACATTTGAGATTTCCTGTTTCACTGTGACTGAAAATTTGGCACTTGTTTGAGTGTGAGCTTGCCACTGAGTTCCCGTGAGATTTCATTGGATCTCGTTTGTCAATCCAAGAAGTGTTTGACATTTGAACAGTTCCTGTTTTACTGTGGTTTTGAAATTTGGCACTTCCTGTGTAGGACACCCTGTACCATGAGCAAGCTTTGCGCCGTTGTGTGATGCTTCGCTCATATAATCTCTGATTGTGCTTATTATTATTATAATCATTATTATGTTATTATTGTTATGTCTACTGTGTTATTTGATTTGTAAATGGACCACAATGGAAATACTTGTTTTCACTTTCTTGTGTCATCCATCAGTTGATCTCTGCTGTCTTCCACAGCATGTCTTTTTCCTGATTCTCTCCCTCAGCCCCAACCAGTCCCAGCAGAAGACTGCCCCTCCCTGAGCCTGGTTCTGCTGGAGGTTTCTTCCTGTTAAAACGGAGTTTTTCCTTCCTACTGTCTCCAAGTGCTTGCTCATAGGGGGTCGTTTTGACCGTTGGGGTTTTTCTTTAATTATTGTATGGCTTTTGCCGTGCAATATAAAGCACCTTGGGGCAACTGTTGTTGTAATTTGGTGCTATATAAATAAAATTGATTTGATTTGATCCATGTATTTTTTAACATATTTCCAATTATATCATGTACTTACATTTAACTTACTAAATAAAATCATGCATGCACAAACACACACGCATGCACATTTTTAATATATAGATGGTTTACCACCCCCTGCTGGAATGGTGTGAGTACAGAAAGTATTTATTGCATTGTTTATTGTTGTTAGCTAATATGTCGTTTCTTCTGTCTTATCAATGTTCTGATTTGACAGAGTTCATCTTTGATCATAAACCATCAGCATACAAACAGCAAATGTCAGCTCTCCACAGTTTGTCTGTGATCAAAGTCATCCACACGCACGCAAGCATGCAAAGCTATTTGTCTTTTCTGCCTTTGGTCGCAAGTGAGTGCTTTTAATTTGACACAACCACAAACAGAGATGGCGCAGAAGACCAAAAAGACCAAAAGCACTACACTTTTAGATCTTGTTCTGACTTATGGTATGGAAATAGAAGACTTAACAGTATTCCCTGAAAACTCCCTTCTGTCTGATCATTTCTTAATAACATTTACATTTACTCTGATGGACTACCCAGCAGTGGGGAATAAGTTTCATTACACTAGAAGTCTTTCAGAAAGCGCTGTAACTAGGTTTAAGGATATGATTCCTTCTTTATGTTCTCTAATGCCATATACCAACACAGTGCAGAGTAGCTACCTAAACTCTGTAAGGGAGATAGAGTATCTCGTCAATAGTTTTACATCCTCATTGAAGACAACTTTGGATGCTGTAGCTCCTCTGAAAAAGAGAGCTTTAAATCAGAAGTGTCTGACTCCGTGGTATAACTCACAAACTCGTAGCTTAAAGCAGATAACCCGTAAGTTGGAGAGGAAATGGCGTCTCACTAATTTAGAAGATCTTCACTTAGCCTGGAAAAAGAGTCTGTTGCTCTATAAAAAAGCCCTCCGTAAAGCTAGGACATCTTTCTACTCATCACTAATTGAAGAAAATAAGAACAACCCCAGGTTTCTTTTCAGCACTGTAGCCAGGCTGACAAAGAGTCAGAGCTCTGTTGAGCTGAGTATTCCATTAACTTTAACTAGTAATGACTTCATGACTTTCTTTGCTAACAAAATTTTAACTATTAGAGAAAAAATTACTCATAACCATCCCAAAGACGTATCGTTATCTTTGGCTGCTTTCAGTGATGCCGGTATTTGGTTAGACTCTTTCTCTCCGATTGTTCTGTCTGAGTTATTTTCATTAGTTACTTCATCCAAACCATCAACATGTTTATTAGACCACATTGCTACCAGGCTGCTCAAGGAAGCCCTACCATTATTTAATGCTTCAATCTTAAATATGATCAATCTATCTTTGTTAGTTGGCTATGTACCACAGGCTTTTAAGGTGGCAGTAATTAAACCATTACTTAAAAAGCCATCACTTGACCCAGCTATCTTAGCTAATTATAGGCCAATCTCCAACCTTCCTTTTCTCTCAAAAATTCTTGAAAGGGTAGTTGTAAAACAGCTAACTGATCATCTGCAGAGGAATGGTCTATTTGAAGAGTTTCAATCAGGTTTTAGAATTCATCATAGTACAGAAACAGCATTAGTGAAGGTTACAAATGATCTTCTTATGGCCTCGGACAGTGGACTCATCTCTGTGCTTGTTCTGTTAGACCTCAGTGCTGCTTTTGATACTGTTGACCATAAAATTTTATTACAGAGATTAGAGCATGCCATAGGTATTAAAGGCACTGCGCTGCGGTGGTTTGAATCATATTTGTCTAATAGATTACAATTTGTTCATGTAAATGGGGAATCTTCTTCACAGACTAAAGTTAATTATGGAGTTCCACAAGGTTCTGTGCTAGGACCAATTTTATTCACTTTATACATGCTTCCCTTAGGCAGTATTATTAGACGGCATTGCTTAAATTTTCATTGTTACGCAGATGATACCCAGCTTTATCTATCCATGAAGCCAGAGGACACACACCAATTAGCTAAACTGCAGGATTGTCTTACAGACATAAAGACATGGATGACCTCTAATTTCCTGCTTTTAAACTCAGATAAAACTGAAGTTATTGTACTTGGCCCCACAAATCTTAGAAACATGGTGTCTAACCAGATCCTTACTCTGGATGGCATTACCCTGACCTCTAGTAATACTGTGAGAAATCTTGGAGTCATTTTTGATCAGGATATGTCATTCAAAGCGCATATTAAACAAATATGTAGGACTGCTTTTTTGCATTTACGCAATATCTCTAAAATCAGAAAGGTCTTGTCTCAGAGTGATGCTGAAAAACTAATTCATGCATTTATTTCCTCTAGGCTGGACTATTGTAATTCATTATTATCAGGTTGTCCTAAAAGTTCCCTAAAAAGCCTTCAGTTAATTCAAAATGCTGCAGCTAGAGTACTGACGGGGACTAGAAGGAGAGAGCATATCTCACCCATATTGGCCTCTCTTCATTGGCTTCCTGTTAATTCTAGAATAGAATATAAAATTCTTCTTCTTACTTATAAGGTTTTGAATAATCAGGTCCCATCTTATCTTAGGGACCTCGTAGTACCATATCACCCCAATAGAGCGCTTCACTCTCAGACTGCAGGCTTACTTGTAGTTCCTAGGGTTTGTAAGAGTAGAATGGGAGGCAGAGCCTTCAGCTTTCAGGCTCCTCTCCTGTGGAACCAGCTCCCAATTCAGATCAGGGAGACAGACACCCTCTCTACTTTTAAGATTAGGCTTAAAATTTTCCTTTTTGCTAAAGCTTATAGTTAGGGCTGGATCAGGTGACCCTGAACCATCCCTTAGTTATGCTGCTATAGACGTAGACTGCTGGGGAGTTCCCATGATGCACTGTTTCTTTCTCTTTTTGCTCTGTATGCACCACTCTGCATTTAATCATTAGTGATCGATCTCTGCTCCCCTCCACAGCATGTCTTTTTCCTGGTTCTCTCCCTCAGCCCCAACCAGTCCCAGCAGAAGACTGCCCCTCCCTGAGCCTGGTTCTGCTGGAGGTTTCTTCCTGTTAAAAGGGAGTTTTTCCTTCCCACTGTAGCCAAGTGCTTGCTCACAGGGGGTCGTTTTGACCGTTGGGGTTTTACATAATTATTGTATGGCCTTGCCTTACAATATAAAGCGCCTTGGGGCAACTGTTTGTTGTGATTTGGCGCTATATAAAAAAATTGATTGATTGATTGACTTTTCACTCATAGTAACAGTCACTGAACTAAACTGACAAAACCAATTGAACACTAAAACAATAAACAATAAACAATGGAAAACAATAAATCAAGAACACAAACAACACTGTTAAAATAACCTGAAACACAATAACAACATTTAAAACACCGAAATCCTGAACTCCCATGGTGCATTGCAGCACAACATCCATTGTTCACTGGTTAGCTAATATCACTAATTTCTCCACAACTATTAGTCCTATCAACTTTCTGTTTTCGCAGCATTCATTCATGACCCAAAATACATAAGCATGGCAACAGGAAATGTCAGATGTCACCAGTTTTTCCATGATTGATGCCATACACATGCATGCATACACGCACAAAGAGGCCCAAAGACAGAAAGTGCTCTGCGAGTCCTCATTCAATCCCCCTCTCAACAGGTGTTGGCCAAATTCCAGGTGTCACACAAGAACATCCAACACTGCTTGCTGGACACTTAGAAAAGGCGGGGCTATTTGCGCTCCTGGTACAAGAGTTGAGAGATGCTGACCGCATTCGAGTTGTTTGTGAATACTGTCTAAGTGCCCACGAATGTGGCATCACCAAGCAACCCACTTGGGTATGGCTGTGCTGAACTCCCCTCCAGCACATTTTTATTGCACTCTCCCAGCCCCTCCAACACATATGGTACATGTGTGTGCGCAAGAGCCGGCTCTTCATGAAACAAGAGCCTGGCTGATGTCTTCATGAGAAGAGAGCATTAGGTAATTCATGTAAAACATAAAAGGGAGAACAGTAATCCACATCATTTCATTCCTTCCTGGTGTATTTCTAGGCAGAGACTAACTCTGCTCTTTATAACAAGAAGAATTATTATAAATTGTGGTGTTTTATTAATTTTTTGCTCCGCTGCTGTGTGTGCAACTTTCCATGTGCTTGCACTGTGTTCTTGTGCATGGACTCGAGCGTGCACAAAACCATCGCCGCAGTATCATGCATGCCTGTCCAACCATGTCTTCTTCCTGACAGCAGGTGGAATGTTTTGCATTCCCCATGTTCTCCATTTTGTTTTTGGTTCATGAATTTTCTTCCGGTTTCTGCATCTTCGTGTTGTGTGTGAAGGGGCCCTTACTGTTGCAAAACATACTGATGGTATTGGTTGCAGAAAGATTTCTAAACTTCTGAATGTTCCAGAGAGCACTGTTGGGACCATAATCTGGAAGTGAAAAGAACATTGTTTCACCATAAACTGACCAAGACCCCGTACTCCTCAAAGCGAATTATCATAAGAGTTGTTCAAGCATTAAGAACCTCTTGTGGAGCGCTTCAGAAAGACCTGGAATTAGCAGTTACAATAAGGAATGCACCCAAGTGTCATGGTCTATATGTTTGTTCACCATGCAAGACTCCACTACTAGGGCAAAAGCATGGTGAAGCTTGTTTAAAGTTTGCTGCACAACATTTAGACAAGCCTGTGAAATACTGGGCAGGTATCATCTGGTCAGGTGCAACCAAAATGTAACTTTTTGGATGCCATAATACCATGTTTGTGGGTCTAATTTAGAGAGCAGTGAAATTTGGAGGTGGGAAAAATGTACTGAGCTATTCCTAAAAAAAATAATCCTAAAAATCTGCTGCCGTTTTCCAAGATGATGAAGAAACAAACAAGGGTAGACATTTCAGCAAGACAATGATTCCAAACACACAGACACGGAAACTGCTGGGAAAGTGTAGTGACACGGACCCACAACAGGGGGCGTAAATGAACGGACAATGAAAGAGTCGAATATGAACGCTTTACTGTTGAGAATAAGCACAACCACAATACAGAGGAATACAGAATTTCGCAAACAGTCAATCCACAAAGGTGACGTGTGGGCAGGCTCAAGAATAGAAGACGTCTGTCCTGACAAGAACCGGAACCACACGATTTCCTCCGCCACCGAACCCGCAGAATACTGGAGCCGCCAAGTCCCGAGTCCCCAGGTGGCCACCGTCTCCGAATGTCGGATCTGGTACTGCTGGCGAGGAGTAGAAACAATAAGATGTGGGTGTGTGTACACCCAGTAACAACAATGGTGGGGATTCCACCTCCACCTCAAACACAGTAACACAGTTGTGCAGAGCCTGAGAGCTACTTATCCGTTTTGACGTGAGGGGTGAAGAGCGTCACTCCTACACAGTCCACGAAACCCAGCACCCAGCTGAAAGTAGCTACAGAAACTCCTGCAAACACTCAGAGCACAAATACAAGTGCGTTTGGTACCGAACAGAACGGCTGAGAGTTTACCTTTACAGGTCGATGATATCTCGGCAACGAGGTGGAGATGACGTCCGGGTTTTATGGAGTAGTATGATGAAGTGTAGACGGGTGACAGCTGTCATGAGATAATGAGTGACAGCTGTCACCTCCGGCTGTGTCCGTGGAGGCAGCGCCCTCTCGTGCCTGAAGGCCGCACTTCAGGCAGGGCGCCCTCTGGTGGTGGGCCAGCAGTACCTCCTCTTCTGGCGGCCCACACAACAGGACCCCCCCCCCCCCCCCCCCCCAGGTTTATCCGGGTGTCGGCGGTAGAAATCAGCCAGGAGGGCCAGGTCCAGGATGAAGCTCCTCTTCACCCATGAGGGTTCTTCGGGTCCATACCCCTCCCAGTCCACCAAATGCTGGAAACCCCGGCCCATTCGACGGATGTCCAGGAGCCAGGGCACTGTCCACGCCGGCTCCCCGTCAATGATCCGGGCAGGAGGCGGAGCCGGACCGGGAGCACAGTGGGGTGTGGTGTGGTTTCAGTCTGGACACATGGAAAACCGGATGGATCCGCAGTGAAGCCGGGAGTTGGAGCTTCACTGCGGCATGGCTGAGGATCTTGAGGATTTTAAATGGTCCAATATACCTGTCTTTCAAATTAGGAGAGTCCACTTGGAAGGGGATGTCCTTCGTTGATAACCACACCTCCTTCCCGGGCTGGTATGCAGGGGCCGGGTCCGCCGGCGGTCTGCATGGGCCTTAGCCCTCATCTGGGCCTTTAACAAGGCAGAACGGGTGGTGCGCCACACCCAACGGCACCTCCGCAGGTGAGCCTGGACCGAGGGCACACCGACCTCTCCCTCCACCACGGGAAACAATGGGGGCTGGTACCCCAGACACACCTCAAATGGGGAGAGGCCGGTGGCAGAAGACACCTGGCTGTTATGTGCATACTTGATCCAGGCCAGATGGTTACTCCAGGCCATCGGGTGCGCAGATGTCACACAGCGGAGGGTCTGTTTCAACTCTTGGTTGGCCCGTTCTGCCTGTCCGTTTGTGTGGGTGGTACCCGGATGAGAGGCTCACGGTGGCCCCCAGTTCTCTGCAGAAACTTCTCCAGATTTGAGAGGAAAACTGGGGACCACGATCCGAGACTACGTCAGTTGGTATCCCATGCAGACGGACGACGTGGTGGACCAGGAGGTCTGCTGTCTCCTGGGCCGTAGGGAGCTTCGGGAGGGCCACGAAGTGGGCCGCCTTGGAGAATCGGTCCACTATCGTGATGATGGTGGTGTTGCCCTGGGACGGCGGGAGGCCCATGACGAAATCCAGGCCGATATGGGACCAGGGGCGATGAGGCACAGGAAGCGGCTGGAGAAGTCCTTGGGACCTTTTGTGCTCGGCTTTGCCCCTAGCACAGGTGGTGCAGGCCTGGATATACTCCCGGACGTCGGCCTCCATAGACGCCCACCAGAAGTGCTGCCGGACAACTGCCACAGTCCTTCGCACCCCTGGATGACAGGAGAGCTTGGAACCGTGACAGAAATCCAATACTGCAGCTCTGGCCTCTGGTGGGATGTACAGTCGGTTCTTCGGCCCAGTTCCAGGATCCGTGCTCTGTGCCAGGGCCTCCCGGACGGTCTTCTCCACATCCCAGGTGAGGGTGGCCACGATAGTGGACTCCGGAATGATGGGCTCCGGTGGATCCGACAGCTCAGTTTTGACTTCGTCTTTGTGTACCCGGGACAAGGCATCCGATCTCTGGTTCTTGGTCCCAGGGCGATAGGTGATCCGGACATCAAAACGTCCGAAGAACAGTGACCAGTGGGCTTGCCTGGGGTTCAGCCGCTTGGCGGTCCTGATATACTCCAGGTTCCGATGGTCAGTGAAAACCGTGAATGGCACAGACGCTCCCTCCAACAGGTGTCTCCACTCCTCAAGAGCCTCTTTCACCACAAGGAGTTCTCGGTTGCCGACGTCATAGTTCCGTTCAGCCGGGGTCAACCTGTGAGAAAAGTAGGCACACGGGTGAAGAACCTTATCGGTCTCTCCGCTCTGGGATAGCACGTCTCCTATCCCTGAGTCAGAGTCAGAGGCGTCCACTTCAACCACAAACTGGCGGCTAGGGTCGGGCTGCACCAGAACTGGTGCAGTCGAGAACCGTCGTTTCAACTCCTTGAACGCGGCTTTGCACTGATCCGACCAGGTGAAGGGGACTTTTGGAGAGGTCAGGGCTGTCAGGGGGTTAACTACCTGACTGTAGCCCTTAATGAACCTCCTGTAGAAATTTGCGAAGCCGAGGAACTGTTGCAGCTTCCTACGGCTTCTTGGTTGGGGCCAATCTCTCACCACCGCAACCTTGCCCGGATCAGGGGCGACGGAGTTGGAGGAGATGATAAACCCCAGGAAGGACAAAGAAGTGCGGTGGAACTCGCATTTCCCGCCCTTCACAAACAGCTGGTTCTCCAACAGCCGCTGCAGGACCTGACGTACATGCTGGACATGAGTCTCAGGGACGGAGAAAAGATGAGTATATCGTCCAGATATACGAAGACGAATCGGTGCAGGAAGTCCCGCAAGACGTCTTTAACCAAAGCTTGGAACGTCGCGGGGGCGTTAGTGAGGCCAAACGGCATGACCAGGTACTCAAAATGACCCAATGGGGTGTTAAATGCCGTCTTCCACTCGTCTCCCTTCCGGACCCGAACCAGGTGATACGCATTCCTAAGATCCAACTTTGTAAAGATTTTGGCTCCATGCAGGGGGGTGAACACGGAATCTAACAAGGGCAACGGTATCGATTGCAAACCGTGATTTCATTCAGCCCCCTGTAATCAATGCATGGACGGAGTCCGCCATCTTTCTTGCCCACAAAAAAGAAACCTGCACCCATCGGGGAGGTGGAATTCCGGATCAGCCCGGCAGCTAAGGAGTCCCGGATGTAGGTCTCCATTGATTCGCGCTCAGGTCGTAACAGGTTGCACAGCCTGCTGGACGGGAACTGCACGCCTGGAATCAAATCAATGGCACAATCGTACGGACGGTGCGGGGGAAGGGTGAGTGCTAGATCCTTGCTGAAGACGTCAGCAAGATCGTGGTACTCAACCGGCACCGCCGTCAGATTGGAGGGACTTTGACCTCCTCTTTAGCCTGTAAACCGGGAGGAACCGAGGAACCTAAACACTTCCGATGACAGGTTTCGCTCTACTGAACCACCACCCCAGACGGCCAATCAATCCGGGGATTGTGTTTCAACATCCACGGGAAGCCCAAAATCACTCGGGAGGTAGAAGGAGTCACAAAAAACTTGATCTCCTCCCGGTGATTTCCAGACATCACCAGAGTTACAGGTTGTGTCTTGTGCGTGATTAAAGGGAGAAGGGTGCCATCTAGTTCCCGCACCTGCAATGGCGAAGGGAGTGCCACCAGAGGGAGCCCTACCTCCCTACCCCATCTGCTGTCTAGCAGATTCCCTTCTGACCCCGTGTCCACCAGTGCTGGGGATTGAAGGGTTAAATCCCCGCTCAGGATTGTAACTGGGAGTCATGTGGAAATATGTGTGTGTCCCACGTGAATGTCTTGGCCCACCCTAAGCCCAGTTTCTAGTGGCAGGCGTTGGTGTTTAAACCACTTGGGGCAGTCTCTCTGCTGGTGCTCACTCGAGCCGCAGAGAAAGCACTCCCCGTGGGCCAGCCTCCTCTGTCTGTTAAATGTGGCCCTGCTCGTGTCCATAGCTTCATCAGCAGGGGGAGCTGTAGCCACACGGAGCGTTGAGGCTGTGGAGCGTGGGGAGGGCGGAACCTTTTCGGACCGGAAGGGAGAGGGACAGCGCATGCCCGGCCACGTCCTTCGTCTCGCTCCCGACGGCGTTCCTCCAACCGATTGTCTAACCGTATAACGACATCAATAAGCCCATCTAAATCCCGCGGTTCTTCCTTCGCTACCAGGTGCTCCTTCAGGACTGACGACAGTCTGTTTATGAAGGCGGCGCGGAGCGCAACATTATTCCAGCCGGACCTCGCAGCCGCGATGTGGAAGTCGACTGCGCTCCGAAACTGTCAATTGATTTCAGAGAATGAAAAAGATGCTCGAATGGCCCAGCCAATCACCTGACTTGATTGTAATACAAAATCAATGGAAAGAACTAAAGATCAGAGTTCACAGAAGACGCCCATGGAGCCTTCAAGATTTGAAGACTGTTTGTGTGGAAGAATGAACCAAAATTACACCTGAGCAATGCACGTGAGTAGTTTCTCCATACAGGAGGCATCTTTAAGCTGTCATTACAAACAAAGGCTTTTGTACGAAGTATTAAATAAGTTTCAATAAATGGACTGCATTTATATAGTGCTTTTCCATCTGCACCAGACACTCAAAGCATTTACACATCAATGCCTCACATTCACCCCGATGTCAGGCTGCTGCCATGCAAGGCGCCCACTACACAACCGGGAGAAACTTGGGGATTAAGGACCTTGCCCAAGGGCCCTCAGTGATTTTCCAGTCAGGCTGGAATTTGAACTGAGGATCCTCTGGTCTCAAGCCCAATACTTAACTACTAGACCATCACCTCCCTTCAGTAAGCACGTTCAATACTTTTTCCCTGTGTCATTCCATTTTATTACACATGACTTAATTTTTGTACTTAGTTGTTTCGGTTTCTTTGCATGTCTGGATTTCTTTGGTTGTTACTGACAGCTGGTGAAAATGTCATGTCAGTAGCACCTTTAGAAATATATTTACAAAGAAAAATGATGTGTTCAATACTTTTACCCGCTGTGTGTGTGTATATATATATATATATATATATATATATATATATATATATATATATATATATATATATATACACACACACATTCATTTACAGTTCATAGGATCAGCTGGAAGCTATTATGAAGACATACATCACACACTACACACTGATGACAGGTCATAGATGAATGAAACTGATCTCATCACTGTGTTAAAGCTGTGAGCTTCTCACATAAAATGTTAACTCTCAAAATTCGAGTAGCTGTTTGAAGAAACTTTGCATTTGAGAATCCAAGCCCTGAGGTCAGACACAAAGCAACAGATGGACAGTTACACTGCAGAGAAAGCCTTAAAACACACACACACACACACACACACACACACACACACACACACACACACACACACACACACACACACACACACACACACACCATCCCTGCAGGCTAAGTGGTCTTTCATGTTCTCTGGAGGCTCTGTCCCTGCTGTTTCACTGCCCCCAACTCTCTCTCTCTCTCTCTCTCTCTCTCTCTCTCTCTCTCTCTCTCTCTCTCTCTCTCTCTCTCTCTCGCTCACACACACACACAAACACACACACACACCACTACAAATGGCTATCAGATTTAAGATCAGCAGTTTCCAAAGTCAACAGATGTGAACCATTTGAGGATGGATTGCAGACGCACTCGTACTCTTTCACATGTGTAATGCAAGAAGAGCAACACGGCGGCACACGGGGGGATATGAAAGCACATTACTAGTTCATTGATACAAATCTTCTACCCACACTCACATGCACACACACTTCCATTAGCCACAATTGTTTTTCATCCCATTTATAGAGTTAGTGTCAGTTTTATCCCTAAATAATTATCTTTTCACTTGATGAAAGTGGCATTTTACTCTTTGGAAATGGCTGAAAGAATGAAAACACAACAACACATGCACTGGATTCATCACAGCAGTATGACATTCCCACTAATTATGCAGCTGAGAATGAGCAAAGCAACAATAAACCTTAATTCTCTTTGGCATTTAGAGTTTGCCATTTGGAACCACTGAAATGTTGAGAAAACAAAGTGAGTGGTCTTCTGGAGCAAGGTTAATATGCTCAAGAGCCTTTACTGTTACAATATGTGTACTGTTCAGAAATCTGGTAAATTGTGATGTTTCTTCACATCAAGCTTACAGTGAAGAGCAGCAATACAAATGTCACCCATCTTTTTTACAGTTATATCAAAATAGCAACAAGGTGAGATGTTGCTGAGATGGAAAATAATTTATTTTCATTCTTACTCTGAAAAAGAAGATGTTCAGCATATAAAAATAACACTTGCTGCTGTATTACACATATAAAGAAAACAATATTTCAAATGCATTTGTTGAGCAAATACATTTAAATATATATAATGTGCTACTAATGACATCTTGACTAACTTGAAAGAAAAAAGACAAATAAATGTATACATTAAAAAAAGAGTAAGCAGTTGTTTGACAATAAATGGCTTCAGCCAACCATGAGTGAAAAAAGTTATTGTGTTATTATTAATATTCACTGAAAAATGGCCAAAAATAACTAAATAAATAAATAAAATAAAAATTCTGCAAGGGTATGTAAACCTTTGTGCACAACTGTATGTGTATATGTGCAATGACAATAAAGGCTCTCACTCCTGTTCTTGTGTTCTGAAAATAACAACTGAATTAAAGAAGCCTGTGAATAGCTGTCAACACATAAATATAGAACGCAATGCTAAACTACCCTCGGCCGTATGAGCAAAAACATAGGAAAGTCAATATACAGTTTAGTTTGGCCAACTCTTGCAGTAGCACCAATATACTGCCCTGCTGGACAAACCTCAACATAAAATGTGACCTTTTGATCCTGAAAGTAGGACAAGGTCAGCTACCTTCAATGTCCTGTAAGCAGTGGTGGGCACAGCTAACCACAAAGTTAGCTTCAATAACTGTTAATCTGCTAAGTGAAAAATTAACTTTTATGAAGGTGAATATAATGATAAACCCCTAAAAACTTTAGCGGAAGTTACAGATAGAAGCTAAACTGATAACTTTCAGTGTTGACTTCAGTACACTAGCAGCTACTGACACAAGTCAGCACTTCTGTCACAGATCAGCCTTCTCTCAGCAAAAGAGACTTGTTGACCAGAAAGAAAGGGAGAGGAAGAAAAAAAAAGAATTTATTTTCCACACCATACAAACCAGCTGGCATATTACTGCAGTCATGCACAGGCAGACAGTTTTGACTTATGATTAAAATTTTAAATAAATTCCGGACAAGTTATTGGAATTAACATCACGTCAGTCATCTTACAAAGTGAAAATATCAGCTATATGTTTTAGTTTTAAAGTAATGCACTAATTTTGAAAGTTTTAGCTTTTAGACACACATGCCACAATGCATTATGGGAACATTAGTTTCCTGACATCAGGCTGCTTTTCCTATCCTCTTGTCAATCTCAGCATCAAGGGAGAGGTTATCTGTGATGGTGGATCCAAGGTACGTGAACTGGTGAACAGCACTGAGCTCATAGTCATCGATGGTAATGGATGGTGGTGCAGGTGTGTCTTTGCCCAGGAAGTTGGTCTTCTTCAGACAGATAGCGCAAAGTCCTTGCAGACCTGGGAGAAGTGGTACATCAGCAGCTGCAGTTTCCACTGGGTGTGTCACCACTGCATCATCATAAGGGAACAGCATATCTCTGATGAGGGCTTAATGAACCTTTGTCCTCGCTTTTAGGTGGGCAAGATTAAAGAGCCTGCCATCTGATCTGGTCCACAGATAGATTCCCTCTTGTGCTTTGCTAAATGCGTGCCTCAAGAGGAGTGCAAAGAAGATCCCAAAGAGAGTTAGGGTGAGCATGCAGCCTTGTTTGACCCCGCTGCATATGCTGAAGGGCTCTGAGAGGTTGCTGTTGAACTGCAAAGACCCCTTCATGTTGGAATGGAAGGACTCGATTAAGCTGTGCATCTTGGAGAACAGCCAATCTTTCTGACAGCCTTGAAAAGACCCATCTCTGCTGACAAGGTTGAAGGCCTTGGTAAGGTCGATGAATGCAACGTACAGGGGCATCTGTTGCTCTCGACACTTCTCTTGGAGTTGACAAAGTGAGAAAACCATGTCTACCATGGACCTTTCAGCTTGAAAGCCACACTGTGATTCTGGGTAGCCAGCCTCTGCAGTCAGATCAGGAGGACCCGAGTTTGGCCTTGTCTATGATGCTGAGTAGTAAGATGCCTCTATAGTTGTTACAGTCTCTCCTCTCACCCTTTTTTTGTAGAGGGTAACAATCTTGCTATCTCTCATGTCCTGTGGCACAACTACCTCTCTCCAGCACTGGCAGAGGACCTCGTGCAGAGGCTGCAGTAGAGTAGTTTTGCAGTGCTTGATGAGGTCTCGGGGAATACTGTCACTGCCTTGTGCTTTTCCTGTTGCCAAACTGCCAATGGGTTAAACTGTTAAACCCAAAAAGCGAATGCTTAGACCAAAAAGTGAATGCTTAGACCAATCGCCTCAGCAGGTGATTTCATTAATGACCAGGTGTCTCAGCAGGTGATTTCATTGACAACCAGGTGTTTATGTTCAGAGCAGAAGCTCATCAGCAACCCACCTGCTGAGGTGATTGGTTACATGGAAAACCTGCAGTGTCTCGGCCCTCAATGCCCACCCCTGGCTTAGACTAAAACCTCAAATCCAAAATGTATTGTAACAATAGCTAAAACACAATGTGACAATACCTTAAATACATTTTCTGCTTTGCATTTTGCTTATAATTATTCAACACAGTTGTTGCAGAACATTACACACAGGTCCCTACCTTAGACATTGAACTCAAAGATAAAATACCTTGTTATCATCGGGAAAACACTTTTAGTCAAAATGCAAAACCCATCTTGTAATTGGAAACATCTGAAAACACTCACACAGAAAACTCACCACCAATCAGTGTGACCTTTGGCACTATAAATATACTCAGGTAAGACATGTTGTCTAATCTGCAATCATGGAGACGGTAAGACCCAGAGAAAGACGCAGAGGACAAGGAAGACAAAGACAGATATGTGGACAAGGACAAAGACAAAGAAGAGCAAGAAGGAGAAATGTTTCAGATGAAATTCAAGCTACTTTGATGACCATGCACTCAACCATGGCCTCACACTGAGGGAAGCTGGACAAAGGGTTGACCCAAACCTCAACCACTACACAGTGGATAGTACTGTCCAGGGCAATGTTATTCTGACACTGGTGTGTTTTATTGTGAATGGGTGAATGCGAGGTATCACTGTAAAGTGCTTTGAGCTTCTGATATAGATGGAAAACTGCTATATAAATGCAGTCCATTTACGATTCTGATGTTACCGCACCATGTATGTAAACTGCAGTATGGCAGTACTGTAAACACTTGTTTTCATTGTTTTCATTTGTGTTCTGTCTTTCTTTAGGTATTTCTATTTCTTTGTTAAACAAACAAAAAACAAAATGGAAGTAATACTTTTGTTGCTAAATACTGTATCTTTCAGCTCTTGTTTGAGAAAAATTCAATAAAAATATATTGATTTCAGTGTTTTGTGTAAAACACATCAGTGTGTTGCTGTTGATTTGAAAGTGTTTCAAAATGGTGCATGTGTGTATCATTTTGTTACTAGAATGACAAAACACACGTTGCAACGGTTTGGTGCACATGGGAACAGTGCGAGCAGCAGTGTGATGTGTAACCACATCGCGCAGCTGCTGTGAAAAAATAAAAAAATACATGTCACCCACAGGATTCGAACTAGTTCTGATTGCCAGTCAGAAACTTTACCAGTGAGCTACCATTGCTGGCCTGTGAAAGGTGCAGGAAAATGTCTGATATCAGGGAGAACATGGGTGTATTTTAAACAAAGGAAAATCACACACCATATAAAAACATTGCATTATACTGACTCCCTCTTATCAAGCGGGCAATGCAAATATGATCCATCTGTTCCTCTGTAGATGACCCATGGTCACAGATGTACAGTCATGAAATGACATGAATGAAAAGCAGTTCGCTCATCTCATCATGTCCACATCTGCTGGAGCGTGTCCAACCAGCCCGCGTGCATGTCCTGCCCGACGTGCGTGGCTTGTAAATGGCATGCCGCAGGACTGGCACGGCATCACGTGGAACAGAGCTCACATGGGTGACATGACAGTTAGTTCACTCGCTGCATGCTATGATCTGATGGTCCGTTTCAACCTGGGGTAGCCTGTCAATGTGCTGCAGTGTGTGTGTGCACTCGCTGCAGCTCTTCACCACAGTGATATATGTTTTTATTTATGTCCACGTGATGACAGCAAGTTGGCACATGAGTGTCACAGTGGGTAGTTGTTAGTCAGTGTCCGTCCAAACACAGTACGTGTTGTCCAGCTGGGATGTCCAGAATGACGGATCTTCACGGCCGCTTCTGTTGCCAGCCACACCTCCTGTCAGTTCAGCGCACAGACCAAAGCCACACTCATGGGGCACTTAGACAAATTTCACTGCTAGCATGACAGTGATCATCTGCTGATTGTTGTCATGTTAACTGTGCGAATGGCCACACATTTGGGTTTGGGTTTGGGTTTGATGGGCGGGCACACTCTGTCTTTCAGCCACTGGTGTGCACAAATAGTTGCACGAGGCCTTAGAAGCAGCTATAACTTTACACGTTTTGCATATGATTCCTGCTTCATGCGCACTTTATGCGCAAATAGACTAAATTCGCACTATGTGTGAAGGGGCCCTTACAGTAATCTAATCACTGAGAGGTAGAATTACACCAGTTACACCAGCAGTGTGTAACTAGTTCAAACAGAATTAAGCCTTATGGACTGTGTGTTTCACATGGTAACATAATGTGTTTTTTATAAATGTGCAACTCTTTTCTACTCTCCTATTTTACTCTTCCTTTTTAGATATTTAGATATACCTTTGTATACTGGCATAGTTCCACCTTAGAATTGGAATATAATATATAAGATATACCTTACTGAATTTTCATATAGTTTTTACAAGAGTGCTTAATTTGCACAGGATCTGAGGTGTTCTGCATATTGTGTATGTGGTTGTGTTAATTGTGCTAAAAAACTCATTTTTTTTATTTTTTAGTAGAGTAGAAGAGCATGGCTGAGAATTATGGAACGCTTGTTTAGACTTGGTTATCCGATCCAGAAGCAAATGCTTTGGTCTGTGATAAAGATTATACGTAAAGTGACATCAGTGTGAGAATTCACAGCACTGTTAATGACATGTAGATATTAAATGTTTCAAACGGAATATTATCTAAGGAGTTCACATGTAAAATCTTGATAAAGAGTTTCTCATATCCAAAAACATATATTTAGACACATATAAAATGTCTCTATCCTTTCCAGAAACAAACATATGTGCATGTAACGTACAATATGGTGGCGATCTTGCTGCTAGGTGGATTTTAGGGGACATTTAGTATGTGTTTCTACACATTTTTGTGAGCCTATCCTGAAAATTCCCACTTGTTCTGCAAAATTTCCATTATTTGGCCATTTTCGATCACATGCTGTTGGATAAGAAATCAGAAGGAAGTCATGTTCAGAGCCCGCAGGGTTTGCATCAACCCTTTGATTCCTTTAATGTGTATTGAAAATTAATACAATTACCAAAATTTCTGTCATGTACCATGTACACTGAACAGTAATATACAACCCCTGGCAAAAATTATGGAATCACCGGCCTCGGAGGATGTTCATTCAGTTGTTTAATTTTGTAAAAAATAAAGCAGATCACAGACATGACACAAAACTAAAGTCATTTCAAATGGCAACTTTCTGGCTTTAAGAAACACTATAAGAAATCAGGAAAAAAAATTGTGGCAGTCAGTAACGGTTACTTTTTTAGACCAAGCAGAGGGAAAAAAATATGGACTCACTCAATTCTGAGGAATAAATTATGGAATCACCCTGTAAATTTTCATCCCCAAAACTAACACCTCCATCAAATCAGATCTGCTCGTTAGTCTGCATCTAAAAAGGAGTGATCACACCTTGGAGAGCTGTTGCACCAAGTGGACTGACATGAATCATGGCTCCAACACGCGAGATGTCAATTGAAACAAAGGAGAGGATTATCAAACTCTTAAAAGAGGGTAAATCATCACGCAATGTTGCAAAAGATGTTGGTTGTTCACAGTCAGATGTGTCTAAACTCTGGACCAAATACAAACAACATGGGAAAGTTGTTAAAGGCAAACATACTGGTAGACCAAGGAAGACATCAAAGCGTCAAGACAGAAAACTTAAAGCAATATGTCTCAAAAATCGAAAATGCACAACAAAACAAATGAGGAACGAATGGGAAGAAACTGGAGTCAACGTCTGTGACCGAACTGTAAGAAACCGCCTAAAGGAAATGGGATTTACATACAGAAAAGCTAAATGAAAGCCATTATTAACACCTAAACAGAAAAAAACAAGGTTACAATGGGCTAAGGAAAAGCAATCGTGGACTGTGGATGACTGGATGAAAGTCATATTCAGTGATGAATCTCGAATCTGCATTGGGCAAGGTGATGATGCTGGAACTTTTGTTTGGTGCTGTTCCAATGAGACTTATAAAGATGACTGCCTGAAGAGAACATGTAATTTTCCACAGTCATTGATGATATGGGGCTGTATGTCAGGTAAAGGCACTGGGGAGATGGCTGTCATTACATCATCAATAAATGCACAAGTTTACATTGATATTTTGGACACTTTTCTTATCCCATCAATTGAAAGGATGTTTGGGGATGATGAAATCATTTCTCAAGATGATAATGCATCTTGCCATAGAGCAAAAACTGTGAAAACATTCCTTGCAAAAAGACAGATAGGGTCAAAGTCATGGCCTGCAAATATTCCAGATCTTAATCCAACTGAAAATCTTTGGTGGAAGTTGAAGAAAATGGTCCATGACAAGGCTCCAACCTGCAAAGCTGATCTGGCAACAGCAATCAGAGAAAGTTGGAGCCAGATTGATGAAGAGTACTGTTTGTCACTCATTAAGTCCATGCCTCAGAGACTGCAAGCTATTATAAAAGCCAGAGGTGGTGCAACAAAATACTAGTGATGTGTTGGAGCGTTCTTTTGTTTTTCATGACTCCATAATTGTTTCCTCAGAATTGAGTGAGTCCATATTTTTTTCCCTCTGCTTGGTCTGAAAAAGTAACCGTTACTGACTGCCACAATTTTTTTTCTTGATTTCTTATAGTGTTTCTTAAAGACAGAAAGTTGCCATTTGAAATGACTTTAGTTTTGTGTCATGTCTGTGATCTGCTTTTTTTTCTACAAAATTAAACAACTGAATGAACATCCTCCGAGGCCGGTGATTCCATAATTTTTGCCAGGGGTTGTAAATGCAATATTTTTGCTTTTCTTCCCATTTGTCATGAGCTGAACTCAAAGATCTAAAACATTTTCTATATACACAAAAGACCTATTTCTCTCAAATATTGTTCACAAATCTGTCTAAATCTGTGTTACTGAGCACTTCTCCTTTGTAGAGATAATCCATCCCACCCTACAGGTGTAGCATATCAAGATGCTGATTAGACAGCATGATTATTGCACAGGGGTGCCTTAGGTTGGCCACAATAAAAAGCCACTCTGTAATGTACAGTTTTGCGTTATTGGGGGGGGGGGTGTCTCGGGGGGGCGGGTGTGACCACCATTTGCCTCACGCAGTACAACACCTCCTTCATATAGCGTTGATTAGCAGCCAGACGCCACTGAATGTGAGCATTTGCCCACTGAAGTCGGTTATGATGGGAAACTGCAGTCAAATTGAGACGCTGTTGAGGATGACGAGCATGCAGATGAGCTTCCCTGAGATGGTTTCTGACAGTTTTCTGCAGAAATTCTTTGGTCCTGTAAACCAATTGTTGCAGCAGCTGTCCGGGTGGCTGGTTTCAGATGATCATCGAGGTGAAAGTGCTGGATGTGGAGGTCCTGGGCTGGTGTGGTTACACATGGTCTGCGATTATGAGGCAGGTTGGACATACTGCCAAATTCTCTGAAACATCTTTGGAGACAGCTTATGGTAGAGAAATTAATATTCAATTAATAGAGAACAGCTCTGGTGGACATTCCTGCAGTCAGCATGCCAATTTCACACTCTCTCAAAACTTGCGACATCTGTGGCATTGTGCTGTATAATAAAGCTGAATAATTCAGAGTGGCCTTTTATTGTGGCCAGCCTAAGGCACATCTGTGCAATAATCATGCTGTCTAATCAGAATCAGGGTGACGGTGGACAAGTCCCTCAGGGTGTGGTCGCCCCTACCCTTTGTGATCCAAAGATCCAGCTTGCCTTGCTGGTAGCACCTGGTAAAGCCCTGTGCTCAGGGTTATGAGCGATGGCCACTGGCAGATCTGGCAGGAAACTGGTAGTAAAGGCAGAAGAACTACGACCTCAGGAGCCAACGGCTGTTTGCAGGTGGAGGAGCTCCTGGGAAGAGATGTGGTTATTCGCTTTTTGGGTTTAACAGTTGGCAAAAACTGTAATTATAGCCCTGTGGTCAATGATATTTCTGCCTCTCCTTCTTGCTTTACTGAGATTGAACTCTGCCTCATCTATGTACATGAATTCATGCGGGATTTCCTTAGTATCCATCTGTAAAACTCTCTGAAATACAGTGAAAGACAAGATTGTGTAGTTCAGCATAGGTCTAGTATACAGTAAATTTACACGGAAAAATGGTTACGTGTGCAGTCTGTAACATCACAATGCTAAAGTGAACAATACATACCTCCACATATTCATCCTGCAGCTGTTTGGTCTTCTCTGAATTCCGCTCAAAAGGCACTTGATAAAGTTTTCATTTGAACTTGATGTCTTTTCAGGATACGTGCCAGTGTTGTTAGAGAGACCTGATGGGCATTATTGAAAATGGCCTTGTCACCAATAATGTTGGCTTGAAGATCTCTGAGACTGATGGCATTATTGGCCAAAACCATGCTTATGCTCTTGTTCTGGTGTGAATATGGACCCCCTTCATCCTTGTCATTCTCGGCCCTCAATCCTAAATACAAGGTCTATTGGAAAAGTATCCGATCTTATTATTTTTTTAAAAAACCATATAGATTTGAATCACGTGTGATTACATCAGCCAAGCTTGAACCCTCGTGGGCATGCGAGAGTTTTTTCACGCCTGTCGGTGACGTAATTCGCCTGTGAGCACGCCTTGTGGGAGGAGTGCTCCAGCCCCCTCGTCAGAATTCCTTTGTCTGAGAAGCTGCTGAGAGACTGGCGCTGTGCTTCATTAAAATTTTTTCCAAAACTGTGAGGCACATCCGAGTGGACACAGGAAAAACACCTCCATTGGAAGCCTTAAGGACAAGTTGGAACATGCCCTGCTGTTAAACAATTTCTCAGATACTCACGCAATTGAAAGCCACCAAAAGCCACCTGGATTTTACAAATGGTTATCAACACAGAGGTGTTTTTCCTGTGGCGGGCGCGCTGCACCGGCTGCGAGCTGATGCGCCAATCCGTCCGCACGTCTTTCATTAAAAAAATCTCCTTTAACAGTGGAATGTCCAGATAAACTGCTGATTCCGACCTCTTCTGAAAGTTCTCTGTTCTCTCACAACGTCCTGGGTCAACAGAGGCTTAAACTGGGAGGTTTTCAGCTTGAAACAGGATGATGACGTCGCCTCGGAGCGCTGCGCGACGTCCCGCTCCGTGGGAAGTCCTTACAGCGATAGAAACAATCCAAAATCTCTCATCAGCCGTTAAAATTTTCACCGAAATCCAGCTTAATTTGTCGAATGGTATCCATTCGGATGTGCCTCACAGTTTTTGAAAAAATTTTGACGAAGTACAGCGCCAGTCTCTCAGCAACTTCTCAGACAATGAAAATCCGACGAGGGGGCTGGACCAACCCTCCCACAAGGCGTGCTTACAGGCGAATGACGTCACCGACAGGCGTGGAAAAACTCACGCATGCGCATGAAGGTTCAAGCTTGGCTGACATAAAAACATATGAATCAAATCCATAAAAAAAATAAAACGGTCGGTTTCTTTTCTAATAGACCTCGTCTTTATATATATATATATATATATATGTAAACACATGTAAGCTACTGTAAAATGACACGGGAAGGGGTATCAAAAGTGCTGATATGGTGCATATAACACAGCAAGCCTCTGATTATTTTAACTGTTGACAGATTTGCCTATTTTCTTGTTGAAATGTCCTATGACAGATGCCACTGTAAATCTGCTAAGATTTGGCTGAACTCTTACTCCAACCTCCCTCAACACCGCCTTTAAATCAGGGGATAGGGCCCTGTACAGTGCGGCCAGGTCCGATCTCAAAAGAGGCATCAGAGAGGCCAAGGCTGCCTACAAGGAAAACATAGAGGACCACTTCACTGTAAATGACCCCAGAAGGATGTGGCAGGGAATAAATCATATAACCAACTACAGAAGCAGCAACCCAGGAAATGCTAGGTCTGACGCCTTGCTGGCAGAGGAGCTGAACCGCTTCTTTGTCCGCTTTGAAGCAGACAGACCAGCAGCAACTCCACACCCACCACCCTCCAGCAATAGCACGCTAATACTTCAGGAACATGAAGTGAGATATGTGCTGAAGGCGGTGAACCCCAAGAAGGCGGCCGGCCCAGATGGTGTACCTGGAAAGGTACTGAAAGCGTGTGCTGACCAACTGGCTGGAGTTTTCACCTGCATCTTCAACCTGTCCTTGTCGCAGGCCACCATTCCACCCTGCCTCAAATCCTCCACCATCATTCCAGTCCCTAAGAAGTCAGCAGTGGAGAGCATAAATGACTACAGGCCTGTTGCACTTACACCTCTGGTCATAAAATGCTTTGAAAGACTGGTCTCTCAGCACATCAGAGCCTGTCTGCCTCCCACTCTGGACCCCCACCAGTTTGCCTACAGGGCAAACTGCTCCACAGAGGACCCATCACCACAGTGCTCCACACAGGGGATCTATGTGAGGATGCTCTTCTTGGACTTCAGCTCAGCCTTCAACCACATCATCCTGGAGATCCTGGTCCAGAACCTGACACATCTGGGCATCTCCATCCCCATCTGCCAGTGGATCAAGGACTTCCTCACAAACCGCCCACAGTCCGTGAAACGTGGCCCCTACCATTCCGCCACCATCACACTCAGCACCGGTTCCCCTCAAGGCTGTGTACTGAGCCTCCTCCTGTTCACCCTTTACATGCACAACTGCTCTCCAACTCATCCCACAAACACCATCAAAAAGTTTGCAGATGACACCATCATGGTTGGGATCATCTCAGGAGGGGATGAGTCTGATTACTAGATGAGGTCAATCGACTGACAGCATGGTGTTCAGCTAACAACCTGCCACTGAACACCACAAAAACAAAAGAAATAATCCTGGACTTCAGGAAGAACAGGGCTGACCCAGCCCTGCTCTACATCCAAGGGGACTGTGTGGAAAGGGTCAGCTCCATCAGGTTCCTGGGACTGCAGCTCTCTGACAGCCTCTCCTGGACTGCCAACACCACAGTGGTGGTGAAGAAAGCCCAGCAGCGACTCCACTTCCTGAGGGTGCTCAAACAATCTGGAGGAGAAGCTGCTGGTATTGTTCTACAGAGCCACCATCGAGAGCATCCTGACGTACTGTATCACAGCGTGGTACGGTGGGGTGCTCAGCAGCAGACAGAAGAGCGCTGCAGAGGGTGATTAAAACGGCCCAGGGGATCACTGGTTGCTCTCTGCCCAGCCTGGAAGACATTGCCAGCTCTCGCTACCTCAGCAGAGGTGCCAGCTTCAGCAAAGACACATCCTACCCCAAGCAACCACCTATTTGACCTACTATCCTCCGGCTGATGGTATAGGTCAATCAAAACTAGGACAAACAGACTCAGGGACAGCTTTCTCCCCAGAGCGATCACTGCACTGAACAAAAACAAATCACTCTAATCCGCACCTTCAAGTTTCTTGTGCAATATGTGTAAACCATGTTCAATATGATTCCACAGTTGTATATAATTCTCGTTTTACATTACTTAGTCCACATTTCATTTTATTTTATTTTATCTTACCTTATGTTTATATTAGTTGTACATATACTCTGAATAATTTACTGTTAGATTTCACTATCATTTATTTGACTAAAAATTACTCACACCACGGAAAGCACCTTTATGGAGTTCAACTCAAATCTCGTTGTAATGCAAATTACAATGACAATAAAGGCGATTCTGATTCTGATTCTGATGACATGATCAACTAGTGTTGCACTAATTTCATTTGACAAATTTGGTTCTCTTCTTCTTTGAGGACGTTCTCCTCCTGTTTCAGGTCTTACTCTTACTTGACCTCGACCTCTACCTCCTGCTGATCCTCCACAGATTCCCCCTCTCACCGTTACCCTTCCTCCTCTGACTTCTTCCACTTTGGTGGAAATCAGGTGCGAGTTCACCTGCTGCCTTTTTGTAGTTCTCAAAGCTGATTGGTGTGATGATTTGTCAGTCAGTGCTTTGGAATCACAAGGAAGAGACATCATGATATGCTTCTGTGTCTAATGTATACAGGTCTGCTCAGTGCTTTGCAAATCACAGTGTGTATTGTTCTGCAAAAAGTGTGAGGCTGACTTTGTTGTTAATAGTGGTAAAAAATCTGCTTTAATGTTTAGCTCCTTGAGTGCAAGAAGTTGATAATTATGTAATTATTTTGTTTTTAGTGTTTATGCAATCCTAACAAACTGTAATTATTACGTATTAATAATACCATGACATATGGTTACGTGGCACTTTGACATTTGGTAAATTGTGTCCAAAATTTAACCACTTTATCAGTGACAAACACACAGCTGTGTTTAATCAATATGGGGAAAATTCACTAAAGGTCAAAAGCCAGGTCAATAATAGATAGATGACATCATACTTAAATAACAGTCCTGCATGTCACTGCACACAGGCAGAGCACGTCGGCAAACTTTGGCTGATTTCTATTACGAGCATCTATTGAAGGCCTTTATTTCTCCTCTGTGCCTCTGATGAGTGCTGCTCTTTATTCCACAGGAATACTAACAAACAGATCCCATCCCCGGCATGCTTGAATCCAAGGTCAAGGTCTAATTAAGGAACCATTTCGAATAAACCACTGACTCAAACATTGATCACATCAGGCCTCAAAGTGCCTGCTAATGGATTTGATCCATATGGTGATAAACCCCCAAGGCTGCGCAGGGGAAAGGCATGTGCATGGGAGGTGGGGGTCAAAGGTGCTGAAGATCTCTATGGAGTATTTCTGAGAGCAGATGAAGAGATTTGTAAAAGCTTCTGTTGATCTGAGCTAATGCGGAAGAATTAGTACAGAACCTCAGGCAACCGAACAGCTGTTCAGAGTTTTGATGAAACCAACACCACAGATTCAAATGCTTTTTTCTTTTCTTTTTTGCCACTTTTATGAAGCTGTGTGTATCCATGATTGTTTCATACACACATTCATTGTTGTAGAAATTTTATGGACCAAACCAACCTGAACATTGTTTCATCTTAAAGCCAAGATGATCATACATTAGAACAACTCTTACAAACCTTCTCACAAGCTGGCACATTATAATTCAAAATATATTGGAATGATCACTGAGTGCCTTCTCAAGCACTCAATAAAAATTTGTACAAAAACATAACGGTTTTTGACAAAAGACGCACATCTCACACAGCTGTATTATACAAAGTTCACAGCTTCTCTCTTAACCCTTATGGGGTCTTCGGGTCTGTGGGACCCTTTTACAGTTTTTAGGTTAAGATAAATGCGACAAAAAAGTATTTTTTCAAACTAAGATTCACTGGCCTTGGTTCAGTTGCTGTGAGGAACATAAATCAGAAAACATTTTCAATGATGCACCCCCATATACCCCCCTCCCCTTTCACATTTATATTACATACAGGGTCTTTGGATCCACTGGACCCGGGCTAGTGAAAGTGTGGAAATCATCGGTCCTGTACACCCTCATTTTCACTTTCTGCTTTCTGGGGGGAGACTAATAAAAAGACACTTTGACTTAGACTTTTGACTTTGTTCAGGCTGCCTTACAGTTGATACTGGAAGAGACAGAGGGCTTTGATGGTGATGCAGAGGAAGAAAAACATATGCAATAAACACATAGTGAAGCTCTGCCCCTCATGTGTTCTATAGTCTGGTATGAAAATGGCCGAGTTCAATGGGGCTAATGAGTTGTTCAGACAGATTTTATGTGTAAACTGACCTGAGTAGGTTGAATTTCTAACGGAATTCAAATAAATAAAACATTATAGTTTTGGAAAAATTTGTTTTATTTGTTTATTTGTTACTTTCTAGTTATCCCTGTTTTATGACGCATATCCTTATTTTATTACATTTTAATTGAAAAATAAACAAAAACGAGTGGCTTTTCTATTCATGAATGTGATTTAACAAAGGTAAAGGGAATAAATTTAACATATGAGGTCTATTAGAAAAGTATCCGACCTTATTATTTTTTTTCAAAAACCATATGGATTTGATTCATATGTTTTTACGTCAGCCAAGCTTGAACCTTCGTGCGCATGCGTGAGTTTTTCCACGCCTGTCGGTTGCGTCATTCACCTGTGAGCACGCCTTGTGGGAGGAGTGGTCCAGCCCCCTCGTCGGATTTTCATTGTCAGGAAATGGCGGAATGATTTGGGCTTTTTTTCCATCAGAATTTTTTTCAGAAACTGTTAGAGACAAGCAACTGGAAACCATTTGAAAAATTTATCTGGCTTTCGGTGAAAATTTTACAAGCTTCACAGAGAATAAGGACTGTTACTACAGCTTTAAGGATGCCCCACAATGGCGCATGGCGCACCGCGCTCCGAGCCGCCATCGAGAGGCAGAAAACAACACATCATTTCTAAACGGATGGCTGTGTGGAGCTGGGACCATTGTGTGCAATTTTTCTGGTTATCACAAGAGCTGGACATCAGCCATTTTCCGGCAAATTTCACTTTTAACAAGAGATTTTGTCATGGAAAGCTGTGCGGAGGCTTTGCGCATCAGGACCGATTCGCTGATCGAGCGAGACAAAGGAACACCTCCGTTTCGGAGTGCCAGGGGACAAGTTGGGACATGCTGAGCTCTCCACAATTTCTCTTATACTCACTGGGCTGGTAAGCATTGAAAGCCGAGATAGGCATGTCCCAACTTGTCCCCTGGCACTCCGAAACGGAGGTGTTCCTTTTTGTTTATATTACTTGCAATTGGGATGAAGTAAACATCTGCTGAGTATTTTAACAAAAAGGTTATGCTGAATTAAATACCCCAAAATGCAATGGGTCCATTGTATCCAGCTGAAAAAAAAAGACCCTATAAGGGTTAAATCCATCCCATTTTCAAAAGTATGAACTTACCAAGTTAGAGTCAGTCAGGTCAGTTGGATGTGCTGGGTTTGACCCACTGTATATAAAGTTGGTTGCTCTCACTGCACCCATTACGGGAATGTTTAAGCTGTCATTTCAAGTCTCTGTGTCCACCCCTGGACATGTGCCAGGATTCATCCCCTCTTCAAACGGAGGCTCTAGCTAAGATCCAAATTGCCACAAACCAGTTTCAATTCTGCCATCCATGGCAAAAGATGTGGAGAAACGGGTTCATTATACAAATAATGAATGTTTATGAGTGCAATGGAAAGAATATTTCATGAGGTGAAAGATGAAATGTTCCCTTGCATGAATAAAAAACATTCATGATTTGTGTTATATAATACCTAAGGGCCCCGTCACGCAGAACAAGAATCAAGTCGACCCAGGTGGAATGTAAAAAATAACCCCAAAAGTCATGTCACATCTGGGAGGGAATAAGGATTACAGAAGACAGCTGTCCGACCACACAGACTGTGTTTCGACTCGCCCCAAATGATTTGTCCACACACTGTGTGCATTATGTCTCCGAACACAGTACAAATGTTCGTGTAATGCATTAGGATTACCTAGACAGCTGTCAGAATGCAGTGAGATTATGACGAATGCCCTTACATTACCGTACGAGTGAGGTCCGATTGCTGGTGGAGGAAATGTATTCCAGCAGCATTCGCGCTGCACTCGTGGTGCGTTCAGAAAACAGTCAGGACATTCGGCACATAGTGGATCATGTCGAACTGTCCCAAGAATGTGATCAGTTTGCTATGAATGCCATTTCCATGCCGTATGAATATTTAGATTGCAATCAGACTGCGGTATGACTGCACTCCGACTGCCGTTCCATATATTTCCACCTCGACTGCACATCAACTGTGTTGTACATGTGCAAAACATTCAGGGCGGCCACAGGAAGTTGGCTGACTGTTTAGGCTGCTCTCAGACTGCTGTCGAACATCCTTGAATGCACCATGACTCTTCCGGAATGTGGGTCGAATCTTCAATCAAGCAGCATTCTGGCTCATTTGGACTCTAGTGTGACAGAGGTATAAAATAGATCCTTCTCATTCAATTGCAAGGAATTTAGGGATTCCATCATCTACAGTGCATAATATAATCAGAAAACACGTCAGAAAACCACTGTCAGTTAACACAGTTTGTCGCTGCATCTACAAGTGCAAGTTAAAACTCTATCATGCAAAGCGAAAGCCATACATCAACAACATCCAGAAACGCCATCGCCTTCTCTGGGCCTGAGCTCATTTGAAATGGACAGACACAAAGTGAAAAATTGTGCTGTGGTCTGATGAGTCCACGTTTCAAATTGTTTTTGGAAATCATGGACGTTGTGTCCTCCGGACAAAAGAGGAAAAAGACCATTCAGATTGTTACCAGTGCAAAGTTCAAAAGCCAGCACCTGTGATGGTATGGGGGTGTGTTACTGCCCATGGCATGGGCAACTTACACATCTGTGATGGCACCATCAATGCTGAAAGGCACATCCAGGTTTTGGAGCAACACATGCTGCTATCCAAGCAACGTCTTTTTTGGGGACATCCCTGCTTTTTTCAGCAAGACAATTCCATGCCACATTCTGCATCTGTTACAACAGTGTGGCTTCGAAGTAAAGAATGCGGGTTCTAGACTGGCCTGCCTGCAGTCCAGACCTATCACCCATTAAAAATGTGTGGCACATTATAAAGCGCAAAATTTGACAACGGAGACCCCGGACTGTTGAACAACTGAAGTTGTACATCAAGCAAGAATGGGAAAGAATTCCACCTACAAAGTTTCAACAATTTCAAAAATATCAAAATTGTCTCTGTTTTCCTCAGTCGAGCTAGAGATATCCTGGTGTAATTTCTCCCTGTTCTTTATGTAATACAACTGCCCCTTACCAAGAACCAAAACCTTATATTCCTCACTATGAATTTATTGAAAGTCACATTGAAAATCAGGTCTGGGTCTCTACAGATGGACTCCATCTTGTGAAAAGACCACAAACATGCCTGACACAATACATTTATACAATGTGGTCGTTACAGTGGGTGTGGTCTAGTCTATATGTTGTGTTTGGTTTGTAATTTCTTTTTATTCTACTGTGTTTTACATTTTTATTGTGCTTTTCTTGCTTTTAATTTTGATTTTAGATTAATTTGTGTTGTTGTGCCTTGGGGCGACTTTGTCATGAGTTGGCGCTATATAAATTAATAAATTGAATTGAAATTAAAATTGAATTGGCTCTTACAGACAGGGGAACCATCCAGCTTGTTCAAATCATTGTCTGTCACCAAAACAAACACCGCCACGTTTGTTTTTAAGCTAAGCACATCACTGAGAGCATGAGCACGCAGTGGTTGCAGCGTGCAATGGTACAAAATATATGGAACCAAAATTGCACAGTAAATAGAACCAAATTTACATGGCAAACGGAACAAAAAAGCAAATGGGATGAATAATCAATATCATGTGAGATACAAGGACAAACCACCAATCAAATGGCAAGGATCTATTTATGAAACCTGTGTTGAAATAGATTGTATATTGATATTTGCCAGGGCAAAACCTTGTAACTCACTTCCAGCCAAAAATAACTTTATAGCCAGCTTCTTAGAATTGTGAACCAGAGTAGCCATTTATTATGCAGCTATCTCTTCTTCAAGAATACACTCTATTTTAATATTCATGAACGGTTTTCTTCTGGTCATGTTCATATTGTTTTCTCAATACTAATTCAAAGTGAGTTACTAGGTTCTGCATTTGGACAAGAGATTGGCTGCAAATAATGTAGAAAACAATCCTGGGAAGACACCTCATTACCGCTCAAGCCTCCTACACATTTCCAACAACAGTTCTTATTTAAGATCCAGCAGTTTTATTCTACTCACTATTCCAAATGTTTCTACTGTTTTTGGCTGTCTTTGCTTTTGTTTTGCTGTTGCAAATGATTGGAATGCACCACAAAATACACAAACACTTAGAGCTTTCTTACCACAGAGCACGTTCAAATCAAATTTTCAGTCAGATCAGACTGTTGTAGCTGCCAGCCATCTCTCTTTTTGATCCATTCCTGAAAGCATAGTCAGGAAAACACATTTTGTGTCAATTTACACGTACTGGCACTCGTCGCTTTTATTTTTTCTGTCATACTAAAAGAATGTTATATTGTATGAGGCTGTGCTGATGGATTTTATGTGGACAGTTTATATGCTTTTGTCAGTGCATGTCATGTTTAGTGTGCGTTGTGTGTACTCTGTGTATTGTGTGTGTGTGTGTGTGTGTGTGTGTGTGTGTGTGTGTGTGTGTGTGTGTGTGTGTGTGTGTGTGTGTGTGTGTGTGTGTGTGTAGTGGCCCATTGATGAAACCTGACAGGACTTGTCGCATTAAACATGGATGTGGTGCAGCCAGTGTTCATTTGCTGTCACCAGCTATTAGGCATCCGCCACTTGCAATAAAACACCAGAGTCCAGACAGTCGCACTGGGGTCCGTGAGGAAAAATAATAAGCGCTGTGTGTGTGTGTGTGTGTGTGTGTGTGTGTGTGTGTGTGTGTGTGTGTGTGTGTGTGTGTGTGTGTGTGTGTGTGTGTGTGTGTGTTTTCACTCATAAGAAATTTAAAGTAAGCAATGGAAATGTAGGTTCAAGTGAGTTCTTTATACAACAAAGATCCAGAAATAATCCAAGTGTCAGCGATCACTGAGACTCACGGCTGGACTTCTGCATTGCTGCATGTCTGTATCATCTCCATCAGATGTATGGCTGTGGGGAACAGGAAACCTAGTCTGAGCTTAGAAGGTCTTCTATGAAGATGCTGTGTAAAAGACATTAATGTCCTAGGCTGGGGGGCTGCATTGGACAGGACCCAATGCAAATCTCGCAAGAGCGAGGGAATATAACTTCACTGTGGGAGGGAACAAGTGGCTAAAAAAACACTGCAGGATCGAGCGTGACCGGATGACTCAGTGAACAGTGGAGAATAGTGTTAAAGCATGCAATGTCCACACTGATAGAACATCTAAATACAAATACAACCCCAATTCCAATGAATTTGGGACGTTGTGTAAAATGTAAAGAAAAACAGAATATAATGATTTGGAAATCCTCTTCAACCTATATTTAATTGAATACACCACAAACTATTTAATGTTCAAACTGATAAATATTGTTTTGTGCAAATATTTGATCATTTTGAAATGGATGCATGCAATACGTTTCAAAAAAGTTGGGACAGTTGTATGTTTACCACTGTGTTACATCACCTTTCCTTCTAACAACACTCAATAAGTGTTTGGGAACTGAGGACACTAATTGTTGAAGCTTTGTAGGTAGAATTCTTTCCCATTCTTGCTTGATGACGACTTCAGTTGTTGAATAGTCTGGGGTCTCCGTTGTCGTATTTTGTGCTTCATAATGCGCCACACATTTTCAGTGGGCGGCAGAAAAAGACTGCAGACAGGCCAGTCTAGTACCCGCACACTTTAACTATGAAGCCACACTGTTGTAACACATGCAGAATGTGGCTTGGCATTATCTTGCTGAAATAAGCAGGGATGTCCCTGAAAAAGACGTTGCTTGGATGGAGGCACGTGTTGCTGCAAAACCTGGATGTACCTTTCAGCATTGATGGTGCCATCACAGATGTGTAAGTTGCCCATGCCATGGGCACTAACACACCTCCATACCATCACAGATGCTGACTTTTGAACTTTGCACTAGTAACAATGTGGATGGTCTTTTACCTCTTTTGTCCGGTGGCCACGACGTCCATGATTTCAAATGAACTCTGGCCCAGAGAAGGTGGTGGCATTTCTGGATGTTGTTGATGTATGGCTTTCGCTTTGCATTGTAGAGTTTTAACTTGCACTTGCAGATGTAGCGATGAACTGTGTTAACTGACAGTGGTTTTCTGAAGTGTTCCTGAGCCAACGCAGTGAAATCCATTACACAATAATGTTGGTTTTTAATGCAGTGCCACCTGAGGGATCGACGGTCATGGGCATTCAATGTTGGTTTTCAACCTTGCCGTTTATGTGTAGAAAGTTCTCCAGATTTTCTGAATCTTCTGATTATATTATGGACTGTAGATGATGAAATCTCTGCTTGTGAATGGCTGAGCCTTTCAGCCTTTTGGGGATGCTCCTTTTATACCCAATCATGACACTCACAATTAGTGTCCTCAGTTCCCAAACGCGTATTGAGTGTTGTTATAAGGAAAGGTGATGTAGCACAGTGGTAAACATACCACTGTCCCAGCTTTTTTGAAACATGATGCAGGCATCCATTTCAAAATGAGCAAATATTTGCACAAAAACAATAAAGTTTATCAGTTTGAACATTAAATATGTTGTCTTTGTGGTATATTCAATTGAATATAGGTTGAAGAGGATTTGTAAATTATTGTATTCTGTTTTTATTTACATTTTACATAACATCCCAACTTCACTGGAATTAGGGTTGTATACGCAGCACACAGGAACAGCAGCAGGCACACACACATACAGTAACAGGCACAAATGCAGCCACAGCAGGAGTTACCGCAGCAACCCGACAGTCCAACTTTACATCCTCATTCTCTGGCTCCCCCTTGTGACTGTTCCTAGTGTTGATCTTGTTTGGGGTCCCAGTGGGTTTTCATTTCTGTGTGCTGTCTATCCTTGTATGTTCAGTTTAGTTTCTGAGTTATTGTAGTCTGGTTTTATTCTGTGTTTCATTCCTGTGTGTTATGTGTCGGACGCAGCTCGGAGAACCGACCAGCGTTTGAAGGACCCAGTATGAAATAAGCAGAGCACGGTTCAAAGGCTAACTGAATTTAAGACATAACAGTGATAATATAACAAAAAAGGTGCGGCCTGGCGTGGTGCGCTCCCAGCAGCGCTAACGGTCCGGAGCCAGAAGCTGTTTCGGACCCAAGGACCCCGCCGACACCCCACAGGTGGCCGCAACAACCGAGTCTGTGAAAGAAGGAACCATTATGTGAGTCCACACTCTACACACAGAACACTTAAAGGTGTACAAACAGCAAACACTTCCTGGCTTGATTACTGATCAGCTTCCCAACCTGCAGGCATGGAACATCCAGTTCACAAAACTCCACCGCAGTGGAAGCTGATACATGACTAACAAACAGCTCAATACAATAAGGTGTGAGGGACACCACATTTACTGACTGTATAACTGTTAGTCACAAAATCTAACGTACCTCAGGAAGTGTGCTGACGAGCGTGAGACCTCACCCCCTCCTCTTTCACAGACTGTGCATCAAACCTGGACGTTCTCAGCATCCGCTGCTGATGAGATGGCTCCCAAGACGACGATCTCACCCGTCTGGTCACAAGGTCGAGTCTCTGGCAAATACACACTGTGCACTCCAGTCTTAAATGCCAACATGTTCCAATCCATCCAGATGCACCACAGCTGTGAGTCCTGACGAGTCGCAGGTGATCAGGGTGAGGTCCTGACAGCCTCAGCAACACAGCCACTCAGTCCCAAATGCACGCCACCTGGGAGGAAACCAAAAGACAAACAAACCAGCAGCCAGGCCCCCCCAGCCATATAACACTGTGTTTATTTTATCATGGCTTTGCTTCTGTATTTATTGTTGTTTTATTTTGGTCATCATGGGTTCCTTGTGTGTTTTGATAACTTTTTTCCTGTGTCTCTCCCCAGCTGTTGTCAATTAGTGTTTACCCTCACTCGTGTCTCATGTGTGTGATTACCCTCAGTGTGTATTTATACCCCCTGTGTTCCTCCTATGTGTCAAGTGAATGTTGTCTGCTTTTGCCCTCTTTCTTACCCTTGTTTCCAGTGTATATCTTCTCATTGCAAACTTTGTTTTCCAGTGAGCGTTTATATCAGTGATTTTCAACCTTTTTTGAGCCGCGGCACCCTTTTTATATTTACAAAATCCTGCGGCACACCACCAACCAAAATAATATTATAATGCTATTACCTCTGGTTTTGCGCAAAACCCAATTATCGCAATAGAAAATCGATACAGAAAACACTGCATTTCAAAAATCCTCAAGCATTTTGCACTCTGATCTCAAGTAGGGCTGTCACGATTAGGAATTTCTGGAGACGATTAATTGTCAGACAAATAATTGCGATTGACGAATATATTGTCTATTTTTTTCTTTTTTTCCCTTCTTTATATTCTACTATTGTAGTATAATTACACAACTCTGGAAGAACGTTTGGCTTCTGTGAGTGGAGAAACTGGGAATGGTGCAACATTTTTATTTTTATCTTCATTTTACATACAGTCCCAACTTTTTCTGATTTGTGGTTGTTTCTGTTGCATTTCTGAAATTGTTTCTCCTCATCAGTCACGTTTTGTGCTTAAACACTGCATTAAGCTCAAGACTGAACAAATAAATACCTTTGGAAAATAACAGCTGTTAAAGTTCAGAGTTCTCACCTGCTTTTTGTGATCTGTGCGTCTGAACATTGTTTTTTTTTTTTTTTTGTGGCTCAGTTCATTCATATATTCTCATTTTTTAAATATGTTTGACCATTTATTTCATCTCATGATCTCATAAATTCAGCATATGACGCGCACATGGTGTGAACAGGACGGTAACAGCAGAATCACACCTTTAGAGAAAGTTCAGAGAGAAGTAACGGCAGCTTCATGTTTCCGTTTTGTTAACGTTCACTTGGGTTAAAAATCCTCTCTCTGCTCCGTGCTCGCTGCGCACTGAACGTGTCGCGCCTGCATTCTGGAATCTCCCTCACCCACCCCCTCCCTCGCAGTCTGCAGCCTGTTAACTCCGCGCGCGCGCGCACACAGGCACTGACACACACACCAACAGCTCCGCATTTTAGACGGCTTTTGAAGGAGACGGCACTGTTTTAATCGGCCGTCAGCCTCCTTGTTATTGTCCCGCCTTAAGACGAGAGCGAGGCTGCAGCACGTTTGACATCAGATTCTGAGTCGTTTTATGCTTTGTGGATAAAATAAATAATTCACGGTAATCGCGAATATGAAAAATACCCACGGCACCCCTGACGATCGATCACGGCACCCTAGGGTGCCGCGGCACCCCGGTTGAGAATCACTGGTTTAGATTTTGCTTGCCATTTTGGACATTTTGCTTGTGAATGTTTGTGTGTTTTTGGACCATTCTCTGCCTCCTTACAGTTGCAAGGGAGCCAGTTTATGACTCCTCTCCTGTGTACTGACCTTTGACCTCTGCATTGGGATCTACATCTGCAATAAATACAATAATTTGAATGTTCGCAATATTATGGACGAGAAAGCAAGCATGTAGGTCAAAAAATAGTGTCGAATTGAAGGTAACCGCTACGTTTTTTTTTCTTTTGCCTTTGGCTTTGATGAACAATATCCAATGTTAGTGTTAGCTGATCAAACAGGTTTCTACATCTCACAGGTCTGATGACTATCATGTCTGTTATATCACAATTTAAGAGCAAGAAATTAGTAGATATCCTTTGTTTTTGCTTATGCCAGACAATCCTCTAAAATTCTATCATTTGCCTTTATCTAATATATAAAGATGACCGTATGTGCATGTGTGTTCACTATGCACAGCCACAGTAATTAAGTAATTAACACCAAACTTGCTATGGTGAATGGGGGCACCAAGGGGACATCCCTGGAGCCCTTAATTTGACAACATACATGCACCAACACACACACACACACACACGCTCAGTCTTATATATTATATCACGACCTGGTCCACTATGCACAGCCACAGTAATTAAGCAATCAGCACCAAACTTGCTATGGTGACAGGGGGCAACAAGGGGGAGGTCATAAAAAAGTAATTCCATAGCATCGCAATATCTGTTTAAGCGGTACTATGCAGGGAGAGAATACCAGAATGCCTACTATGGAACCTTGCGGTACCAAGTATTTTACAGTGTGAGTTTTGAAGTCATGTTATTATACAAGACACAATGAGAAGGATGAGATAAGTATGATGCCAACCATGAGCGAGAGAATGCTGCACTGAGATGGAGCAGTAGCAGCACTTTGATGGCATCAGAATCCATCCACAACAGAAGATCAACACTTTAGTAAGCGCTGTCTCCATGGAGTGATAAGTTCTGAATGCTGACTGCAGTGGCTCCAAGAGATTATTATCGGCAAGATAAGCCACAAGCTACTGTGAAACCACTTTTCCAAGACATTTTGAGCAGAACGATAGATTCAATGTCAGTCTGTAATTTATCACCCTGATCAAAGTTAGGTTCCATTAAAAAAGGTTTGATCACTGCACTGATTTAAATTTTAAACAGAAAATCCTTTTGTACTTATCAGAAACTGCAGCACTCCACCTGCAAGTACATATATTCATTTTTAAAATATGCCCCTTTCCAAAAATAACCTTGGTTTAAATGAACGCTGTCCAAAATAGCCAGAGAATTCAAAATGCTGCAGACCAGAACAGAACCACATGTGGATCTTCAATGTGCTGCTTGTTAATGAGCAGCAGGTCTAACTCCACACAGACTCATCAACTTTAGCGAAATCATCGAGAATGCATAAACAACCACAGTATGTACAACACAATTTGTAATTCCACCCAAACATGGTGAAAAAAGAAACCATCATCTGCCGTCCACCCACAACATCAATTTTCCGTGGCTTCAATATCAGGACTCCCACACTATCATCATTAAAATGACTCTATGTGATGCAGATGTAATACCCCCGTCACGCTAGAGGTTGAATGAGCCCGAATGGCACCTGAATAAAAGTTCGACCCACAGTCGGGAAGTGTCCACATTCGAAAACATCGGACAGCAATCTGAGTTTAGTCGGCACAGTCGTGCAGCCAGAGCACATGCAGTCAACACTTGTGGTGCACCTGTGGTAGAACACTTATGAAACAGCAGTCGAAGTACAGTTGTTCCGCAAACTGACTGCCATTGTTAAATTTGTATGGCATGAAATGCAAGTTGAGGCATTCTGAGCCTTTTGAGGAGCAGCAGGAAATGTTTGGCCATGTTGAATCCTGGCCGAATGTCCCAATTGTGCCTGAACACACCTCCCCATCCCACTAGAAGCCGAATGAGGGCGAATGCCACCCAAATGGATATTTGACCTACATTTGGCCAAAGTTGAGGGGCACTCTAAAGTCCTCCGACACTAGTCTGAGTGCACTCCCAACAGATGGTGGTTGAGGTGCAGTCTGACTGCATTCGAAAGTGGAACCCCGACAGCATTCAAAACATCCCGACTAGGGTTGGCCAACATACCACAGTGGCCAGCGAATACAGACCCCAGCTGAATGCTGGGTGTGTCTCAAATGTGGCAGATTGCACTTGAGTGTCCCCAGTATTTCCCAAGTGGGAGCCGACTACAACACGGATGCCAACCAAATGCCCGCCGAAAGCAACATGAACGCCGTCCAAATGTTTTGGGTGGCCCCCGAATGCAACATGAATGTTGTCAGAATGTCCTGAGTAGCTCCTCATGCAACACGAATGCTGTCTGAATGTCCTGAGTGGCCCCCGAATGCAACATGAATGTTCCGACTGAGCCACAACTGTGACTGCAACACCGGACAGTGTAGCTAGCAGTGTAGTGGGCAAGACTTGGGAGCACAAACCAGTGTCCGCACTGATCATTGCATGATTGCTGATGGATGGATGGAAGATGATATTTGAAATTCATTGTGTCTTCTGTAATTAATGAGTCCAATTCAAAAGGAACAGAATTTTACTTGGGCAAAAGCTTCAAGTACTGCCTGTTCATCATTATTCATAAATCTGTGCATTAGAGACAATATGTTTTTTTTGTTGTTGTTGTTGTTTTTAACAAAGGTACAGTTACTTATCATTTTGAGTAGTTGTATTCATTGATAGCTGGATGCCTTTAAAGACATGGAAAGACAGTCATATATGTAATGTGTGGAATTTTACTGCAACTGTTTACTTTTAACACGTCAGTTGTTAGGATGTGGATTTTTGTCTGAGTTTTGGATTCTCTGTCTTTGATTCGCTTAATTGCTTTCTTCTGGGGTTAGTTCTCTTGTTGGGTTTTTCCTGCTAGGGGTTTTCTGTCCTGATCTCTCTTGGTATGTGGTGGTGGGTGTTTCTCTGACTGTGGCCACACCCTCAATCTGGTACCTTCCTCACATTCCTGTTTCTAATTTGCAGCTCATCACCTGGGTGTATCTAAGGGTTCACTTGGTGCTTTAGTCCCTTGCTCACCTTTCCAGCTCTGTTCCTTGCATTTTCATAGTCCTGCCTGCCTCATTGTGTTCCTGACCTCCTACCTGTTTGTTCAACCACATCTTAGCCTAATGATTTTTGTACTGCTATATTATTTGGACTGCCTGCTCATGTTCCAACCTCTGCTCTCCACCTCAGTAAACGCTTTTAAAAACCAGAGCTGTTTGTGGAGCCTTGCATTTGTGTTCAGCCATTCCTGAGCAATGAGCCTGATAGCGGATGATCAAAATGTTTTGTTTCACTTACATTTATGGCTACTTATTTTGGCATTATGAGTACTTTTCTTTGCCATTCTTAAAATAAACCTGTTATTCTTGTATTTCAAACATTAAGCTCACATTTTGTTCAATGATTCCACTGTCTCTATTGTTTAGAACCACAAAAAGAACCTTATTGAAACATGCATCAATTGTTTTTTGCAGTAATGTAAGGACTTGAAATAATGGCAGTAAAGCTATTGCTATCTTGTGTGTGGGTGATCTAAAGTAGTGCTTCTGGAGTATTTCATGATAAATTGGTCATTTGACCCACATATTCAGAAGTGCAAGTTTTCGTCAATGATATGAATACACAATGCAAGGTTTTGAACAAATAGTTGGGCTGTGTTACAAGTTCTGACTGTGTTGTATCTAGCGTTTTGAAGATTGAGCACAAACTACTGAGGTTAGTGTCAAAGTGATTGTAAAGAAACTGTAATATCATATTGGACATGATATTCAGTGCATATATTAAGGAACTGCTGAAAAGCAGCACTACTACGACTGGGAGAATTACAAGGTCATCTGCATACATAAGATGGTTCACCAACATTTCACAAATCATACATCCAGTGTTACAGGCTCTCACTTGAATGTCAGGGACTGGGCCAGGTCAGGGCGCTGAGCCCTTATTTTTCCCCTTTTCATGGTTTCCCATTGCTGCGGCTTTGATTTATTAGTAATTATTTCCATCATGTTTTATTCTGTCTTGTTTTTCTTGTCACTTGGTTCTTGTTTTGATTCACTTGTTATATTATTTTCATCTTATGGTTATTATCAGTTCTGTTTTGCTTTGTCACTTTCTTTCCTTTGGCCATGTTTCAGTTCCATTCTATCAGTCTGTGTTTTCATGGGTTATCATTAAGTTATCGTTTGCCTATTTTTGCTGTTCTCATTTCTGTTTGCACTTTGTCAGGTTTTGTTTCTTTTCTACTTAGAGTTTATGGCTGCCTGTTCCAGTTTAGTTTTGTCATGGTGTTTAATTTCTTCTTATTCTCTGAGCAGTTTTATCTAGTTTATCTCCGGTCTGCTTTTCTGTCCTGTTCATGTTTAGACTAGTTGTCATGTTCATGTCTGATTCTTGTTCCCGGTAATATTATTCAGTTGTAACTCAGTTTTGTTTTTGCCTCCTGTTCCCACTCCACACCCTGCACCTGCTTTCATGTCCTCGTCTCACGCCCAGTTATTTATGTTCACTTCACATCCTGCACCTGCCATGTTTTTCTCTCACTTTAACTCTGCTTTGTGTTTCCTTTCACTCACGCTCTGTGCACCTGTTCACATATCTTTGTCTTTTCTTCACTCCACCTTGTGTTGTCCTCCCTCACTGTCTTGCACAATGTAGTATCTTTGTTCACTAGCCACGCCCCCTTCTTGATTGTTCCTCATGTGCACCTTGTTAACGCCTGTCTTATTTAATCTCCACCCAGCTACCACACCCTTGCTTGTTTGTTGTCTTTGTACACTTACTAGCGCTGTTTCCAGTCCTGTTTTTGCTTTGGCGTGTATCCTGATCCTGCTTTGTATTTTTTTGACTTTGTCTTTTGCCTCGCCCATGATGTCTGTGTCTGCTTGTGCCTCTGAACCCTGCTTAACCATGACCGCGTTTTTCCCTGACTCTGTTTGTGCTTCTGCCATGCTGACTGATCACCTGTGTACCGAACCAGAGCCTGAATTAAAGTCAGTGATCTCTTCTACATCCAAGCCCTGTCCGGGAGTTTGCATTTTGGGTCCTAACAATTCAGGTGCCTGGCACCTGCCTTGCCTGACATTGAATAGACAGATCATCAAAATATAGTAGTGGCTACAAAATACCTCCCTGCCTGACACCACTGCAAACACCAAAGCGGGCCGACATACTGCATCCACATTGAATCTGCATCTTCTGGTGAGCGTACCAGTAGGCCAGAATCCTCCTTTTTGCTTTAATTTAGTAAAGAGTTTTCTGTGATTTCCTCGATCAAATGCTTTCGTAGCATCAGGACATGAGGACAGATGAATTTCTGACCATATAGAGGTTCATCCATCCATCCATTCATTTTGCTATACCTACTTACTCCAATTAAGGGTCACAGGGGTGCTGGACCCTATCCCAGCAGTCATAGGGCGTGAGTCGGGGTACACCATGGGCAGGACACCAGTCTATCACATGACCACATGTTGACAGACAAACACATTCACACCCCCAAGCACACCTATGGACAATTTAAAGTTTCCAATTCACCCATCCTTCATGTTTTGGAAGCAAAGGGGAAGCTGGAGCACCCAGAGTGAACCCATGCAAACACAAGGAGAACATACAAACTCCACACAGAAAAGGCCCCAGGTGGGCAGCAAACCCACAACCTTCTTGCTATGAGGAAACAGTGCTAACCACTAAGCCACCGTGCTGCCCTATACAGGTTCACTATTTGCTTAACTGCATGAACACACATCAGTCCCATGCTTTGGCTTAAAGATTAACTCATTATTGCAGGCAGTAATATATGCATTTACTGTACTCTATTGAGTAAATGGGGACTCTATTCTTTCCATGACTTTTGATAAGATGCTGGCTAGCACTATAGGCCTGTAAATCTCCAGGGAAATATCTTTTCCAGCTTAGATAGCATTGAATCTGGTAGTATTCCATGGCTCATGTCGTGGTCCTTCTTTTGGTCGTCTCAGGATGTCCTCTTTTAGATAACACAAACTAATTGCAAGTGATTTGCTAGAAAAGGACACAACACTTTGGAATAATTCAGCCTTAAGCAAGATAAAATGCACAGAGTTTTTAAGTTTATTTAAGCCTTCGACACAGAGCTTATACAAACTGAGTCCTCTAGAGAGACTGAATATGACAACCGCACTCATCTATTTATTGGAGACCCGCGGGCATCGCTCCTCCTTCGACTTTTTTATTTATTTCATTTCCAAGACATGGTTTTCTATTGGAAGCGTCCTCTAGTGAACCCTAAGCAGGTGTTAGGCCATTATTTCAATGTGACAAACGCTCCCATTAAAACGTGAAGGATTTACAACTGATTTTTTTAAAAGACCTTCAGCCACAGGTGCAGCTGGCCTGAGGCCCCCTGCACGTGGCCTGCGGGCTCACGGCCACAGGTGCAGCTGGCCTGAGGCCCCCCGCACGTGGCCTGCGGGCTCATTACTGCTGGGATATCAGCCAACTTGGAAAGTACCTGACAGATCAAATGACTCATAGAGCCCTTTTTTTGGGTTGAACACCTGCTAGTTCAGCCAGAGGACATACAGTTCAGATCAGGACACTTGATAGTTCATCACCGTTCAAATAAGGACCTAAAAATTATTCTACAGTCCCTCCTCTGGGACTCGAAAGAGTCCCATTACATCAACTATACTCTTGGGTTGTTTACTGACAAGACATCCTCATTTGTGCATTGCAATAATAAAAAAAGAAAAACACATCACTCGACTTACTGATAACTCTGGTGCGGATATGAATATAAGTGATACTTCACACGGTAAATATATTTAAGTGTAAGTGCAGGTGAACCTACATACTAAGGCACAAGGTGATCAATTAGCTGGATTATATCAACGCAAGGTGACATTCAAACATTGAGTTTTGGTGTAATTCAAGGCACTTAAAATGGCCACATAAAACAAGTTACATCAACCTCTTAATCATGGCAAAGTAAAGGCCTTACATTGACATTAGTGCAACCAATCATCTTCTGGCATCTATTGTCTCACTCAACCAGAGGCTCCAACCCATTATACTTGGTTCTACATATTATTTTGTTAAAGCGTCACACATTTATTTTTTTAAATGCATCAAATAACCCCTACGTTAACACTATTTAGTCAACCAATCAAGAAACTATTCTAAGGTTGCGCAGCTATATCTAGTTAAATGATAAACACAATAAATGGTTTCCCTTCATGTCCGTCCTTAAGTCATTTGCCTTAGTCAATCATATAATGGTTTTCATTATAGGCCATTTCTCAACATTTTCCACTTTGTTTTTCTTCTTTTTCAGCTTGTTTTCTAATGCCCTTTTTGGCCAGACGCCAAATTTAGGCGATGCATGTCTCTTAAGGCATGCTATAATTTAAGAAAAAGGGGTCCCTATGGTGCATCTTTACTACTAAATCTCCAAACACGCCGTGTAAGGGTCCCCTTTTTATAACTTTGCAATGTGATATCTATGTGTATGCATTTAGCTTTATCTGTGTTACGCAGATGATGGTAAGGACAGACATTTACCCGACCTTCGTTACTAACATATATCCTTCTTTGTTTTTTTTTAATTTACACTCAGATTTCTGAAACCAGTCCGTAATTCAAACTCAAGAACCAAGGTCATCGTCCGTTTTCAGTGCCATTACGTCAGTCCGTGCTCCTCAGCATTTACTCAGCATCTGAAGTTTTGGGAGAAGTTGGGGAATATGGGGAGGTTGGCCTTTCAGGGGTAGTGGGGGAAGGATCAGGAATTCTGGCTTTCAGACAGTCGCGCAGTTCTCTGATGGATCTTTCCAGCTCCTTGTGCTGCTTGGCCAGGTTGTACAGGACCCCCAGATAATTCTTGCCCACATTCAGGGTGGTGGTGGCCAGCCCTAGGTGTTCCCTCTCCATATGCTCCATCATGCTGGCTAGCATGTCCATACTAGACTGAAGACCACACAGTTGAGTATGGAGGCCCTCCTGAGCACAAGAGATGTTGGCATTGTCACGGTGTATCCTTAACAGGTATGCAGCTGTCTGACTCAGTTGTGGCATGAGTTCCTCAAATAGTCCATGGGGAATGTGATTTGTGAGGGGCAGGAGCTGCTCCAAGGTTTTTGGAACAGACTCTTGTGGAAGACAAAGCTCTCGAACCAAGATTGCCATGTCCTGTGGGGTGACCATGACCAGATTAAGGTTGTGCAGTCCAGGGGACAGGAAGTACAAGGGGGAAGGCATTTCATGTGTGGGGGGAGTATTGTTGATGTCGCTCGGGCAAGTGGTTGGGACACTCTGGGCATTTAGCAGCCTGTACAAAGCTCCCCTCTGTCCTGGTCGGTGAGTTCGACTAAGGTCCACCCCTGCTGATCCTCCTCCAGAGGTACTGGGCTGATCGGAATATCTCTCCTGCCTTGGGGGTGGAAAGCTGGGGACAGGTCCTAGCAGTGAATTGGGTCTAGGATGCACTCGGGCGGTTGCTGCATATGGCCAACCTTGGCTGTCTCCCCTGCAGGGTATCCTCGCCACTGGCACATGTGACTGTCTCCATGGCATCTGCGGAAGGGGTGTGTTCCTGAGTCCAAAGGGTCCTTCAGGTGATGGTGGAGTCCTCGGGCCGACTCTTGCTGCAGGCAGATTCTGTGAAGCCGTCATCGCCAGGTGCTGGAACGATGAAGATCCTTCTGTTGCCAACTGGTTTAGCTGCTGGATGGATGGCGGCTGTGGCGACCAATCATGGCTCGACCGTCCCTCCTGTATATCCTCTTCTCCAAACAGTTCTGAGAGTCCAAGCAGACTTGATAGAGGCAGATCAGGCATAAGTCCCTGATCAGGGGAGTCTGGTCTCTCAGCCATACTCCTGTGTCCTATTAATATACATATACGTTCATTATTACAGCTCCATGTCATTCTTTCAGATACTGTCTATCCTATCCCTCATTGTTGTGGGTGCATGTGTGTGAATGTAAATGTGCGTGCATGTCTTCTTCCTCGTCTACAATATCACCAAGCATGGTTCATCCCAGTCCTCCCTATCTGGGGTATACGCCACAATATTAGGTAGCTGGGGGCTGTCGGGGAGGATAATTGGTATTTCATCCATTTCCATATATTCTGGTTCTCTGTCTATTTCGTTTGTGCTTTCTTCTAAAGCTCAGACGGCTAACAGTGGGAGCTGTCCTACTGTGGATGAAATCAATTTATTGATCAGAAATTTTATCAAGGGAATACCACAACATATTACCAGCAAGACCGCCACCCCTGTTAGTGCCAAGATTACACCTATCTGATATAACCAGTCTTTCCATGATATCCACCCTCTCCTTAGAGCCCCAAACAGTGAAAATAGTGGGCCAATATTCATTCCATTCCCTACAATGTATCCAGAATCGTCAGTTTCATTTCTCCCTCCTATGGAGTTACTTAATAGTTCCTGTTGCATCTCTTCAAGTGTGATTAAGAGCTCTGTCAAATTTCCGTCTTCCCCTGTACGCATGGGAATAGCTGTGCAACATTCGGTGGCTTTGATCATAATACAAACTCCTTGTTCATCAGCCATCATCATCTCAATAGCTAATCTATTTTGCATTGTCATTAGCGAGGTGGCGTGCAGTTGTTCGGTTAAGGCTCCTACAGCTGCCAATGTCCAATTCAAATATCTTTGTTGATTATACCACAAGTAATTAATCCACTGCACCTCCTGGAACCTAGAACGGATTTTTGGAGTAACCCCGAACAGAGCCAATGCCCATCCCCATTTATCCGCGTCTTCATCTGCTTTAACTCTGCTACTGTCTATGGCTTCTAATTGTCGGGGTATCCCTTCTGGTATCCCGTTTCTTACTGTGATGTTGTAGTCTGTTTTAAACGTCATTATTCCTCTTTTCTTACAAAGTTTCTGTGGCATGGGTTGTATTGAATTTGGCATTTCAATTACTGTTATTGCTCCTGTGAGCATCACAGGAGCACAAAGGCCTTTCCAATTAGGGGACAGCGATGACAGGAGTTTCCTTTTTTGTCCGCATATCCAAAAGATGTCAGCCAAGGGTACCGTTCCCTTAGCTAAATTTGGAGTGGATACCCATGAAGCATGGGTGAGATTCAGTCCAATTACAGACCCCCCTGTGGCTGGTACTATTTGTTCACACTGTATGCTTGCTGCTGGCAGAGTGTGACAGACGGTAATGTTCCATGCTGTTTTGGCCGGTTTGTATTCTTGCTGCTGTTGCATACACTGTATGTGGTGTTTTGACTGGGTCGTCCCTACCTGCCAATCGCTTATGTATTGTGCTACTAAGCCTTTAGCTATACAGAATGGGTGTATCATCCCTTTCTCTATTTTAATCATGGGTGGAACGGTTCCTTCTGTACTTAGAGGCACTGGACAAAGTTTACTGTCGGCAGCATATTTTTCATCACCTACTGTCATTTTCATAACACATTGTGTATAGCATTCTGCTTGGTCTGAGTTATGTTGGGGGCTCCTATAACAGTTGTTGATATCAGGTAGGGGTTTAGCCTGAGGTATCACACCCTTCCGGTGACAGGCTATGTAAGGCTTTTCACTGATCTGCCTAGCCGAAAATTTCAACCATTGGTAAAATAAATTGGTCTTCAACCCTTGTGTGCGGGCTAGGTCTGTACTGGGATCCCATCTCCCTAAGTGACTGCTTGTTTCTAGGCTTCTAATTGTCCTCTTTTTCCTTGGTTTGATTTTTACCCATTTTGTGGCTTCATGTACTGTAACAGTTACGTCTTGCTTGGTTTCCCTGCATCCTCTTTTATCACAAATTACCTCTATGTTGAGTGTTCCCTCCTCTTCACATTTGATGCTAATGGTTTCGCCTAATATGTAATCCCCCAGCTTTCCCTGTATTCCTATGTTCTTGTAGGCTTTTGATTTAATGTATACCAAATTATATGTTTTTCCTGTGTTTAGAATGCCTTGTTTAGTTGCTATTGCGGCCATGGCCACTGCACAGTCCGTTGTATGTTTTGGACGTCTATTTTCTCCCATACTAACCACCAGTAGTATTGTCAATCCCTTGAATAATTCCTTAATCATTGTTCTGGTGACTGTTGAGATGTGCTACTAGATGTGCTACTGAGTGAGCCGTCGCTAGATGAGCTGTCACTAGGGATGTGTGGTGTATCTGTGCTTTGTCTGGGTTGTACTTCCTGCGGTTCTTCTGTCGGTAAATCTACTGAGTTGCTGTCCGAGTCTGATGTCTCCTGTGGCCTGTCTATCTGTCGGTCTGTATTTCTGTCTGTCTGTTGGCCTGCGTCTCCAGTTGTTTCTGAGTCTGCATCTGAGTCTGTCGCTGCTCTATCTGGCAGGGATCCACTACTCTCTGAAGCTGTGCGTCGTCTTTGTTCAATCAGTCTCTGTGAGCGCCTTGGCCGGTGTTCGCCTGGCTGCAGGGAGGCGTGGCCTTCCCTCGGTGCTGCTTCTGGCTGCAGGGAGGCGTGGCCGTCCCTCGGTGCTGCTGTAGGGTCTCTGGCTTCTCTTGCTTCCCCCCTTGGCCCGGCGGCTCTGCCAAGACGAGCTTGCCGAGGCCGCAGGCGCGCTGGGCCACCAACCCTACAGCAGTGGTTTAAATGAAACCAAGTGTCCTTACCGTCTACTTTGACTGCTGTACGTGAGGCAAGAATAACTTTAAAAGGACCTTCTCGGCGGGGCCTGTCCCACTTCTTTTTGAAGATTTTGACGTAAACCAGATCACCAGGCTGGATGCTCTGATTTTCAAATGGAATCTCTGCTTCTCTGTCTTCTGTAGCACCTTTGACCTGCAAAAAGATAGTTTTGTGTATTTGGGTTAACTGTCTCAGATAATTATGCCATTCGTCTTGTAGCTGCTCCAGCGATGGTCCTTCGTAGGGTCCTCTCAGGTATGGAATAGGCATCGGCTGACCTGTAAGAGCTTCAAATGGTGTCAAATGGGTTAGTCGGTTAGTTTGTGAGCGCATTGACAATAAAGCAAGCGGCAACGCATCCAGCCAGGTTAGTTTGCCATTGCTGTCTGCTATGATTTTTGCTAGTTTGTTCTTTAAAATGCCATTAGCCCGTTCCACCGCCCCATTTGATTGAGGGTGATAAACACACCCAAACTTCTGTTTGATACCCAATTGTTTGAATGTTTCTTGTGTAACCTTAGCTACAAAAGCCCTACCGTTGTCAGATGAGATAGTATCTGGAATGCCAAATCTTGGAAAGACGTCTCGGCACAGGAATTTGGCTACCGTTTTATGGTCTTGATTTGCAGAGGCTACTGCCTCAATCCATCGGCTGAATCTGCATATCACTACCAAAACATATCTCATTCGTTTAACTCGATTTTCAGCTCCCATGTCTATGAAATCCATCATAAGATGTCTGAATGGCCCATCAGGGACCGGAATGTGGGCTAAAGGGGCTGTGAATGATTTCCGGACATTGTACTGTGCACATACCTCACACTCATTCAACAAACGGTCCACTGTAGCTGCCATATATGGTGACCACCAGACAGCTTTTAGTTTGTTCATAATTTGGACTCGCGAACAATGATCGGGTCCGTGGGCCCAAATGATTGCATGTCGTAATAAATTGGTGGGTAACACAAAATGTCCATGACTACTGCGCCACAGCTTGTCCGCTGGCCCCTGACTGCGTGTCTCAATAGCGCCTCGTTTAACCCACATTCGTTTTTCTTCTCCACTGGCCCTACTTTGAGCCACTATCAGTGCGTCAAGTGAAACCAGTGGGCACAATCTTGGATGGTTAGCAGGGGAAACATATTTTCCCCTTGTGCTCCTTTGCGAGCTGCGTCATCTGCTAGGTTGTTACCTTGAGGTATGATGTTATTATTCTTTTGATGACCTGCACATTTAATGATGGCTACCTCAGACGGTAATTGGAGAGCTTGTAACAGTTGGGAAATCGCTTCTCCATGAGTGACAGGGGTGCCATCTGCTCTCAGGAATCCCCTTTGTTTCCAAATGTTTGCATGTACATGACATACGCCATAAGCGTAGGCTGAGTCTGTGTAGATATTAACACGTTGATCTTTAGCTATCTGGCAAGCCATAGTTAAGGCTTTGATTTCTGCCAGTTGGGCTGAACAAGGCTGATCAATTTCTTGGGACTCCAGTAATTCAAAGGTCTCGCCATCCGTGTTTAGTTTAACAATCCCCATACCTGTATGCAATCCCGCGGCATCCCGAAAGCATGAGCCGTCCACGAACAGGGTTAGATCTGCATCTATGGCGTGATTATACAAATGTTCTCTGGCTCTCAAAACTTTCTCTGTCTCTGCCACACAGTTATGTGGAGTACCATCTAACGGTGTGGTCAATTTGGTGGCGGGATTCACCGTGTGACAACGTTGTATTGTTATTTCTGGAGCGGACAACACAACTTCATATCCAGTGCGTCTAGCTTGTGTTAAGACAAAACGTTGACTGGTTAGCAGGGCATGTAACTGATGCGACGTGTACAATGTTACTGCATGTCCCATGATTATGGATGATGCTTTTTGAAATGCAAAGGCAGCTGCTGCTAGACCCTGATAGCATGGTGGCAATCCTGTTTCAATGTTGTCAAGCTTTGTACTATAATAGGCCAATGGTTGTTTTCCTTCATTTGTTTCCTGCATTAGTACAGCACAAGCATATCCAGCTTTTTCAGTAACATACAAATGGAAAGGTTTCCCATAATCTGGGTTACCTAACGTGGGAGCAGATTGCATGTCTGTTTTTAGGGCCTCAAAAGCTCCCGTTGCCTCATCTGTCCAGACAAGGAGAGCTGCATTGCTTGTTTGCCCCACTGCTCTAATCATGGCACGCAAAGGTGCAGTTTTTATAGCATAATCACAAATCCACGGCCGACTGTACCCTGCCATCCCAAGGAATGAAAGCATCTGTCCCACTGTTTGGGGTTTGGGAGCCTTGATTATAGCCTCCACTTGGCTTGGGGCTATACATCGCGTGGTCCCACACAACTGTCTTCCCAAGTATTCTACTTGTTGTTTGCAGAACTGCAATTTGTCCTTACTTACTTTATGACCTCCATCTGCCAATGCATGCAATACAATTAATTAATCTTTTTCACACTGTTCTTGAGTCTCTGATGCAATAAGGAGATCATCCATATATTGCACCAATGTACTGGGTATGTCAAGGTGTTGTAAATCTTCAGCCAGGACTTTGTTAAAGATGGCTGGGGACAGGTTCAGTCCCTGAGGTAGCCGTGTATACGTTAGCTGTTGTCCCAGAAATGTGAATGCAAACAAATGTTGTGAGTCTGGGTGCACAGGCACACTGAAATAGGCTGAACACAGATCGATTACGGTGTACCATTTTGCTCCAGCAGGGATGCTTGATAGTATAGTATGCGGATCAGGTACTATAGGTGCATCCATTTCTATTATTGTATTGATAGGACGCAGATCATGTACCAGCCGATACTCTTTGGTATTGTTTTTAGGGATAGGGTAGATAGGAGTATTGCATGGGCTTGCAGTTTTTATTAAAACTCCAGCTGCCATTAGTCCCTTAATTACTGGTTTTATGCCTTCAATAGCCTGAGGTTTTAATGGATACTGCCTTTGGTGAGGCAGTTTTGCTCCCGGTTTTACTTTTATTTTTACTGGTAAGGCTGTTTTTACTAGTCCTACATCTGTTTTGCTTTTGGACCACACCACTGGTGGTATTTGCTCTAACAATTTCTCTTGTTGGGCCGATAACACCATCTGTCCCTCTGGTCTAGGATTGAGCTCCACTTTTTGAGCTATAGCCTCATCATTTACTTTTAAGTTAATTCGTACAAACTGCTGGTCTTTTGACAGATGTACTTGTGGACTTTCCATGTTTTGCCATTCTTCAACTTCTGAGGCTGTCTTTACCATTGGGCCTAGGTCATGGGATTCGTACTTTTCTGAGACTAAAAGGGTCACATGAGGCGTGGCATTCGGCACTTGATACCATTGTTGTTCAGCTGAAGTTAGCTTGACAGAAGCTGCGGCCCCTTGGGGGCCTAAATAAATTTCTGTGGTGGTTATGTGAAACAGCCGTTGATTCATCAATACATCCCAGCAGCATGCATAGTCAGTTTGTTCTTGTTTGGCATCGAACATCAGGGTGACATGTAAAGGTAAACTAGGTGTATATACTACTTCATAGTGTTGTTCTGCCCAGGGCTTCCATTTTTCCCATTCCAGTTGAAGATTTGAATTTTCTGGTTGTAACTTCAGCCAGTATACCATGGGTTGAACAGTTCGGACCTTGTTTTCCATGTCCATAAGCACTATAATGTTGGCAAGTGCTTCGTCAGGAAAGTGTATTTGCAGTCCTTGATGGGTACACACTATCTGGGTTTGTAGCTTACATAAAATGTCTCTTCCCAGCAAATTCACAGGTGTATTTTGTGAGTATAACAGGGATGCTTCAATTGTTTTTCCTGCAATCGTTACAGGAAGTGGGCGTGTAAAAGGTATTATTTGAGTTTTCCCAGAGAAGCCGATGGGCTTAATTACAGACCCAGAGAGGGGGAGATGAGCGCCCATTTTCCCTATGCAAGAGTATGTTGCCCCTGTATCCACCATGAAAGGGAAATCTCTGTTTTGTATATTAACGGTGACGGTTGGCTCTTCCTTAGGTATCATAGAAATAGCCAATGCCACCGTTTCCCCCTCTATCTTCTCTAGGCCCCCCTATTGCCAATAGGCAGAGGGTCCAACCCAAGGTCGGGCCGGACAATTTCTCATTCGATGTCCAGGTTGTCCACAGCTCCAACACTCATTAGAGGGTTGATCCCCTATTGGGGGTGTTGATCCCATAGGCCCCGCTTGACTGTTCCTGGGAGCTGAGTTCTGGAATCTGCTTCCAAATGAAGGTTGGCGAGATCCTCTTCGCCACCCTCCTCTTTGACCTTGAAAGTTCCGTGACTCTCCTCTCCACCCATGACTGTAGGTGGGTCCATTCCCGGGTGTGCCAGCGCTATGGTAGTGATAGTGATGCTCCACTGGTGCTGAGACTTCTCCTGTAGGAGTGCTCCCTGCTGCTCCTTGGGGGCTCTGTGTGGCTGTTACCACAGGTGCCTGTATGGTGGCAGCAGTGTTTGCCATAAGGCCTGTGCTTGCCGGCTCAGAAGGAACAGGGGTCATCATTGGTGCCTGGGTCTTTGTTTTTTCTTTCTTGCCTTTGGTTAGTTCTCCCAACTGCATCTGCACCAATTTTTTCGTCAGGGATTTTGCTGCATCTTCTTCTTTTTGTTTTTCTTTCTTGTAGATTTCAAGATGGTGACAAATATGCTCAGAGTATAAAGCCCAATTCATTTTCGATAGTCCCACGACTCCATCTAGGGCTTTCTGAACCTCATCTGGTAGAGCCTTTTTTACAGTTATTTTAAACAGGATTTCAGTTGCTGGAGAATGGTTCCATGCATTTCCTGTTTCCTCCGCCCATCTCTTCTGGAATCGGTGCAGGAACTTCTTTGGGCACTCTTCAGGTGTCCACTCCTCATCATCCAATTTAGAGGGATCCAAGACCTCAGGGTACTTTCTTCTCAGTCCTTCCCACATGGAGTTTCTATAGCGATTAAAGGGGACTTCATCATGTTGATTAGTGCCCATCATCTGTGTTAGTCCAACCTTTCCTGCTAATTCTTCAGTGTCATGTTTTCCCATTACATGCATTAGCAAGGCTTTTATGTCACCTAAAGACAAGGTTACCCCTGCAGTGCCTTCTTCTAAGGCAGTTATCCATCTCCCAGCTCCTTGGGTGATGTCTGGCAGCCTGTTGGCCAGCCCCACCATGTCTGTCCAGCTCCATGGGGTATACACATGATGACCATTCCTGACCACCAGTGGGCATATGAGGTCTTCATCCTCCTCTTCTTCTGTGGGGGCTCCATACTGTCTTCCAGATCAAGTGCGACTGACTGGTTCCAGGTGGTCCATCCAGTTGGTTATATCCTGTTCTAAAGCCGCTATGTCTTTGGCTACACATTGTTGTCTTTGCCTGAGTCGGGCCTCTTTTGCACTCTCAATGATGATCTCACCAGAAATCTTTCGGGTGGGTGGCTCTATAATGTGATTCCCTTGATTGGGCGTCGATTGTTGTAATATTCTTCTTTCCTCGGCGTCCCTATGTCTTTGTATTCTTTCCTTCGCTAGCCGAAGTTGCTCAGCTAGTTCTTCATTATCTCTTCTGGCCAGATCCAGTGTGTCACAGAAGCTCTTGTGCCACTCTTTGGAACCTCTATAGCCTGAGAAGGTCCAGTCGGCTGACTTATGGTGGGAGGGGACGGTTTTCAGTGGACCTCGATGTGCAGGTGGGGCCTTCAGGTCTCTCTCTCTATCCTCGTTTGCCTCAGTGTCACCGTTATATGTGGCCCCCCCTGCTGGTCGTGGTGAGCAACCACTTACTTCCGGACTTGGAGACCTTGTATGATCCATTTGACAGGCCGAGGACCTGTCTCCTTGTGGCTCTCGAGCTTTTAGTGTCAGTGTGAATTTGCCCTCCACATCCATGCCTTGGTCCTCTTCACGAGTTCCTAATACAAATTGTCCAGCTGTCCTTCCCATATCATGACGTTTATATGGGGGTGGCTCTTCTTCCCAGCTCGGTGCACTGGCTTTAGTGTCTTTGGATCTTTCCTCTGTCATTTTTTCTCTTTTCTGCTGTAGCCTCTGCGCTTCCTGCTTGAACAAGGCCAAGACTTCTTTTTCGTCAGTGCGTTTTTTGTTGTTATTCACGTTCTTCTGCTGATCTTTAATTTCTTTTTTCTGTATTTCTACCGCAACTGCTTCACACATCACCGGATCAAATGATCCCTCCAAAGGCCATTGCCTGCCCCCATGTGACCTTTTGTGCCACTTTTTCATACATTGGTTGGCCTTAATGCGTTTTCCTGGATATTTTCGTAGTACTAAGTCTAGCGGGGTACTTTCCCGACCTTGACCTTGAGAGTTACCCATGTAACCCTGACAAACGCTATGTGAGATGTTTCTATGGTGCTCTGGTAGTCCCTCAGGGGCTGTCCTGATCCAGACCAATAACTTGCCGGCTGTAACACCTGTTTTGTATTTTAAACCCTTAAAAGGATTAAATTTCCAACTGTTATGCCCGTCTTCTTTTTCTTTAACTAAATATGAAAATGTACCTGTTTCCCACCGAACCTTCCTTGGGACCACAGTCAGAGTCAACCTAGGAAACAGTTCTTCACCTGGATCGGTTGGTAGTGTTATTAAATGATTTAATGGTATGCTAATTTCTTTATTAGGATCAGCACAAAGCAGCTCCAGCTACGGAGTTAAACCCTGATGCCACAGACGTCTTATCAGCAGCTCCCAATTAATTAGAGGGAATTGTTCTTTCTTTTGCTTCAGATTGATTACCTTAGTAATCTGCCATAATTTCTGATTGATCTCTTGTTCGTTCTGCTCCTACACTGTCAAAATAGGTCCTTTCCAGCCAAAAATGTGTCCTGATTCCCTGGGTTTCGATGTCTCCGTCAGTCAAGTAATGTTCTGGGAGTATTATTTCATCATCACTTAAGTCTCCCATCAAAGACTGTCCCAAGCATTGATCAGTCTGTCAGCTTTTTCACTATAATCTAAGCTTTAACTCTTTTGATTTATAACCAACTTTATTTATTTAATCCTCTTACAACCCTAACACTTCCTAATGTCTTTGCTCCCGACTATCTATTTTTCCTTCTAGTTTTCTTTCTTTGAAATAATATCTACCTTCTCTGTATTTACATAGCAGTCTCTTCTCCTGTCTTTTTCTTCACTGTCTCTGTTTCACACTTTCCTCTCTGCCTGTCATGCACCTCCCAAGTCCTTCTGTTGGGTCTAAACGTCTCCTCCTCCTCGTACTCTTTACATTAATCTTGTATGTCAGCCAGCCTGCAAGCCCTCACAGCTTTGCCTGCAACTCCCCGCTTACTCTCCGCTCTCCCACACACCAATCTTCAAAAGCTTTATACACAAAAATTATTAAAACAACTTTCTATATATCTCTATCTAGACTTCTGCCACCCTTTACTCCGTGGCTTTAAACAACCTTTTTATTCACTTAACACCAATGTGTTCTGTTTAAGTATGTATCTCTTCTTCACGTTAGACAGCTTCTCCGGCGCTGCCAGCAACTCATATATTATTTTTTAACAAGCCCTCTTTGAGCGTACAATATTTCATTTACTTCTATGCCTTACCGCGCCTCGCGTGCGTATCCTGTGCTTAATATATTATTTTTCACAAGCTCCTCTCTGAGCATACAATATTTCATTTATTTCTACGCCTTACCGTGCCTCGCGTGCGTATCCTGTGCCTTTCTGCACTTTCTTCTACTTTTTTCACTTACTGAGCTCCTCGTGAGCTTAATGTGCCTTTGCACTGAAAATACTCTCTTTTTCTTTTCTTATAAAAAAACTCATATTACTGTGTACATTACTTATTCTTCTCCCACGCCCCACAAGCGTGTATTTGGTGCCTTACTGCACTATTTTCTGCTTCATTAATTCTCATGTATTCTGCACTAACTCTTCATTCATTTTTTTTTTTTTTATAGTTTTTCTCTTTTCTTAAAAAATGACGTCCTTTATTGAGCGCTTTTACTTACTGTCAGCTGTGCTACTTTGCACTTTTCTCTTTAAATCTCTTTATCACGTACGGTATTTCTACTGCGCCCCCTCAGGTGCTTATCTTGTGCTTCCTCTGCACGTATTCTCTGTTAAACTCTTTTTCTCACTTATTTCACTTCAGTCTCTGTTAAACTCTTTAAATAACCTTGTATTACCTTGTATCTATTTGTCAGTATACTCCCCTAAATTAACCCCTACAGCGCATGCTATCAGCCGGCACGTTAGTAATGAATTTCAACACCAATTATTCCCCAAGCATCCAGGTTAGTTCTCCATGCACCAGAGTTCATGAACATTCCTGACCTTTCACTCACACAGACATTCTTTTTCCCGGGAACACACACACCTTCTGAGCATTTTATCTACAAGGCCTGATAATTTTCAATCTTATCTTTTTTTAGTCTCTTATCAATTTTCTTAGTCCAGGTTGTTTTGGGTAAGAGGCAATTAAAAATATCACCTGTCAACTTGGGCTGAAATCCCGACTCACTCCTCCAGATCGTGCAGAAGTTATAAAAGGTTTCTGCTTACCTTTTAGTCATGATCACTGTTATTTACGGTCTGGAGGGATGAGCTGGACCGTCCCAGGCTGCCGGAATGCCCCTGGACCCTCCTGAAGCTGGCTCGCCAAGTTCTGTCGTGGTCCTTCTTTTGGTCGTCTCAGGATGTCCTCTTTTAGATAACACAAACTAATTGCAAGTGATTTGCTAGAAAAGGACACAACACTTTGGAATAATTCAGCCTTAAGCAAGATAAAATGCACAGAGTTTTTAAGTTTATTTAAGCCTTCGACACAGAGCTTATACAAACTGAGTCCTCTAGAGAGACTGAATATGACAACCGCGCTCATCTATTTATTGGAGACCCGCGGGCATCGCTCCTCCTTCGACTTTTTTATTTATTTCATTTCCAAGACATGGTTTTCTATTGGAAGCGTCCTCTAGTGAACCCTAAGCAGGTGTTAGGCCATTATTTCAATGTGACAAATGCTCCCATTAAAACGTGAAGGATTTACAACTGATTTTTTTAAAAGACCTTCGGCCACAGGTGCAGCTGGCCTGAGGCCCCCTGCACGTGGCCTGCGGGCTCACGGCCACAGGTGCAGCTGGCCTGAGGCCCCCTGCACGTGGCCTGCGGGCTCATTACTGCTGGGATATCAGCCAACTTGGAAAGTACCTGACAGATCAAATGACTGATAGAGCCCTTTTTTTGGGTTGAACACCTGCTAGTTCAGCCAGAGGACATACAGTTCAGATCAGGACACTTGATAGTTCATCACAGTTCAAATAAGGACCTAAAAATTCTTCTACACTCACATAACCAGTGAAACTGAGAGCGAGGAGAGGAGCTAGCCTTAAACTCACATTTTTCAAATGTTCAGCAGTAACTGAGGCCGTACCACATGCTTTGCTGTTAGGCAGTTTGTGGATGCCATCTTACACCCCATGTGTCATTATACTCATTGTATCATCATTCATATCAAAGGCATCCACATACAGATCACTTTTTATGCAGTTGAACAAAAAACTGTAGTGCTGCCTCCATAATGCAGCAATATTATCCACTCCAGAAACAAAGTCAGTTGTGCATGTAAGAGATGATTTGCATTTATGAAATGCTCTGTCATCTTTCCAGGAGTCATTAAAGTTGTTAATCCTGCCAAGGAGGTTATGTTTTCGGTCGCGTCCATTTGTTAGTTGGTTGGTTGGTTGGTTGGATTATTAGCAGGATTACTCAAAAAATCCTCAACGGATTTCAATGAAATTTTTTACCAGGGGTGTATCTTGGCCTAACTTAGAAGTCATTAAATTTTGGTAATGATCCGGAACACAATCCGGATCCAGTATTTTTTTTAAAGGATTCTTTATCATTGCAGGATAGGGCCAATTTCAACATTTTTGCATCTAAATTCATGAAAACGGTTCACAAAGGCTGAACAAAAATTAAGTTACGGCACAACAGTAATTTAGCATTTGTTTCTCCTCATTGAATAAACTTGTTATTAGAAAATAAAAATAAAAACTTGTGTAGTTCATGCAGTTTCTCTTTATAAATACATTTGCTGAAGATCTAAGGGCTGAACCCTCTGGGGCCGATGCCGTCGTATATGACGGCTGAGACCAAGCTTTACTAAATTATGAATAACTTTTTAATGATAGGAGAAAGAAACACACTTTTTTTTTTGCTGCAGACTTTGGAGCCACCATCCACCATTGTTGTAGTCCTCATAGAAGCTGTGTAATGATGTGAGCAATGTGAGTGTTCAAACGGAATTGGTACACCGTCACATGGTTTTCCAAAATCCAATCGTAGGGCAGATTCACCTCACGTGAGACATCAAAGATTGTTTTTAGGAGTGATGTGTTACTAGTTTATTATACTTTGTTGTGTGTTTTGAATAAATGTGTGTGGAAAATTATTTCCGCTTTACTTTTTCCTTTCTTATTTCTGATTGTAAACCTTTAATACACTTATAAAACACAACTATAGCATATATATTTTGAAAGTACAGGTTGTCCTGAAAAAAAGAGACATAAAACTTGATTGTGGGGTGCAGGGAGAGCTGTTAACAACAATAATAAAACATTTATGCCAGGTGAATGAACTGTCCAAAAAATGCCCTCAGACCCCAGAGGGTTCACCACTGAATCAGAAACATGATGGTAGATGCGTGAAACGACGTGGAATAAGTCTCTTTGCCAAAGGGTATTCCATGTGATGTCAGTGACCCTGTAGCCTTGGCGGAGGTTTGCGCTCTCCGAGTGCTTCTAGTTGGCCATGGAATCAGCCATCATAACTTGCTAATTTTTCAACTTAAAATGAACAACATACTAAAATCTGGCATTGGTGAGTTTTTATATGGTTCAGGCATTTGGTAAGTATGCCTCCTGGGCGCCTCCCTAGGGAGGTGTTCCATTCACCCCCATCTGGGAGGAGACCCCGGGGAAGTTCCAGGACTAGGTGGAGAGATTATATCTGCACACTGGCCTGGGAACACCACAGGATCCCCCAGTCAGAGGTGGTCAATGTGGCCCAAGAAACTGGGGTCTCCTGCTGGAACTGTTGCCCCCGCGATCCGATTCCAGATAAGTAATTGAAGATGAGTGTTGAGTGAATGAGGTAATGTGTCATCTCATGGTTAATAATCACATTATTCCTTTTGATCGCCTTGGGTGGAGAGAGTCAGACTCAGAGATTCAGTCTCAGATGTGGTGCTGTGGCGCTCTGATCTCTCCTCCTTTTTTACGCAATAATGCTGAATTTATGTGGAAATGATTGTTGTACAAAAGCTTCAGATATGTATCTGTTGCTGAGATAGATGATGACTGGAGTGCAGTTTTAAGTAGAAACGAGGTGCTAATCAGCAAATTATCCCTGACACTGAAATCACACATGCACAGTGAAAGAAGTGCGGACGAATTTTAGAGGAGACTGTTCAGTCGGTGGTTCAGGCTGAAAACATAGAGGGACTGTCTTTTTAAACACTATGTTTCTTCAGCCCTTTACAAGGAACTATTTTCAGATGTCATCAAAAATCAGGACGCTTATGTGGATAAGTTTTTGTCAGGCTGTTATGATGAATCGAACTGAAATGAATAGGTAAGAGAAGACTTTACATTTGAATTTATATCATGTTTCTGGGGCTCTTGTTGGCTGTGGCTCCCCCGTGTTTACACAGTTATTGAAGTCAAATAATGTTGGGACTGCAGTGTCTTTCAACAACTTTTTTTGGGTTGTGAATCCATTCTCAGCAGGACAAGTAAGGAATTGTGTGTCACCGTCACATTAGTGGCTGTGTCTATAAGTGAATGAATCAGACTGTATTTTTAGACAAACGCATAAACAGCGGGCAAAATCACACAGAGACTGCAACAATCATGCTGATCGCACCTGAACTTTGTGAAACTTTTGTCAGTCTGTCTTATCGACATTCTCCCTCTCTTGCACATACTATACAAATAATAAATGTTTGAGTTCAATGGTACAAATATTTCATGAGGTGAAAGATGGAATGTTCCATTCAATGCTGCAGCTTTCATCAAATTCTGCATCCGTTCCATTGAAAGAATGTAAAATCATTTATCATTTGTTTTATGTAACGGCTAAACTAGAGCCTTATCATTTGATATTATATTAATTTATAAACAACATAAAAAGGACTTACATTTTGGTGTGGGTCTCTGGTGCTTTGACATGGAGTCCAACAGTCCAACACAAACTTTAAATAGGAGCCCAAAATTGTTCTCAGTCAACTTGGAAAAACAGTTAGGCTGTTGTGCGGACGTCTTTAAACCGGTTGTACCGCTCCTTAATCTATGTGATGCCCATAGGATCGTTACCGAAAGCCGTCTGAATCATCCGAATGGTTTCCACCTGGCTGTCACCCAGTTTCTGGCAAAATTTGATGCGGCGCTGCTCAAGTCATTCCATCTTTTTCCTTGGAATAAAAAACGCCGAGCACACGACACACACCTCACACAAAGGCTGCTTACCAGAAAATGATGCAATCGACAGGCGTGAAAAAGTTCACGCATGCGCACGAAGGTTCAAGGTTTGCTCATGCAAGCACACGTGATTCAAATACTTCAGGTTTTTGAAAAAAATAAAAAGGTCCGATACTTTTCTAACAGACCTCGTATATATACATACAGTGGTGGGCACAGATAACCAAAAAATTTACTTTGATAACAGATAATCAGATAACTGAAAAGTTATCTTTGACAAAGGTAAAACAATAAACCACCCAAAAATGTATCGGAAGTTACAGATAAACGATAAATTCCAATATTGCCTCTGGTACATTAGCAACTATTAATGAACTGAATTTGAGTTTTAACACCACGATCTCTTCTGGTAGCATCAAAAGCGACAACAGACCCAAACAATGAACCCACACTTCTGTCTTTGAACATCTTGCCCCCTGCTGGAAGCTCATGTTTACTACACAGCTTCCAGCACAGAAGCATGCTAAGAGCAGCCAAAGCCCAGCTCTTTATCCAATCACAATGCTCCTGTCAGGTGGAGGTCTTGGAAAATAAAGCAGTGCTGACTTATGGTTTTGATTTATAAATAACATTAATACCGATAGAATAACTCCATTAATGTAAATTCTGTCATTTGTACAAAGTTAAAATATAACATATCTTTTAATGTTGAATAATGCACTAATTCTGAGGTTGTAACAAACACAGACAGATCGCAAAGGATTCTGGGTAAAATGTGCCTCTGCTAAACACTGATTGGTTCAGTCATTCATTATGTGAAAACACATGTTAATGTGATGTGTGTCATGTGTTGATGATTACAGATAAATGTGCTTTTGTAAAATATTACATTTTTTTATTTGTAAAAACAAGCATTTTTACAGAGCCCCGGAAGTGTCATCGCAAAATGTTTTGCATGTGGAGAGATTATTATATTGTGCCGTGCGCACATTTTATGATGTTGTGCACACATTTTATTATATAATTGTGCACACGTTTTATTATATTGTAAAACGTGCACTTAATATTTGTCTTGACACATAAATATTGGCTTTATACGGTGCGGGTTTTGGCCCTTTTTCAGATGATTTTTCATTCGTGCAAGAATTTTTTGGACGGAGTTTCAGGTTAATCACGCGTCCTGCATCATGTAGTGTACATGGAGTAACACGCTGCATTTAATATCTCACGACTACCTCCTGATTGCCAATCATATGGTCGAATGAAAATCAAACCTGTTTGATATTATTCTGGTTGGCCGTCATGAGGGTATCCTGCTGCTGAAGAGCTACAAGCATCCAACCGCTCACATTGTGCATGTGCAAACACAGCAGACCTGTCTTGTAATGTTTTTTTTTTGTTGTTGTTTTGTTTTGTTTTTAAACTTTGATGTTTCCCATCGAGAGTTTTTGTAAATTAAGTTTGAAAAAAAGCTTACGTTTTGCTTCTGGAAACATGAGTCTGACCTGTGGTTTTTCAATGTACAATGTGTGTGAGAACATAAATCTGGTGCTCTGAACTTTTACACCGTGCGGTTCTGTGGTACAGTTTGAACTGAAACCGAGCAGAGTGATTGAAAATATCATACAGTGTCTGGTCAGCTTCAGGACGAATACTGCCATGAACTGCCATGAACACTACTACTGCCAGTAGATGGCAGTAGAGACTGTGAAAACTTGCCAAAACAAAATTTGAGATAATCTGTGTCTGCTACATTTAAGATGCGTGGAATTTAACAAATGCAAATACAATAACAACCTCTATAAACCCAGAGAATATATTCACAAGAGTTTTAGGCACTAGAGTTTAATGCTGTTGTCCGTGGAGCCTGAACAGAGTGTCTGAAATGCATTTGTCCTGTCGTGAACTTACTGAGATTACCCTATCCTACCCATAATGCACTGCTGGGCACAGCATGAGCTCACTAAAACCTTAAAAATTAGCGCATTACTTTAAAACTAAAACATATATCTGATATTTTCACTTTATAAAACTTCAGATGTGACAGTAATTTTAAATAACTTGTCCAAAATTAGTTTGGTTAAAATTTGATCCACAAGTTAAAAATGTATGCCTCTGGGTGATATTGCCAGCGTATCAGTATGGTGTTAAAATAAATGACTTTTTTTTTTGTGACCAGTTCTTCTTTGCTTGCAGAGGTTAGAACTATACATCTGTTATGAAACTTTTAACAGGTAGGTGCTCAACTGATTTTAAATTTTAAAAATGTTTGTCGCTGTTCAGCTTTGTTTACTACTTTATCGGTGTAGAAGTTATCGGACAAACATTTATGAGAAGATAATTAATCCAATAATGGTTTTAAAGTTATCTAAAAAGATAACCCGATAATGAAAACATATATATATATATATATATATATATATATGTATATATATATATATATATATATATATATATATATATATATATATATATATATATATATATATATATATATATATATATATATATCCAGATCCACACACCCCCCCATCTCCTCCGGGGGAACCCCAAGGAGTTCCCAAGCCAGCCGAGAGACGTAGTCCCTCCAGCGTGTCCTGGGTCTTCTCCAGGGCCTCCTCCCGATGGAATGTGCCCGGAACACCTCTCCAGCAAGGCGTCAAGGGGGCATCCGGAAAAGATGCCCAAGCCACCTCAACTGGCTCCTTTTGACGTGGAGGAGCAGCGGCTCGACTCCGAGCTCCTCCCGAGTGACCGAGCTCCTCACACTATCTCTAAGAGAGCGCCCAGCCACCCTGCAGAGGAAACTCATCTCGGCTGCTTGTACTCGCAATGTTGTTCTTTCGGTCATGAGCCAAATCTCATGACCATAGGTGAGGATTGGAATGTAGATCGATCGGTAAATCGAGAGCTTTGCCCCCCTACTCAGCTCTCTCTTCACCACGATGGTCTGATACAGCAACCGCATCACTGCAGATGCTGCACCGATCCATCTGTCAATCTCACGCTCCATCCATCCCTCACTTGTGAACAAGACCCCGAGATACTTAAACTCCTCCACTTGAGGCAAGGACACTCCACCGACCTGAAGTGGGCAAAGTGCACGCTGAAAGTCCTGACTTGACAAAGCCAACAGAACCACATCGTCCACAAACAGCAGAGACAAGATTCTGTGGTTCCCAAACCAGACCCCCTCTTCACCCTGGCTGCGCCTAGAAATTCTGTCCATAAAGATAATGAACAGAACCAGTGACAAAGGGCAGCCCTGGCAGAGGCCAACGTGCACTGGAAGCAGGTTTGAATTACTACCGGCAAGGCGAACCAAGCTCCTGCTGCGGTCATACAGGGAAAGGACAGCACTTAGCAAAGGACCCCGGACCCCATACTCTCAGAGCACCCCCCACAGGGTACCCCGAAGTACACGGCAGAATGCCTTCTCCAGATCCACAAAGCACATGTGGACTGGTTAGGCAAACTCCCATGAACCCTCGAGCACCCGATGGAGCATGTAGAGCTGGTCCAGTGTGCCGCGACCAGGACAAAAACCACACTGCTCCTCCTGAATCCGAGGTTCAACTATCGGTCGAATGCCCCTCTCCAGTACACTGGAATAGACCTTACTGGGGATGCTGAGGAGTGTGATCCCCCTGTAGTTGAAACACACCCTCTGGTCCCCCTTCTTAAACAGAGGGACCACCATCTCGGTCTGCCATTCCAGGGGTACTGTCCCCGACTGCCACGCAATGTTGCAGAGGCGCGTCAGCCAAGACAGTCCCACAACATCCAGAGACTTAAGGTACTCAGGACGGACTTCATCCACCCCAGGAGCCTTGCCACAGAGGAGCTTTCTAACCAGCTCAGTGACTTCGGCCTGGGTAATAGATGAGTCCCCAGTCTCTGCTTCCACTTCGGAAGACGTGACGATGGGATTGAGGAGATCTTCAAAGTATTGCTTACACTGCCCGACAACATCCCCAATCAGGGTCAACAGCTCCCCATCCACACCATAGACAGTGCTGGTGAGGAGCTGCTTCTGCCTCCTGAGGCATTGGATGGTTTGCCAGAATTTCTTCGAGGCCGACCAATAGTCCTCCTCCATGGCCTCTGCGACCGCACAGGCTGCGGCACGCTTGGCCTGCCGGTACCTGTCAGCTGCCTCCAGGGTCCCACTTACCAACAAAGACAAGTAGGACTCGTTCTTCATCTTGACGGCATCCCTTACTTCCGGCATCCACCACCGGGTTCGGGGATTGATGCCGTGACAGGCACCAGAGACCTTGTGACCACAGCTACGAGCGGCTGGTGGAGAACGTGGTCCACTCTGACTCCATGTCTCCAACCTCCCCCGGGATCTGGGAGCTCTCACGGAGGTGTGAGTTGAAGACCTCGCTGACAGAGGGTTCCGCCAGTCATTCCCAGCAGACCCTCACAATATGTTTGGGCCTGCCAAGTCTGACCGGCTCCCTCCCCTCACAGCGGATCCATCTCACCACCAGGTGGTGATCAGTCGACAGCTCAGCCCCTGTCTTCACTCAAGTGTCCGAGACATGTGGCCAAAGGTCAGATGACACGAGTACAAAGTCGATCATTGACCTCCGGCTCAGGGTGTCCTGGTGCCACGTGCACTTATGGACACCCTTGTGCTCGAACATGGTGTTTGTTATGCACAAACTGTGACTAGCACAGAAGTCCAACAACTGAACACCACTCGGGTTCAGATTGGAGAGGCTGTGCTTCCCGATCACCCCCCTCCAGGTCTCACTGTCGCCACCCACGTGGGCGTTGAAATCCCCCAGGAGAACAATGGAGTCCCTAGTTGGAGCACTATCGAGTACCCCTCCCAGGGACTCCAAGAAGGTCGGGTACTCTGCACTATGCTCAGCCCGTAGGCCAAGACAACAGTGAGAGACCTGTCTCTGATCCGTTGGTGTAGGGACGCGACCCTCTCATTCACCGGAGTGAACTCCAACACATGGCGACTGAGCTGGGGAGCAATAAGCAATGCGACCCCAGCTCTCCGCCTCTCCCCATGGGCAATGCCAGAAAAGTGGAGCGTCCAGCCCCTCTCCAGGAGTTGGGTACCAGAGCCCAAGCTGTGCGTGGAGGTGAGCCCGACTATCTCTATTCGGTATCTCTCAACCTCCTACACAAGCTCAGGCTCCTTTCCCTCCCAGCGAGGTGACATTCCATGTCCCAACAGCCAGGTGTTGTGAGCGCGGACCGGGCCGCCGGGCCACCCGCCCTTGACCGCCACCCAATCCTCTCTGCACCCGACCCCCATGGCCCCTTCTGTTTCAGTTCACCCAGTTAGAACTGGGTACAGCCCAGTCTCATTTTTTTTTCGTGCTCCTGTGATGAAATGAGTCAAATTTTCGTGACAGAGCTTTTTTAACTCAGTATTCCTAACCTTACTCTCAACCCCAACCCTAACCTTAACCATAACCTAATCTTACTCCTTATGGAATGAATGAGAATTTATTTGTGCTGCCGTGATGAAAATGAGGCACTTTTTATCACAATATCACAAACCAATAGATTAATGTATATTTCATGCTGCTGAAGCACGACTTGCCGTGAGACCAGGTTGCTGGGTACTGGCCTCAGCTGTGGAAGTAACCTCCATCAGACTGGCATAGGCTCTCATCCGCGGAAAGTAAATCCCTTCGGCTGCTCCCTTGTTTGCACTCTGGGTTGCAGCAGTAAATCTGATGTAGATCTGCATGTTGATTTGGCACAAGTTTTATGCAGGATGTGCTTCCTGAAGCAACTCCACATTACATGGAGAAATGTGGCGGGGGTGAGGTTTGAACCGGGAACCTTCCGCACTGAAATCAAGTGCACTAACCACTTGGCCATGCCTGATGTTATGAAATCCGGAGATAAGCACCAAGCACCAACAAGACTCTGGGCCTATTTTGGGCTTACTTCTTAACTATTTGATATTAATTTGCAGCTGTGTTTGAGGAGGGATGCCAGTAACAGTGATCAAGGCCTCAGTAGACAGTTTGCTCAGAATGTGTTTAATTTAAATCAAATACCATTTCTAATTTAAAGTCTGATCAAATCGTATATTTAGGCCCCGAGCAGGACAAAGTCCTACGAGGACCCTATTGTAATTAACCTTGTTCTTTGTTTAATGGAACAAAAAATGGCTTTGACAAGACAATGTTTCAGCCACTATTGATATGGTGCCCAGGAACACACAAATGTTCAAACAAAAACTTAAAAGTGAAAGATAAGACCTCAGTGTTCTGTATCAATGAGTCCTTTGTTGAACAGGCTGACTGTGTGGTTCACTGCTGCTCTGCCTGTTCGTGCTGATAAATCACAAATGTTTGACGTGTTCCTCTGAGCCATGTGCTGATGACTGATCAAAAGTGTGAGTGGCTCAGAATCAATACAGTGACCCAATGTCAGTCAAATCAACCAAGTCTCTTTAGTGGGAAAAAGAGCTGCAATTGTCAACTGAATGATTTTCTTTTTTCCCAACATCACTAACAATTTGGTCACAGCAGCTACAAGCAACAGGGTGCCATTCATTTTCAGTTAAAGTGGGCGTATTACAGCAGCAAAAGACAAGTTGCCGCGATGCCAGCTAATAAATAAGATGTAGACAGTGACAATCTTATGCAAAAACAGTGCCATGAAAAGCCGAGCCGACTGCCAATCTCAGTGAACCCAGCGTGATGTCAGTGTGACACACGTTGTTTGCTTTCTCTAACAAAATAATCCAAGATGACAGAATACATTCTGCAACAACTGTATTTCCATATAAATCTAATGTGTTTGGAATTTTTAGTATTTTGACCATTTTTCAGAGGATATGAATGATAACACACACAAAATTTCCGCTCATGGTTAGTGGTTGAGTGAAGCAATTTATTGTCAAGAAACTGTGTTTACTCTTTTAAAATTATAAAGACAACCAGGGCCGCTGCTAAGGTTTTGGAGGCCCTAAGCATAACTGGTCAGGGAGGCCCCCCCACCCCCATACAAGAGGGAACCCCCCCCCCCCCACACACACACACACACAAAAAAAACAACAATTTGTTCATAATAGGATAACAAGTGCATAAAATATGCATCAGTTTAGGTTTTCTGTTTAACTGTAAAACACTTCATTATATTATGTTATCTAGTATCCGGTGTATTCCATAATGATAGGAAAACTACATGAAACCATTACATTATATTAAATTATGGACACATAGAAAAATACCTAAATATTAAAATGCTCAATACTACACATCAAGCAAAACAGTGGTGGCATTGTGAAACCATACACAACCACAACAAATGCTAAAGTTTACCAGCAGGTGTCACCCTTTCATTACCCTAAGGGCGAATGGAGCACTCTACAGTACCCCCACCAACTAAACTGCATGCAAGCATGCCTGTCTATTTTAAGCAGTGGATACGTAATTTACATACATATGCCTTAAATAAAAGTTCTGAAATTATTCTCACTATTCTTGCTCAAGACTCCTGCTGTCACTTCATTGTTTAATTGTGGCATAGTGGCAACTTGTTGTCTCGTGTCAGAATCGAATGTGGGCTAGCAGTGCTACTTTAGTTAGGCGCAGGGTTGCCAGATTGGGTGTTTTCCCATCCAATTGGTTTGTTTAGGGTAAAAATATGGCACTGGATGAGTTTTTTGTATAGAATTGCCACACACATTTTAAAAATCAGTTCAAATTGTGCAGGATTTAGTGCCTCCATGCATTTTTGAGCATTTATTGGACTGGAAATCGTCACATCTGGCAACCCTGGTTAGGCGACATAGCGAACAGAGAAAGACGCAAACAGGCCTGTACCATTTCAGGTGTGTGTGTGTGTGTGTGTGTGTGTGTGTGTGTGTGTGTGTGTGTGTGTGTGTGTGTGTGTGTGTGTGTGTGTGTGTGTGTGAGACCAGAGCAAGGGGCATGAACCCAAGTTTTGTGAGGAGCCTTTGTGTGGTGGAGTGCTGGAAGGGCTTTGAGCTGGTGGTCCCACGACCTGAGCAGAGACCTCTAAAAGTGTGATCGCAGCATTACTGCACAGTGCAACAGGCTGCTGCAACCCCCCCCTCTACAAATCAAATCTGAGCAAGTTCACAACTTTTGATGTACTTCTTACATGAAGAAACTGGATGATGAACTCTGGGACAACTGCTAACAGTTGTGAGCAGTCAAGCTGCTCCTGTGTGTCTATCACATCCTGAAACTTCCTTTTTGAGTTGCTTCAACATGTTTCATGATATACTATGCCTTTGCTCATTTTCATTGAACCAATAACTATTTGCAACAGAAAGCAAGGGCCCTGGTCACACCATTCTCTCCTTAGTTAACAGGAGATATGAAACAGATAGAGACAGCTAGAGGTGGGAGATACCAGGAATTTTGGTATTGATCCAATAGCAAGTAAAAACAGGCCCAGTATTGCCGATATCAATACCGATACTGATACTTTTTTCATATTTAAGCTTCATACATCCAAAGGATCCAAAAGACCTAAGATAGAATTTCGCCAAACATTGTACGTGACAACAAAATACTTTATTATCACAATCATTTTTGTTTAAAAAAATATCACTCAACACAACTTAAAACAAAATCTCCTGAGGTAGAGGGCTGACAAACCACAATACAAGGGTGCACTGCTTCGTGTTGTGTGACACAGCTTGAGTATCAATCTTTTTACATGAGGATTGTTCAATATCAATACCAGCTTTGGTATCGATATTATTGATATTAGGATCGATCCGAACACATCTGGAGACAGCTAAAGTCTTTTAACACTGGAGATGTACTGAATCCATTTATCCCAAATTTGGTAAAATTAAACTTTTTGAATCATCAAAGAGTAGATCAGTTTTCTGTTTTGTACATTTCTTGGATAGTACTGAACCATTCATCTACTGAAGGAGGAGTTGGATTTTCATTTATTTATTTATAGTTATTTTTTTATAGGGTGTGCAACAGCTTTATATCACACCTGTGTTTCAAAAAAGAGGAAATGACCCAAATGAACATGCAGTTTCCAAATTCAAAAGTACAATAATATCAAATCTGTGCATAATGTTTACAAGATGCCATGTGAACGCGACTTGCCTCTCCAGCAGCACACTGTCTCTAACATGCCGTTGTCCCATAATTATATTTTCGCTGATATACAGTTTTAAAATTTCAAAGACACAATAAAATAATTAATTAATGAATAATAATTGTTAGGATCAATCAATCAATCAATTTTATTTATATAGCGCCAAATCACAACAAACAGTTGCCCCAATGTGCTTTATATTGTAAGGCAAGGCCATACAATAGTAATTCCCTTCGGCTGCTCCCTTGTTTGCACTTGGGGTCGCCACAGCAAATCCAAGGCAAGGCCATACAATAATTACGTAAAAACCCCCAATGGTCACAACGACCCCCTGTGAGCAAGCACTTGGCGACAGTGGGAAGGAAAAACTCCCTTTTAAAAGGAAGAAACCTCCAGCAGAACCAGGCTCAGGGAGGGGCAGTCTTCTGCTGGGACTGGTTGGGGCTGAGGGAGAGAACCAGGAAAAAGACATGCTGTGGAGGGGAGCAGAGATCAATCACTAATGATTAAATGCAGAATAATGCATACAGAGCAAAAAGAGAAAGAAACACTCAGTGCATCATGGGAACCCCCCCAGCAGTATAAGTCTATAGCAGCATAACTAAGGGATGGTTCAGGATCACCTGATCCAGCCCTAACTATAAGCTTTAGCAAAAAGGAAAGTTTTAAGCCTAATCTTAAAAGTAGAGAGGGTGTCTGTCTCCCTGATCCGAATTGGGAGCTGGTTCCACAGGAGAGGAGCCTGAAAGCTGAAGGCTCTGCCTCCCATTCTACTCTTACAAACCCTAGGAACTACAAGTAAGCCTGCAGTCTGAGAGCGAAGCGCTCTATTGGGGTGATATGGTACTATGAGGTCCCTAAGATAAGATGGGACCTGATTATTCAAAACCTTATAAGTAAGAAGAAGAATTTTAAAGTCTATTCTAGAATTAACAGGAAGCCAATGAAGAGAGGCCAATATGGGTGAGATATGCTCTCTCCTTCTAGTCCCCGTTAGTACTCTAGCTGCAGCATTTTGAATTAACTAATAATGAATTACAATAGTCCAGCCTAGAGGAAATAAATGCATGAATTAGTTTTTCAGCATCACTTTGAGACAAGACCTTTCTAATTTTAGAGATACTGCGTAAATGCAAAAAAGCAGTCCTACATATTTGTTTAATATGCGCTTTGAATGATATATCCTGATCAAAAATGACTCCAAGATTTCTCACAGTATTACTAGAGGTCAGGGTAATGCCATCCAGAGTAAGGATCTGGTTAGACACCATGTTTCTAAGATTTGTGGGGCCAAGTACAATAACTTCAATTTTATCTGAGTTTAAAAGCAGGAAATTAGAGGTCATCCATGTCTTTAAGTCTGTAAGACAATCCTGCAGTTTAGCTAATTGGTGTGTGTCCTCTGGCTTCATGGATAGATAAAGCTGGGTATCATGTTGTGAAAGTGTAGGAACACGGACCCACAACAGGGGGCGTAAAAGAACGGGCAATGGATAAGCCAAACAGTAACAATTTAATGTTGTAAATTGTGCACAACGGAATACAGACAACAATCAGTTTGGGACTATAGTCAATTACACGTTGGGTGATGTGTGGGCAGGCTTGAGGATAGGAGACGCCTGTCCAGAACCGAGCCGGATCCCACACGGCCCTCACCGCCAACGGATCTGAAGAACACCGGAGCCGCCAAGTCCTGGGTCCCCAGGTGGTCACCATCTCCAGCTGTCAGACCTGGTACTGCTGGCAGAGAACAGAAACAGCACAGGTGAGTGTGAGTACGCACACTCGGTAATCCCACAGTCTGTGTTCTGTAAGGAGGGAGCACCTCCACCTCCACTCGTGCAGCTCCTGTCTAACCACTTATCTGGTTGTGGTGTGAAGCGAAGCTGTCGCTGATCACACCAAACGCCAATCCCACAGATAAGGCAACACCCACAGGAAAACGGCTGCAAAGAAGTTCAGACTATTAGTCAGTTTAAATTCAGCAGAGAAATTACCTCCAAGGTTGCTGATTTCTCGGCGGGGAGGTGGAGTTGCAGTCCGGCCTTTATGGTGGTGGTGATGTGGATGAGTGACAGCTGGTGCTGATGACGAGTAACAGCTGTCACTCCCAGTTGCTATGACGCCCCCTCGCTTGAAGCCCGCACTTCAAGCAGGGCGCCATCTGGTGGTGGTGGGCCAGCAGTACCTCCTCATCAGCGGCCCACACAACATATCATCTGCGTAACAATGAAAATTTAAGCAATGCCATCTAATAATACTGCCTAAGGGAAGCATGTATAAAGTGAATAAAATTGGTCCTAGCACAGAACCTTGTGGAACTCCATAATTAACCTTTGTCTGTGAAGAAGATTCCCCATTTACATGAACAAATTGTAATCTATTAGATAAATATGATTCAAACCACCGCAGTGCAGTGCCTTTAATACCTATGGCATGCTCTAATCTCTGTAATAAAATTTTATGGTCAACAGTATCAAAAGCAGCACTGAGGTCTAACAGAACAAGCACAGAGATGAGTCCACTGTCTGAGGCCATAAGAAGATCATTTGTAACCTTCACTAATGCTGTTTCTGTACTATGATGAATTCTAAAACCTGACCTGATTGTATCACTTCCTGTTCCGGAGCACAGTGGTGTTTTTCTGTATCTGTTAGCTGTTTACTCTGCGCAGTTAGATTGATCTAGTTATCTAGATTACGATTTGTTTCCCAGTGTAATCTTTACGTGCCTTAACTAAAGCACTCCTTCTGCTGAATCACCTATAAATTATTTACACATTATTCACTTTGCGTGTTTTTAGGAATCCGCTAGCTTAGCGTAGCTACTAGCTCTTAGCCGATTTAGCATGGCGGCTTCTCCTGTCTCTCCCGCACTTTTCTGCTCTGGGTGTGAAATGTTTAGTTATTCCTCGGCCTCCTTTAGCAGTAACGGTACTTGTAATAAGTGTAGCTTATTCGTAGCTTTGGAGGCCAGGCTGGGCGAATTGGAGACTCGGCTCCGCACCGTGGAAAATTCTACAGTTAGCCAGGCCCCTGTAGTCGGTGCAGACCAAGGTAGCTTAACCGCCGTTAGTTCCCCCCTGGCAGATCCCGAGCAGCCGGGAAAGCAGGCTGACTGGGTGACTGTGAGGAGGAAGCGTAGCCCTAAACAGAAGCCCCGTGTACACCGCCAACCCGTTCACATCTCTAACCGTTTTTCCCCACTCGGCGACACACCCGCCGAGGATCAAACTCTGGTTATTGGCGACTCTGTTTTGAGAAATGTGAAGTTAGCGACACCAGCAACCATAGTCAATTGTCTTCCGGGGGCCAGAGCAGGCGACATTGAAGGAAATTTGAAACTGCTGGCTAAGGCTAAGCGTAAATTTGGTAAGATTGTAATTCACGTCGGCAGTAATGACACCCGGTTACGCCAATCGGAGGTCACTAAAATTAACATTAAATCGGTGTGTAACTTTGCAAAAACAATGTCGGACTCTGTAGTTTTCTCTGGGCCCCTCCCCAATCGGACCGGGAGTGACATGTTTAGCCGCATGTTCTCCTTGAATTGCTGGCTGTCTGAGTGGTGTCCAAAAAATGAGGTGGGCTTCATAGATAATTGGCAAAGCTTCTGGGGAAAACCTGGTCTTGTTAGGAGAGACGGCATCCATCCCTCTTTGGATGGAGCAGCTCTCATTTCTAGAAATCTGGCCAATTTTCTTAAATCCTCCAAACCGTGACTATCCAGGGTTGGGACCAGGAAGCAGAGTTGTAGTCTTACACACCTCTCTGCAGCTTCTCTCCCCCTGCCATCCCCTCATTACCCCATCCCCGTAGAGACGGTGCTTGCTCCCAGACTACCAATAACCAGCAAAAATCTATTTAATCATAAAAATTCAAAAAGAAAAAATAATATAGCACCTTCAACTGCACCACAGACTAAAACAGTTAAATGTGGTCTATTAAACATTAGGTCTCTCTCTTCTAAGTCCCTGTTGGTAAATGATATAATAATTGATCAACATATTGATTTATTCTGCCTAACAGAAACCTGGTTACAGCAGGATGAATATGTTAGTTTAAATGAGTCAACACCCCCGAGTCACACTAACTGTCAGAATGCTCGTAGCACGGGCCGGGGCGGAGGATTAGCAGCAATCTTCCATTCCAGCTTATTAATTAATCAAAAACCCAGACAGAGCTTTAATTCATTTGAAAGCTTGTCTCTTAGTCTTGTCCATCCAAATTGGAAGTCCCAAAAACCAGTTTTATTTGTTATTATCTATCGTCCACCTGGTCGTTACTGTGAGTTTCTCTGTGAATTTTCAGACCTTTTGTCTGACTTAGTGCTTAGCTCAGATAAGATAATTATAGTGGGCGATTTTAACATCCACACAGATGCTGAGAATGACAGCCTCAACACTGCATTTAATCTATTATTAGACTCTATTGGCTTTGCTCAAAAGTAAATGAGTCCACCCACCACTTTAATCATATCTTAGATCTTGTTCTGACTTATGGTATGGAAATAGAAGACTTAACAGTATTCCCTGAAAACTCCCTTCTGTCTGATCATTTCTTAATAACATTACATTTACTCTGATGGACTACCCAGCAGTAGGGAATAAGTTTCATTACACTAGAAGTCTTTCAGAAAGCGCTGTAACTAGGTTTAAGGATATGATTCCTTCTTTATGTTCTCTAATGCCATATAACAACACAGTGCAGAGTAGCTACCTAAACTCTGTAAGGGAGATAGAGTATCTCGTCAATAGTTTTACATCCTCATTGAAGACAACTTTGGATGCTGTAGCTCCTCTGAAAAAGAGAGCTTTAAATCAGAAGTGTCTGACTCCGTGGTATAACTCACAAACTCGTAGCTTAAAGCAGATAACCCGTAAGTTGGAGAGGAAATGGCGTCTCACTAATTTAGAAGATCTTCACTTAGCCTGGAAAAAGAGTCTGTTGCTCTATAAAAAGCCCTCCGTAAAGCTAGGACATCTTTCTACTCATCACTAATTGAAGAAAATAAGAACAACCCCAGGTTTCTTTTCAGCACTGTAGCCAGGCTGACAAAGAGTCAGAGCTCTATTGAGCTGAGTATTCCATTAACTTTAACTAGTAATGACTTCATGACTTTCTTTGCTAACAAAATTTTAACTATTAGAGAAAAAATTACTCATAACCATCCCAAAGACGTATCGTTATCTTTGGCTGCTTTCAGTGATGCCGGTATTTGGTTAGACTCTTTCTCTCCGATTGTTCTGTCTGAGTTATTTTCATTAGTTACTTCATCCAAACCATCAACATGTTTATTAGACCCCATTCCTACCAGGCTGCTCAAGGAAGCCCTACCATTATTTAATGCTTCGATCTTAAATATGATCAATCTATCTTTGTTAGTTGGCTATGTACCACAGGCTTTTAAGGTGGCAGTAATTAAACCATTACTTAAAAAGCCATCACTTGACCCAGCTATCTTAGCTAATTATAGGCCAATCTCCAACCTTCCTTTTCTCTCAAAAATTCTTGAAAGGGTAGTTGTGAAACAGCTAACTGATCATCTGCAGAGGAATGGTCTATTTGAAGAGTTTCAGTCAGGTTTTAGAATTCATCATAGTACAGAAACAGCATTAGTGAAGGTTACAAATGATCTTCTTATGGCCTTGGACAGTGGACTCATCTCTGTGCTTGTTCTGTTAGACCTCAGTGCTGCTTTTGATACTGTTTACAATTTTATTACAGAGATTAGAGCATGCCATAGGTATTAAAGGCACTGCGCTGCGGTGGTTTGAATCATATTTGTCTAATAGATTACAATTTGTTCATGTAAATGGGGAATCTTCTTCACAGACTAAAGTTAATTATGGAGTTCCACAAGGTTCTGTGCTAGGACCAATTTTATTCACTTTATATATGCTTCCCTTAGGCAGTATTATTAGACGGTATTGCTTAAATTTTCATTGTTACGCAGATGATACCCAGCTTTATCTATCCATGAAGCCAGAGGACACACACCAATTAGCTAAACTGCAGGATTGTCTTACAGACATAAAGACATGGATGACCTCTAATTTCCTGCTTTTAAACTCAGATAAAACTGAAGTTATTGTACTTGGCCCCACAAATCTTAGAAACATGGTGTCTAACCAGATCCTTACTCTGGATGGCATTACCCTGACCTCTAGTAATACTGTGAGAAATCTTGGAGTCATTTTTGATCAGGATATGTCATTCAAAGCGCATATTAAACAAATATGTAGGACTGCTTTTTTGCATTTACGCAATATCTCTAAAATCAGAAAGGTCTTGTCTCAGAGTGATGCTGAAAAACTAATTCATGCATTTATTTCCTCTAGGCTGGACTATTGTAATTCATTATTATCAGGTTGTCCTAAAAGTTCCCTAAAAAGCCTTCAGTTAATTCAAAATGCTGCAGCTAGAGTACTGACGGGGACTAGAAGGAGAGAGCATATCTCACCTATATTGGCCTCTCTTCATTGGCTTCCTGTTAATTCTAGAATAGAATTTAAAATTCTTCTTCTTACTTATAAGGTTTTGAATAATCAGGTCCCATCTTATCTTAGGGACCTCGTAGTACCATATCACCCCAATAGAGCGCTTCGCTCTCAGACTGCAGGCTTACTTGTAGTTCCTAGGGTTTGTAAGAGTAGAATGGGAGGCAGAGCCTTCAGCTTTCAGGCTCCTCTCCTGTGGAACCAGCTCCCAATTCAGATCAGGGAGACAGACACCCTCTCTACTTTTAAGATTAGGCTTAAAACTTTCCTTTTTGTTAAAGCTTATAGTTAGGGCTGGATCAGGTGACCCTGAACCATCCCTTAGTTATGCTGCTATAGACGTAGACTGCTGGGGGGTTCCCATGATGCACTGTTTCTTTCTCTTTTTGCTCTGTATGCACCACTCTGCATTTAATCATTAGTGATCGATCTCTGCTCCCCTCCACAGCATGTCTTTTTCCTGGTTCTCTCCCTCAGCCCCAACCAGTCCCAGCAGAAGACTGCCCCTCCCTGAGCCTGGTTCTGCTGGAGGTTTCTTCCTGTTAAAAGGGAGTTTTTCCTTCCCACTGTAGCCAAGTGCTTGCTCACAGGGGTCGTTTTGACCGTTGGGGTTTTACATAATTATTGTATGGCCTTGCCTTACAATATAAAGCGCCTTGGGGCAACTGTTTGTTGTGATTTGGCGCTATATAAAAAAAATTGATTGATTGATTGATTGACTGAAACTCTTCAAATAGACCATTCTGCAGATGATCAGTTAGCTGTTTTACAACTACCCTTTCAAGAATTTTTGAGAGAAAAGGAAGGTTGGAGATTGGCCTATAATTAGCTAAGATAGCTGGGTCAAGTGATGGTTTTTTAAGTAATGGTTTAATTACTGCCACCTTAAAAGCCTGTGGTACATAGCCAACTAATAAAGATAGATTGATCATATTTAAGATAGAAGCATTAAATAATGGTAGGGCTTCCTTGAGCAGCCTGGTAGGAATGGGGTCTAATAGACATGTTGATGGTTTGGATGAAGTAACTAATGAAAATAACTCAGACAGAACAATCTGAGAGAAAGAGTCTAACCAAAAACCGGCATCACTGAAAGCAGCCAAAGACAACGATATGTCTTTGGGATGGTTATGAGTAATTTTTTCTCTAATAGTTAAAATTTTATTAGCAAAGAAAGTCATGAAGTCATTACTAGTTAAAGTTAAAGGAATACTCGGCTCAATAGAGCTCTGACTCTTTGTCAGCCTGGCTACAGTGCTGAAAAGAAACCTGGGGTTGTTCTTATTTTCTTCAATTAGTGATGAATAGTACGATGTCCTAGCTTTACGGAGGGCTTTTTTATAGAGCAACAGACTCTTTTTCCTGGCTAAGTGAAGATCTTCTAAATTCGTGAGATGCCATTTCCTCTCCAACTTACGGGTTATCTGCTTTAAGCTGCGAGTTTGTGAGTTATACCACGGAGTCAGGCACTTCTGATTTAAAGCTCTCTTTTTCAGAGGAGCTACAACATCCAAAGTTGTCTTCAATGAGGATGTAAAACTATTGACGAGATACTCTATCTCACTTACAGAGTTTAGGTAGCTACTCTGCACTGTGTTGGTATATGGCATTAGAGAACATAAAGAAGGAATCATATCCTTAAACCTAGTTACAGCGCTTTCTGAAAGACTTCTAGTGTAATGAAACTTATTCCCCACTGCTGGGTAGTCCATCAGAGTAAATGTAAATGTTATTAAGAAATGATCAGACAGAAGGGAGTTTTCAGGGAATACTGTTAAGTCTTCAATTTCCATACCATAAGTCAGAACAAGATCTAAGATATGATTAAAGTGGTGGGTGGACTCATTTACATTTTGAGCAAAGCCAATTGAGTCTAATAATAGATTAAATGCAGTGTTGAGGCTGTCATTGTCAGCATCTGTGTGGATGTTAAAATCGCCCACTATAATTACCTTATCTGAGCTAAGCACTAAGTCAGACAAAAGGTCTGAAAATTCACAGAGAAACTCACAGTAACGACCAGGTGGACGATAGATAACAACAAATAAAACTGGTTTTTGGGACTTCCAATTTGGATGGACAAGACTAAGAGTCAAGCTTTCAAATGAATTAAAGCTCTGTCTGGGTTTTTGATTAATTAATAAGCTGGAATGGAAGATTGCTGCTAATCCTCCGCCTCGGCCCGTGCTACGAGCGTTCTGGCAGTTAGTGTGACTCAGGGGTGTTGACTCATTTAAACTAACATATTCATCCTGCTGTAACCAGGTTTCTGTAAGGCAGAATAAATCAATATGTTGATCAATTATTATATCATTTACTAACAGGGACTTAGAAGAGAGAGACCTAATGTTTAATAGACCACATTTAACTTTTTTAGTCTGTGGGGCAGTTGAAGGTGCTATATTATTTTTTCTTTTTGAATTTTTATGCTTAAATAGATTTTTGCTGGTTATTTGTGGTCTGGGAGCAGGCACAGTCTCTACGGGGATGGGGTAATGAGGGGATGGCAGGGGGAGAGAAGCTGCAGAGAGGTGTGTAAGACTACAACTCTGCTTCCTTTTCCCAACCCTGGATAGTCACGGTTTGGAGGATTTAAGAAAATTGGCCAGATTTCTAGAAATAAGAGCTGCTCCATCCAAAGTGGGATGCATGCCGTCTTTCCTAACAAGACCAGGTTTTCCCCAGAAGCTTTGCCAATTATCTATGAAGCCCACCTAATTTTGATGATGATAGTAACCCCAATGCAGAGAAGACTTGAGAACATTTAAAGTGTTTTATTTTTAACAAAGAGGAACAATCCAAAAGAATCACATCTTCTTAACAGCAGTTCATAATGATGACAGCAGACGGCACTAGGTGTCCATAGGAAAAGATCCCCTCAACCAAGAAAACAAAATCCACAGAAGATTTCAACAGCAAATGGCACTGCGACTTCACAGCAAAAATACAATTTAGCACAACAAAACTGGAGATTACGTCATTGGAAGGTAACAGGTGGGTTTGTCAAAGGCATTAGGACACAAATGCGAGGCTCACACAAACACCTCTGGTTGCAGAAAGACTTTAGTGGCAGTGGTGGGCACAGTTCCACTAATCATCAAAGATATTGATTTCATTATCGGATTAGCTTTTCAGATAAGTTTAAAAACCATCCAATTATTGTCCGATAATTTTTAGACCGCTAACATTTTTGCAGACATAGCTTTTTGTAGTAGATGCACAGTTCTGTTCTCTACAAACAAAGAAGAGCTGGTTCTAGAAGAAACCGTTCTATCCTCTTCAGGCAAAGGAGAACTGATCCCATACTAATACAGTGGCAATAGCACCCAAGTCATCCAGAGGCATACAGTTTTAACTTATGGTTAAAATTTGAACCAAACTAATTTCGGACAAGTTATTTAAATCAATGTCACATCTGAAGTTTTATAGTGAAAATATCAGATGTTTTAGTTTTAAAGTAATGCGCTAATTTTGAAAGTTTTAGTGTTGACATGCTGTCTATGGGTATTCACGACAGAAGAAATGCATTTGAGATGCTCTAACAGGCTCCACAGGGACAACAGCATTAAACTTTTTGTATATTCTGCCTAAAACTCTTGAGAATATATTCAGGCTGTGTGATATAACTGGCGTGAAAATGCATAGAACACTGCCATCTACTGGTGACCGGTTATATCACAATGTTGTCGACCGCAGGATTTTAAAATTATTTGTAGGTTTCCAAAACCTGAGAGACCACACACGTGGAGATAAAAAAAAAAAAAATCATAGATCTGACAGGTTTAGCTGTACAGTGTGTGGTGGGCAGCCACACAGTAAAAACAACACACACAGATTTCACACACGAAAATTCCCAGGTCAAACACCTCGCTTTCTGATTGGCTGCATGTCACATTTAGCTCCTCACGTCCTTCTTAACACACCACACACAGCAGGAATATCTGATAAGATTATATTTAGTGTCATCACAGCTGTCAAGGCATCCATAAGATTGCGGAAGGGGAAGATCTGGTTCGATATCGGCCTAATTATCTTGCCATGTGAACCAGTCTTGATGTTATGAAACCTCACGGTGTGACTGATTGATCTGTTATAACACCGCACCGAGCCGCTAATCGATCGGATGAGATGACGCCTTACGGAACGACTGATTGATGCGTTATGACACCGCATCGAACATGTTTTCACTATTATTTCATTTCTTTGTGTGACTGACATCGTTATTCAAGCATTCAAATGGCGATTCCTATTGCCACACAACTCCAGCAACCACACACATGAACGTTTTTTGATAATTCTTGTTACTGAAAGAAACCTTGTCTCCCTACCCGGATAGAGTTGTGATGTCATCATGCATCATCGTGCTGTCTAGCGGGATCTTGACAATTTCTTTCTTTTTTATACAAATGAGAAAAATGACATATTTTACAAAAGCACATTTATTTGTAAACACCAGCGCATGTTACATTGATTCACTTGTGTTGGTTTTTACACTGAATGAATTAATCAACCAATCAGTATAAGCGGAAGCTTAGTTTACCAATAATCCCTTTGGTGTGTTAATGTTCAAATCTTCAGAATTAGTACATTATTTTAAAATTAACAGATATGTGTTATATATATCACTTTGTACATTTTAAGAGTTTACATAAATGTAGTTATTCTATCTGGAATAATTTATTTTTAAAGCAAAACCATAATTCAAACCTGCTTTCCATTTCAAGACCTCTGCATTAAATGATGCTTTTCTACAGCAGGGGGCAGAGTGCACAAAGACAGAAACGCTGGCTCCTTGGCTGTCTGGGTTTGTGATCGCCTTTGATTCTGTTAGAACCTTTGCGGTGTTTAAACTCAAAATCATCTTCTCAGTAGCTGAGAGCGTATGGGAGGTAAAATTAAAAGTTATCGTTTATCTGTAGCTTTGATAGGTTTTTAGACAGTTTATTGGTTTAGCGTTAAAAAAAGAGAACTTTTCAGTTAGCTGATTACCAGTTATCAAAGCTAACTTTTTGGTTAGCTGCACTCACCACTGTTTAGTGATGAGGATAGCAGTGGTCAGTTCACAAGAAGGCAGTCCAAAAAAACACAGCAGCAGTACAATAATCATCAGGCTTTGGTGGGGTCAGAACAAATGGGCAGGAGGTCAAGAACACAACGATGTAGGCAGGACTATGGAACATGAGATCAAGAGCTGGAGAGAAGGTACAAGGTGAATAAATCTGGCAAGGAACAAACACAACCAGTGAGCTTAAATAACCCTAGGTGACGATCAGCAAATCAAGAACAGGTGTGCATGGAAAGCACCAGAAACAGGGTGTGGCCAGGGAGAGAGAGAGAGAGAGAGAGAGAGGAGGAGAGAGAGAGGAGAGAGAGAGATGAGAGAGAGAGATGAGAGAGAGAGGAGAGAGAGGAGAGAGGAGAGAGGAGAGAGAGAGAGAGAGAGCACTCACCAAGAGACAAACAAGAGAAAAAAGAACAGATAGACCCAAGCAGAAAAAACCCAACAAGAAAATGAACACATAGAAAAGCAATACATGAGGGAAAAAAGGGGACAAAAACAAAACAGAAAACCAGACAGAACCCTGACAGAAGGAAAGGAAGTGGTGTGGGTGCAGACTTTAAAGCAGTTGGCACTCTCGACGTCTGTGCTTACCAGCTTAGTGACTGTGTTTGAACAAATAAAGGAAAACATGCCAAAATGACATTGGCAACCGGCTGTTTCATGGCCATCATGGAACATGTGGAACTTTGAAATGTATAAAGCCTGATTCATATGGCAAGATTTTCAAATTTTCTGTAGGTTTCCAAAACCCGAGAGACCACACACACGGAGATAAAAAAAATCATAGATCTGATAGTTATGGTTGTATAGTGTGTGGTGTGCAGCCACATGGTAAAGACAACACAACACGCACAAACAGATTTCACTCACAAACATTCCCAGGTCACACAAGAAATCTCGCAAAACCTCTCGATATTAAACATGACTTCACAGTAAACAAACATGGTGGACGAGGAAGAAGCAACTGTGATAGTTTGTGGACTATTTCTAACAGAGAGAAAAAAAAAGATACAAAAATAAAAGAAAAGGCATTGGTTAAAGGAGTGGAGACAGCGTGAACACTAGACTTTCTGGTGCGCCAGAACATCATTTCAATTTTGGATTCGGCTTTGTGCATCTGTCAACTCGCTTTCTGATGATTGGCTGCATGTCACATTCAGCAAGCTGCATGCTCGTTTGTGGTCGGGGGCCACCACACATGCTGGGACATCAGGCCAAGACAATCCAACATGTTGAATATCCCAAATTTGTGTTCTGAGCACTCCTGATGTCCTTCTGAGTAGACTATAGCTCTCATAAAGCACCATACACAGCAGGAATATTTGATAAGATTATCTTTAGTGCCATCACGATAGTCAGGCGGGTGTCCTTAAGATTGTCAGAAGGTGGAGATCAGGTCCGAAATTGGCCAAATTATCTTGCCGTGTGAACCAGGCATTAGGTTGCAAAGCTGTGTGAAGCAGGGAAGAGCGTCGGACATCAGGACGATCATCTCCGTGACTGCTGTGTGCCGCTTCAGGAGAAGTAAAATCAGCAGGATGCAGTCAAGTTGCTTAACGCCACAGTGAAAAAACCCTACAGAGACTGTACTTCATCAGGCTGCTGAGGAACGCTGGACTGAACTGTCGTCCTCTCACCCAGGCCTGTACAGACCTCATAGAAAGCATCCTGACCACAGGCATCACTGTCTGGTACGGTAGCACCACACTCTTCAAAGAGTCACAAGGACAGTAGAGAAGATCAAACTTCCTTCCATGGACTCAGTGTACATGCGGCGCTGTCGGTAGAGAGCAGAGGGAATCATCACAGACTCACTGCACCCAGCTCACGCTCTGCTCAGACACAAACGCTGCACATCCAACCTCAGACACAAGGGAGACCTGGACAATTCTAAAGTTTCCAATTCACCTATCGTGCATGTCTTTAAATGTGGGAGGAAACCCACGCAAACACGGGGAGAACATGCAAAGTCCACACAGAAAGGCCATAGGTGGGAATCGAACCCATGCCGTTCTTGCTGTGAGGCAACAGTGCTAACCATTAAGCCACCATGCTGCTGACATCACAATGTCAATGCAATTATTGCATTGTGTTGTGGAATCCAGATCAAGGTAAAGTCCAGGTCACGATGTGAATCACATATCTATTATTTAGAGTCCTCATAAAACGTTGGCGAACATCAGAAATCTCTGATTGCTCTTCTTATCATTATTATTATTATCTCTTTAGCTATTTTCTATTTTACTAATATTTCTTCTTTTGTTTTTTTGTTTTTTTTTGTATAGTGAAGTAGCCTTCCTCTGTCCTTCTGTGTTTCTTTTTAAAATGAACAGACTCCAAGAGAGCCACACACAAGGATTTCTATGTGCCTGAACTGTTTGGTTTTTGCATAAATGGCAAACAAAAAATCTTGTGTTGCAAGGTAGATTTATTATTCATTACTTAGTTTGTCCAGTTTCCAGAGTGCATCAGAAAAATGCATGAAAGATTAATAGTCATTTTATCCATTATCATTAGGTCATCTTGGTGACCCACTTTTAGCTAGCTGGAGGTCACTCCGCTGCCTTTGCGGTTACTATACTGTGGGCAGCACGGTGGATTAGTGGTTAGCACTGTTGCCTCACAGCAAGAAGGTTATGGGATTGATTCCCACATGTGGAGTTTGCATGTTCTCCCTGTGTTTGCGTGGGTTTCCTCCGGGTGCTCCGGTTTCCTCCTACATTTAAAGACATGCAGATTAAGTGAACTGGAAACTTTGTAATGGTCCAGGTCTCAATCTCAATGGAACTAACCTGGTTAAATAAAGGTTAAACTAAGTTAAAAATAAATCACTTCGTTTCATGCTCAGACTTGTCAGTCCGGGTTGCGCTTTGTATTCCGAAAAAAACAAAAAAAACAAAAAAAACCCAAGATCAAATACATGTAAAGAATATTGAAAAGCATACTCAATCAATCAATCAATTTTTTTTATATAGCGCCAAATCACAACAAACAGTTGCCCCAAGGCGCTTTATATTGTAAGGCAAGGCCATACAATAATTATGTAAAACCCCAACGGTCAAAACGACCCCCTGTGAGCAAGCACTTGGCTACAGTGGGAAGGAAAAACTCCCTTTTAACAGGAAGAAACCTCCAGCAGAACCAGGCTCAGGGAGGGGCAGTCTTCTGCTGGGACTGGTTGGGGCTGAGGGAGAGAACCAGGAAAAAGACATGCTGTGGAGGGGAGCAGAGATCGATCACTAATGATTAAATGCAGAGTGGTGCATACAGAGCAAAAAGAGAAAGAAACAGTGCATCATGGGAACCCCCCAGCAGTCTACGTCTATAGCAGCATAACTAAGGGATGGTTCAGGGTCACCTGATCCAGCCCTAACTATAAGCTTTAGCAAAAAGGAAAGTTTTAAGCCTAATCTTAAAAGTAGAGAGGGTGTCTGTCTCCCTGATCTGAATTGGGAGCTGGTTCCACAGGAGAGGAGCCTGAAAGCTGAAGGCTCTGCCTCCCATTCTACTCTTACAAACCCTAGGAACTACAAGTAAGCCTGCAGTCTGAGAGCGAAGCGCTCTATTGGGGTGATATGGTACTACGAGGTCCCTAAGATAAGATGGGACCTGATTATTCAAAACCTTATAAGTAAGAAGAAGAATTTTAAATTCTATTCTAGAATTAACAGGAAGCCAATGAAGAGAGGCCAATATGGGTGAGATATGCTCTCTCCTTCTAGTCCCCGTCAGTACTCTAGCTGCAGCATTTTGAATTAACTGAAGGCTTTTTAGGGAACTTTTAGGACAACCTGATAATAATGAATTACAATAGTCCAGCCTAGAGGAAATAAATGCATGAATTAGTTTTTCAGCATCACTCTGAGACAAGACCTTTCTGATTTTAGAGATATTGCGTAAATGCAAAAAAGCAGTCCTACATATTTGTTTAATATGCGCTTTGAATGACATATCCTGATCAAAAATGACTCCAAGATTTCTCACAGTATTACTAGAGGTCAGGGTAATGCCATCCAGAGTAAGGATCTGGTTAGACACCATGTTTCTAAGATTTGTGGGGCCAAGTACAATAACTTCAGTTTTATCTGAGTTTAAAAGCAGGAAATTAGAGGTCATCCATGTCTTTATGTCTGTAAGACAATCCTGCAGTTTAGCTAATTGGTGTGTGTCCTCTGGCTTCATGGATAGATAAAGCTGGGTATCATCTGCGTAACAATGAAAATTTAAGCAATACCGTCTGCAATATACTGCAGTAATAAATACATACCCTGAGAGATGCATTGAGCTGAGTTCTCCTCCTGTGTTCATACACAGCAGTCATGTAAAACTGCACCTGCTCCAGTTCCAAAGTCGTAACCTCCTTTCAAAAGTACAAAATTATACAAACACATGACAGTGAGTGAAGATCTGATTGTCGATTGTCGCATGTGTGTTGCTTCAATCTGTCATTTGTCTATTCACAGTAATTGATCTGGTAAGCAGGTAACATTGTTCAATGGCCGGGGGCAGGTCTGGTGTCCACAGCACATCTCTAGTGTTAAGACTGCAGCAGCAACACTTTCTCTCATAGTCTTCATGCTCCCACATTTAAACACACAGATAAAATCCTTCTTTCTCCACAACTCCGGGTACAAGTAATTTTTGAAGCACATTTCTGTGCCGGCTGCATTTCTCTACTTTTTACCGGAGGCGTGTATGTTCACTATTTCAAAATATTCAGCATCAGTATCCACAAAAAAAAAAAAAAAAATTGTGCTGCTAAATTTTTCATTTCAATGGAGGATCTGAGGGGGCGGTCCCTCAAGTAATATCACCAAAGTTGACTTTTCTGACTGGTTCACATCTCTGTGTGTATCAGCAGATCAAATCGAGGTAATTGTCCATACTTACGACTTAATTTCTCAGGGCATATGGCACCAAAAAATAAAACACAATACACTAATATTTTCCACAATTCTTTATTTATTTATAATAGTCAGCTCATTTGACATTTGATTTACCAGACATACGAGGTCTGTCCGTAAAGTATAGGTCCTTTTTATTTTTTTCAAAAACTATATGGATTTCATTCATATGTTTTTACGTCAGACATGCTTGAACCCTCGTGCGCATGCGTGAGTTTTTCCACGCCTGTCGGTGACGTCATTCGCCTGTGAGCACTCCTTGTGGGAGGAGTCGTCCAGCCCCTCGTCGGAATTCCTTTGTCTGAGAAGTTGCTGAGAGACTGGTGCTTTGTTTGATCAAACTTTTTTCTAAACCTGTGAGACACATCGAAGTGGACATGGTTCGAAAAATTAAGCTGGTTTTCAATGAAAATTTTAACAGCTGATGAGAGATTTTGAGGTGATACTGTCGCTTTAAGGACTTTTCACGGTGCGAGACGTCGCGCAGCGCTCTCAGGCAGCGTCATCAGCCTGTTTCAAGCTTAAAACCTCCACATTTCAAGCTCTGTTGATCCAGGACGTCGTGAGAGAACAGAGAAGTTTCAGAAGAAGTCGGTTTCAGCATTTCATCCGGATATTCCACTGTTAAAGGAGATTTTTTTAATGAAAGACGTGCGGGCGGATTGCAGCGTCGGCTCGCAGCCGCCGCGACGCTCCGTCACAGGAAAAACACCTCTGCTGGAAGCCTTAAGGACAAGTTGGAACATGTTCAGCTGTTAAACAATTTCTCATATACTCACTCCACTGAAAGCCATCAAAAGCCAACTGGATTTTAACAAATGGTTATCAACACGGAGGTGTTTTTCCTGTGCCGCCGCGCCGCGTCGGCTGCGTCCCGACGCGCGGACCCGTCCGCACGTCTTTCATTAAAAAAATCTCCTTTAACAGTGGAATATCCGGATAAAATGCTGAAACCGACTTCTTCTGAAACGTCTCTGTTCTCTCACGACGTCCTGGATCAATAGAGCCTGAAATGTGGAGGTTTTAAGCTTGAAACAGGCTGATGACGCTGCCTGAGAGCGCTGCGCGACGTCTCGCACCGTGAAAAGTACTTAAAGCGACAGAATCACCTCAAAATCTCTCATCAGCTGTTAAAATTTTCACTGAAAACCAGCTTAATTTTTTGAACCGTGTCCACTTCGATGTGTCTCACAGGTTTAGAAAAATTTTTGATCAAACAAAGCGCCAGTCTCTCAGCAACTTCTCAGACAAAGGAATTCCGACGAGGCGCTGGATGACTCCTCCCACAAGGAGTGCTCACAGGCGAATGACGTCACCGACAGGCGTGGAAAAACTCACGCATGCGCACGAGGGTTCAAGCATGTCTGACGTAAAAACATATGAATGAAATCCATATAGTTTTTGAAAAAAATAAAAAGGACCTATACTTTACGGACAGCCCTCGTATGAACTTGAAACCTCTCCACTTGGGGCAATAACTCTCCTCTATCCAATTGGTCAGGGAAATTGGTTTTCATTCATTTTATTTAGCCACATGGAAAGTTGATTAGCCACATATTGATTCTTGTAAAAAAAGATGCAAATATACATGAGGGCACATTGTAAATGTGGTAAATTATAAACTTTACTATAAACCACTATTTAATTAAGTCAGCAGCACCACAGCTTTGACACATCTGTTCAATTTTCAGCTGACTTAGACTTTGCACTAGAGTTCAGTCAGGGTTTGGAGTTTTCATGTTGACTTGTGATCAGGAGCAGATTAAAGTGGCCATGAGGCCCTGGACTCCATTTCTGTGGAGACCACGTATTCATGTATTCACTGTTGGAAACTAAGACTTAATATATTTTTTGTAACTGTGCAAAAATATCAAGTTTTAAGTCAAGTCCAAATTATTGTGCATACATTTTTATCTTTTTTATTTTATAAACTTAAAAATATTATCACATCTTGTGCTAGATCAATTCCCATCATGCAATGGGAGGGTGTTCTTTTCACAATTGTAGGTATGTTTTTGTTGCTATGGAGAGCATTTATTATTGTGTGTGATATTGTTCATGGTTTGTGTTAATATTTGTGCTGTCCATTGCGGGGCCCCCACAAATAGAGTGATAATTCATTTTCAGGACAGGCAGAAAGAAATGAGCTATTTTAGTGCTGTGGTTCTCTGCGGCTGGGGTCCACAAATCTCAAGGTTCGGGGGTGTAAACAGTAAATTTTGCAGAGTAAAATTTACTCTGCTGGGATAACATTTGGTCGCAGTCCAAATAGAATTAACTATACTCTATTGCAGTGTAAAATCAACTCTATCACAGTGTAAAAGCATATGTCCTTCAATGCGCATATTAAGCAAATATGTAGGACTGCTTTTTTGCGTTTGCGCAATATCTCTAAAATTAGAAAGGTCTTGTCTCAGAGTGATGCTGAAAAACTAATTCATGCATTTATTTCCTCTAGGCTGGACTATTGTAATTCATTATTATCAGGTTGTCCTAAAAGTTTCCTGAAAAGCCTTCAGTTAATTCAAAATGCTGCAGCTAGAGTACTAACGGGGACTAGAAGGAGAGAGCATATCTCACCCATATTGGCCTCTTTTCATTGGCTTCCTGTTAATTCTAGAATAGAATTAAAAATTCTTCTTCTTACTTATAAGGTTTTGAATAATCAGGTCCCATCTTATCTTAGAGACCTCATAGTACCATATCACCCCAATAGAGTTCTTCGCTCTCAGACTGCAGGCTTACTTGTAGTTCCTAGGGTTTGTAAGAGTAGAATGGGAGGCAGAGCCTTCAGCTTTCAGGCTCCTCTCCTGTGGAACCAGCTCCCAATTCAGATCAGGGAGACAGACACCCTCTCTACTTTTAAGATTAAGCTTAAAACTTCCTTTTTGCTAAAGCTTATAGTTAGGGCTGGATCAAGTGACCCTGAACCATCCCTTAGTTATGCTGCTATAGACTTAGACTGCTGGGGGGTTCCCATGATGCACCCAGTGTTTCTTTTTATTCACCTCTTTTTGCTCTGTATGCACCACTCTGCTTTTAATCATTGGTGATTGATCTCTGCTCCCCTCCACAGCATGTCTTTTTCCTGATTCTTTCCCCTCAGCCCCAACCAGTCCCAGCAGAAGACTGCCCCTCCCTGAGCCTGGTTCTGCTGGAGGTTTCTTCCTGTTAAAAGGGAGTTTTCCTTCCCACTGTCGCCAAGTGCTTGCTCATAGGGGGTTGTTTTGACCGTTGGGGTTTTTCTGTAATTATTGTATGGCTTTTGCCTTACAATGTAAAGCGCCTTGGGGCAACTGTTTGTTGTGATTTGGCGCTATATAAATAAAATTGATTTGATTTGACTTGATTTAAAATCTATTTTTATTGGAGTAGAAACACTTGATTGAAGATGGTAGAGCTGATTTCACTCTATAATAGAGTGTATATTACTCTATTTCGACTGTGACCAAATGTTATCCCGGCAGAGTATATTTTACTCAGCAAAATTTACTGTGTATGGCACTAACACAACTACTCATATTCATTCACTTTGCCACTATGAGCTCTCCAAAACATGCACACATTCACGTGTATCATATTTTGTCAAAACACTTTCTAAATCATGGCAAATTGCCTACTTTTATGAATATTATGAGCACATCCTCTCGTAAACACTGATCTGTTTGTGATTTTTGTCACTGTCATTGTCATTACTCATGATATGTGTATTGGGTTTTGTGTTCCACCCTAAAATTGGGGTGGAAGGGCCATGCTGACACATTAAAAGTTGTATAGTTTCTCATTAGTATGAGCCACAGTTGGCTCGGTTGGAGGGCTTAAATTATCAGTGTAGTGTGTGTGTGTGTGTGTGTGTGCATGTTTGTCATCTATGGTACATTGTGTAGACCACAGCACCAAAGTACCTCTTTGCCTGCACAAAGCAAACTCTTAACGCTAAGTGTGTATACGTTCATGTGTTGGAGTGTGTGTTTACATGTATGAACTCACCCATATGACAACTTATTCTGCAAAGTGCTTCTGGTGTTTGCTTGTAAATTTGCTTCAGAGTATTTTAAAGTTATCACTTTTTGAGTAAAGATGAAGAGATAGGATGAAAAGTGTTTCACTGTGATGTGGTGTATATTTATCTCCTATCAGTGCAGCAGCTTCTCCACTAACAGCCTTCAGTGCAGCGATCAGGTTTCTCTCTCTGAAGTCTGCTGGCTCTTGTGAGTTTCACTCACAGCTTTGTGCGGCAGCATCTTTGAAAATCCCTGTTGGAAACAGTGTCTTCTCCCAAGTTTGAAATCTGATGCTTCCTTGTTACGCTGTGTCTGGTCTGTTAACGGAAGCATAGAGGTACTTTTTAATCTTCGAACCACTTCACGTCAAAAGAATCAAAAAAGTGAACACAGCCAAAGCATTTGTCCTTCTGCAGGACTCATGGAAATAAAAATGGGGCATTGCAGAAATATAAAAAACTAAAAGCCAGATAAAAGATGCATCTTTTTTTTATTGCAACTCATTTTGAGTACATTGGACATTTATTTAATCTTAATGTCATGGAACTTCCAGCAGAGTGTCCCTGCTTAAAGAAAACAAATAGGATGATATGCTTTAGAACTGATATTAGTGTTTGACAGACACTAACCATTACACGTATTCAGCTGAAAATTTATGTATTTGTCACCTAGTTAGCTGTCTTCAACTTATTTTCTTTTTACCTTGTTTGATAAAATACTGTGGGCTCTATAATAACTATCCTTATGGGGTCCATTTGATATAATGATATCTTGTCTGACTAAAAAAGAACATTTTGAGCTTTGTGTCAATTTTTTGTAACTACTGAACTGTCAGAGTAGTTTTTATTCAAGATGTTGGGAGTTGGGTGCAGTATTGAATTTTGTATTGAAAATTTGTGTTTAAAAAATATCAAAAACTCAAAGCTCTTTCAAAATGAAATGTGATTTATCAGCCAGATACTGAATAGTTGTTGTGTTTTTTTTGTTTTTTTTTGTTTTGTTTTTCCCCAGGTGTCCAGATTAGTATACTCAACAAATATATAAACACAACACTTTTGGTTTTGCTCCCATTTTGTATGAGATGAACTCAAAGATCTAAAACTTTTTCCACATACACAATATCACCATTTCCCTCAAATATTGTTCACAAACCAGTCTAAATCTGTGATAGTGAGCACGTCTCCTTTGCTGAGATAATCCATCCCACCTCACAGGTGTGCCATATCAAGATGCTGATTAGACACCATGATTAGTGCACAGGTGTGCCTTAGACTGTCCACAATAAAAGGCCACTCTGAAAGGTGCAGTTTTATCACACAGCACAATGCCACAGATGTCGCAAGATTTGAGGGAGCGTGCAATTGGCATGCTGACAGCAGGAATCTCAACCAGAGCTGTTGCTCGTGTATTGAATGTTCATTTCTCTACCATAAGCCGTCTCCAAAGGCATTTCAGAGAATTTGGCAGTACATCCAACCAGCCTCACAACTGCAGACCACGTGTAACCACACCAGCCCAGGACCTCCACATCCAGCATGTTCACCTCCAAGATCGTCTGAGACCAGCCACTCGGACAGCTGCTGGAACAATCGGTTTGCATAACCAAAGAATTTCTGCACAAACTGTCAGAAACCGTCTCAGGGAAGCTCATCTGCATGCTCGTCGTCCTCATCGAGGTCTCGACCTGACTCCAGTTCGTCGTTGTAACCGACTTGAGTGGGCAAATGCTCACATTCGCTGGTGTTTGGCATGTTGAAGAGGTGTTCTCTTCACGGATGAATCCCGGTTCACACTGTCCAGGGCAGATGGCAGACAGCGTGTGTGGCGTCGTGTGGGTGAGCGGTTTTCTGATGTCAATGTTGTGGATCGAGTGGCCCATGGTGGCGGTGGGGTTATGGTATGGGCAGGCATCTGTTATGGACAAAGAACACAGGTGCATTTTATTGATGGCATTTTGAATGCACAGAGATACCATGACGCGATCCTGAGGCCCATTGTTGTGCCATACATCCAAGAACATCACCTCATGTTGCAGCAGGATAATGCACGGCCCCATGTTGCAAGGACCTGTACACAATTCTTGGAAGCTGAAAATGTCCCAGTTCTTGCATGGCCGGCATACTCACCGGACATGTCACCCATTGAGGATGTTTGGGATGCTCTGGACCAGCGTATACGACAGCGTGTACCAGTTCCTGCCAATATCCAGCAACTTCGCACAGCCATTGAAGAGGAGTGGACCAACATTCCACAGGCCACAATTGACAACCTGATCAACTCTATGCGAAGGAGATGTGTTGCACTGCATGAGGCAAATGGTGGTCACACCAGATACTGACTGGTATCCCCCCCCAGTAAAACAAAACTCCACCTTTCAGAGTGGCCTTTTATTGTGGGAAGTCTAAGGCACACCTGTGCACTAATCATGGTGTCTAATCAGCATCTTGGTATGGCACACCTGTGAGGTGGGATGGATTATCTCAGCAAAGGAGAAGTGCTCACTATCACAGATTTAGACTGGTTTGTGAACAATATTTGAGGGAAATTGTGATATTGTGTATGTGGAAAAAGTTTTAGATCTTTGAGTTCATCTCATACAAAATGGGAGCAAAACCAAAAGTGTTGCGTTTATATTTTTGTTGAGTGTAAGTTTCAAGACATGTAGATTGTGTTCCACTCGTGAGCACAATTTCTATGTCATGATTATTACTCTTGTACAACCTATGCTTTCAGTCATATTTCGGGAGATGTGGTGAGGTGTGCTGTGAAGGAAGAGAATCAAAGAAAAAACAAAATTATATTTACAGTACATCCAAAAAGTAGTCAGCTCTTCACTTTTTCCACATATTGTTTTGTTACAGCCTTATTCCAAAATGGATCAAATACACATGTTTATCCTGCAAATTCCACACAAAGTACCCCATAATAACAATGTGAAAAAAGTGTTGTGAGAATTTTGCAAATTTATAAAAAAAAATACTAAGAAATTACTTGTATAAAAGTATTTGCAGCCTTTGCCACAAAGCTCACAACTGAGCTCAGGTGCGTCCTGTTTCCATTGATCATCCTTGAGATGTTTCTACAGCTTAATTGGAGTCCACCTGGGGTAAATTCACTTTGCTGGACATGATTTGGAAAGGGACACACCTGTCTACATATGCGTTCCCACAGTCGACAGTGCATGCCAGAGCGCAAACCAAACAGAACTCAGGAGAAGTACTGCAGTTAGCAGTTAGCCATATTACAGCCTGAGGGAATTCTCGCAAGTTATTGTGATAACTGTGTACATCCCACAGTTGTCTGATGCTGCTACAGCCTGTGAGCGCCTGCACGCTGTAGTATCTCTGTTTCAGATATCACACTCCCAATCCCACCTCCTTCGGTGATTTTAATCATGTGTCCCTGTCTTCCACTCTCCCTACCTTCACTCAGTACGTGAAATGCCACACCAGAGACAATAGAACTTTGGATTTAATGTATGTTAACTTTAGGGATGTATACAGCTCGTCTCCCCTCCTCCCGCTGGGCCATTCTGATAACAATGTGGTCTGTGTCACCTGCATACATATCTATGGTGAACAGACAGCATCCCACCAAAAAGTATGGAAGGAATTGGTCTGAGTAGCTCAGTATGGCACTGAGGGACTGCTTTGACACGACAGACTGGGGTGTGCTTTGTGAACCGAACGGAGACAATACTCGTATCAACAAACTGACTACCTGCACCTTAGATTTTATTACTTTCAGTGTGGAAACAGGAAGGTGTGATGTTTCCCTATCCTATCCTTGGGAGGTTCTGTCCATTCCTCTTTGCAGCACCTCTCAGGCACAATCAGGTTGGATGTGGAGTGTTGGTGCACAGCCATTTTCATATCTCTCCAGAGATGTTCAATCAGATTCAGGTCTGGGCTCTGGCTGGGCCACTCAATTACATTCCTGTCCTGCTTAAAGATGAACCTCGCCCTAGTCTGAGGTCGAGTGCTCTGGAGCATGTTTTCATCCAGGTTGTCTCTGTACATTGCTGCATTCATCTGTTCCTCAATCCTGACTAGTCTCCCAGTTCCTACTACTGAAAAACATCCACACAGCATAATGCTGCCACCACCATACTTCACTGTAGGGATGGTGCCTGTTTCCTCCAAACAAGACACCTAACATTCATGCCAAAGAATTCAATCATTGTTTCATCAGATCAGAAAATGTAGTTACTCATGGTCTGAGTCCATCAGTTGCTGTTTGGCAAACTCCACGTGGGCTGCTGTGTTCCATGCCTCACTTTACTAGACCTGAATGGTGAATTGCTGTAGAGATGATTGCCATTCTGGAAGGTTCACCTATCTCCGCAGAGAAATGCTGGTGCTCTAACAAAGTGGCCAGGGGGTTCTTGGTCACGTCCCTGACTAAGGCCCTTCTCCCCTGATCGGTCAGTTTTGATGGGCAGCCAGCTCCTGGTGGATCTGAACTTCTTTCATTGCTGTGCTTATGATACTCAATTGTACATGCCGATAACTGCTGGTAATCTCAGCCAAATAAAATATTTAAAAGATTACCTTGCAACTTGTAACTTCCTACTTTTAAACTCTGATAAGACTGAAATGATGGTTCTTGGTCCAGCAAGGCATCGGCATCAATTTGACCAGCTAGCGCTTAGCTTGGGTTTGTGTGTTATCCATCATACGGACAAAGTGAGGAATCTTGGGGTAATTTTTGATCCTTTGTTGTCTTTTGACTCCACATTAGAAACATCACAAGGCTTGCTTTCTTCCATTTGCGAAATATAGCAAGGATTCATCCCATCCTGTCTATGGCTGATGCTGAGACTTTGATACATGCATTTATCTCTGCTACATTGGATTATTGTAATGCTTTATTTTCTGGTTCACCGCAGTCCAGTACTACAGGTCTTCAACTGGCTCAAAATGTTGCTGCCAGACTCTTGACACGAAGCAAAAGGTTTGATCACATTACCCCCATTTTGGCATCCCTTCTCTGGCTACCTGTCTCTGTGAGGTCAGATTTTAAGGTTTTCTTATTGACCGATAGAGTTGTTCATAAACTGGCACCGGCCTATCTGACTGATTTAGTTAAACCTCATGTACCGGCTGGGGCTTTGCATTTATGGGATGCACGATTGCTCAGTGTCCCAAGGGTGAGGAAAAGGTCTGCGGGACAGAGAGCCTTTTTGTACCATGCTCTTGTTTTGTGGAATGCTCTCCTGGACTCAGTGAGACTTTCAGATTCTGTGGAGATTTTTAAGAAGAGACTAAAGACATCTTTTTTACCCAGTCTTATGGCTAGCATCCTTTTTTAATTCTTTTAAATTCTTTTACTTTCTATTGTGTTTATTGTGACCTTTTAATTGTTTTTGATATTTTAAATTTACGTTGTTTTTGTTATTATTTTATATTGTTTTTGAGCTGTTTTTATGTGATTCGACTGGAGGTGACGTTGCGATTTGGTGCAATATAAATTGAATAACTTGAAACTGAATTGAAATTGAAATTATGTGATGTAATCCCACCTCCACCTTGAATGAGTCAATGAGTAATTCCTACTGTGCATCTCACAGCTGTCATTCTATCCTAGTATATGTCCTGCACTACCCTCACATACTTCCCTGCCACTCCAGACTTCTTCATACAATACCACAACTCTTCTCTTATAACCCTGTCATAAATGGTAAATGGACTGCATTTATATAGCGCTTTTCCATCTGGATCAGATGCTCAAAGCACTTTACAATTATGCCTCACATTCACCCCAATGTCAAGGTGCTGCCATACAAGGCACTCACTACACACCGGGAGCAGTAGGGGATTAAAAGCCTTGCCCAAGGGCCCTTAGTGATTTTCCAGTCAGGCGGGGATTTGAACCCATGATCTTATGGACTCAAGCCCAACACCTTAACCACTAGATCATCACCTGCAGCACTCTGATGACGTGAGTGACGTGAGCTGACCAGATAACCGGCACAGACGACCCAGTCCGATGGAATACAAACTTTAGAGAAATGCCCAATTTCATAGCCTTAAGAGTGTGCATATCATGAATGCTTGGTCTTGTTGGATTTGTGAGAATCTACTGAATCTACTGGTACCTTGTTTCCCATGTAACAATAAGAAATATACTCAAAACCTGGATTAATCTTTTTAGTCACATAGCACTACTATTATTCTGAACACTACTGTATATATATATATATTATATATATATATATATATATATATATATATATATATATATATAATATATATATACCCAATTCCACTGAAGTTGGGACATTGTGTAAAATGTAAATAAAAACAGAATACAATGATTTGCAAATCCTCTTCAACCTATATTCAATTGAATACACCACAAAGACAAGATATTTAATGTTCAAACTGATAAACTTTATTGTTTTTGTGTAAATATTTGCTCATTTTGAAATGGATGCCTGCAACACATTTCAAAAAAGCTGGGACAGTGGTATGTTTACCACTGTGTTACATCACCTTTCCTTCTAAAAAAAACTCAATAAGTGTTTGGGAACTGAGGACACTAATTGTTGAAGCTTTATAGGTGGAATCCTTTCCCAATTTTTGCTTGATGTGCTACTTCAGTTGTTCAACAGTCTGAGGTCTCCGCTGTCGGTTTTTGCACTTCATAATGCGCCACACATTTTCAGTGGGTGACAGGTCTGGAATACAGGCAGGCCAGTCGAGTACCCACTCTCTTTTTCTACGAAGCCACGTTGTTGTAACACGTGCAGAATGTGGCTTGGCATTGTCTTGCTGAAATAAGCAGGGACGTCCCTGAAAAAGACATTGTTTGGCTGGCAGCATGTGTTGCTCAAAAAGCTCTATGTACCTTTCAGCATTGATGGTGCCATCACAGATGTGTAAGTTGCCCATGCCATGGGCACTAACACACCCCCATACCATCACAAATGCTGGCTTTTGAACTTTGCACTAGTACCTATCTGAATGGTCTTTTTCCTCTTTTGTCAAAAGGACACGACGTCCATGATTTTCCAAAACAATTTGAAATGTGGACTCATCAGACCACAGCACACTTTTCCACTTTGCGTCTGTCCATTTCAAATGAGCTCAGGCCCAGAGAAGGCGATGACATTTCTGGATGTTGTTGTTGTATGGATTTTGCTTTGCATGATAGAGTTTTAACTTAAACTTGTAGATGTAGCGACGAACTGTGTTAACTGACAATGGTTTCCTGAAGTCTTCCTGAGCCCACGGGGTAAGATCCTTTACACAAGGGGTGGCCAAGTTCGGTAATTGAGAGCTACCTTCCTGACGCTCTTGACTCGTTAGCAGACTTTTAATGAGTCTTTCATTGGATTCAGGTGTGTTGTAGCTGGGAGACAACTAAGAGTGTCAGTAAGACAGCTCTCGAGGACCGAACTTGGCCACCCCTGCTTTACACAATGATGCCTTTTAATGTAGTGCCGCCTGAGGGATCGAGGATCAATGTTGGCATTCAATGTTGGTTTTCAGCTTGGCCGCATACCTGTAGATAGTTCTCCAGATTCTCTGAATCTTCTGATTACATTATGGACTGCAGACTGCAAGTATTTGATCCATTGTAAATTTTACAAGTTTTCCCACCTACAAAGAATGGACAGTTCTGTAAGTTTTATTGTAGGTACACTTCAACTGTGGGAGACAGAAACTAAAAAAAAAAAAAAAAAAAAAATCTGAAAATTATATTGTATCATTTTTATATAATTAATTTGCCTTTTATTGTATGAAATAAGTATTTGATAAAATAGAAAAATAGACCTTAATATTTGGTACAGAAACTTTTGCTGCAATTACAGAGGTCAGATGTTTCCTGTCGTTCTTGACCAAGATTGCACACTGCAGCAGGGATTTTGGTCCATTCCTCCATACAGATCTTCTCCAGATCTTTCAGGTTTCAGCTCCCCCCAAAGATTTTCTATTGAGTTCAGCTGTGGAGAATGGCTCCAGGACCTTGAAATGCTTCTTACGGAGCCACTCCTTACTTGCCCTGTATGTGTTTTTCGGGTCATTGTCATGCTGGACGACCCAGCCACGACCCATTTTCAATGCTGTTACTGAGAGAAGGAGGTTGTTTGCCAAAATCTTGTGATACATGACCCCATCCATCCTCCCTTCAATGTGGTGCAATCATCCTGTCCCCTTTGCAGAAAAGCACCACCAAAAATGATATTTCCACCCCATGCTTCACAGTTGGGATGGTCTTCTTGGGGTTGTTCTGATCCTACAAACATGGCGAATAGAGTTCATACCAAAAAGCTCTATTTTGGTCTCATCTGACCACATGACTTTCTCCCATGCCTCCTCTGGATCATCCAGATGGTCACTGGCAAACTTCAATCAGGCCTGGACATGGCCATGAGCAGGGGGACCTTGCGTATCCTGAAAGATTTTAAACCATGGTGGTGTAGTGTGTTACTAATGAAATCTGAAACTGTGGTCCAGCTTTCTTGACGTCATTGACCGATGCAGCAGTATACCCCACACCTGAAAAATCTTCCCCCCACCCCTGAAAGGCAACATTCCTACATGGAAGCACTGATTAAAGCTTACCCAAACCTTGATCAGGCCCAATCAGGAGAGTACAACCTTTAAACTTTAGAATTCATGGATGTTGTATGGTCCCAGATGAAGCACAGTTTGATTGCCGGTGAACGATAGTGGTATTCTTTCTGTATGTATCTATAGTTATCTACAATATTAATATTTCCTTTTCTGAAGTATCTTTAAATCCCCCTTCCAAATATACTCTACAAATATATGGACCTGATTCACAACTTGAAATATGATAGAACATCAGTCCATGATGGCGTGGGGAGTAAGATATTGTGACCTGGATATCCCCACCCCCCCCCCCCCACCCTCCCCCCCAATATCAAAAATTCTGTACTACATATTGCTAAATTATCCCACTATAAACTTGGGGTATAATACATGAGCAGGGAAGAAACTGTGCATCAGAATTGAGAGAAAATCTTGGTTCCAAACCAACAAAATTAATGCCTCGCAGATGTGAAGAAATCATGACAAACTGTGGTTATACAACTAAATACTAGTTTAGTGATTCACAGGATTGCTAAAAAAGCAGTTTGAACATAATAGTTTTGAGTTTGTAGCGTCAGCAGCAGATACTACTATTATTGTGAACACCCCCTTCTCTACTTTTTTTTTTTTACTAATAGCCCGATTTCATAGCCTTAAGAGTGTGCATATCATGAATGCTTGGTCTTATTGGATTTGTGAGAATCTACTGAATCTACTGGTACCTTGTTTCCCATGTAACAATAAGAAATATACTCAAAACCTGGATTAATCTTTTTAGTCACATAGCACTACTACCATTCTGAACACTACTGTAAATTGCCTACAATCAGTCCAGGGCAAGACCACATCCCTGTGACATACATGTTCAATGTTGTTTTCCACAGTTCAGCTATGTGTAAGTCTGGGTAGGGTGAAATGGGTGATAATGCTACAGCAGACTTGCTTTGCAGGGGTAGGGGAGGGGGAAAATATCAAGGTCAGGATATCTTACCCCCACCCCATCCTTACATGGAAAAGCCAGACAATACATGACCAGGGAAGAAACTGTTCATCAGAATTGAGTCTATTGACAAAAAGAGGGGTCAGTCACTTCAGAATGAAGGCTCTTGCTTCTGTAGCCAACCTTTGTGCATCCACAAGTAGATACGTGGTCAAGATGAGAACAGGCTTTTTATCAAATGCCTACAATCAGTCCAGGGCAAGACCACATCACTGAGACATTGTCAAGAAAGATGACTTTAAGCTTGCTTTCAGCTTGTTTTCATCTTTGAATATAATACGTGCCATGGGATTAATACACATGTTGTTGGATTAAACTGAACAGTGTTTGGTACTTTCCCGGAGTAAGTGAGGTCATACCGGACTTTTCCATTACAAATGGGGAGGCCTATGGAATGAACTCGGTGGTGAAGACGATGGAATATGTCTAAGATGATTCTAAAATGACAAAGTATGATCAAATGAAGTATTAATGTGTTAAAAGTAATGTCTAAGAATGATTCTAACATAACAAGTATGATTAAAAGAACTATTAATGTAATAAAAGTAAGAGTTGATTAGAAAAAGTATGTTACAAATAAGTGAAATGAATGATTGAAGAAGTTGTTTTTCATTGCAGTCAGAAGAAAGAGGAAGTGAAGAAGTTGTTTTTCATAGAGTGCAGTTAGAGAGAAAGAGGAAGTTAAGGGATGTCGCAAGCAAGGCCAGAAAAGCTGATGATAAACAACTGATCAAATGATTAAGATGTGGTAAAATATGAAAATGAATAATAAGAAATGAAAATGTTTGTATATGATCATGTGAATTGTTTTTATGTGAAAGAGAGTTGTAATGAAATGATTGAATATGATTGATGTGATTCTAAAGACATGATTTAGAAAAACGAATTCTTAGAAAAGCTGAAGTGTTAACAGAAAAGAGGAACTTGAGAAATAAGTTACTGGCAAAGGGCTGCAGATGGCTTCCAGTAAGGGACGGAGAAGGGAGGAGGTTTTGAGTCACCATCGTCCCCATGGTGACCAAGATCATCTGAAGAAGATTCAAGCTCATATATAAACTGTATAACACCAGGAAATGGGGTTATTCTTCCAGGGAGAGGTGCTGTTGTCACTTCTCCCCTGCTATGAGGAGATCACAGACTTGACATCTTGTGAGCAGCAATTGGAATCGTGGAGTGAGAGGATTGGAGACATAAGAGATCATTTGAGAGAGTTTTCAACTCCCACTCAGGCCGTCCAGTCACGGAGTAGCAGAGCATTGGAGAATAATCACTGGCCTTAAGTCTGAGTGAGGAAGTTTCAACGTTTTCTCTCTCAAGGAACATCACAGCATACCAGAATGGATTAGATCAACTTTTGGTTGATTGAAGAAGGAATAAACTCTTATGTGGATTAATTTCCTGAAGGATTACAACATCACACAAGGATCGTGGTCAACTAACGACTAATAGCTGATGAAGAGGAAATCAAGTTCATCGAACTGGGGATTTTAACATCAAAAAACCTCCTTCCCTCACTCCTAGAAAAATTGTTAAGACGTTAATCCAGTCCAGTCAAAGTGAGATCAGACAGCATTATTGAATCAAAAACAAAAATCTCTGCCAATCATTATTCTGATTATATTTGAATTTCTGTTGTGAAATTATCAGCATATAACCTGTTTTGATTATGTTGTCGGCACTTGCAAAACCTGCAATAAATTTCCAAGCATGCAGTTATAGTGTTAAGGCTCGGACATTGGATTTATTGATTCTTCTTAAGGTGTAAAAGTTAAAGTTTATTGGGTGTACAACATCAAAAAGCGCTCTAAAAGGTTAGTCTGGTTTTTAATGAAATTAACGCATCCTGGGGACTCGCTGTACGAGTCACTAAATTCAAAATCTAGCAACATTCCAAGAGCCCTGATCCATAAGGGGAGAGCTGCCGTTAACGGGCGTGGCCGGCTCGTATCCTGGTTCCAGAGGAGGCTATTTGACTGGGGTGCGAGATCAGTGTCAGCGGGGTGGACGTCCGGATGGAGGCAGTGAGTGGCTAGACGAATCTCCTCGCCACCAGCTTGAACAGCCTTTGTGCAGCCCTGCCGGGTAATACCTGTGGAGACATGAAGGTCGGACCCCAGAGACGGAGAGCTGGTTTTTAGTGCACAAACGCACTCATCGGAGGGTGAGCGTGTGCCGCGTGTATCTAAAAAATATTAACGGGATCTGACACGTGGCGCCCGAACAGGGACCTGACGAAGTGTAGTCGGGTCCAAGGAAGAATCCTGGCCAAAGGAGAGTCTTTGCCATTGGATAGGTGGAAAGCCCCTGAGTGGATCACCAACGGAGACAGTGTTGTGGAGAGTGTCGGCTGATGGCCTGTATAGGTCCAGTAATGGCTTGAAACATATCTGTTTTCCAGAGGTGTGAAAGTTTGGAGGCGACCACCAGAAGGACGAAGTAAAGACAACAGGAGCAAGTATCCAGGGAGCTGGGATCAAGGACGAGAAGCAGACGTGTCACTGCTGGATCGTCTGGACTGGGACGAGAAGCAGACGGAGATAGCCTGCTGGATCATCACGAAACGACGAGGAAGGGAAGCAGACGAGGGAGCCTGCTGGATCGGATCGTCAAGAGAGCAGGTATGAGAGTATACCGTGCAAAATGTTGATCTACAAGAGAGAATAGGATCATCAACCCGTGAGGTTCCTGAGGGGAGAAGCGGGAAAGGAGCAGCTGATTTGGAATTAACCTCTGGAATTAGCGCTGAATAGCCAAGTAGTCTGTCACTCATCCCTGACTCAAGGCGCCAAGAGAGGCTTTGAGAGGCAGACGACTCGAGACGACAAGGACCATAGCTGAAGTCAAGGAGACGACAGTGGTGGAATTGACAATCTCAGCAACCGAGAGAATAAAGGGAGGATAATCATTACGAAATAGTAAGGTTAGTGTTAAAAACAAGCAGTGAAAATATGGCTGAAGAAGAGTTAGGACCCGTAGCAACCCCTGAATCTGAAAATGACGAGGAAAAAGAAGTGAATATTCGGCCACACAGAGTGGTATTGTATGGACGAGGATATGATTCTTGGGCAGAAACAGTTCAAAAATATGTCAGAGATCAAAGTGTAGAAAATGATGAAGAAAGTTTCAAAGAAGCTATGGTAGGAACTATACACACATTAGGGATATATTATCCAGGTCAGCATAAAGAGGGGCAGATCCTGGCCATTTTGGAAAGCCCACCAGCAGTGATGCCGGTAACGCGTTACTTAATAACGCGTTACTCTAATCCGACCACTTTTTTTTAGTAACGAGTAATCTAACGCGTTAATCTTTCCAAATCAGTAATCAGATTAAAGTTACTTCTCCATGTCACTGTGCGTTACTATTATTTTTCATTGTGGGTCGACAGCAGCATTAAACTTGGTCCGTGGGCAGGAGGTCGGGGTTCGACTGAACTGCCCACTTTAAGCGAGCTGTGAGCTTTTCATCCGCGGTTTTTTGCAGCTGCTCGACTCGTCCTCACCTCTTAAAGCGCGGTGATCAGCACACCTGCACTGAGCTTTACAAAGACATTTTTATACTTTTTCCCCTCCTTTATTTAGAATTCTGAGCTGAGCTGCTCCGTATCGTCTCGTTAAAAACAGCTGATCCTCCGCGACGCGTCAACAACTAACACTATTTTCCACTCAAATGCACCTAAACTCTCTTTCTGAGGACCACATGATGTGAAACGCAATAAAACTTTCTTACCTGTAAATCTGGTCCTGTTTTCTACATAAATAAATGTTATCCATTCTTTACTACAACTACTAATATTGCTTAAAATAATAATAATTTCGACAAGTAAAATGTTTAGAGAGTTAGAATTTAATAGTTACATTTCTAAACAATGTAGGTTTGAAATTGCAAGTTTTACTGTTACAGTGCTGTCAACAGTTAAATATGAGGTCAAGAAAGAGGTCTTTATTTACTTTTTATAAAACAAGTATTTATTTTCACTGAAGTCAAGAAAGGGTGACTATAAAGTGAGTTGTTGTCGGCAGCTGGGGAAAGTAACTAAAAAAGTAACTAGTAATCTAACTTAGTTACTTTTACAATTGAGTAATCAGTAAAGTAACTAAGTTACTTTTTCAAGGAGTAATCAGTAATCAGTAATTGGATTACTTTTTCAAAGTAACTGTGGCAACACTGAGTATTACTAAGGAGACACACAAAAGGGAGTGGGATTCAGCTAGAGCAGATCAAATGCAAAGAAATGCGAGAGAGCAGGCAGGAGATCAAGAGAATCTGGTGAGGGGAGAGACGAGATATAAGTGGTTAATAGATTATTGAGGAAACAATGGCGCCTGTGAATGCAGGAGCCCAAGTGACAGGAGGAGACTTACACTACAATAATGAGGGAAATTTTGCGAACCCTAAAGAATACAAGCAATACTCAACAAGGAGGGGAAGTCAGAATATCACATAATTGTCATGCAGGAGAAACACAAGGTAAATAGTAACTTCTTTTGGCATCTCCCTTTTTCCATTTAGGATCACCACAGCAGGTCCGATATGGACTGATACGGATTGGCATGTGGCCACCGTACGGTAATGACTCATTTTAATAAAATTCGATTCATATCACAATTCGTGGTTGCCGATACAATTCAAGGATGATGTTGGTTCATTTAGAAGGATCCTTTCCGAAAAGATTCAGTGACTTGAAATCGATTCAGTAACTTTTAAGCCAAAAATTCAACCAGTGTGACTGTGAAATAAATACCTGGATAATTGTTCGGAGTGGATAATCTGTGGACTGAACTGGGCTTCTTCATGGGCCACAATCATGTTCTTGGCGTTATCTGTGATAATGTCAGGATTCTAGTCGGACATTTTCCACCCTGTGCAGGCTTCACGCAGTAACGCGCCAATATTTTTACCAGCATGGACTTCATTTAAAACTCTGGTTTGTAGAACAAAGCTCTTCATTTTCCACTCTGGATCGATTTGACCATGACGTCCAGCCATTGTGTGAAATCCCATGGTAGGTGGTTGGAGAGATTTGTCGAGTTGCCATGGTACTTGACAAACAGTGAGTGACTTATTTAGAACTCCTCCGTCTTTGCAAAAGCCAAAGTGATTCCACACGCTGGACCGCAATGGGTTGGTACGAGTACACATCACATCCAGTGAAGTGGCAAATCTGAAAGTGAAAATTCATACTTCCGCGACTGGCCGCCCAATAAAACCAAGCTCGGGCTGTATTGACTGTCTAGTGAAATTAGCTGGTTTTGTTTGCTTCTAACAGCCAGCTGATCAATATCATTCCCTGGAACAATGAGATTCCTACACCAAGTTGACCTGAAATGAATCATTGTACATGAAACTGACCCTTTGAAAGCGCTCGGTGTAAAGTCCACGCCAACCCATTGTGGCTTGATCATTTATCTCTTGCTGGCTTCTTCTTCACATCCACCATGTTATGTTTTGTTGTCTGCTGGTGTGTGGCAATGACATCACAGACAGGCAGACTGATTCAAATAATGTTTGTCTTTACCATTAAAAGTGCTAATAACACACATCCGTATAAAATCTGCCATGCTTAAATCCGGTGTGTTATTTCCTAGTATTGATGCAATGGATCTAAAACAATTTTAGATTGATATATGCCGAGCACAGATCCATGTAGTTGGATCATAGGAATATAAATCGATACATTGATATAGTAGATGAATCATTACACCCCTAGCAGGAACACAAGGAGAATGTAAATAATAATAAAAAAAAAAAAAAACAGACAGAATCAGGCCTTAAGAGTCAAAATTGGACCACCTAGACTGGAATCAAGACACCAATATTTAGACTTGGGTTTGACTCAAGGTCATTAATTTGTGATTGCTTGTTGTAACGCATGTATGTAACGCACCAACTGCCTTAGACATAAAGATAGTAATCTCACTGGGCTGTGACAGCTTGTGAATGGCATTTACAAGAGAATTTGTGAGAATTCACGGAACGCTTGCTGGGTGTCGCTGTCCCCTCACGTGACTCACATGGAGTGGCACATGTCGTGCATGGACTTTGAACAATTCAAAGTTGGCGAGGTAACTAAGGTCCTCTCCACATACTCACAGAGCTGTCACTGGCATTGCAGCCCTCTGAATATAGTCTCTGCAACTCATAACATGCGAGAATGAAGAAAGAACTCTGTGAGGGGTTGAAGATGGAGGTGATGGTCTTGTGGTTAAGTGCTGGGCTTCAGACCAGAGGATCCTCTGTTTAAATCCCAGTCTGACCGGAAAATCACTAAGGGCCCTTGCACTGTTAAACCAAACACTCCATTTTAATACAATAATTAAGTTACTGCAACTCAAACTTTGAAAAAAGTTATAGTCACTCATTTCCATTAATTAAACTAACTCAAAAAAAAGTTATAGTCACTCATTTCCATTAATTAAACTAACTCAAAAAATGAATTGTTATCATAACAATTCAGTTCCTTTAAGTGCATTTAAGGTTTTGGGGCATTTAAGTGTTGGTGATGTATTTCAGTGCATTCCGTTCACTCATTTTAATTGAGTTTATGTAACGAAGGCCAGCAGGTGTCGCTGTGCATATGTAGTTAGTAAACCTCACTCCCAACATCTCAAAAAAATTCTCTGGACACAAGGCCAGAGCCCTGGGTTTTAGCCTTCTGGTTAGAGAGTCCAACTTCCATGCCGGAGATCGTGAGAGCGAATGAGTCAGAACAACACAATGCAGAGTCAACAAGTAAACCAAAGAATGCATCAAAAAATCTAATCCAAAATGTAATGCAAATTTATTAGGCAGAAATTTATTTGTCACTTTTTTTTTTTTTTTGAAAAACATAAACTAGATTTACATAAGTTTAATTAACTATAAATTAAGTTACTAAAACTTTAATAATTACATTTTTGAAAATTATTTTATTTAAGTTGGCAAACTCAAATGGTTTAAGGCAATCAGTTTCCTCAAATGGTTTGAGTTCAATGAACTCATTGAGTTTTACAGTGTGGGAATGGTCCTTAATCCCCAAATTGCTCCCAGAGTGCACTGAGTTCCTTTTATGGCAGCACCCTCACACTGGGTTGAATGTGAGGCATTATTTGTAAAGCGCTTTGAGTGTCTGATGCAGATGGAAAAGCCTTATATAAATGCAGTCCATTTACCATTTATTTACAGTGGATGAAACTACATTGTGAGTGATTGGAGAAAAACGGGGATCTAACATTTGTGGTGGAAGACATGAACGAGCTCCACTGGGAGCATGCCAAAATTGCTTCTTGATCATACAGGAGGTGATCCGGACAACCTCAAATTTAATGGCGTCTTCCATGGCCTAATATGTATATGTGGTGAAAATTTGGTTTGAAATCTGAACACCAATTATTTTATTATGTCCTTGGTGGATGTAATAAGCACAAATGGAGCCCAGTGACTCAAGCTACCAGCAGAGTAAATTTGGTGTAGATATGATTAAAACTGTAAATAAGGTTCTTTTCATCAGACTTTTACAACCATTTTATTATTGTTGAAGAACAGTACACCTAAAATGGAAACTCTTTTTTATTTATTTATTTTTGGATGCAAGTAACTAGAGGAGGTGATGGTCTAGTGGTTAAGTGTTAGACTTGAGACCAGAGGATCCTAAGTTCAAATCCCAGCCTGACTGTGTGTACTGAGTGCCTTGTATGGCAGCAGCCTGACACTGGGGGGAATGTGAGGCATTATTGTAAAGCGCTTTGAGCATGTGATGAAAATGGAAAAGCGCTATATAAACGCAGTCCATTTACCATTTACTACTTAAGTAAGGGAGTTATTATTCCAGTTGTGTCAGTCCATGTCCGTGAACAGCGAGCAGTTGTTGGTCTGGTGTTTTAGATCAGGACGTTCATGGCAACATGTCCCTGTCTTGATCTACATGTTCTGTGGTGTCGCACAGCTGATAGCTTGAGTAAAGACATTTAAATCACAGGATAATTTCTTTCTCCTGTTACGAAACATTGAAAGCGTCATGATTTATTTCAGGCACGCTGCGGGGAGGCAGACAATCTAAGGTGCTCTTTGTTCGTCCTGTTTCGCCGCAAGCAGCACAAACTGAAGGTTGATCTTTGCAGCTTCATCAGACACAGAAAATGGGTGACACCACTCAGCCTTTCCTCGTGACAAAAGTGACATTTTTACTGCAAGTGGCATTTGATAACCGACAGCACAGCCATCACTGTGCTAAAACGTTAATGACCTTTTCCAGTTGTCACTCAAGTGTGGTAATAGTGTGAGTCAGCAGCAGGCGTTTGAACAGCGTCTCTGCAGGGAAACCAGAGTAATCACTTGCTCACCTTCAACCGCTTACTCCAATTAAGGGTCACGGGGGGGCTGGAGCCTATCCCAGCAGTCATAGGGCGTGAGGCAGGGCACACCCTGGACAGGACGTCAGTCTGTCGCAGGGCCACATATAGACAAACAAACGCATTCACACCCGCAAGCACACCTTCAGACAATTTAGTTTCCAGTCCACCTAACCTGCATGTCTTTGGATGTGGGAGGAATCCAGAGCACCTGGAGGGAACCCACGCAGACAAGGGGAGAACATGCAAACTCCACACAGAAAGTAGGAATCGATCTCATGACCTTCTTGCTGTGAGGCAACAGTGCTAACCACTAATCCACCTGTGAAGCAATGAACCAAAGACTTTCTGAGAGCTCTATGTCAGACAGCTGACAGACCACAGTCATGTGACCTAACCCACATCACCATCAGCCCAAAACATTAAGGATGAGGAGGACAATGTCTTTTTCATTTTGTTTCTTTTCTGTCAGAATGTTCCTCTAATTCCAGGAAAAAAACAGGTATCAGCAACTGCGATGTCAATTTACTCAACTTAAAACAGGTGAAATAGGCCACTGAGAGCCACGCTGTTCAAAGTGTAAGTCAGGTCTGCTCGCATACTTGGAGACAAATACTGAGACAGAACAAAGGAGCGATAAATAATAATGAACTCCAGTTAATGTTCATATTCTCAGTTGCCTCACACACTGCACACCATGAACATTGTCATTTTTAAGTAAATAATTCACTGACTGAGTGCTTGTGTGACTGTTTGCTTTAATGTGTAACATGACTGAAAAGATTGTCTTCAGAAACATTTGAAAGCACAGCTCCTGCTCCCAAATTTCTGCAGTAATGTGGCCCTTAAGGTGTGTTATTTTAATGGGCACATCATGCAAAGCTTTTCAGCAAGTAAATATCAAAAATAAATAAATACATAATTTAAAAAAACATTAAAGTCAAGCCAGTCCCACTTTTGTCAAAGAAAATATTTTTATTTTCATTGCAGCAAGTTATATTTGGTGGTATGGCTCTGTTCTGAGACCTTCCTGGCCTTTCATACGCATACATGGAAAGCCAGAGGCAGGGAGAGCAGCAACAAGCCCCTGAGGATACAGAACAGATCAGGCATCAGGATGAACCCAAATCAGAGAAACCGTGGGAATGTACGGAAATTGCAAATAAAAAAAAGTAGTGATTCTTACAGTTACTCTGAATCTATTTCCTTGCTGACAGTATGTGTCCAAGATATTTCATGTTTTGCCTGGTCAACTTCATTTCATAATACAACCCCAATTTCAATGAAGTAGGGACATTGTGTAAAATGTCAATAAAAACAGAATACCATGACTTGCAAATCCTCTTCAACCTATATTCAAATGAATACACCAAAATGACAAGATATTTAATGTTCAAACTGATACACTTTATTGTTTTTGTGCAAATATTTGCTCATTTTGAAATGGATGCCTGCAACACATTTCAAAAAGGTTGGGACAGGGCAACAAAAGACTGGGAAAGTTGATGACTGCTCAAAGAACACTTAATGGACATTTCAAAAAGGTTGGGACAGGGCAACAAAAGACTGGGAAAGTTGATGAATGCTCAAAGAACACTTAATTGGAAACAGGTGAGTGTCATGATTGGGTATAAAAGGAGCATCCCCAAAAGGCTCAGCCATTCACAAGCAAAGATGGGGCGAGGATCACCACATTGTGAACAACTGCATGAAAAAAATAAACCAACAGTTTAAGAACAATATTTCTCAATGTTCAATTGCAAGGAAATTAGGGATTCCATCATCTACAGTCCATAATATAATCAGAAGATTCAGAGAATCTGGAAAACTTTCTACACGTAAGTGGCAAGGCTGAAAACCAACACTGAATGCCCGTGACCTTCGATCGCTCAGGCGGCACTGCATTAAAAACTGACATCATTGTGTAAAGGATCTTACCGTGTGGGCTCAGGAACACTTCAGAAAACCATTGTCAGTTAACACAGTTTGTCGCTACATTATACAACAATAGACTCAAAAGTTCTGTGTTATCCTGACTTGATTCCAGGACCATTTTAACTTGATTACCTCAAATTATAGATCCAGGTTTTATTTATTTGCTTATTTATTATATATTTTAGGATCTGCTAACCTTTTGTATTTTATGATGTATGTTTTGTTTTTTTTGTGCTGTTTGTTATTTGTAGTATGTCCCAATCAGTTTTTTGTCTTTTGGGTTATAATGTATGCTGTAAGACAAGCAAAGATGACCACATGAATTTCCCCTGGTGGGATAATAAAGTTTACTTTGACCTTGATCTACAAGTGCAAGTTAAAACTCTACCAAGCAAAGTGAAAGCCATACATCAACAACATCTAGAAACAACGCCGCCTTCTCTGGGCCCAGGCTCATTTGAAATGGAAAATGGAAAAGTGTGCTGTGGCCTGATGAGTCCACATTTCCAGTTGTTTTTGGAAATCATTTCATATGCTGTCCCTTTTATTTCGTTTAAAAGGGACAGCACATTAATGAACACATAAAGTGTAAATATGTCAGATTATAGCCATTGGCTAATTTGCATCTGTAGTCCCTGACAGACTGCAAAAATTAACAAACAATTTACAGTAAAAATACACAAACATCACAGGAGCTTACAATACAACAACAGACTACATTACATAGGGGTCACTAACTACTACAACAACAAGACACAGACTGGACAAGAGATAGGAAACAAGAGGACACTGACGTGATCTTAGCATGAGCAGTTATCTTACACAAACTCAGTCAAAGGAGGGCACACAGTTTTTTTAATACTACATTTACAATTCAATTGGAATAAGTTAATTAAAATTGAAAGTCTAATTTCATACATTCATATATTTTAAAAACAACCAGTGCAAAGTTCAAAAGCCAGCATCTGTGATGGTATGGGGGTTTGTTTGTGCCCATGACATGGGCAACTTACACATCTGTGATGGCACCATCAATGCTGAAAGGTACATCCAGGTTTTGGAGCAACACATGCTGCCATCCAAGCAACGTCTTTATCGGGGCAGGTGATGGTCTAGTGGTTAAGGCAGGGGTAGTCAACCTGTTCCAGAAAGAGCCATGAGGGTGCAGGTTTTCTTTGCAGCCACTGACTCCACCAGGTGATTTCACTGATTAAATGATTCCATCTGCTCAAAGTGATATTAATCAGTAAAATCACCTGGTGGAGTCAGTGGCTGCAAAGAAAACCTGCACCCTCATGGCTCTTTCTGGAACAGGTTGCCTACCCCTGGGTTAAGGTGTTGTGCTTGAGACCAGAAGATCCTTGGTTCAAATCCCAGCCTGACTGCTAAATCACTAAGGGCCCTTGGGCAAGGTCTTTAATCCCCTATTGCTCCCGGTGTGTAGTGAGCGCCTTGTATGGCAGCACCTTGACATCGGGGTGAATGAGAGGTATAATTGTAAAGCGCTTTAAGTGTCTGACGCTATATAAATAAAGTCCATTTACCATTTCACGGACGTCCCTGCTTAGTTCAGCAAGACAATGCCAACCCACATTCTGCACGTGTTACAACAGCATGTCTTTGTAGAGTGCAGGTACTAGACTGGCCTGCCTGCAGTCCAGACCTGTCACCCATTAAAAATGTGTGGCGCATTATGAAGCGCAAAATATGACAACAAAGACCCCAGACTGTTGAACAACTGAAGTCGTACATCAAGCTACATAGCTTTAACAATTAGTGTCCTCAATTCCAAAACGCTTATTGAGTGTTGTTAGAAGGAAAGGTGATGTAGTAAACCACCCCAGTGGTAAACCAGCCCAGTCTCACATTTTTTTTTCGTGCTCCTGTGATGACATGAGTCAAATTTTTGTGACTTTTTTAACTCACTATTACTAACCCTACACCTACACCTACCCCCAACCCTAACCTTAACCATAACCTAATCGTACTCCTCTCTCCCACCCTAACCATAACCACCCCGACCTCCCTGCTTCACTTTTAATTTCGTGCAGCCATCACAGAATGAATTAGAAGGAATTTGTGCTGCCGTGACAAAAATAAATTAATATATATTTCGTGCTGCTGAATCACGACTTGACGTGAGACCAGGTTGTGGTAAATATCCCACTGTCCCAGCTTTTTTTAAACGTGTTGCAGGCATCCATTTCAAAATGAGCAAATATTTTGGAAAAAAACAATAAAGTTTATCAGTTTGAACATTAAATATCTTGTCTTTGTGGTGCATTCAATTGAATATAGGTTGAAGAGGATTTGCAAATCATTGTATTCTGCTTTTATTTACATTTTACACAATGTCCCAACTTCATTGGAAGTGGCGTTGTATATAAGTAAGTCCCTTTAGCTTCTCCCTTGGTAATTTTCGCACAAATTTTACGCTTGATGTCCTTCCTGATGCAACTCCATATTACATGGAGAACGGGCAGGGCCGGCCTTGAACCAGGACCCTTCGGCACTGGACACAAATGCACGTAACAACTTAACCGAAAGTGTTATTTTATCCCATTTGTCCTGTAAACACAACTTGAGGAGTATGGAGTTGTTGTGTCATTTTTTTCATTTCAAAATACTTGACACATTCTCAGTTGGTGACAGGTTATAACTGCAGGCACACCAGTCGAGTACCTGCACCTGATGCTTTTGCAGTCACGCCTTTAATATGTGCAGAATGTGGTTTTGCATCGTCTTGTATTTGACAAATGCATTGACCCAACTCCATATCTGATAACAGTCTGGATGGTCATTGTTGTCTTTGGTCTGGACCACACAGAGTCCATTTCTTCCAAAAAAAAAAAAAAAGATATGGAATACTAATTCATCTGAACACAATACTCAGATGATGTTTCTTGTGGAAAAGTTAAGGTAAGCCTTCTTTTTTGCACAGTAAAGTTTTAAACAGCATTTGAGAATGTAACTCTGTATTGTTGTGCTTGACAAAGGTTTTCCAAAGTAATCCCTTGCTCATATAGTTATATCAGCTATTGATGAATAACTGTTCTTGATGCAGTGCCATCTGAGGGATTAAAGATCATGGGTCTTCATCTTAGGCTTGCACACTTGCCCTGTATCCACTGAAATTCCTCCACCTTCCTTGAACTGTATAATGGTGTTATGCACTGTAGAAGGGAAAATATGTAAATCCTTTCCTTGAGGAACAATGTTTTGAAACATTTGTATAATTTTCTCATGCATTTGTCGACAAACTGAAGATCCTGCTTTTGTACCAAATCAAGATGACATTCACCTGTTTCAAATAACATTCATCTATACTAAGAGACAACTATGTGTGTGTATGTCCCTCCTGTCCAAAAAAACACCTTGGAATTGAGCCAAACCTGACACACATATTTGTTGACATAGGGGAGGGACCCAATAGGACTCACTGTGACATCCGCCATCTGCACCAGAATGCCATCGAAGCAGCTATTTCTCGCAGCCCGTACAAAGCTGAAGTTGTCCTCAACTCTGTACTTTCCTCTTTATCACCACTAGATGTCAGTGTCTCCAGTATCAGTGGCTATAACAGTTATTACGTTTTTAATGAAACTACCCAAATACGCTCTTCGTCACATTAAAAACAGACTGTAAGCTATCTTCCTCTTCATTTTCATACACAGGAAATTTTGCTGAGTAAAATTTACTCTGCTGGAAGTATGCACTGACACTTGGTCTGACACTCATTTTTAACATGCCATTTTTTGCCATGCTAATGCGCCCCTGAAGCATTTACTCAAAATAAAGTCTGAAGGACCTAAATGCCATGGTGAAATGCTGATGAGCTTCGCTCGTTCATGTCCGCAACATATGCATATTACATGATTTGTATCGTGATATAATCAACCAAGTCCCAGAATTAATTTCAAAATGTGTTAACAGACAAATAGTGGGTTTGTTGGCTTATGATATGGTTTATTACTTTGGTTTATTACTATCATTTATTTACCTCCTAACTCCATTGTTCACTCTTTTTTATAATGAATATAATTTGGGGAACTTATATTTCAGCATAACATTTCTGGAACTTTCTGACATTAACATTTTATGTTTTTTTCTTTCTTTTCTTCACAGAGTTGAATTAAAATTTGCAGCAGGATCAAGTTTGAATTTTAAAAAAAGTCTATGTAGAGAAGTGCAATCAATTTGCTGCATGGGAGTGTGCAATTTTGTCAAGCATCGATTCTAGTCCTTGGAAAGTTGATAAACTGAACCAATTCAACATGCCCGTTTGAATGAAAAACATGAAAGTTAAATTTGGGTTCTGTGACCATCTTAGGGACATTATCTTTGTAGCAGAAGTAATTCTCTAGTGGTTTTCGTTTCCCGGACCGGTTTATTTGAGGGTTTCTTTTCTTTTCTAAACAATGATCAGCTCTTGTAGCATGGAAATATGTCCTTGCACAGCTCGGGAACATGTTGCGATAATTGCGGTTCTACTATCAACCACACAAAGTTAAATCTGCATCTACAGCCGAACTAAGAGAGTTTTGACTGCCGACTGAGAGATGAGGAACTCAGAAGGATGTGGCTGAAAAAATGCAACTTGAAAAGACCACCTAAAATCTTACACATGTGCTCTTTTCACTTTGTTGACAAAAAGCCCACAGAGGAACATTCTACTTTGTGGATGGGATATAACACAGCATTTCTGTCATTTGTACAAAGTTAAAATATAACATATATCTTTTAATTTAAAATAATGCACTAATTTTGACGTTTTGTAACAAACACAGACAGATGCCAAAGGGATTATGGGTAAAATGTGCCTCCGCTAACACTGCTTGGTTGACTCATTTATTCTAAGTAAAAACAAACATGGTAATGTGAGATGTGTGTTGGTGTTTACATATAAATGTGTAAAATGTGCCATTTTTATTTGTAAAAATAAAGAAATTGCAAAACAAAGCCAAGTTGTGAATAGACAACCGTCTGATATAACCGGTGTCAAAATAAATAGACCACTGTCATCTACTGGTGCCCAGATGCTCAGTACTTAGGGTGAATACTGCCATGAACACTACTGGCCAGTAGATGGCAGTAGAGACCATGAAAACTTGCTAAAACAAATATTCCAAATAAATAATCTTTCCATGTCTGCTACATTTAACCCTCTGGGGTCAGAGGGCATTTTGTTTTTTGGACAATTCCCTCGCCTGGCATAAATGTTTTATGATTGCTGTTAACAGCTCTCCCTGCATCCCACAATCAAGTTTTATGTCTCTTTTTTCAGGACTACATGTGCTTTCATAATATATATTCTTTTGCTGTGTTTTATAAGTGTAATAAAGGTTTACAATCAAAAATGAGGAAGGAAAACGTAAAGCAGAAAATAATTTTCCACACACATTTATTCAAAACATACAGCAAACTATAATAAACAACTGTTTTTACACTTTACAAAGGTAAGTTGAGGTCTTGTGTGAAAGACTGTACAACAAAAAGTTTCAAACAATAAACACAAATGCACATTTTGAACAATATATACAAAATGATCTATGCGTATTGTTGTCCATTGATATGGTAAACAATGCTTTACGCCGAGAAAGCAATAGAGTTATCCAGCAACATTCACATGCAAATTAGTGGAGCAATCCTGATACACACTCTTTGTTTGAGCACATGAGATTGTCATCAGAGGCTCTCCATCTGCTTTCAGTGATCACTGTGCATAACGGCGCAGGGCGCATTTGGAGCCCAATAGTATGTACTCATTGAAGCACCCAGGTGGCTATTCAAATGGGCTAACTAGTAACATATCACTCCTGAAAACAATCTTTGGCTTTTCACGTAAGGTGAATCTGCCCTACGATTGGATTTTGGAAAACCATGTGACAGTGAACCAATTCTGATTGGATACTTACATTGCACATGTCATCACACAGCTTCTATGAGGAGTACAAAGATGGCCGATGACTGGCTCGAAAGTCCACAGAGTTAACTTTTCAGTAAAAAAAAAAAAAAAAGTAAGTTTCTATCTCATATCATTAAAAAGTTATTTATAATTTAGTAAAGTTTGGTCATAGCCATCGTATACGATGTCGTCGGCCCGAGAGGGTTAAGATGCGTGGAATTTAATAAATGCAAACCAAATTTTAGACATCTTATATATATTACACTGGAAGAAAGAGTAAAGTCAGTGTTTGACAAAAGCAAGACGTTAAAGAGCAAATAGGAAGCGTTGCAGCTCACAGTGATTCCAATTGAAAATAATGGAGAAGCAACCTGAGCTTCTTCTATCATTTTTACCTAAAACAAACACAATTACAATGTCTATAAACCCAGAGAATATATTCAAGAAAGTTTTAGGCACAATATACAAAGGGTTTAATGCTGTTGTCCATGTGGAGCCTTATCAGCGCATCTCAAATGCATTTCTCCTGTTGTGAATGTACTGATTACCCATAATGCACTGGGTACAGCGTGTCCACAGTAAAACCTTCAAAATTAGTGCATTACTTTAAAATTAAAACATATATCTGATATTTTCACTTGATAAAACTTCAGACATGATGTTAATTTAAATAACTGGTCTGAAATTAGTTTGGTTAAAATTTTAACCATAAGTTAAAACTGCATGCCTCTGGATGACATGGGTGATATGACCAGCAAACTAGTATGGAGTAAAAAAAAAAAAAAAAAAAAAAAAAAGTGTCTTTTCATTTCTATGAACAGTTGTCCTTTCTCTGTAGAAGATAGAGTAGTTTCTTCTGAAACTAGCTCTTCTCCTTTTGCAGAGAATAAAACTGCCCATCTACTACACTCAAATCTTTGATGTCAGACTTTATAAATGTTAGCGGTCTAAAAATTATTGGATCAAAATTTATCAAAAGATAATTAGTCCGCTGATGGTTTTCAACATTATCTGAAAACCTAATCTGATAATGAAAACATGAGCTTTAATAATTAGCAGTTAGCAGATTAGTGGAACTTTGCTCATCACTGCCTTTGGAACACAGAGCAGTCCTGCATCCTACAACCCCTGGCAAAAATTATGGAATCACCGGCCTTGGAGGATGTTCATTCAGTTGTTTAATTTTGTAGAAAAAAAGCAGATCACAGACATGACACAAAACTAAAGTCATTTCAAATGGCAACTTTCTGGCTTTAAGAAACACTATAAGAAATCAGGAAAAAAATTGTGGCAGTCAGTAACGGTTACTTTTTTAGACCATGCAGAGGGAAAAAAATATGGAATCACTCAATTCTGAGGAAAAAATTATGGAATCATGAAAAACAAAAGAACGCTCCAACACATCACAAATATTTTGTTGCACCACCTCCAGCTTTTATAACAGCTTGCAGTCTCTGAGGCATGGACTCTCATCAATGACTGTGGAAATTTACATGTTCTCTTCAGGCAGTCAACTTTATAAATCTCATTGGAACGGCACCAAATAAAAGTTCCAGCATCATCACCTTGCCCAATGCAGATTCAAGATTCGTCACTGAATATGACTTTCATCCAGTCATCCACAGTCCACGATTACTTTTCCTTAGCCCATTGTAACCTTGTTTTTTTTCTGTTTAGGTGTTAATGATGGCTTTCGTTTAGCTTTTCTGTATGTAAATCCCATTTCCTTTAGGCGGTTTCTTCGGTCACAGACGTTGACTCCAGTTTCCTCCCATTCATTCCTCATTTGCAGTGGTGGGCACACTTCCGATAATCCGATAACAGATAATTATCGAACATAATGTTTTCATTATCGGATTATCTTTTTAGATAAATTTAAAAACCATCATCGGACTAATTATCTTCCGATGAATTACCGTCTGATAACTTTTAGACCGGTAACATACTAAACTAAGCTGAACAGTGAAAAACATTTTTAAAACTGTTAAGACTGTTGAGACTTACCTGTTAAAAGTTTCCTAACAAGCATGTTGTTCTACCCTCCACAATCAGAAAGAACTGGTGACCAAAAAAAAAGTAATTTCCTTTAACACCATATTAATATAATCACAATGTCACCAAGTCATCCAGAGGCATACATGCTTAACTTATGGTTCAAATTTTAACCACTCATTTTAGACAAGTTATTTAAAATTATTGTCATGTCTGAAGTTTATAAAGTGAAAATATCAGATATATGTTAATGTGCTAATTTTTAAGGTTTTGTGAACACATGCTGTGCCAGGCAGCAGTGCATTATGGGTAGCATAGGTAATCTCAGACATTCACGACAGGACAAATGCTTTTCAGACACTCTGTTCAGGGTCCACAGATAACAGCATTAAACTCTAGTGCCTAAAACTCTCGTGAATATATTCTCTGGGTTTATAGACGTTAGTGTATTTGCGTGTGTTAAATTCCACGCTTCTTAAATGTAGCAGACACAGATTATCTGGAATTTTGTTTGACATTTTTCTAAGGCCGCTACTGCCATCTACTGGCCAGGAGTGTTCATGGCAGTATTAAACGTCTGGGTACATGGCTGCTCTCAAAGTGTTGGTATTGTCCATTGTCCAGGCGCTTTTTGTGTGCATATATATGAACTTTGTATTCTAAAACTACGGTTAGAAGTAATTCCAACTCCTTATCGGTCCACACGAACGAGGTTGGCGCCATGTTTTTAGTTTTTGTGGAAGTGACGACAAGAGAATAAGGCTCCTGATTGGATAGAATTTTAATCAGTACCGCCACCCAAAGGTTTGGCAGACTAATTACAACACATTTATACGGTTCGATGTGGATGGATTTTTTTTTAAATGACGTAGTGTGGATGAAGTTTTTTCCCCAAACTGAAAGGGTAAGATATTTGGTTTTACAAATACCCGACAACGTGTGTACATGGCCTTATGTCTGTGAAAGGCACTATAAAAATAAATTTACTTACTTACTTACTAATACTGAGTGCACGTTTTACAACATCATAAAAGTTTTAAAACATGCAATTGCGATGACACTTCCAGGGCTCCATAAAAATGCCTGTTTTTACAAATAAAAATGGAATATTTTACAAAAGCACATTTATCTTTAAACCAACACACGTCACATTAACATGTTGGTTTACATAATGGATTACTGAACCAATCACTGTTTAGCACTTTTACCCAGAATGCTTTGCGGTCTGTGTTTGTTATAAAACCTCAGAATTAGTGCCTTATTGAACATTAAAAGATATATGTTATATGTTAACTTTGTACAAATGACAGAATTGACATTAATGGAGTTATTCTATCAGTATTTTAAAAAAAACCATGAGTTAGTATGACTTTATTTTTCAAGACCTCCGCCTGACCGGAGTGTAGAAATTCATAAGGAGCTGGCCTCATGGCTGCTCTTGGTGTGTTTCTGTGGTAGGAGTGCTGTTGTAAATAAGAGCTTCCAGCAGAGGCAGAAAGTTGAAAGAAAAATGATTATGATTAGTAAAGAGTTGATTTTTGTGGGTGCTCTGAGGATTTGTCTGTGCTGCTTCCGGCAGGGGAAAGCATGGTCAAACATTCTTGCTTATTCTTTAGGTCTATTACTGCTTTTGATGCTTTCAAAAGCGATCGTGTTAAAAATCAATTTCAGCTCTTTAGTAACTGGAAATGTCCCATAGACAACACCGGAATTTATCAGTTATTGATTATCTGTAACTCCCGATACATTTTTGGGTGGTTTATCAGTTTATCTTTATCAAAGATAACTTTTCAGTTATCTTATTATCTGTTATTGAAGTTAATTTTTTGGTTATCTGTGCCCACCACTGCTCATTTGTTTTGTTGTGTGTTTTCGATTTTTGAGACATATTGCTTTAAGTTTTCTGTCTTGATGCTTTGATGTCTTCCTTGGTCTACCAGTATGTTTACCTTTAACAACCTTCCCATGTTGTTTGTATTAGGTCCAGAGTTTAGACACAGCTGACTGTGAACAACCATCTTTTGCAACATTGTGTGATGATTTACCCTCTTTTAAGAGTTTGATAATCCTCTCCTTTGTTTCAATTGACATCTCTCGTGTTGGAGCCATGATTCATGTCAGTCCACTTGGTGCAACAGCTCTCCAAGGTGTGATCACTCCTTTTTAGATGCAGACTAACGAGTAGATCTGATTTGATGCAGGTGTTAGTTTTGGGGATGAAAATTTACAGGGGGATTCCATAATTTATTCCTCAGAATTGAGTGAGTCCATATTTTTTTTTCCCTCTGCTTGGTCTATAAAAGTAACCGTTACTGACTGCCACAATTATTTTTCCTGATTTCTTATAGTGTTTCTTAAAGCCAGAAAGTTGCCATTTCAAATGACTTTAGTTTTGTGTCATGTCTGTGATCTGCTTGTTTTCTACAAAATTAAACAACTGAATGAACAGCCTCCGAGGCCGCTGACTCCATAATTATGAGGTCTATTAGAAAAGTATCTGACCTTATTATTTTTTTTCAAAAACCATATGGATTTGAATCACGTGTTATTGTGTCAGACAAGCTTGAACCCTCATGCGCATGCATGAGTTTTTCCACGCCTGTCGGTTACGTCATTCGCCTGTGAGCAGGATTTGAATGAGGAGTGGTCCACCCCCTCGGCGGATTTTCATTGTCAGGAAATGGCAGAATGATTTGGGCTTTTTTTCTGTTACTACAGCTTTAAGGATGGCTTTAAGGACGCTCGGCGCACCGCACTCCATGCCGCCATCGAGAGCCACAAACCACCGGATCATTTCTAAATGGATGGCTCTGTGGAGCCGGACCGTCGTGTGCACTTTCTCTGGTTATCACAAGAGTTGGACATCAACCATTTTCTGGCAGATTTCACTTTTAACAAGAGATTTTGTCATGGAAAGCCAAGCAGAGGCTTTGCGCGTCACGGCCGATTTGCTGATGGAGTGAGACAAAGGAACACCTCCGTTTTGGTCTCACAGGACGGTTTTGAGATGGCGTTCAGACAGCTGTCGGTGGTTTTTCCATCGAGTGATTATCCGAGAAATTGTGGATGTGCCTGGACATGCCAGAACATGTCCCGTGAGGCTTCATCACGCCGTTGCTGTGTGCCATGCAGCACCGCCGCGATGCGCGAAGCCTCCGCTCCTCTTTCCATGACAAAAACTCCTGTAACAGTGGAATGTGCCGTTCATTTTCAAACTGGACGCTGTTTTTTATCCGGGACGTCATCTGACTAGCACAGGAACTGTGAAAAGGCATGGACATCAGCACTTTTTCGGCACATTGAGACAGACGTGCGGAGGAATTCCGCGCATTGCGCCGGTGCCGCATGGCGCACAGCAACGCCGTGATGAAGCCTCACGGGACATGTTCTGGCATGTCCAGGCACATCCACAATTTCTCGGATAATCACTCGATGGAAAAACCACCGACAGCTGTCTGAACGGCATCTCAAAACCGTCCTCGATGGAAAAACCAAAACGGAGGTGTTCCTTTGTCTCGCTCCATCAGCAATCGGTCGTGATGCGCAAAGCCTCCGCTCGGCTTTCCATGACAAAATCTCTTGTTAAAAGTGAAATCTGTCGGAAAATGGTTGATGTCCAGCTCTTGTGATAACCAGACAAAGTGCACACGGCGGTCCGGCTCCACAGAGCCATCCGTTTAGAAATGATCCAGTGGTTTGTGGCTCTCGATAGTGGCACGGAGCGTGGTGCGCCGAGCGTCCTTAAAGCTGTAGTAACAGTCCTTATTCTCTGTGAAGCCCATAAAATTTTCACCGAAAGCCAGATAAATTTTTCGAATGGTTTCCACGTGCCAGTCTCTAACACTTTCTGAAAAAATTCTGATAGAAAAAAAGCCCAAATCATTCTGCCATTTCCTGACAATGAAAAGCCGCCGAGGGGGTGGACCACTCCTCACTCAAAGCCTGCTCACAGGCGAATGACGCAACCAACAGGCATGGAAAAACTCATGCATGCGCACGAGGGTTCAAGCTTGTCTGACGCAATCACACGTGATTTAAATCCATCAGGTTTTTGAAAAAAATAAAAAGGTTGGATACTTTTCTAATAGACCTCGTATTGCCAGGGGTTGTATGAACGCAGAGCCTGGGCTGGTACATAGGGTTTGATTATGTCAGCCAAGTAAGCTGGTTCCAGTCCATGAACAATTTTATAGGTCAATAACAGAACCTTGAAATCTGATCTCACAGAGACAGGTAGCCAATGAAGAGATACAGGATAGTTGTAATATGATCAAACGTTCTGCTTTGTGTCAAGAGTCTGGCAGCAGCATTCTGAACCAGCTGAAGACCCCTAATGCTGGACTGCAGTAACTCTGAAGGTAGCACATTACAATAATCCAACCTGGAAGAAACAAAAGCATTGATGCTTTCTCTGCATCAGCATAGACAGAATGGGATAAATCTTCGCTGCGGTGGGTGTACTAGTACTCATTAGCAACAACATGCATTATTCTTTTCTGATCAGTTAAAATGTAAAATGTGTTTGAACTGCTGGTCAGTATGACCCTAAAAATGCCATCATTTCAGTACAGACATAACATGTTCAACAATGCAGTATTTTAATCATAATCTGAATTTAATATTGTAGCTATTATTATGTACCAGGTTTTCGCTTGGTTTCTGGAGCACAGAGGTGATGTTGTTACCAGTGGAAAGTAATGGGGTTGATGGAAGGTTAATGGTGTAATAAAAGTGCTGTCATGAAAACCCTAATGCATCACTTTGATTATCATGTCCTGTATCACTGCCATCAGATGAACAAGACGAGATGGATCAGGGTAAGGAGCTTGTTTGCAGTAACAAAATCATCATGTGATGCCCAGAGGTGGAGGGTCACACCTTTTCAAAAGGGCCCACCATCAGGTGTGTATGGTATCCACCACAACCAGGACCGCAACACCCTGTAGCTGACTGCATCTTACAGAGTGATGCAGGCTCCTGTCTGTATGCAGGGATTCCACTCGGAGAATTTCACACACTTCACACTTCAGTTCTATCAGACAGTCAGACAGTCACTACTATCAGACAGTCACTACTATGCAAATAACACAGTTAAGTATTTAGTGGAATAATTATGTTTATTTCTGATGTTTATGGTGGAAAACGTGACAAGTACAGAACACAGATAATGGCACCTTGGCTGGCACCTAGCAGCTGACTTAGAACTGGTGTGGACCATGGGAATCTGACTGTTTAACCCTGTGGGGTCCGAGGGCATTTTTTGGACAGTTTACTCACCTGGCATAAATGTTTTATTATTGCTGTTAACAGCTCTCCCTGCATCCCACAATCAAGTTTTATGTTTAATTTTTTTCAGGACAACCTGTGCTTTCATAATATATATGTGCTTTTGTTGTGTTTTATAAGTGTAATAAAGGTTTAGAATCAAAAATAAGGAAGGAAAGAGTAAAGCGAAAAATAATTTTCCACACACATTTATTCAAAACACACAGAAACTATAATAAACAACTGTTTTGACACTTTATAAAGGTAATTTGAGGTCTTGTGTGAAAGGCTGTACAACAAAAAGGTTCAAACAATAAGCACAAATGCACATTTTGAACAATATATACAAAATGGTCTATGCGTTTTTTTATCCATTGATATGGTAAACAGTGCTTTACGCTGAGAAAGCAACCGAGTTATCCAGTAACATTCACATGCAAACTAGTGGAGCAATGCTGATAGTTACACACTCTTTGTTTGAGCACATGAGATTGCCATCAGAGGCTCTCCATCTACTTTCAGTGATTGCTGTGCGTAATGGCGCAGGGTGCATTTGGAGCCCAATAGTATGTACTCATTGGAGCACCCAGGGGGCTATTCAAACGGGCCAACTAGTAACACATCACTCCTGAAAATGATCTTTGGCTTTTTACGTGAGGTAAGTCTGCCCTATGATTGGATTTTGGAAAACCATGTGACGGTGAACCAATTCCGATTGGACACTCACATTGCGCACATCATCACACAGCTGCTATGAGGAGTACAAAGATGGCCGACAGTGGTTCGAAAGTCCGCGGAGTTAACTTTTCAGCAAAAAAAGGAAGTTTCTATCTCATATCGGCCTCTACTGGTGGTTGGCTCTCACTGCGGTATTGTATCACTTCCTGTTCCGGAGCACAGCTGTGTTTTGCTGTATCTGTTAGCTGTTTAATCTGTGCAGTTAGATTGAGCTAGATAACTAGATAATGATTTGTTTCACAGTGTAATCTTCACGTGCCTTAACTAAAGCACTCCCTCTGCTGAATCACCTCTAAATTATTTACACATTATTCACTTTGTGTGTTTTTAGGAATCCGCTAGCTTAGCGCAGCTACTAGCTCTTAGCCGATTTAGCATGGCGGCTTCTCCTGTCTCTCCTGCACTTTTCTGCTCTGGGTGTGAAATGTTTAGTTATTCCTCGGCCTCCTTTAGCAGTAATGGTACTTGTAATAAGTGTAACTTATTCGTAGCTTTGGAGGCCAGGCTGGGCGAATTGGAGACTCGGCTCCGCACCGTGGAAAATTCTACAGCTAGCAAGGCCCCTGTAGTCGGTGCAGACCAAGGTAACTTAGCCGCCGTTAGTTCCCTTCCAGCAGATCCCGAGCAGCCGGGAAAGCAGGCCGACTGGGTGACTGTGAGGAGGAAGCGTAGCCCTAAACAGAAGCCCTGTGTACACCGCCAACCCGTTCACATTTCTAACCGTTTTTCCCCACTCGGCGACACACCCACCGAGGATCAAACTCTGGTTATTGGCGACTCTGTTTTGAGAAATGTGAAGTTAGCGACACCAGCAACCATAGTCAATTGTCTTCCGGGGGCCAGAGCAGGCGACATTGAAGGAAATTTGAAACTGCTGGCTAAGGCTAAGGGTAAATTTGGTAAGATTGTAATTCACGTCGACAGTAATGACACCCGGTTACGCCAATCGGAGGTCACTAAAATTAACATTGAATCGGTGTGAAACTTTGGAAAACAATGTTGGACTCTGTAGTTTTCTCAGGGCCCCTCCCCAATCGGACGGGGAGTGACATGTTTAGCCGCATGTTCTCCTTGAATTGCTGGCTGTCTGAGTGGTGTCCAAAAAATGAGGTGGGCTTCATAGATAATTGGCCAAGCTTCTGGGGAAAACCTGGTCTTGTTAGGAGAGAAGGCATCCATCCCACTTTGGATGGAGCAGCTCTCATTTCTAGAAATCTGGCCAATTTTCTTAAATCCTCCAAACCGTGACTATCCAGGGTTGGGACCAGGAAGCAGAGTTGTAGTCTTACACACCTCTCTGCAGCTTCTCTCCCCCTGCCATCCCCTCATTACCGCATCCCCGTAGAGATGGTGCCTGCTCCCAGACCACCAATAACCAGTAAAAATCTATGTAAGCATAAAAATTCAAAAACAAAAAATAATATAGCACCTTCAACTGCACCACAGACTAAAACAGTTAAATGTGGTCTATTAAACATTCGGTATCTCTCTTCTAAGTCCCTGTTAGTAAATGATATAATAATTGATCAACATATTGATTTATTCTGCCTTACAGAAGCCTGGTTACAGCAGGATGAATATGTTAGTTTAAATGAGTCAACACCCCCGAGTCACACTAACTGCCAGAATGCTCGTAGCACGGGCCGAGGCGGAGGATTAGCAGCAATCTTCCATTCCAGCTTATTAATTAATCAAAAATCCAGACACACCTTTAATTCATTTGAAAGCTTGACTCTTAGTCTTGTCCATCCAAATTGGAAGTCCCAAAAAACAGTTTTATTTGTTATTATCTATCATCCACCTGGTCGTTACTGTGAGTTTCTCTGTGAATTTTCAGACCTTTTGTCTGACTTAGTGCTTAGCTCAGATAAGATCATTATAGTGGGCGATTTTAACATCCACACAGATGCTGAGAATGACAGCCTCAACACTGCATTTAATCTATTATTAGACTCAATTGGCTTTGCTCAAAATGTAAATGAGTCCACCCACCACTTTAATCATATCTTAGATCTTGTTCTGACTTATGGTATGGAAATAGAAGACTTAACAGTATTCCCTGAAAACTCCCTTCTGTCTGATCATTTCTTAATAACATTTACATTTACTCTGATGGACTACCCAGCAGTGGGGAATAAGTTTCATTACACTAGAAGTCTTTCAGAAAGCGCTGTAACTAGGTTTAAGGATATGATTCCTTCTTTATGTTCTCTAATGCCATATACCAACACAGTGCAGAGTAGCTACCTAAACTCTGTAAGTGAGATAGAGTATTTTGACAATAGTTTTACATCCTCATTGAAGACAACTTTGGATGCTGTAGCTCCTCTGAAAAAGAGAGCTTTAAATCAGAAGTGCCTGACTCCGTGGTATAACTCACAAACTCGCAGCTTAAAGCAGATAACCCGTACGTTGGAGAGGAAATGGTGTCTCACTAATTTAGAAGATCTACACTTAGCCTGGAAAAATAATCTGTTGCTCTATAAAAAAAGCCCTCCGTAAAGCTAGGACAGCTTACTACTCATCACTAATTGAAGAACATAAGAACAACCCCAGGTTTCTTTTCAGCACTGTAGCCAGGCTGACAAAGAGTCAGAGCTCTATTGGCCAAGTATTCCATTAACTTTAACTAGTAATGACTTCATGACTTTCTTTGCTAATAAAATTTTAACTATTAGAGAAAAAATTACTCATAACCATCCCAAAGACATATCGTTATCTTTGGCTGCTTTCAGTGATGCCGGTTTTTGGTTAGACTCTTTCTCTCAGATTGTTCTGTCTGTTATTTTCATTAGTTACTTCCTCCAAACCATCAACATGTCTATTAGACCCCATTCCTACCAGGCTGCTCAAGGAAGCCCTACCATTAATTAATGCTTCGATCTTAAATATGATCAATCTATCTTTATTAGTTGGCTATGTACCACAGGCTTTTAAGGTGGCAGTAATTAAACCATTACTTTAAAAAGCCATCACTTGACCCAGCTATCTTAGCTAATTATAGGCCAATCTCCAACCTTTCTTTTCTCTCAAAAATTCTTGAAAGGGTAGTTGTAAAACAGCTAACTGATCATCTGCAGAGGAATGGTCTATTTGAAGAGTTTCAGTCAGGTTTTAGAATTCATCATAATACAGAAACAGCATTAGTGAAGGTTACAAATGATCTTCTTATGGCCTCAGACAGTGGACTCATCTCTGTGCTTGTTCTGTTAGACTTCAGTGCTGCTTTTGATACTGTTGACCATAAAATTTTATTACAGAGATTAGAACATGCCATAGCTATTAAAGGCACTGCGCTGTGGGGGTTTGAGTCATGTTTATCTAATAGATTACAATTTGTTCATGTAAATGGGAAATCTTCTTCACAGACTAAGGTTAATTATGGAGTTCCACAATGTTCTGTGCTAGGACCAATTTTATTCACTTTATACATGTTTCCCTTAGGCAGTATTATTAGACGGCATTGCTTAAATTTTCATTGTTACGCAGATGATACCCAGCTTTATCTATCCATGAAGCCAGAGGACACACACCAATTAGCTAAACTGCAGGATTGTCTTACAGACATAAAGACATGGATGACCTCTAATTTCTTGCTTTTAAACTCAGATAAAACTGAAGTTATTGTACTTGGCCCCACAAATCTTAGAAACATGGTGTATAACCAGATCCTTACTCTGGATGGCATTACCCTGACCTCTAGTAATACTGTGAGAAATCTTGGAGTCATTTTTGATCAGGATATGTCATTCAATGCGCATATTAAACAAATATGTAGGACTGCTTTTTTGCATTTGCGCAATATCTCTAAAATTAGAAAGGTCGTGTCTCAGAGTGATGCTGAAAAACTAATTCATGCATTTATTTCCTCTAGGCTGGACTATTGTAATTCATTATTATCAGGTTGTCCTAAAAGTTCCCTGAAAAGCCTTCAGTTAATTCAAAATGCTGCAGCTAGAGTGCTGACAGGGACTAGAAAGAGAGAGCATATCTCACCCATATTGGCCTCTCTTCATTGGCTTCCTGTTAATTCTAGAATAGAATTTAAAATTCTTCTTCTTACTTATAAGGTTTTGAATAATCAGGTCCCATCTTATCTTAGGGACCTCATAGTACCATATCACCCCAATAGAGCGCTTCGCTCTCAGACTGCAGGCTTACTTGTAGTTCCTAGGGTTTGTAAGAGTAGAATGGGAGGCAGAGCCTTCAGCTTTCAGGCTCCTCTCCTGTGGAACCAGCTCCCAATTCAGATCAGGGAGACAGACACCCTCTCTACTTTTAAGATTAGGCTTAAAACTTTCCTTTTTGCTAAAGCTTATAGTTAGGGCTGGATCAGGTGACCCTGAACCATCCCTTAGTTATGCTGCTATAGACTTAGACTGCTGGGGGGTTCCCATGATGCACTGACTGTTTCTTTCTCTTTTTGCTCTGTATGCACCACTCTGCATTTAATCATTAGTGATTGATCTCTGCTCCCCTCCACAGCATGTCTTTTTCCTGGTTCTCTCCCCTCAGCCCCAACCAGTCCCAGCAGAAGACTGCCCCTCCCTGAGCCTGGTTCTGCTGGAGGTTTCTTCCTGTTAAAAGGGAGTTTTTCCTTCCCACTGTTGCCAAGTGCTTGCTCACAGGGGGTCGTTTTGACCATTGGGGTTTTTCCGTAATTATTGTATGGCCTTGCCTTACAATATAAGGCGCCTTGGGGCAACTGTTTGTTGTGATTTGGTGCTATATAAATAAAATTGATTTGATTTGATTTGATATCATTCAAAAGTTATTTATAATTTAGTAAAGCTTGGTCTTAGCCCCAGAGGGTATTCCTTTTAACAATAAAAAAATAAACAACTGAAAGTGTCTTATTTCCATCCTTCTTCATGTCAGGACTGGACGAGGGCAGGACACAAATGCAGGCTCGACAAAAGGAATTATACTTAAAGGGCGGTTTATTCAGGCTTGGGATCGTTAACAGCAAGGCAGTCCACGGAGCAAAAATACTTGACAAGGATTAAGCTGAAGACGTGGTCCAAAGAACAAACAAGGTCAAAACAGGAGCAAACAGGTATGTCAGAGCAGAGGCAAAAAACAGGATCCAGAACACAAAACTGAGTTCAAAAACAAGGCTTGGCAAAACGAGAACGAAACAAGAGGCTGGTAAGTGAGTGAATCAACGAACGAGCGGGGAAGAAGTGAACAGACGCAGGTTAAATAGGGACAGGTGTTAATCAGGAAATGAGGTGCACATGGAGGAGGAAAGGCCTGGAAAGGGGGGTGTGGTCAGGTGACAGCTGAGAGGCCAATGAAGCAGAAGGGCGGTGACAAATGGGCAAGAGAATGACAGATGAAGGGGCGTGGCTGACTGAGAGGACAAAGTGCAGGTGCGGAACAGAGAGTACAGTGATCCGGAAAAGACTGTGGAAACAATGAGAGACTGACAAGCAAGAGCAAGAGAAAGGTGATTAGATACAAACATGACAATAAGAGATAGTACAAAGAAAACCATGAACACCACCCTAACTTGATCAAAACTGAAAAGCATACAAGAACGTGATAAGTGAATCATGGGAAATATTACAATAAACCTACTAAGAACAGACAGAAGAACTACAAGAAAACAAAACTGAAAACCAAAACCAGAAATACCCAAATACTTAACAGAAGAGAAAACAGTAACATAAGCAAACAAACACTAAATGCTGAAACATAAAAACAGACTGTGGATAAACTAGAATGGAACTAAAACATAGCTGTAAAGTAACACAGAAAGAAAGTGACAAAGCAATATGAGAACATTGAATAAACGTGAAGAAAGAGGCAATAACAAAACAAGACTAAAACATAACTGAGGTGAAAAGTAACAAAGGAAGAAAGTGACAAAGCAAAAATCAGAACATGGAAAAAAACCCCACATGAAGAAAAAGGTAATTAACAAAACGAGGCTGATGCCAAAGGAACAGAACTAAAGGAAGAAGGGCCATACGGGCTGAAGCCTGGAAACGGCCGGGATATGACACTTTATTTTCCTTCACACAGTGCTCTTTTGTTGTATGTAACACGCATTGCACCCGATAAGTGATGACTGTATTTTCTTAAGAGATTCAGATATTTTCAGAAGAGCAGAACCTTCTTTGTAAATATTTCATCCACTAATGTTAGAACCAGATGTGAAAAGTAGAAAGGTGGATGTGTATATCTGTACGGGCTCACATGTATTCTGTCACATTAGTTCATACATTATAATTAACTAAAGTTACTCACCTGGAGAGCTGCCTTGACCTGTGATGCCTGAACACCTTCCTTTTTGTATTTCACCTGATGCAGAAATGCAAACCAGGCTCGGTGATGACGGACTTTAAGGCTTTGCTTGCCTCTTCGTCTGCCTTAAGGTAAATAAGTTGTGCCTCAAGACCTCTTTTAGCAGAATGGGACCGACCTTATTACTGTGCAGGTCCTGATACGCAGCAGAGCTTTTGAGATTGTTCACTGCCTCTTGTCCAAAGTAACATATATATATATATATATATATATATATATATATATATATATATATATATATATATATATGATTTCTGAAATTCAGAATGCATTTATTAAATTCCATCCATCTTAAATGTAGCAGACACAGAATATTTGGAATATCTGTTTTAGCAAGTTTTCATGGTCTCATGCATGCAGTCTCTTATTAATGTGATGAAAAGCATAACGTGTTTGTTTTTACATAGAATGAATGAGTCAACCAATCAGTGTTAGCGGAGGCACATTTTACCCTTAATCCTTTTGGCATCTGTCTGTGTTTGTTACAAAACTTCAGAATTAGTGCATTATTTAAAATTAAAAGATATATGTTATATTTTAACTTTGCATAAATGACAGAATTGACATTAATGGAGTTATTCTATCCATATTAATTTATTTATAAATCAAAACCATAAGTCAGCACCAATTTATTTTCCAAGACCTCCGCCTCAGGGTAACACTCCTATTGAGTAGAGAGTTGAGCTTTGTTACACCTCTCAGCTGCTTCACTGCTGCAACTTATGTAGTAAACAGGAGCTTCCAGTAGTGGGCACGGCGCACAAAGAAGTGCTGACTCGTTTTTTGGATCTGTGGTTGCCTTTGATGGTACCAGAAGTGATTCAACTTGTTACTTCCAAGTGTACTGGAGACAATACTGAAAGTTATCGATTAGCTGTAGCTTCTGATAATTTTTTGGGTGGTTTATCAGTTTAGCTAACTTTTTGGTTAGCTGTGCCCACCACTGAGTGTTAGAAAATGCTTTAGAAAATGAATGGACATGGCTGGAGAACATGACGTTACACAGCCACGACAGAGTGATCATAAGGTTGTAGGTTTGGGCGACGAGGTGGTGTTGTGTTTGTTCATAGCTTAGAGGGACTGTGCAGGTATGCACATTGTTTCTCAAAGCAGCAGACATTTAATGGCCTGACGGGCCAGTTTGTCCCCAGAAAGAACTCTGCCTGTGGCCCTGTGGCACTATTACATTTTACATTTGTATAACTGTTTTTCATCTGAGAGCAGCGAACCAAAGCACTTTGCAATGCCTCACTGTCACCATTTACACACACGCACACACACACACACACTCCAAAGTGCTCAACTGCACACAAGTACCATCCCTGCCAAGGCACATAATGCCTTAAATCATACAAAAACTATTTTTGAATGATCAGAAAATGTAAAATACAGTATAAAGGAGGAGTGGTAACACATTGAATGCAGCTTCAAAACAAATGAATAAAGTGAAGGAAATCTCAGGAACCGAATTCCGAGTCCCAGTCATCAAGAGTTTATATTTTTCACCAGCTATTTCGAAGCATGAATAGCTCCATTGTTAAACTCCACTGACGATGACATAAGTACAATGTCTGGTGACCTTGACAATACAACAGTCTTTTTTTATATTTATTTTTTTCAGATGCAGCCAGGCAATGCCACTTCCATCTGGGTTTAATCCAACTTCTGGTGCTTTGTGTCCTGAAGAAATTTTTTATCTTTTCCAAGGTTCATGCAAAGGCAACAATACCCAGGCTGAAATCAAACAAAACACCTGGAGTGACAAAGTACTCAAGCCTCCTCCCTCTATAAGGACAGAAAATTTAAATAAATATATCTACAGCAGCATTTACTTTTTTTAGGGTTTTAATTATAGTGTGTGTTCTAAAAAGTTCTTAAACCAAGTATGAAGCTCTCAAAGATTTCAAAAACTGGCTATCTGAGGACCGCTTTGATTTTAAAAATCCAAATCCTGCCTGGGAATATTACAGCTTAATAATAATAATGATGAAGGTTATACAATCATAACAAATGTTCATAATAGTACATATTTAAAGTGTATTAAAATTATACATGGTAGTACAAAACAGTAGAATACAGACGGACTGACCTTAAGTATTAAATGGATCCAATAACATCCACAGGGTATCAGGCATGGCACAAACTGTATGGACACAACTGCAAACTTGCACGACTGACAGAGTTCAAAAAGGGGATTAATTGGTTCAACAGGAAGGTAGTCGGTACACGTGTGATCCAGCAGCGTGGAAGAGGTAGCAGACAGACAAGAGACTGAGTCATAGTCAAAAAACAGGCACAGGTCAAAATACATAGTGTAAGGGCAATCAGAGGAAAGACAAACTCAAGGTCAAAAACAGGCAAAGTCAAAATATCAACAAGGATAACAGGACAAAACTAGGCACGGGATGGAGGCTGGAAAGTGACACAAAGTCGACAATCTGGCCTTGAGCTGTGAGACTGTGAGGGCTTAAATAACTGGTGGTGTAATTAGTGAAACAAGATGCAGGTATCAGTGAAAGTTCTGGAAAGGGGCGTTTATTTATTGTTTATTGTTTGTTTGGATCCCCATTAGTTGCAGCTTTGCCGCAGCTACTTTTCTTGGGGTCCAACAGATTTACAAATATAGTAAATCAAAAATACATTCAAAAATTATATAAAAATAAATTAAACTAAAAATCACACATCAAAAACATATCAAGTCAAATTAATCATCATGGTTAATGGTGAAAGGGTTAACTCAGAATACTCCTTATACTGATAAATACTGTTTCAGAAGTTTTTAAAGAAACATTCATTTGCAATGAGTTTGATGTGATCTGGTAATAAATTCCATTCATGCATACCTCTAAATGTGTCAGTGTTCTTAATGGCATTGGTTGTAGCTACAGGTAACGTAAAATTTCCCACCACAGCATGTCTTGTTCTATAAGTATGATTTTCTGAACTAAAAGAAAAATTCCTAAACAAATTATAAGGTAACTTAGTGACAATAATCTTTGTAACAAAAATGATCAGCGCATATAAAAGTCTATCTTTGACTAACAACTAATTTCATTTTTTTATGCATTGTGATGATATTTGTCCTATAACTGCATCTAAGTGCCACCCGAGCAGCCCTATTCTGAATAATCTGTAATCTATTAATCATTTCTCCAGTAGCGTTTGACCAAACTACTGGGCAATAGTCCAAATATACTAATAATAGTGTGTTAATAGCATACTTCCTTGTAGTGCAACTTAGAAACCTTGCATGTCTTCTCATAATTGATATACCCCTGCCCATTTTTACAAAAATATTATTTATATGTTTTTTCCTTGATAATTTTGAATCTATCGCTACACCCAGCAGCTTGGTCTCAAGCACTTGATTTTTTATCATGTCTAGTATGTTTTTTTTTTTTTCATAACAACACAGCTAGATTCAATAACCATACAGTTAGTCTTCTCTATATTTAACACTAACTTGATATTACCCACTCAACCACATTATGCAATTCCATATTTAAAACAGTTTCAAGATCATTACATGAGCGTGCTGATGTATAAATGATCAAATCATCTGCATACATTACTATACTACCTTTATGCAAAATATATGGTAAATCTTTTGTGAAAATTGTGAATAATAATGGACCGAGGCAACTCCCTTGTGGCACGCCACATAATACCCTCCTGGTGTTAGAAAAACCGCCATTAAAAAACACATTGTTTGTGTTCTGTTAGATAAGTAACTATAGAACCAAGTCAGAGCTGATAGCTCAAAACCATAACAAGCAAGTTTTTCCAACAACAAATCATGATCGATAATATCAAAAGCAGCAGAGAGATAGAGAAACAGTACCAACTATGTTCTTCTTTTCAACCTCTCTGAACCAATCATCCAACATACGTATGAGGCAACACCATGGCAGTGGAGTGACTCTTTCTGTACATGTTGAAAATCAGTGATTAAGTTATTAGAAAAAAAATAGTTATTAATTTGCTCATATGCAATAGACTCCATATTTTTTCCCAACTTAAAACAGGAGCAATACAATCAGCCACTAGTTTGAAAAGCCTACTGTCAAGACCGTCCACACTCAGGGGCTTGTCTTTACACGATTTCAGCAATTCTCTTAGCTTATTTGTACTTACTTTCTCAAATTTAAACCTGATGTTTTTACAATCCATAATTTTATTTTTTATCACTAGATAGGATTCAACATTACTTAGATTAGGCATATTCTCTCTCAATTTGTCTAATTTGCTTATAAAATAGTCATGAATATAATTAGCAATATTTACTGCCTTTGTTATGAATTTATTATCTACCTCAAGAAAGGATCGATTGGTTCTGTTTTTCCTACAAGTCAACTGATTCAAAACCTTCCATATCTTTCTACTGTCAGTTCCTGCTTTCTGAACTTGATCCTCAATTTTTTTCTTTTTTTTAATTCACTTTAATTACAAAGTTCCTCATTTTACGATAACAATCCCAGTCAAATTTATTTCCTGTTACAATTGCCGTCTTTTTCATCTGATCTCTCCTTTTAATAGAGTCTTTAATTTCATCATCCAACCAGGGTGTGACGATGTTCTTGACAGTAAACTTCTTCAAAGGAGCGTGAGTTTCAAATAAAGGCAAGAATAGGCTATTAAATCTTGAAAGTGCAATTTCAGGATTCTGAATAGATAACACCTCAGACCAGCAAACAGCTTTCACGTCATCAACAAATTTTTAATTATTAAACATTTTATATGACCTCTTGAATATAACTGTGGGTCCAGGTCTACCTACCATTGTGGCTAATACAATTATGATCAAATTATGATCACTACAATGGGAACAGAAATTACTTTACTACACCGCTCAGGGGAAGTGGTAAAAATATGATCAATACTTGTTGATATTCTGTTACCATCATTATTAACATTTATTCTTGTAGATTTATATATAATAACCTGCGTAAATCCACATGTAGTAGTGGCAGTAAACAACTTTTTTTTTTTTTTTTAAATGGCAGTTTTTAGCAAACCAGTCAATGTTAAAATTGCCCATAAAGTATGTATCCTGACCCACAGCAGTATAGGTGTCCAACATCTCATGAATTGTATCTAAATATTCACAATTAGCATTTGGTGGTCGGTAACAGCAAACCAGCAAAATCTGCTTACAGGGAGGTAAATAAACCTGCAGCCATAGCACTTCAATATAAAATTTCATCATATCATTTCTGATTTGTGTTGGTAAATGATCTGGAATATAAAAAGCAACTCCACCACCAAATCTATTCCTATTGTTTCTGTAAATATTGTAACCATCAATACATAACTCAGTGTCACCAAAAGGCATGCCTTCGAGAACAATGTTATTTCACCTAGATTGACCTTCTCGGTAATCCAGCTTGTCAAGAATGACCTGTTAACTCTCACTCATTTTAACCATTTCATTTTCAGTGATCTTGAGATGTTCAGACTGTTTGGCTTGATTGATTTTAAGATCATCTCCATCTTTCTGAGTGTATTGGATGCTGGCTTTCAGATCTTGAATTTTTTTAGTTAAAGCATCAACTCTGGTGTTGGTTGAGTCCATGATAACTTTAACAAATTCATTAAAAAATTGCTGCTGCTGCTGCTGCAACAGAGCAGTAAACATGTCCTTTTGTTGATGCAGCAATTCGTTTACCTGAGTCTAAGGGCCCTGTCCCACTGGGGAGAGGATTAATTGCGCATGAATTGAGTATACAAAGTATAGGCGTTCGTTGTCGTCCGCAACAAAAATGGCCAAAAATGACAAATGTCCCAGTATGAATTACGGATATATTAATAATATATAGCGAATATATGATGAACAATCACGGTTATATAACGCATGTAGTGAGGAAACGGATGAGATGCATTGTGATTAGCACAGCAGTATTACGGGTGTATTATGATGCATCGCGCACGTGTTGCACATGCACGGCATATTGTGGTCATGAATGAAGCACACTCGCGCCTTTCGGAATCAGGATTCATACCAACAATACAGCCTCTGGAGCATTTGCTGGACTTGGACAAGTTGATTGGTGTAAAGAAGCAGTGAACAGGGTGAGTGGTGACGTCAGTGGATCACATCAGAGCGCAGCTCATCTGAACGATTATAACAAGAAGTTAAATATGTTATAAACATAGGAATAAATAGTGTGACAGCTGGAGACAAAAAGGAAAAACACGCAACTGTTTTATCAAGCCTTGACAATGTAAACAAGTCAAATAATTACCTTTTTAGACGGTTCAAAATGCTTTCTGCAGCTGGCCCAGCTGTAGCTTCTATTCAGGAGGTGATTAGAGCCGTTTTCAACAGGCAATTTGCAGAATAAAATGATTAATCCGCCACAAAATAATTATTTTATATAGGCAGCATCCAGTGCAGAGCGCATGGCAGCAGTAGAACAAAGAACAGCATCCAGCTGTGAACACAGCGCATCTAATTTGCATCCGCCGCAAATCAGATGCAAAGCAGATGTAATAAAAACGCTTAATTCGTGGCCAATCTGTATACAGTCGCTACAACTTATTTTAGTTTGTGATGTGGACATGATGGGCACACAAAACATCCATTTTACACACTGTCCCAGTCCACTGTCAAGCCGCAAATCCCTGTCAGTTGCAGATATCAGCAGATGACGGCGAATATACATACACTCAACAAAAATATAAATGCAACACTTTTGGTTTTGCTCCCATTTTGTATGAGATGAACTCAAAGATCTAAAACTTTTTCCACATACACAATATCACCATTTCCCTCAAATATTGTTCACAAACCAGTCTAAATCTGTGATAGTGAGCACTTCTCCTTTGCTGAAATAATCCATCCCACCTCACAGGTGTGCCATATGAAGATGCTGATTAGACACCATGATTAGTGCACAGGTGTGCCTTAGACTGTCCACAATAAAAGGCCACTCTGAAAGGTGCAGTTTTGTTTTATTGGGGGGGGATACCAGTCAGTATCTGGTGTGACCACCATTTGCCTCATGCAGTGCAACACATCTCCTTCGCATAGAGTTGATCAGGTTGTCAATTGTGGCCTGTGGAATGTTGGTCCACTCCTCTTCAATGGCTGTGCGAAGTTGCTGGATATTGGCAGGAACTGGTACACGCTGTCGTATACACTGGTCCAGAGCATCCCAAACATGCTCAATGGGTGAAATGTCCGGTGAGTATGCCGGCCATGCAAGAACTGGGACATTTTCAGCTTCCAAGAATTGTGTACAGATCCTTGCAACATGGGGCCGTGCATTATCCTGCTGCAACATGAGGTGATGTTCTTGGATGTATGGCACAACAATGGGCCTCAGGATCTTGTCACGGCATCTCTGTGCATTCAAAATGCCATCAATAAAATGCACCTGTGTTCTTCGTCCATAACAGACGCCTGCCCATACCATAACCCCACCGCCACCATGGGCCACTCGATCCACAACATTGACATCAGAAAACTGCTCACCCACACGACGCCACACACGTTGTCTGCCATCTGCCCTGAACAGTGTGAACCGGGATTCATCCATGAAGAGAACACCTCTCCAACATGCCAAACGCCAGCGAATGTGAGCATTTGCCCACTCAAGTCGGTTACAACGACGAACTGGAGTCAGGTCGAGACCCCGATGAGGACGACGAGCATGCAGATGAGCTTCCCTGAGACGGTTTCTGACAGTTTGTGCAGAAATTCTTTGGTTATGCAAACCGATTGTTTCAGCAGCTGTCCGAGTGGCTGGTCTCAGACGATCTTGGAGGTGAACATTAGGCTTAAAACTTTCCTTTTTGCTAAAGCTTATAGTTAGGGCTGGATCAGGTGACCCTGAACCATCCCTTAGTTATGCTGCTATAGACGTAGACTGCTGGGGGGTTCCCATGATGCACTGTTTCTTTCTCTTTTTGCTCTGTATGCACCACTCTGCATTTAATCATTAGTGATCGATCTCTGCTCCCCTCCACAGCATGTCTTTTTCCTGGTTCTCTCCCTCAGCCCCAACCAGTCCCAGCAGAAGACTGCCCCTCCCTGAGCCTGGTTCTGCTGGAGGTTTCTTCCTGTTAAAAGGGAGTTTTTCCTTCCCACTGTAGCCAAGTGCTTGCTCACAGGGGGTCGTTTTGACCGTTGGGGTTTTACATAATTATTGTATGGCCTTGCCTTACAATATAAAGCGCCTTGGGGCAACTGTTTGTTGTGATTTGGCGCTATATAAAAAAATTGATTGATTGATTGAACATGCTGGATGTGGAGGTCTTGGGCTGGTGTGGTTACATGTGGTCTGCGGTTGTGAGGCTGGTTAGATGTACTGTCAAATTCTCTGAAACGCCTTTGGAGACGGCTTTTGGCAGAGAAATGAACACTGAATACACAAGCAACAGCTCTGGTTGACATTCCTGCTGTCAGCATGCCAATTGCACGCTCCCTCAAATCTTGCGACATCTGTGGCATTGTGCTGTGTGATAAAACTGCACCTTTCAGAGTGGCCTTTTATTGTGGACAGTCTAAGGCACACCTGTGCACTAATCATGGTGTCCAATCAGCATCTTGATATGGCACACCTGTGAAGTGGGATGGATTATCTCAGCAAAGGAGAAGTGCTCACTATCACAGATTTAGACTGGTTTGTGAACAATATTTGAGGGAAATGGTGATATTGTGTATGTGTATGTATGTGTTTGTTGAGTGTAGATTGAGTATGTTTGTGTATGTATTGTGTATGCATTGAGTATATAAGGCGAATGTCATCCGCAGCCAAAATTTTGTGCAGCTCAAAAATCCTGGTAACGGAAAAATGTGCCTTTGTGGATAATTGCGGACGTGTGCGGGTGTCGGCTGATTCATACAAGCATGTTTCACGCATATTGCGGATGTTAAGCAAATATGAGCCAATTTTGTGCGCAATCCATACGCAAATCTTCCTAAATGCCAGTGGGACATGGCCCAAAGATACATACTTCTCTTCAGTATTTCTCTGTTTGGGTTGCATTTTTTCAGTTTGGGTGGCATTTTGTCAGACATGACAGGGGTGTGACTAGGGAACAAAGATATGCATGGGGCAAGATAGTAAGGAAAACAGAGTGGATTGATGAAAGAGTAAAAGACACATGAGCAGGTGCAAGAGCGGATTTTGATGAAAACACAGAGCAAAAAGAGTAATATTGAAAGACAAAGACACAAGGGCTGTTGCAGGGGCAGTCAAATAAAAAGGGCAAAAACTGAGAACAAAGATAAATCAGAAACCAAGGACAGAATGCAGAACAACTATGACCGGCAACAAAATAAGCATGAACATATGAACTGAAAACAAAAATGAGAAGAGCAAAATAAACTACTGATAAACAGAGAATAAACAAACCCAGTGACTACAGAATAATGCAATTAATAAAAGATAACTGATTAACAGAAAACGCAATAAACAAATGGAACATAATCAGATAAGAAATGCTTGAAGGTAAAGGATAACCAAAACCTGTGACTAAAGTATAATACGATCAACGTGATAAACAGAATTAAACTGAAACTTAATCCACATGAGAGAAAGCACACAATAAATAACACAGCAAAACAATATATGTGGCAAGCAAATGATACACCAAAAATAAAAGAAACAAGACAAAACATAGCTGAAGCATGACCATGATTACATGACAAACATGACTAACATCAAAGAAGGCTCACAGCATAGAGGTGAAAGAAGGTCCAGAACCATAACAACTGGCCCAAAACGGCTGGATCATGATAAAGGGGGGTTGGTTGATCCATGGGGTAGGTACACAATAAGCCTGCTGACCTCTTCTTAACACATAGAACACCAATTAAGCCTGCATCCAGAAATACCAAAGTGCACAGATCTCGGTTCAAACCCCATCCTGACTGGAAAATTGCTAAGGGCCCTTGAGCAAGGTCCTTAATCCCAGAGTTGCTCCTGGTGTGTAGTTAGCGCCTTGCATGGCAGCACCCTGACATCGGTGTGTGAATGGGTGAATGTGAGGCATAATTCTGAAGCGCTTTGAGCATCTGATGCAGATGGAAAAGCGCTATATAAATGCAGTCCATTTACCATTCTCAATTCACTCCAACAAAATACAGTGAACAGCTCAATTTCTTGAGATGCATGTAAGTTCAGAGTTTTTTGAAAGTAAAATGTGGTGCTCCACAGGGTACAAACATGGTGCTGAAATTGTTGAATTGAAATACAGTAGAACTCGCCTAAACCATCATCATATAAACCAGATACTCTCACCGGACAAAGGCAAAAGCCCGCACTCCAGGCAGGGCGCCATCTGGTGGTGGTGGGCCAGCAGTACCTCCTCTTCTGGCGGCCAACACAACAGGACCCCCCCTCAACGGACACCTCCTGGCGCCCGACCAGGCTTGTCCGGGTGGCGGCGGTAGAAATCGGCCAGGAGGGCCGGATCCAGGATGAAGCTCCTCTTCACCCAGGAGCGTTCTTCGGGTCCATACCCCTCCCAGTCCACCAGATACTGAAACCCCCGGCCCATCCGACGGATGTCCAGGAGCCGGCCCACGGTCCAAGCCGGCTCCCCGTCAACGATGCGGGCAGGAGGCGGCGCCGGACCGGGAGCACAGAGGGGTGAGGTGTGGTGTGGTTTGATCCAGGAAACATGGAACACGGGGTGGATCCGCAGTGAAGCTGGGAGTTGGAGCTTCACTGCGGCCGGGCTGAGGACCTTGAGGATCTTGAAGGGGCCAATGTACCTGTCCTTCAATTTCGGGGAGTCCACTTGTAAGGGAATGTCCTTCGTAGACAACCACACCTCCTGCCCGGGCTGGTATGCAGGGGCCGGGGTCCGCCGGCGGTCTGCATGGGCCTTACCCCTCGTCCGGGCCTTCAACAAGACAGAACGGGCGGTGCGCCACACCCGACGGCACCTCCGCAGGTGGGCCTGGACCGAGGGCACACCGACCTCTCCCTCCACCACGGGAAACAATGAGGGCTGGTACCCCAGACACACCTTAAATGGGGAGAGGCCGGTGGCAGAAGACACTTGACTGTTATGGGCATACTCGATCCAGGCCAGATGGTTACTCCAGGCCGTCGGATGCGCGGATGTCACACAGCGAAGGGTCTGTTCCAGCTCTTGGTTGGCCCGTTCTACCTGTCCGTTCATCTGTGGGTGGTACCCGGACGAGAGGCTCACGGTGGCCCCCAGTTCTCTGCAGAAACTCCTCCAGACTTGAGAGGAAAACTGGGGACCACGATCCGAGACAATGTCAGTTGGTATCCCATGCAGACGGACGACGTGGTGGACCAGGAGGTCAGCAGCCTCCTGGGCAGTAGGGAGCTTCGGGAGGGCCACGAAGTGGGCCCCCTTGGAGAATCGGTCCACTATTGTGAGGATGGTGGTGTTGCCCTGGGACGGCGGGAGGCCCGTGATGAAATCCAGGCCGATATGGGACCAGGGGCGATGAGGCACTGGCAGCGGCTGGAGAAGCCCTTGGGTCTTCTTGTGCTCGGCTTTGCCCCTGGCACAGGTGGTGCAGGCCTGGATATACTCCCGGACGTCGGCCTCCATGGACGCCCACCAGAAGCGCTGCCGGATAACTGCCATGGTCCTTTGCACCCCCGGATGACAGGAGAGCTTGGAACCATGACAGAAATCCAGAACTGCAGCTCTAGCCTCTGGTGGGACGTAAAGTCTGTTCCTTGGACCAGGTCCGGGGTCCGGGCTCCATTCCAGGGCCTCCCGGACGGTCTTCTCAATGTCCCAGGTGAGGGTTGCCACGATAGTGGACTCTGGAATGATGGACTCCGGTGGATCCGACAGCTCAGTTTTGATTTCATCTTCGTGCACCCGGGACAAGGCATCCGATCTCTGGTTCTTGGTCCCAGGGCAGTAAGTGATTTGGAAGTCAAAATGACCGAAGAACAGTGACCAGCGGTCTTGCCTGGGGTTCAGCCGCTTGGCAGTCCTGATATACTCCAGGTTCTGATGGTCAGTGAAAACCGTGAATGGCACAGATGCTCCCTCCAACAGGTGTCTCCACTCCTCAAGAGCCTCTTTCACCGCAAGGAGTTCTCGATTGCCGACGTCATAGTTCCGTTCGGCCGGGGTCAACCTGTGGGAAAAATAGGCACACGGGTGAAGAACCTTATCGGTCTCTCCGCTTGGAACGTCACGGGGGCATTAGTGAGGCCGAACGGCATGACCAGGTCCTCGAAGTGACCTAACGGGGTGTTAAATTCCACTCGTCTCCCTTCCGGACCCGAATCAGGTGATACGCATTCCTAAGATCCAACTTTGTAAATGTTTTGGCTCCATGCAGGGGGGTGAACACGGAATCTCAGAACGGCAACGGGTATCGGTTGTGAACCGTAATCTCATTCAGCCCCCTGTAATCAATGCATGGACGGAGTTCGCCATCTTTCTTGCCCACAATAAAGAAACCTGCACCCATCGGGGAGGTGGAATTCCGGATCAGCCCAGCAACTAATGAGTCCCGGATGTAGGTCTCCATTGATTCGCGCTCAGGTCATGAGGGGTTGTACAGCCTGCTGGACGGAAACTCCATGCCTGGAATCAAATCAATGGCACAATCGTACGGACGGTGCAGGGGAAGGGTGAGTGCCAGATCCTTGCTGAAGACGTCAGCAAGATCGTGGTACTCAACCGGCACCGCTGTCAGATTGGGAGGGACTTTGACCTCCTCCTTAGAATGTAAACCGGGAGGAACCGAGGATCCTAAACACACCCGATGGCAGGTTTCGCTCCACTGAACCACCTCCCCAGATGGCAAATCAATCCGGGGATTGTGCTTCAACATCCACGGGAAGCCCAAAATCACGCTTGAGGTAGAAGGAGTCACAAAAAACTCGATCTCCTCCCGATGATTCCCAGACACCACCAGAGTTACTGGTTGTGTCTTGTGCATGATTAAAGGGAGAAGGATGCCATCTAGTGCCCGCACCTGCAATGGCGAAGGGAACGCCACCAGAGGGAGCCCTACCTCCCTAGCCCATCTGCTGTCTAGCAGATTCCCTTCTGACCCCGTGTCCACCAGTGCTGGGGCTTGAAGGGTTAAATCCCCGCTCAGGATTGTAACTGGGAGTCGTGTGGCAATACGTGTGTGTCCCACATGAATGTTATGACCCCCCCCTTAGCCCAGTCTCTAAGGGCAAGTGTTGTCGTTTTGGCCGTTTGGGGCAGTTTTTCTGTATGTGCTCTTTTGAGCTGCAGAGAAAACACTCCCCGCGGACCAGCCTCCTCATTCTGTCATCTGTTCTCATTTTGGCCCTGTGCGTTTCCCTAGCAACGTCAGCAGGGGGAGCTGTTGCCACACGGAGCGCTGCGGCTGTGGAGCGTGGGGAGGGCAGAACCCTTTCGGAACCGGAAGGGAGAGGGATGGCACGTACCCAGCCACGTCCTTCATCTCGCTCCCGACGGCGTTCCTCCAACCGATTGTCTAACCGTATAATGAGATTGATAAGCCCATCTAAATCTCGCGGTTCGTCCTTAGCCACCAGGTGCTCCTTCAGGACCGACGACAGTCCGTTTATGAAGGCGGCGCGGAGCGCAGCGTCATTCCAGCCGGACCTCGCAGCCGTGATGCGGAAGTCAACTGCATAAGCGGCTGCGCTCCGACGCCCCTGTCTCATTGACAGCAGCACAGTTGAAGCTGTTTCTCCTCTATTAGGGTGATGATCAAAAACCGTTTTGAACTCCCTCACAAACCCAGCATACGTGTGAAGGAGCTGTGAATTTTGCTCCCTAAGCGCCGTAGCCCAGGCGCGTGCCTCACCTCGGAGCAAGTTAATGACATAAGCCACCTTACTGGCGTCAGACGCATACATTACGGGACGTTGTGCAAAGACGAGCGAACACTGCATAAGAAAGTCCGCGCACGTCTCCACACAACCCCCGTACGGCTCTGGGGGGCTTATGTATGCTTCAGGGGATGGTGGGGGGGGGTCGTTGAACGACCAGTGGAACGTCTGTATTCTGCACTGGGTCGGCAGGAGGAGGAGCTGCAGCAGTGCCCTGAGCGCGCGCTTCCACCTTTGCGGTGAGAGCCTCCATCCTGCGATTAAGGATGACATTTTGCTCGGTCATCTGATCCAACCGAGCAGTAAAGGCGGTGAGGATTTGCTGCAACTCACCAAACACGCCTCCTGCAGATGCCCGTGCACCCTGCTCTTCCACTGGCTGTTCAATGGCTGAGTGACGCCCCTCAGGATCCATGACGCTAGCCAAGATATCCTGTTGGGAAAGTGTCGTGACACGGACCCACAACAGGGGGCGTAAATGAATGGACAATGATAGAGTCAAAAATGAACACTTTTACTGTTGTGAATGAGCACAACCACAATACAACAGATTACAGAATGTAAGACAATAGTCAATCACAAAGGTGACGTGTGGGCAGGCTCGAGGATAGAAGACGTCTGTCCTGAGAAGAACTGGAACCACACGATTTCCTCTGGCACTGAACCTGGAGAATACTGGAGCCGCCAAGTCCCGAGTCCCCAGGTGGCCACCGTCTCCGAGCGTCGGATCTGGTACTGCTGGCGAGGAGCAGAAACAATCAAAGGTGGGTGTGTGCACACCCAGTAATAACAAATGGTGGGAATTCCACCTCCACCTCTCATCCACACGTGCAGCTCCTGTCACAAAGCACTTATCTGGCGGGGTGTGAAGCGAAGCTGTCGCCGGTCACGCCAATCTCCAGACAATGCACTCCACAGGAAAAACAGCTGCAAAAATGAGTTCAGACTAAACATAGTTAGTTACACGGCTGAGAATATTACCTCTACTGGTAGATGATATCTCGGCAACGCGGTGGAGATGAAGTCTGGTTTTTATGGAGGAGAATGATGAAGTGTAGATGGGTGACAGCTGTCATGAGATGATGAGTAACAGCTGTCACCCCCGGCTGTGTCCGTGGCGGCAGCGCCCTCTCGAGCCTGGAGCCCGCACTCCAGGCAGGGCGCCATCTGGTGGTGGTGGGCCAGCAGTACCTCCTCTTCTGGCGGCCCACACAACACATAGAGTCTGAAAACTACAAAGATGCTCAAATGATCTGCAATTCATGGAGAGAAACTACATGTACCATACCATTGGTTTGGAGGTTGACGATACTACAAAAAAGTGGAGCTCATTGAGGGACAAACTGATCCAGAAAAAGCCACTGTTCTGCGATAAATTGCATTAACCACCAACACGACAGAGAACTTTAGGGTCACACACGTTGACATCACTGCATGGCCACGGAGTTACGGAGTTGTACTGTAGAAGCATAAATCAGGTTTGTAGCTGACGTTCAAAAAAAGAGTGACTAAACTAAATGAAATCCTTTTAATGCACACAATGCATGGCACTTATTTTTTTTTCTAATGACGTTTTGACCCACCCATTAAATGAAGCAAGTCCTGTTTCAAGGTCAGGACTTTAATCGAGGAAATACATAAGCCTAATTGGTGCTGTGCTTTCATATATGACATGGTTCAAGTACTGAGTTACATTTTACTGACATAGAAGCCAAACTTTCTTATAACACAATAAAAATACTGTTTCTAGCTGAACAAAATACTTATCAATATATAATTGAAAGAATTAATACAAAATCTTTATCAAAAAAAAAGTTATGTGAACTTAACCGAAGCTATATCTAACCTTGGCAGTAACTACGTTTTACAGACCTATGAGACAGCGGTCTCAACATAGGTTGCTTAAACTAAATTAATCAAAACATATGAACTTATTTTCTTGAAATTCTATAATATTGTTAACATTTTATAGTAGAGGTGCAATGTATTTTCATTGTAAGAAGCCCTGCTTGCATCAACTCTATTCTCAGCTAGGAGATCAACATTTGAAGACCTAATCCTTCACCACTGCACAATGACAGTATCATTGGTTGACCTGAGCAGTGTACTTTTTTCTGTAATGAGCAGGACATCATTCCTGGTGATAGATATATCTGTTTCAGAAATAGATCTAAACTCTAATGACATACACCATGTTTTCAAAAATACCTCTACAGCACCACGGTGAAGGTCTTTTAAAAAAAAAAAATTGCAAAAAATACAGGAGATGCAGAAATCTAAATACAATCTCATTAATTGACATATATTTGGCAATAGAAAGATATGTTTTTCACTGAGCTAGGACAAAAATCTTTTGAGATTATTATTTTTTTTTTTTTTTACACAGGGCAGTATTTTTTCACGCATTCAACTTCTGATATGGCTGGGTGTCTACTTTGTGACATAAGCATGCCGTATTTACCAATAGATAAAAACTAATTATTTTGTGTATTAACATATTATGTTCACAATGTTTGTCTGAAATATCAAAATTTTGCCATGAATAACGGAGTACACAAGTATTACAAGTTCCGCTTTTGGCTCCAATGTCTAAATTTTGTTGTGATTTTCAACTTTGCTTGTTTGTCATTTGGCAATGATTTTCTTAGACAAATTGTAATGGAATACCTAAAAACTAGAGTTTTAAAATTTAAAATATGGTTTGTGAGTTCCATGCAAACGTTTTGGGTGCCTGTATAAATAGAAAATGTATAACAGGGCAAAATAGGTGGCACTGTCCGAAATTTTCAACTAAAAAACCCCAGCAATTTCATGCGATTTTCACCATATATGTACTTTTTTTTTAATAACAAATTTTCATGACTACAGAAAGGTTACAGATCGAAAGCCAACTATTTTCTACTAATAATGCCACAAAAATGAAACAGATATCTAAAAAATTGATTTCCTGAGATTTCACACCCATGTCAGTAAAATGTAACTCAATGCTTGAAGCTTGATATATATATATATATATATATATATATATATATATATATATATATATATATATATATTACTTTTTTAAAAAACTATATGGATTTGAATCATGTGTGCTTGCATCAGCCAAGCTTTAACCTTCGTGCGCATGCGTGAGTTTTTTCACGCACGTCTTTCATTACAAAATCTCGTGTAACAGTGGAATGTGGTGCAAAAGTGCTGATGTCCACCTCTTCTGCAATTTCTCTGATAGTCAGACGACGTCCTGGATCAACACAGTCTTCACTTTGGAAATTATCTGGTCGTTTCAGCCTGTCGAAGGCCGCTCGGAGCGCGGCGCGGCCTCCGCTACTGTGGGCCGTCTTTAATCCAGTTGTAATCAATCAATCAATCAATCAATTTTTTTATATAGCGCCAAATCACATCAAACAGTTGCCCCAAGGCACTTTATATTGTAAGGCAAGGCCATACAATAATTATGTAAAACCCCAATGGTCAAAACGACCCCCTGTGAGCAAGCACTTGGCTACAGTGGGAAGGCAAAACTCCCTTTTAACAGGAAGAAACCTCCAGCAGAACCAGGCTCAGGGAGGGGCAGTCTTCTGCTGGGACTGGTTGGGGCTGAGGGAGAGAACCAGGAAAAAGACATGCTGTGGAGAGGAGCAGAGATCGATCACTAATGATTAAATGCAGAGTGGTGCATATAGAGCAAAAAGAGAAAGAAACAGTGCATCATGGGAACCCCCCAGCAGTCTACGTCTATAGCAGCATAACTAAGGGATGGTTCAGGGTCACCTGATCCAGCCCTAACTATAAGCTTTAGCAAAAAGGAAAGTTTTAAGCCTAATCTTAAAAGTAGAGAGGGTGTCTGTCTCCCTGATCTGAATTGGGAGCTGGTTCCACAGGAGAGGAGCCTGAAAGCTGAAGGCTCTGCCTCCCATTCTACTCTTACAAACCCTAGGAACTACAATTAAGCCTGCAGTCTGAGAGCGAAGCGCTCTATTGGGGTGATATGGTACTACGAGGTCCCTAAGATAAGATGGGACCTGATTATTCAAAACCTTATAAGTAAGAAGAAGAATTTTAAATTCTATTCTAGAATTAACAGGAAGCCAATGAAGAGAGGCCAATATGGGTGAGATATGCTCTCTCCTTCTAGTCCCCATCAGTACTCTAGCTGCAGCATTTTGAATTAACTGAAGGCTTTTTAGGGAACTTTTAGGACAACCTGATAATAATGAATTACAATAGTCCAGCCTAGAGGAAATAAATGCATGAATTAGTTTTTCAGCATCACTCTGAGACAAGACCTTTCTGATTTTAGAGATATTGCGTAAATGCAAAAAAGCAGTCCTACATATTTGTTTAATATGCACTTTGAATGACATATCCTGATCAAAATGACTCCAAGATTTCTCACAGTATTACTAGAGGTCAGGGTAATGCCATCCAGAGTAAGGATCTGGTTAGACACCATGTTTCTAAGATTTGTGGGGCCAAGTACAATAACTTCAGTTTTATCTGAGTTTAAAAGCAGGAAATTAGAGGTCATCCATGTCTTTATGTCTGTAAGACAATCCTGCAGTTTAGCTAATTGGTGTGTGTCCTCTGGCTTCATGGATAGATAAAGCTGGGTATCATCTGCGTAACAATGAAAATTTAAGCAATACCGTCTAATAATACTACCTAAGGGAAGCATGTATAAAGTGAATAAAATTGGTCCTAGCACAGAACCTTGTGGAACTCCATAATTAACTTTAGTCTGTGAAGAAGATTCCCCATTTACATGAACAAATTGTAATCTATTATACAAATATGATTCAAACCACCGCAGCGCAGTGCCTTTAATACCTATGGCATGCTCTAATCTCTGTAATAAAATTTTATGGTCAACAGTATCAAAAGCAGCACTGAGGTCTAACAGAACAAGCACAGAGATGAGTCCACTGTCCGAGGCCATAAGAAGATCATTTGTAACCTTCACTAATGCTGTTTCTGTAATATGATGAATTCTAAAACCTGACTGAAACTCTTCAAATAGACCATTCCTCTGCAGATGATCAGTTAGCTGTTTTACAACTACCCTTTCAAGAATTTTTGAGAGAAAAGGAAGGTTGGAGATTGGCCTATAATTAGCTAAGATAGCTGGGTCAAGTGATGGCTTTTTAAGTAATGGTTTAATTACTGCCACCTTAAAAGCCTGTGGTACATAGCCAACTAACAAAGATAGATTGATCATATTTAAGATCGAAGCATTAAATAATGGTAGGGCTTCCTTGAGCAGCCTGGTAGGAATGGGGTCTAATAAACATGTTGATGGTTTGGATGAAGTAACTAATGAAAATAACTCAGACAGAACAATCGGAGAGAAAGAGTCTAACCAAATACCGGCATCACTGAAAGCAGCCAAAGATAACGATACGTCTTTGGGATGGTTATGAGTAATTTTTTCTCTAATAGTTAAAATTTTGTTAGCAAAGAAAGTCATGAAGTCATTACTAGTTAAAGTTAATGGAATACTCAGCTCAATAGAGCTCTGACTCTTTGTCAGCCTGGCTACAGTGCTAAAAAGAAACCTGGGGTTGTTCTTATTTTCTTCAATTAGTGATGAGTAGAAAGATGTCCTAGCTTTACGGAGGGCTTTTTTATAGAGCAACAGACTCTTTTTCCAGGCTAAGTGAAGATCTTCTAAATTAGTGCACTGTGTTGGTATATGGCATTAGAGAACATAAAGAAGGAATCATATCCTTAAACCTAGTTACAGCGCTTTCTGAAAGACTTCTAGTGTAATGAAACTTATTCCCCACTGCTGGGTAGTCCATCAGAGTAAATGTAAATGTTATTAAGAAATGATCAGACAGAAGGGAGTTTTCAGGGAATACTGTTAAGTCTTCTATTTCCATACCATAAGTCAGAACAAGATCTAAGATATGATTAAAGTGGTGGGTGGACTCATTTACTTTTTGAGCAAAGCCAATAGAGTCTAATAATAGATTAAATGCAGTGTTGAGGCTGTCATTCTCAGCATCTGTGTGGATGTTAAAATCGCCCACTATAATTATCTTATCTGAGCTAAGCAGTAAGTCAGACAAAAGGTCTGAAAATTCACAGAGAAACTCACAGTAACGACCAGGTGGACGATAGATAATAACAAATAAAACTGTTTTTTGGGACTTCCAATTTGGATGGACAAGACTAAGAGTCAATCTTTCAAATGAATTAAAGCTCTGTCTGGGTTTTTGATTAATTAATAAGCTGGAATGGAAGATTGCTGCTAATCCTCCGCCCCGGCCGTGCTACCAGCATTCTGACAGTTAGTGTGACTCGGGGGTGTAATGCTCCTTAATCTGTGTGACACCCAGAGTATCCTCACCGAAAGCCGTCTGAATCTTCCGAATGGTTTCCACCTGGCTGTCTCTCTCAGTTTCTGGAAAAAATTTGATTCAGCGCTGCTCCAATCGCTCAGCCATTTCCCTGACAATGAAAATCTGATGAGGGGGGTGGACCAATGCTCACTCAAAGCCTGCCCACAGGTGAATGACTCAACCGACAGGCATGAAAAAACTCACGCATGCGCACGAAGGTTCAAGCTTGGCTGATGCAAGCGCACATGATTCAAATCCATATAGTTTTTTTAAAAAATAAAAAGGTCAGATACTTTTCTAACAGACCTCGTATATATATATATATATATATATATGTGTGTGTGTGTGTGTATGTATGTAGAGAGACAGAGGAGAGAGAGAGCGATAGATAGATAAATAGATAGAGAGATGATTTTGACAAAATTCAATGGTCCATTATATGTGTGTTTCACTGTATTATTAATCATGGTATATTTTTTTAGTGACAGCGACAGGTGAATTGGAAATAGACCCTGCAGAACTGCTCAAATTTGATGTGTTATGGTTACGGGTTCGGGTGGAACCAAACCATTTCAAACTACGGACCGACATGCAGGGAGCTGGCCATGGAAAGGAGTTCAAAGGAAAAATGTATTTAGTTCCAATAAATAAATGAAATGCTCTGCTGGGATGCCTGCAGTATATGGAGTGGCCCGCCTCCTGGTGGTGAAATAAGGGAGCTGCAGTTTCCCGGGCCAGTCTTGAAGGAATAATGTCAACTCAGGATTCAATGAGCAGGGCCAGGTGGAACGCTTGCCTCAGCCACCAGGAACTAAGGACGAAGACACACAGGGTGAGTGAAAAGCACTCATAATGCTGTCCTCAAAAACAGTCACAGTTCAACACAGGTTTAACATTGCTTCAGGGGTCAGGAAATAAAGTTCTCTTCTTAAGAAAGTTCACTGTTCAGTAATTGTTCATAGTTTATAAGTTGTAGCCAAAGGTCAGATGTCAAGTGCTGTATGTGGTAATGCAGTTCCAATTGAGCAGGACTTGATACAGCTGGGTTCTCAATGGTTTGATATCAGAGTTCATGCAGTGCTTAGGGAGAGTTCTTGGGACAGTTATTTATCACAGCACAGTCACAAACAGGAACAAGTGAGAAGAGGATCTCACTGAGACGAGGGGAACTTAACTGGCATGTAGTCAAGACGTGCTCTATGCCAAGAGCCATGGAATTCCCAAAATGACATAGCTGTGCAGGTAGTCAGAGCCAGGATCCAGTCTGCTTGGAAGCTGTCCTGGAATCGTCTGGAACACCAGGAAAAGACAGTTCACTGTAATATGGGAATTAGAGGGGGAGGCCAGCATTACATGAGCATAAGCTGTAGGAAGCTTCAGCATCTTGAGCGCACAGCTAGAAGATGCAGTCAGGGTCACGGGGTGGCGACCAGGTTTGGTCCTCCTGCTATCTGTCTGGATCATGGAACAAGGCTGTGAATGCTGGTGAGGCAAAACAAGGCAAGCATGGCGATAAAGCAACAAACAAATGACAAGTCTCTGGCAGTTCATGAACAGAAAGTCAGGGTTTATAGTCTATCAATAATCAGTCATTCATCTGATCCAGGCATGAAAACAAAACTGAGGGCACCATCTGATGGAGAAACAAACACATACTGGTCAGACAGAGTAAAAACCAGAGTCCAGGGGAAATCCTGACATGATAGGCCTTATCTTGATGATCGACAGCATGTGATCCATAGTGCAAGTGCTTTGCATGGCAAAGTCCAACTCAACTTTGCTATTTGAAGTTTTTCTAAAAACACATTTCATAATTTCAACCATTGGAGCCAAAATATACATATCTTTTAAACATTGTTCTAGGGTGAAAGCTGAGAATGTTCTGAACATTTTGATCTGCAACACTTGGGCATTATACTAAAAAAAAGTGCCTTAAAGTAGAGATGGGCGGATCGATCCTAATATCGATAATATCGATACCAACACTGGTATTGATATTGAACGATCCTTGTGTAAATGATCAATACTCAAGCTTTTTTTTTCTCTCCTGCAAGCACTGACTGCTGCACACACAGATTAATCAAAGTCTATTCTCTGTCTGTAAGAGTAGCACTGCGCTGTCACACAACACAGAGCAGTGCACCCTTGTATTGTGGTTTGTCAGCCCTCTACCTCAGGTTTTAAGTTGTGTTGCATGATATTTTTTTAAACAAAAATGTTGATTGTGATAATGAAGTATTTTGCTGTCACATACAATGTTTGGCGAAATTCTATCCTAGGTCTTTTGGATCCTTTAGATCTATGAAGCTCAAATATGAAAAAGTATCTGTATCAGTATCGATATCGGTGGTACTGGGGCTGTATTTACTTGGTATCGGATCAATGCCAAAATTTCCAGTATCACCCACCCCTACCTTAAAGGGGGAATTATTGGAAGTGTGGTAAAATTGAGAAAATGCCCTTGGATTAGTTAAGATTTATCTTAATTATATAACACCTGAATAGATCTTTGCCATTTAATTGGTGGTTTGTATGCCACGTGATATTGATTATTCGTCCCATTTGCCATTGTGCTCCATTTATCGTGCAATTTTGTTTCCATTTAGTGTGCAGATTTGGTTCCATATGTTTTGTACCATTGCACACTGCGACCACAGCATGCACACGCAAGCAGCAACTGCGCTTAGCAGCTTATTGACACTGCTCATTCTTCTAACACAAAAGAAAAAAACAAATTGAGTACAGCGTAAGTTGTCTGGAAGCATTTGCAATATGCATTGGGACATATCTAGCTAAAGTAGAACCTCTGTCGGATGAAGAGCTCTGTAAATTTCTGTCGCAAATTTTTGCAGGACTGAGGAAAGCAGACAGCAGTCTGTACATGAAGACTTCAGTGCACGGCATCAGCTATGGACTACATGGTCAGGATTGTTTTTCAACTGTCAGACAGTTTTTGCAAGTTGACTGAGAACGTTTTTGAATTGGACTGGACTGCTATTTAAAATTCATGTTGGGGTGTTTGGAATCTCTTGACTTCAAAGGCACCAGTGAGAGCAAAATGTCCCTTCTCTCTTGTTTATAAATGAGTAAAATGACAAGGTTCTATTTTAGGCATTATGTAAAACAAATAATGAATGTTTTTTCATTTGTTCAATGGAAATAATATTTTATGCAGTGAAAGATGGAATGTTCCATCTTTCACCTCATGAAATATTCTTATCATTGCACTCATAAAGATACATTATTTGTATATTAATGTGCATTGTCTTAATTCCGGGCAGCACGGTGGCTTAGTGGTTAGCACTGTTGCCTCACAGCGAGAAGGTCATGGGTTCAATCCGCCTGTGGCCTTTCTGTGTGGAGTTTGCATGTTCTCCCTGTGTTTGCGTGGGTTTCCTCCAGGTGCTCCGGTTTCCTCCCACATCCAAAGACATGCAGGTTAGGTGGATTGGAATTTTTAAATTATGTGCAAGTGGATGTGTTTGTTTGTCTGTTTGTGGCCCTGTGACAGACTGGCGTCTTGTCCTGGGTGTACCCCACCTCACGCACTATGACTGCAGGGATGGGCTCCAGCCCCTGCGACCCTCAATTGGACTAAGCGGTTGAAGATATGTGCGTGTGTCTTAATTCCACTGATGGTAGTCCAGGATGGAAAATAGTCATCTAAAAAGACAAACATTTCATCCCATCAGAGTAACTGCAGATCTGCAGAATGGTCCAACATCCGGCAAATGAATGTATGCTTTATTTTATCAGAGAGTATAGTTTTTAATCTTTTTGTGTGTTTTTAAAGTCCAGGGGCCTCATGTACAAAGACTTGCACTGACTTTCTATTAAAACTTGGTGTGTACCATAACCGGGCAGCACTGTGGCTTAGTGGTTAGCACTGTTGCCTCACAGTGAGAAGGCCATGGGTTCAATTCCCACCTGCGGGCTTTCTGTGTGGAGTTTGCTTGTTCTCCCCTTGTTTGCGTGGGTTTCCTCCGGGTGCTCCGGTTTCCTCCCACATCCAAAGACATGCGGGTTAGGTGGATTGGAATCTTTAAATTGTCCATAGGTGTGTGAGTGGGTGTGACTGTGTTTGTTTGTCTATATGTGGCCTTGTGATAGACTGGCGTCCTGTCCTGGGTGTACCCCGCCTCATGCTCTATGACTGCTGGGATAGGCTCCAGCCCCCCACGACCCTTAATTGGACTAAGCAGTTGAAGATGAGTGTGGGCACAGACACTCCCTGGCTCCTCGCCGTGTTGCGCTATGGGCCGGCCGCAGTTCTGTGTGCAACTCAAGTAATAGTGGCCTTGGTAATCGAAATTGGTTCATGAGGCCAATTATTGTCATTTGCAAGTAAATCCTCGCGTTCCCTGAGTACACGCTCACGTCAGATTGCTCCATTTGCAAAGTGCTTTAACAATGCTAATGCAGTCATTTTACGCATCACTTTGCGTGTGCTTTTACATCCACCCATATAATTGCAGACATGTGGGTGCGTTAATTGTTCATCACTGTGTTGCTGATGTGCACATCACTCTGATGACTTCTTGTTTTCACACTTTTTACAGTTCCCAGCATCACCTTTACATGTGCACAGTGGAACAATAGCTGTAGAAATGTGCGTACGGATTTTTGCGTGATGGACGGCACATTTCCATGGTCATTAACACTTTTAATACATCAAAATGTTGGCATGGAGATGGATGTACACCAGGTTTTTATGCATAAGCACACCTTGTACATGAGGCCTCAGGGGAGCAGTTATAACAGTTTTCTAACATGCAAGCATTGTGCAGATTGTTTCCTTACTCTCGTGCACAGACACACATCTCCCTCATTTTCTTTCTGATTCGTTCCGAGTGTCTAAATCCATCTTTCTAAATTCTCTTTAAAATGCTTAAGCCTTGAAACCGTCCATTGAAAGTGGGCAACAGATGGACACAAATCAACAGAAAGAGGCCTAAAGAGAGAGAGAGAGAGAGAGAGAGAGAGAGAGAGAGAGAGAGAGAGAGAGAGAGAGAGAGGTGGATCTGAAAGCTTCAAAGTGCCTGCAGCGCTGTTGGATTAAGGTCACAGCAGCAGAGTTTCATAATGACAACACACAGCACAGTGTCAGTTAACATCACAATCACTCAATCTTTCTTCTCTTCTCGCTCAGCAGCCAGTCATCTGTAGTGCGGCTCCTAGCGTGCTGCTGATCAAACACTGTCTGGTGTGTGGTACAGTTGGACAGCAGTGGAGCCACCGGCTGTGTGTGTGTATGTGTGTGTGTGTGTGTGTGTGTGTGTGTCTGAAAGTGGGGAGTTAACCATTCTAATTGTTAAAGTTTTCCAGAAGCAGCACACTCTCCACAGTGAACAGAAATCCCTGCTAATCCCTGATTCCCCACCAGTTTCTAGTGAATGATTGAATTTTCTGCACATTGTGGACTCTGTGTGTGTGCGTGTGTGTGTGTGTGTGTGTGTGTGTGTGTGTGTGTGTGTGTGTGTGTGTGTGTGGCTGGAAATGGGTTTGGATTTGGTCTCAGGTCACCGGTCTTCACTTGCAGTGAAGCGATGTGCCACGGGTGTCAAAGCCTGAGCCCAACCACAGAGCATGCTCCGTGTCCTTCTGACTGACAGCCACAAGCAGTGGGCTGTGTGTTTGTGTGGGTGAAGAGAAGCAGAAAGTGAGGTAATGACACTAACCACTGAAGGTCTGAGATGATTATCAGCACAGATTCCAGACTGCACTGCTTAAAAATATACAGCAATATTTGCTTTTTTTGTTTTTTTAATCGCCATGAGCCATGACTGATCTTTATTCTGTAATACTAATTTTAAAAATACACAGAGAAACACAGTGATCCTTTCACTTCCGTTTCATTGTAGACTATATAAGCCCACTATATTTCATGTTTTGTTGGGTAAACTTCATTTAATTTGTTCATGTACATCTATTCCTGCATTTAAGACCTGCAACACATTCCCAAAAAAAGTTGAGACAGGGGCAAATTATTCTAAATATAGGCATTAAATCATCACTTTTACAGACGGTTTTCTTGAGACAAGTTAACCCTCTGGGGTCTGAGGGCATTTTTTGGACAGTTGTGGATGTGCCTGGACATGCCAGAACACGTCCCGTGAGGCTTCATCACGGCGTTGCTGTGCGCCATGCGGCACCGCCGCGACGCGCGGAATTCCTCCGCACGTCTGTCTCAATGTGCCGAAAAAGTGCTGATGTCCACGTCTTTTCACAATTCCTGTGCTAGTCAGACGACGTCCCGGATAAAACACAGCGTCCAGTTTGGAAATGAACGGCACATTCCACTGTTACAGGAGTTTTTGTCATGGAAAGAGGAGCGGAGGCTTCACGCGTCGCGGCAGTGCTGCATGGCGCAAAGCAACTCCGTGATGAAGCCTCACGGGACATGTTCTGGCATGTCCAGGCACATCCACAATTTCTCGGATAATCACTCGATGGAAAAACCACAGACAGCTGTCTGAATGCCATCTCAAAGCCATCCACACACATTTATTCAAAACACACAGAAAGTATAATACAAAACTGTTTTGACACTTTATAAAGGTAATTTGAGGTCTTGTGTGAAAGACTGTACAACAAAAAGGTTCAAACAATAAACACAAATGCACATTTTGAACAATATATACAAAATGGTCTATGCGTTTTGTTGTCCATTGATATGGTGCGCTGAGAAAGCAACAGAGGTATCCAGTAACATTCACATGCAAACTAGTGGAGCAATCCTGATAGTTACACACTCTTTGCTTGAGCACAGGAGATTGTCATCAGAGGCTCTCCGTGTGCTCCTGCTTTCACTGATCGCTATGCATAATGGCGCAGGGTGCACTGAGTATGTACTAATAGTATTTACTCATTGGAGCACCCAGGGGACTATTCAAACGGGCCAACTAGTAACATATCACTCCTGAAAATGATCTTTGGCTTTTCACATGAGGTAAATCTGGCCTATGATTGGATTTTGTAAAACCATGTGACGGTGAACCATTTCTGATTGGACACTCACATTGCACACGTCATCACATAGCTTCTATGAGGAGTACAAAGATGACCAATGGCTGGCTCGAAAGTCTGCAGAGTTAACTTTTCAGCAAAAAAAGTAAGTTTCTATCTCATATCATTAAAAAGTTATTTATAATTTAGTAAAGATTGGTCTTAGCCATTGTATACGACGGCGTCAGCCCCAGAGGGTTAAAGGACATGTCGCACCACCAAAATCCTAACAATTAAGATTTAGGTAGTTAGTGACCAGCCAATGATTCACCAGGATTACTTTTTTCACTTCTGTGTCCGGTTTCAAAGTATATGGCATTCGCAACAAACAGCTATGGAGATTTCTGAAAACAAAGTACTCGTGAGTACTCATGTGTTTCCTACAGGTGAAGTGACTATTAGAATGGAATGTAGCTGCTAACATTAAGAACTGAGGCACAGTTTAATTACAAAGTTAACATAAGTGTGATGTCGTGTTATGTGTTCAAAAATGTGACTCGTTTTTGAGTGAAAATTGTTCATTTTGATGCAGTCACTGTAAAAGCTGCAGCTCTGAGTGCACCTACAGCAATTAGGCATAAACGCAGCCAGTCGATAATCTGTGTTCGAGACTCAGCTTTGTGCACAATTAATTATAAGTGTTGTTGTCAATAAAATCTAAAAAAAAGTACATCTGCTGGGGGAAAAAAAACATCACGGAGACACTCATTCATGTTCACAGTGGCGGTAAAACAGCTGAGAGGAGCAACGTGCTGCGCAGCACACACACATGCACGCACGCACGCACGCATGCACGCACACACACACACACACACACACACACACACACACACACACACACACACACACACACACACACACACACACACACACACACACAATCATTCCATCTCCAAATTCACAGACTCTCTCAAAGTAAAAGAAAAAAAAGCTTGCCACCTCCACTGAAAAAGAAGCCCCCATGCACACACACTCTACCCGCGATCACCGGCTGCAGCTCCGCCTTCAGTTCTCTGTGAATTTTGGCACATTAAATAAAGTCCATTAACTCCTTGAAATAATGTATTCTGACATTTCCAGTGTAACAAATTCATCTCCATGTCCAGGCAGTCTGTAAAAACAGCATCATGGAGATGTCCCACGTCCATGTTCACAGCTTCAGAAAACCAGCATCCACACAAACAACAGTGTCACCACACCACAAAATCTGACACTCTGAAAAAGTCAAGCGTTTTGGGCTAAAGTGTGTCTGTAAAGCCCCCGTCACACATAGCAAGAATGTGCAGGATCCATCCCGACAGGGCAAATATTGCCATAATCTGAGGAAAAGAGGCGTGGTCATCAGTGTCAGAATGCATCCAGATTACCAAAGCGCATGTCGACAACAGGTAGATGACACAGACTGCTGTCAGACGGCCATAAAAGGTGTTGGACTCTGCCCAATGTCCAAATGTCTGGATGGCAAACATGGGACCAGAGTGGGAGGCAGTGCTGTGTTCCTCATGTGCACATGCATAAGTGCGTGCATGGCCCTGCGCACATGCGTGGGACTGAAATGATCACTCAGCGATGTGTCTGTGTGCGTGTGTGTGTGTATGCATAATGCTGCATGAGCCACTAAGTGTGCGCACAGGGGGTGCACGTGAGCACGCATGCCACTGGACATCTTTGCTGAAAGTTTGCCGGGCATGCATGCTGTCCCATACATGGCCCAGCAAACACATGCAGGTCATACCGGCAGGCTTTGCCATGCCTGATCCATCTCAAGGTTCCCTCGTATGTGCTCAAATCATTTTGGATCCTGTTTTTCCGCCATCAGAATATGCAAATTGTGGTCAGATGGTGCTCAGATTGCACATGGACTGCCGTCAGATAGGTATCCCATCTCAACGGCGCCCAGAGGGTTTTGAACACGTGCATCACACTTAGGGCCGCCAGCCGATTTTGACCAACTTTGTGGACTCTCACAGATGGCTGTCAGAACATTTTGGAACTGAAATGTGACACTTTTCAGATGTGCGCCGATTCGTCATTCTGATCCCATTCTGTGTGATTCTGGCTATGTGTAACGGGGTATAAATCGTCTGTAAATCTGAGCCATCACTTTCGAATGACAGCTCAGAAGCTTTGTTTTCAGACGGGGCAGGTTCATTTCCCTCTGTCTGTCAGTCATCGGGATGTTTCTGCTCTTTCTATAATGTATGTCATATGCAGAAAAATGCAGAGGATTACAGAATGAGAAGTTTCGAATCACAGATCTGGCAACTTGTTTCTGATGGATTGTTTGTTACTGTGACGCTACTCTGAACTTCACACGGTTGTATACGCTTCTCTTATTTCTGTTTAGCACTCTTCTGGTTAATAATTGTATCTACTCTGAACATTATTTAACAACAGTCCTGTTGTGAATCGCTAGCAGTTAGCATTCGCTAGCGGTTAGGTATCGCTAGCTAGGTCGACTTTGTTACTTTTTATAGCTGTTCTTTTTTGCCTGTTTAATACTTCTGTTCATTTTTCAGTCGAACTGCTGTGAATTTTAAGTAATTATTTTACTCCTGTGTAAAATCTTAGGAGCGGCTAGCATTTTCGCTAGCAGTTAGCTTGCGTTAGCTATTTCGGACCACCGTCATCATTTTTTCATACTTCTGTTAGTTAATTAACTGTTTAGTGTATTTTATAGCTGCTGCTTTTTTACCTGTTTAATACTTCTGTTAGTTGTTCAGTGTAACTGCTGTGAATTTTAATTCATTTATTTTACGTCTGTGTGAGCTTTAGGAATGGTTAGCTTATCCATTATTGGTTAGCTCGTGTTTGCTTGGCTACATTCTTGAATTTCTTAGTGCACAAAGTACACTACAAATCCTACTTTACACCCTCCGTAAATCCTGCGTGATGTTGGAAGATAGGGTGGCTCTCTTAGAGAGCCATGTCCGTAAGTTAGAGCAGCTTCTTAGCTCAGTGGAGTTAGATGTTACGGGTACTCCAGATGAGGTTAGTGTTGGACCAGCTAGCGAGCCCATTAGCATCAGCTTAGAAACGCCGGCCGTGGAGGACGGCTTTCGGACTGTGGCTAGACGGAGGAAGTCCCGTAGGGCTTGGTGCCCGGTTGTGGCACCCCGATCACACTCGCCAGTGCGAACTGTGAATCGGTTCTCCCCCATGGATTTGCCTGATGTGAATTCTCTGAGACCACAAGTGATTTCCACTCCTGTCTCCAGGCCAAAACACCGGACTTTAGTGATAGGGGATTCTATCACCCACAAAGTCAGGTTACAGATGCTGGCTAACGTTAAATGTATTGCTGGGGCCAGAGCTCCCTACATTGCATCTCATCTTAGGGTGCTGACGCTGCAGAAGGGAAGACAGACGAAGGAACATGACATGAGAAATAGTCACATAGTTATTCATGTTGGCACCAATGATATCAGGATGAAGCAAAGATGTGTCGGCATTGATTAATAGTCTCTGGTCCCCTCCCCTCCCAGGGTACTGATGAGGCGTTTAGCAGGCTGACATCGTTAAATAGGTGGCTGGCGCAGTTTTGTAGACAGCAAGGCTTTAGCTTTACTGATAACTGGCCTTTGTTCTGGGGCCGCCATGGCTTGCTGATGCCGGACAGCCTCCACCCTACTGTGGAAGGCACCACCATCTTGTCTGTGAACATAGATAGAGCTCTACAGGGAGGGTAACATTAGGAATCTACAGCAGGCCACGGAGCAGGTGATTAGAGACCCTGCAAGGCTTATGACAAATGTGGGTGTGGAATCCATTAGCTTAGCAGGGAATTTAGTGCAGAAAATCCACTATCGTGATAGTGCTGTTTATTTGCCAACGAGGGAATTTTAACAAGTTGAGACTGTGGCCTGCTTCCATAGTCGTGTCCATAAAAATCATAGAGGGATATGCTTTCCAAACTTAATACCCATTACTATATTGGATGATGTTGAAATTGAGGATGGCCCAGTGGTTGTTCCAGCAATAGCAAAGATTTTGTGTCTTCTACCTACAACGAGCGTGGAATGTCTCAAACCTAAACCTACTTCTAGGCATCTTATATATGCTACTCTGGAACCACCCCTAAACCCAAACAGTTCAACTATGAACCCCACTGAGGTCCTTAGACTGGGTCTCATTAACGTAAGATCACTGACCTCAAAATCATTGTTGATCAATTATCTAACTATTGATCATCACTTAGATATGATTGGGCTATGTGAAACCTGGCTTAAACCTACAGCTGTCCTCCCCTTAAATGAGGCCTGCCCACCAGTATATACATTTAGTCACATCCCTCATGATGCGAAGCAAGGCGGCGGTGTTGCTCTTATTTATAAATCTAGGTTTAGCTTATTAGCTGTTGGGGGTTACAAATATAACTCATTTGAGCATCTGATTCTCCGCTCTGCTCAAGATATACTTTGGGAAGAAAATAGAAGACTTCAGGTTAAACATAACCCGGTATGCCTTAACCCAGCCACTATACCCTGCTACTGAGGTGGGCCCCACTACTGAAGTATTACCTAGATTTACAAAATTTGATAGTATCTCACTAGGCATGCTGACAAAACTTGTAAAGTCAACAAAAAGCACAACCTGTTTATTTGATCCTATACCAACAATGCTGTTTAAGGAACTGTGGCCCACTCTTGGGCTGACTTAACATCCACACAGATGCTGAGAATGACAGCCTCAACACTGCATTTAATCTATTATTAGACTCTATTGGCTTTGCTCAAAAAGTAAATGAGTCCACCCACCACTTTAATCATATCTTAGATCTTGTTCTGACTTATGGTATGGAAATAGAAGACTTAACAGTATTCCCTGAAAACTCCCTTCTGTCTGATCATTTTTTAATAACATTTACATTTACCCTGATGGACTACCCTGCAGTGGGGAATAAGTTTCATTACACTAGAAGTCTTTCAGAAAGCGCTGTAACTAGGTTTAAGGATATGATTCCTTCTTTATGTTCTCTAATGTCATATACCAACACAGAGCAGAGTAGCTACCTAAACTCTGTAAGGGAGTTAGAGTATCTCGTCAATAGTTTTACATCCTCATTGAAGACAACCTTGGATGCTGTAGCTCCTCTGAAAAAGAGAGCTTTAAATCAGAAGTGTCTGACTCCGTGGTATAACTCACAAACTCGTAGCTTAAAGCAGATAACCCGTAAGTTGGAGAGGAAATGGCGTCTCACTAATTTAGAAGATCTTCACTTAGCCTGGAAAAAGAGTTTGTTGCTCTATAAAAAAGCCCTCCGTAAAGCTAGGACATCTTTCTACTCATCACTAATTGAAGAAAATAAGAACAACCCCAGGTTTCTTTTCAGCACTGTAGCCAGGCTGACAAAGAGTCAGAGCTCTATTGAGCTGAGTATTCCATTAACTTTAACTAGTAATGACTTCATGACTTTCTTTGCTAACAAAATTTTGACTATTAGAGAAAAAATTACTCATAACCATCCCAAAGATGTATCGTTATCTTTGGCTGCTTTCAGTGATGCCGGTATTTGGTTAGACTCTTTCTCTCCGATTGTTCTGTCTGAGTTATTTTCATTAGTTACTTCATCCAAACCATCAACATGTTTATTAGACCCCATTCCTGCCAGGCTGCTCAAGGAAGTCCTACCATTATTCAATGCTTAAATCTTAAATATGATCAATCTATCTTTGTTAGTTGGTTATGTACCACAGGCCTTTAAGGTGGCAGTAATTAAACCATTACTTAAAAAGTCAGTCAGGTTTTAGAATTCATCATAGTACAGAAACAGCATTAGTGAAGGTTACAAATGATCTTATGGCTTCGGACAGTGGACTTATCTCTGTGCTTGTTTTGTTGGACCTCAGTGCTGCTTTTGATACTGTTGACCATAAAATTTTATTACAGAGATTAGAGCATGTCATAGGTATTAAAGGCACTGCGCTGCGGTGGTTTGAATCATATTTGTCTAATAGATTACAGTTTGTTCATGTAAATGGGGAATCTTCTTCACAGACTAAAGTTAATTATGGAGTTCCACAAGGTTCTGTGCTAGGACCAATTTTATTCACTTTATACATGCTTCCCTTAGGCAGTATTATTAGACGGTATTGCTTAAATTTTCATTGTTACGCAGATGATACCCAGCTTTATCTATCCATGAAGCCAGAGGATACACACCAATTAGCTAAACTGCAGGATTGTCTTACAGACATAAAGACATGGATGACCTCTAATTTCCTGCTTTTAAACTCAGATAAAACTGAAGTTATTGTACTTGGCCCCACAAATCTTAGAAGCATGGTGTCTAACCAGATCCTTACTCTGGATGGCATTTCCTTGATCTCTAGTAATACTGTGAGAAATCTTGGAGTCATTTTTGATCAGGATATGTCATTCAAAGCGCATATTAAACAAATATGTAGGACTGCCTTTTTGCATTTACGCAATATCTCTAAAATCAGAAAGGTCTTGTCTCAGAGTGATGCTGAAAAATTAATTCATGCATTTATTTCCTCTAGGCTGGACTATTGTAATTCATTATTATCAGGTTGTCCTAAAAGTTCCCTAAAAAGCCTTCAGTTGGTTCAGAATGCTGCAGCTAGAGTACTGACGGGGACTAGCAGGAGAGAGCATATCTCACCCGTGTTGGCCTCTCTTCATTGGCTTCCTGTTAATTCTAGAATAGAATTTAAAATTCTTCTTCTTACTTATAAGGTTTTGAATAATCAGGTCCCATCTTATCTTAGGGACCTCGTAGTACCATATTACCCCATTAGAGCGCTTCGCTCTCAGACTGCAGGCTTGCTTGTAGTTCCTAGGGTTTGTAAGAGTAGAATGGGAGGCAGAGCCTTCAGCTTTCAGGCTCCTCTCCTGTGGAACCAGCTCCCAATTCAGATCAGGGAGACAGATACCCTCTCTACTTTTAAGATTAGGCTTAAAACTTTCCTTTTCGCTAAGGCTTATAGTTAGGGCTGGATCAGGTGACCCTGGACCATCCCTTGGTTATGCTGCTTTAGACATAGACTGTGGGGGGGTTCCCATGATGCACTGTTTCTTTCTCTTTTTGCTCCGTATGCATCACTCTGCATTTAATCATTAGTGATCGATCTCTGCCCCCCTTCACAGCATGTCTTTTTCCTGGTTCTTTCCCTCAGCCCCAACCAGTCTCAGCAGAAGACTGCCCCTCCCTGAGCCTGGTTCTGCTGGAGGTTTCTTCCTGTTAAAAGGGAGTTTTTCCTTCCCACTGTAGCCAAGTGCTTGCTCATAGGGGGTCGTTTTGACTGTTGGGGTTTTTCATAATTATTGTATGGCCTTGCCTTACAATATAGAGTGCCTTGGGGCAACTGTTTGTTGTGATTTGGCGCTATATAAGAAAAAAGTTGATTGATTGATTGATTGACTGTGCTGGAAATTATTAATTGTTCTTTAACTTCCAGATCTGTTCCTAAATGTTTCAAATCTGCAGTGATTAAACCATTACTTAAGAAACCTAATTTTGACCCTAGTGTATTGAAAAACTATCGGTCGATATCAAATATATCATTTTTCTCTAAAATTCTGGAAAAAGTGGTGTCACGGCAGCTCATAGACTATCTTACTGAGAATACTGAAAATATCATTCCACAGAGACGGCTCTCAATAAAGTGGTGAATGATCTTCTGCTTACAATGGATTCAGACACCACTACGGTTCTGTTGCTGTTAGATCTCAGTGCTGCATTTGATACAGTGGATCATCATATTCTACTTGATAGGCTTGAAAATCATTTTGGGATTACTGGAAGTGCCCTTGCATGGCTGACGTCATACTCGACCAGTCATTCTCACTGTGTTTTGTACAGTAACACTACCTCTAACCTTAGTGACATGAAATTTGGGGTTCCACAGGGGTCTGTCTTAGGCCCCCTGCTTTTTTCCCTTTATATAGCACCCCTTGGGCACATATTGCGGCATTTTTGGATTACCTTTCACTGCTATGCAGATGATACTCACTTATACATGAGGATAACTGCTGGTAATTTCATTCACATAAAATCCTTAGAAGATTGTCTTGCAGCAGAGAGAAGTTGGATGTCTAGAAACTTCAAAGTCAAAGTCAAAGTGTAATTATTTGTCTCCCTAAGGAGAAATTTGCCTTGGACAGAGTCCAAGGCAAATTCCTATTTTTACACTCTGATAAGACTGAAATGATGGTTCTTGGTCCAGTGAGACATCGGCATCAATTTGACCAGTTAACGCTCAGCCTCGGCTCATGTGTCATACATCACACTGACAAAGTGAGGAACCTTGGGGTAATTTTTGATCCTTCGTTGTCCTTTGGCCTCCACATTAGAAATATTACTAGGACTGCTTTCTTCCCCCTGCTAAATATAGCGAAGATTCGTCCCATCCTGTCTATGGCTGATGCTGAGACCCTGATCCATGCATTTATCTCTTCTAGACTGGACTACTGCAATGTTCTATTTTCTGGTTTACCGCAGTCTAGCATTAGGGGTCTCCAGTTGGTTCAAAATGCTGCAGCCAGACTTTTGACATGAAGTAGAAAGTACAACCACATTACACCCATTTTGGCATCCCTTCACTGGCTTCCTGTCCCAGTGAGATCAGATTTTAAGGTTCTGCTACTAACCTATAAAATTATTCATGGACTGGCACCTCCCTACCTAGCTGACCTAATTAAACCTTACATACCGGCCCAGGCTTTACGTTCTCAGGGTGCAGGACTATTGTGTCCCTAAGGTGAATAAGAAGTCTGCGGGTCACAGAGCTTTCTCTTATCATGCCCCTGTTCTGTGGAATGATCTCCTTGCGTCAATAAAACAGTCAGATTCTGTGGAGATTTTCATGTCCAGACTTAATACGCTTTTTACTCTTTTAATTCATTTATTAGTAATTGGAGCGGGCTGCGGCCTCAACTTTACCTAAATTCTGGGTCTTTTAGTGAAGTTTACGGCTAGTGGTCGGCGATCACCTTAGTATTTCTCTGTTTTTCTTGTTGTTTAATGCTGGCAAATTATACAGTATTTTTTTATCTAATGCCTGATTCTGTTTTTTCTCTGTTTAAGGTGCAGCTCCATCCAGAGATGGGGTTGTATTTGTGTTGGTGATCCTCCTGTCCTGTGTGCCAATAGCATTTCTTGTATATTTGTCTAATTGTTCTGTGAATTGTTCTGTAATTTATGTCTGTAGCATGGCCCAAGCAGAGGGTCACCCCTTTGAGTCTGGTCTGCTTGAGGTTTCTTCCTCAGACGGAGTTTTTCCTTACCACTGTTGCTTTGGGGGTTGGTAAGGTTAGACCTTACCTGTGTGAAGCACTTTGAGGCAACTCTGTTGTGATTTGGCGCTATATAAATGAAAATAAATTGAAATTGAAATTGAAGTTTTCCGGAAATACACTTGGTAATGCTCAGAGTGGGAGGAATCAAATACATCAGCAGTCACTAACTATTTGCGCATGTGTGTGGAGAGACTTGCAATCATGAGTAATTTCATGTTGTCTTGCTAATTGGGATGTTAAAAAAATGTGCAGTATGTCCTTTAAGGGATGAATACATAAACATTTTCCAAGTCACTGAATATATCTTGAACTTCACGTACATCAGTCATTAAGAAATATAAATTGTATGGTACTGCACGGTCAATCTGTGCCTTGTAGGCTGCTCTCAAAAACTGAATGATCATAATGGAAGGAGATCAGCTGGAAGGAGACTAGTGCGGGAAGCCACCAAGATACCCAGACATCTCTGCAGGGAGGCATTTTAGCCTTCTGTGGCTGTGATTGGAGAAACTGTGCATGGTCCGTTTGTTTGTCTGTTTGTTGCACCTTATTCACAGCTTCATGTTGGAATGAAACAAAGAAGTTTTTTTATTTTTATTATTATTATTATTATTTTTTTACACAGGAAGGAAATCAAGTCTCTCATGTCTCATGTGCAACAGAAAAAAATTGCACAATGACCACTTTCTCCAATCACAGCCACAGTAGCATATAGTTGGTGCTTCAGTTTGGGTGTCTTGATGGCTTCCCTCACTTGTCTCTTTCTTGAACAGTCACTCAGGTTTTGACAACTGCCTACTCCTGGCAGACTGACTCCACAATGCCATGTTGTTTATATTTTTTAATGACTGATGTGAATGAAGTCCAAGACATATTCAGTAATAACATTTAATTTGTCCAATTACTTATCTGCTCTGAAAATGGAGGGACTGTGTACAACAACAGCTGTAATTCATAAATGTTCATGTGATGTTTTTGTTAAACCCCTGAAAGTTGACACAATAATATCTTGACTGTTCCACTGCAACTTGATAATGTTGATGTGCACAAAAAAAAAAACCCCAAAAAAAACACAAAAACTGGATAACTGTCCAATTAATTGTTATAAAATAATGTGCAAATATGAATCAGGGAGTAGCCCAAATGTTGTCTCTGTAACGCAAATGATTTTTGCCGTCAATACAGCCGATGTCTTCTTCTTTCAGCTTCTCCTGTTCACTCAGGGTCACTACAGTGCAGCCAGTATGGATCTGCATATTGATTTGGCACATTTTATGCTGGATACCCTTCCTGCCACAACTCCAGATCCACATGGAGAAAGAGTTTAATGTGCATGTTTCTTTCTTTCTTTCTTTTTGGCTGGTGGGTGGAAGCCACAAAGAAAAACACCCAGACACAGAAAGGAACTTGATGTGCTTTAACCCAGGTTTTTTTTTTTTTTTTGCTACTGTATAAGGAAAAAGAGCTACATGGAAAGAAAAAAAAAAATATATATATATATATATATATAATTTCATTTATTTATTCATAATGATACAGAAATCCATCAGTTGTTACTCAAAACCTTTTCATTCCCCACTGGCTGCAGGGGGCTATAGAATTGCACTTAATGCAAACCAGCACAAGGTCAAATGAAAGACATCAGCAGGCTCAAGCACACCCTGCACACATACACACGAGGATGTAAATGTATGTGTAAATATACATATGCATGACTTCATCATATGACATCTGTGCAGTGGTGGGCACAGTTCCACTAACACATAATTATCAAAGATAATGTTTTCATCATCAGATTAGCTTTTCACGTAACTTTGAAAACCATCATCGCACCAGTTATCTTCTAATAAGTTTTGCAGATGTAACATTTTGTAGTAGATACGCAGTTCTAGCCTCTATAAACAGAGACGAGCTGGTCACAGAAGAAACTGCTCTATTCTCTGCAGGCAAAAGAAAACTAGTCATAGAAAAGAAAAAAAATTGTTTTCTTTTGATCCCATACTAATATCCTGGCAATAGCACCCAAGTCATCCAGGGGCATATAGTTTTAACCTATGGTTCAAATTTTAACCAAACTAATTTCAGACAAGGTATTTAAATTAATGTCATGTCTGAAGTTTTATAAAGTGAAAATATCAGATATACGAGGTCTATTAGAAAAGTATCTGACCGTATTATTTTTTTCAAAAACCATATGGATGATGGAATCACGTGTGATTACATCAGACATGCTTGAACCCTTCTGGGCATGCGAGAGTTTTTTCACGCCTGTCGGTTATGTCATTTGCCTGTGGGCAGTCTTTGAGTGAGGAGTCGCTCATCCTCTCGTCGATTTTTTTCATTGTTTAGGAATGGCTCAGACTGCTGCTTTGTTTGATAAAATTTTTTTCAAAAACTGTAAGGCACAACTGAGTGGACACCATTCAATAAATTCAGCTGGTTTTCAGTAAAAATTTTAACAGCTGATGAGAGATTTTGGTCTGGTAGAGTCGCTGTAAGGACGGCCCACGGCGCCTGACGGCGATCTGCGCTTCGAGGCGGCAGCGTCTCGCCGTTTCAATTTGAAAACTTCCACATTTCAGGCTCTGTTGACCCAGGAAGTCGTCAGAGAACAGAGAACTTTCAGAAGAAGTCGGCATGAGGAGTTTATTCGGACATTCCATTGTTAACGGACATTTTGCAATGAAAGAACATGCGGGCAGAGTCGCATGTCGGGCCAGACCCGACCGCGGGGGGTTGCGACAGGAAAAACACCTCCGTTGGAAACCTTAACGGGCAAGTTGGAACATGCCCAAGCTGTTAAACAATTTCTCAGTTACTCACTTGTTGAAAGCCATCAAAAGCCGCCTGAATTTTACAAATGGTTTTCAACACGGAGGTGTTTTTCCTGTCGCGGTGCACACAGATTCGCCGAGTCGTCACGGAAACAACTCAGCGAATTTGCGAGCACGTCTTTCATTAAAAAATGTCCTTAAACAGTTGAATGTCCGCATAAAGTCCTCATGCCGGCCTCTTCTGAATCTTCTCTGTTCTCTCACGACGTCCTGGGTGAATTAAGCCTTAAATTAGGATGTTTTCAGGTCGAAACAGGCCGACGATGGCACCTGGAAGCCCTGCACGACGTCCCGGTCCGTGGGAAGTCCTTACACCAACAGAAACACCCCCCAATCTCTCATCAGCCGTTAAACTTTTCACCGAAAACCAGCTTAATTTCTCTAATAGTGTCCACTCGGATATTCCTCGCAGGTCCAGAAAAAATGTTGATAAAGCAACGCAGCATGTGAAACAAAGGAATTCAGCCAAGAGGGTGGGACCACATCTCACTCAAGGCCTGCCCACAGGGAAATGACGTCACTGACACGCGTGAAACAACTCACGCATGCGCACGAGGGTTCAAGCATGATTGGTGTAATCGCATGTCATTCAAATCCATATAGTTAAAAAAAAAATAAAAGGGTCGGTTTATTGTCTAATAGACCTCGTATGTTTGAGTTTTAAAGTAATGCACTAATATTGAAGGTTTTAGTGTGGACATGGTGTGTGCACAGTGCATTATGGGTATTCACGACAGAAGAAATGCATTTGATATGCTCTGATCAGGCTCCACAGGGACAACAGCATTAAACTCTTTGTATATTGTGCCTAAAACTCTTGTGAATATATTCTGTGAGTTTATAGACATTGTTATTGTGTTTATGTAAAAATGCCAAAAGTCTGTTTTGTGATTCAGGATGTGTGATATAACCGGGGTCAAAATGCAGAGAACACTGCCATCTACTGATGCTACTGGTGACCGGTTATATCACCGTGTTGTCAACTGCAGGATTTTAAAATTATCTGTAGGTTTCCAAAACCTGAGAGACCCCACACGTGGAGATAAAAAAAAAAGAAAAAGAAAAATCATAGATCTGACAGGTTTAGTTGTACAGTGTGTGGTGTCAGCCACACGGTAAAAACAATACACACAAACAGATTTTACACACGAACATTCCCAGGTCAAACACCTCGCTTTCTGATTGGCTGCATGTCACATTTAGCTCCTCACGTCCTTAACACACCACACACGGCAGGAATATCTGATAAGATTATATTTAGCATCATCATGATTGTCGGGGCGTCCTTAAGATTGTCGGAACAGGAAGATCTGGTCCGATATCGGCCTAATTATCCTGCCATGTGAACCAGTCTTGATGTTATGACGCCTCACGGAGCAACTGATTGATGCGTTATGACACCGTACCGAACATGTTTTCACTATTATTTGATTTCTTTGTGCGACTGACATCGTTATTCAAGCATTCAAGGCGATTCCTATTGCCACACAACTCTAGCAATCACACACAAGAAAGTTTTTTGATAATTCTTGTTATTGAAAGAAACTTTGTCTCCCTAACCGGATAGAGTTGTAATGTCATCACACGTGCACTTAGGCGCTGTCTAGCAGGATCTTGAAAATTTCTTTCCTTTTTTATACAAATGAGAAAAAAATGACATATTTTACAAAAGCACATTTATTTGTAAACACCAACACATTACATTGATTCACTTGTGTTGGTTTTTATATAGAATGAATCAATCAACCAATCAGTATGAGCAGAGGCTTAGTTACCCATAATCCCTTTGGTGTGTTAATATTCAAATCTTCAGAATGAGTGCATTATTTTAAAATTAACAGATATGTGTAATATATCACTTTGTACATATTAAGAGTTTACATTAATGTAGTTATTCTATCTAGAATAATTGTATTTATAAAGCAAAACCATAATTCTAACCTCCTTTTCATTTCAAGACCTCTGCCTCATTGCTGGACCACTGTATTCTATCAAGGTAAATGATGTTTTCCTACAGCAGGGAGTAGAGCGCACAAAGACAGAAGCATTGGCTGTTTGGTTTTGTGCTGGCCATTGGTGCTATTAAAAGCTTTGACAGTGTTTAAACTCAAAATCAGCTTCTTAGTAGCTGAGAGTGTATGAGAAGCAAAATTGAAATCGTTTATCTGTTGCTTCCTATAAGTTTTTAGACAGTTTAATGGTTTAGCGATAAAAAAGATAACTTTTCAGTGAGTTGATTACCAGTTACCGAAGCTGTGCCCACCACTGCATCTATGTGACTTAATTCATACCAATCAATCACAAATACATGGCTGATCAATAAAATCTTTAGATTATTCATCATTACTTCTTTGTTGCTGAGATTAATCTTCAAGCAACCCAGCTATTTTAGCAACTGAAAATCATTTTACACAATGTTTTTTTTCTTAATTACTTAATTTGTGCTTATCAACTGCTTTGTTTATTTGTGACGAATATTTAAAAATGGTCAATTGTAATTATTTTTTTTTAACCAATGCAAAAAAGCCTGATTGGATGTTGTCACATCATACTTCAAGGGTTACGCCCGCTGGATTACTGATGATGTCCTGCATGACACATTGATCTACAGGATCAATGTGTCATGCAGTGTCATGCACAATGTGATATTGTTCCATTTTTGCCTGTGTATGGCCTTTCAGTTCTGTGTCATGGTTAGCATCTGGACGGGACCAAACTGGACTGGTATTGAACCCAAATGCAGGGAGCAAGGAAGAGAGTTGGAATGAACAAAATGAAGTTTTATTGTCAATAAATGTGCAACAACTAATAAACTGTCAAAGGGCCTGGAGAGTGGAGACAGGGCCCACTCCAGACAGTGCAAGTCGGGCGTTGCAGCAAAGACAGAACCAGACAGGGGGATGTTTTATCAATCAATCAATCAATCAATTTTTTTATATAGCGCCAAATCACAACAAACAGTTGCCCCAAGGCGCTTTATATTGTAAGGCAAGGCCATACAATAATTATGTAAAACCCCAACGGTCAAAACAACCCCCTGTGAGCAAGCACTTGGCTACAGTGGGAAGGAAAAACTCCCTTTTAACAGGAAGAAACCTCCAGCAGAACCAGGCTCAGGGAGGGGCAGTCTTCTGCTGGGACTGGTTGGGGCTGAGGGAGAGAACCAGGAAAAAGACATGCTGTGGAGGGGAGCAGAGATCGATCACTAATGATTAAATGCAGAGTGGTGCATACAGAGCAAAAGAGAAAGAAACAGTGCATCATGGGAACCCCCCAGCAGTCTACGTCTATAGCAGCATAACTAAGGGATGGTTCAGGGTCACCTGATCCAGCCCTAACTATAAGCTTTAGCAAAAAGGAAAGTTTTAAGCCTAATCTTAAAAGTAGAGAGGGTGTCTGTCTCCCTGATCTGAATTGGGAGCTGGTTCCACAGGAGAGGAGCCTGAAAGCTTTTATGAGTAGAAACCGGTGCCAGGTGGCTGCTTACGGACCTGAGGAAAAGGAGGTGCAGTCTGAGGAGACGAGGACACAGAGGTGAGTGAATGCACTCATAACGCTGACAGCTCCAAGCAGGAATGTTCACAGTTCAGTAATGCAAGTAGCAGCACAGAATGATTCAATTCAGCTTTGCTTGCAGCTAGTTACTTGAGAAATGTTCAGGTTCAGAATCACTGACAGTTAAGTTCAGGAATGTCTACAAGCAGATGATATTTCAAGGCTGAGCTCAGTGAGAGTGAAATCTCATGATTGCAGCAAACTTAGCTCGTAGGAGCAGAGCGTGGAGCTCTGGAGGCAAACTGCAGGTGACAGCTGAATGTCCCCAAATTGGCGTGGAAGTAATCAGGAACAACACAGGTGCAGGGTATGAAACCTCAGACAGGAAGAAGTGTAGAAACATCAAAAACAGCAAGCTCTACTGCAGAAAATAGAGAGGCCAGGTTACCTTGTAGAATGCTGTTGAAAGCTGTAGACTGCATGTTAGGCACAGATGAATTGGTAGAATCTGGCAATGAGGAACTGGAGACCAGGATCCTTGACCAGGTGATGAGGAGCAAGATGACCTGCAGGTGAGACTCATAGGTGTGACTCAGGTTCCTCAGCTCCGTTTGCGCGCCACCTGGAGGGAAAACAGAAAACAACACACAACAGGACAGACAGGGTAGGATCCAAGGCAGATAATGACAGAAAAACCAAGGTGGAGACCATGACATTCTGTCCTGTTCAGGAGGTCCTATTGGGTCCAATCTGACTTTTGCTGAAAACCATAACAGTAGGGAGGGGTGTTATTTCAAAAAATTTTGAAATCTATAAATGTTTGCATGGAATATGAAAATATGCACAGAATAAACCATAGCAGGATAAATTTGGGGTCATTTGGTTCCAAAAATCCATATGGACGGAGCATTTGAAAATTTCAAGTAACGCGTGTGTCGTATATGTGCTGTTGACGTAGAAAACCACTCTGTTGCTTATAATTAGTTCATTGTGGCCATGCCATTCTTTACATGTGATGATTATACTCAACTGATGTTCCTGAAATAAAAACTATGTAGATTTTGTTTGTTACAATTGAGCATAACCTATGTACTGAAATTAGTTTTTTTGTCAATTACTCTTAAAAACAGCAGATAGGCTTATTGTTACTGTATAAGTTGAATATAAACTTGGGGTCAAGCAACATTTGGAGCCAAATTCCAAGTCTCTAGGTGCAGCGGATCTCAAGATGACATTTTTGTCGATATTTTTTGGCTAAACTGCAGGATTGTCTTACAGACATAAAGACATGGATGACCTCTAATTTCCTGCTTTTAAACTCAGATAAAACTGAAGTTATTGTACTTGGCCCCACAAATCTTAGAAACATGGTGTCTAACCAGATCCTTACTCTGGATGGCATTACCCTGACCTCTAGTAATACTGTGAGAAATCTTGGAGTCATTTTGATCAGGATATGTCATTCAAAGCGCATATTAAACAAATATGTAAGACTACTTTTTTGCATTTACGCAATATCTCTAAAATTAGAAAGGTCTTGTCTCAGAGTGATGCTGAAAAACTAATTCATGCATTTATTTCCTCTAGGCTGGACTATTGTAATTCATTATTATCAGGTTGTCCTAAAAGTTCCCTGAAAAGCCTTCAGTTAATTCAAAATGCTGCAGCTAGAGTACTGACGGGGACTAGAAGGAGAGAGCATATCTCACCCATATTGGCCTCTCTTCATTGGCTTCCTGTTAATTCTAGAATAGAATTTAAAATTCTTCTTCTTACTTATAAGGTTTTGAATAATCAGGTCCCATCTTATCTTAGGGACCTCATAGTACCATATCACCCCAATAGAGCACTTCGCTCTCAGACTGCAGGCTTACTTGTAGTTCCTAGGGTTTGTAAGAGTAGAATGGGAGGCAGAGCCTTCAACTTTCAGGCTCCTCTCCTGTGGAACCAGCTCCCAATTCAATCAATCAATTTTTTTATATAGCGCCAAATCACAACAAACAGTTGCCCCAAGGCGCTTTATATTGTAAGGCAAGGCCATACAATAATTATGTAAAACCCCAACGGTCAAAACGACCCCCTGTGAGCAAGCACTTGGCTACAGTGGGAAGGAAAAACTCCCTTTTAACAGGAAGAAACCTCCAGCAGAACCAGGCTCAGGGAGGGGCAGTCTTCTGCTGGGACTGGTTGGGGCTGAGGGAGAGAACCAGGAAAAAGACATGCTGTGGAGGGGAGCAGAGATCGATCACTAATGATTAAATGCAGAGTGGTGCATACAGAGCAAAAAGAGAAAGAAACAGTGCATCATGGGAACCCCCCAGCAGTCTACGTCTATAGCAGCATAACTAAGGGATGGTTCAGGGTCACCTGATCCAGCCCTAACTATAAGCTTTAGCAAAAAGAAAAGTTTTAAGCCTAATCTTAAAAGTAGAGAGGGTGTCTGTCTCCCTGATGTTGTGAAAGTGTAGGAACACGGACCCACAACAGGGGGCGCAATGAACGGACAATGGAGGAAGATAAATAACAAGGTTTACTATTGTGAAACAAGCACAATAAGTACAACAATCACAATTTGGGGTCGAATTTGCTGGTGTCGTGTGGGCAGGCTCGAAGGTAGGAGACGCCCGTCTCAGTCGAACCGGAACCACCCCGATCTCCTCTGCCACCGAACCCTGGAAATACTGGAACCGCCAAGTCCCGAATTCCCAGGTGGCCACTGCCTCCGCTCGTCGGATCCGGTACTGCTGGCAGGAGAGAGCAACAACACACAGGTGTGATGCGACAGCACCCAGTAACGAAGAGGGGAGAAGCCGCCTCCACCTCTTGTCAATGCACAACAGGAAGGTGAGTACTTATCCAAGCAATATAGCTTTTAGCAGTCAACAATCCTGAAAAGGTTTAACAAATGATTAGCTGGTTAATCAGAATAAGAATGCAGAGATACTACCTCAGTCTTAGGCGATATCTCGGCACTGAGGTGGAGACGCCGTCCTCCTGATATACCTTGGTGCCGAGTAGAAACAGCTGTGTCCAATAATGGGTGACAGCTGTCACCCTGGCTGCTCATCTCAGGTGGCGACGCCCTCTGGTGCCTGGAGCCCGCACTCCAGGCAGGGCGCCCTCTGGTGGTGGTGGGCCAGCAGTACCTCCTCTTCAGCGGCCCACACAACACCTGATCTGAATTGGGAGCTGGTTCCATAGGAGAGGAGCCTGAAAGCTGAAGGCTCTGCCTCCCATTCTACTCTTACAAACCCTAGGAACTACAAGTAAGCCTGCAGTCTGAGAGCGAAGCGCTCTATTGGGGTGATATGGTACTACGAGGTCCCTAAGATAAGATGGGACCTGATAGGCTTAAAACTTTCCTTTTTGCTAAAGCTTATAGTTAGGGCTGGATCAGGTGACCCTGAACCATCCCTTAGTTATGCTGCTATAGACTTAGACTGCTGGGGGGTTCCCATGATGCAGTGAGTGTTTCTTTCTCTTTTGCTCTGTATGCACCACTCTGCATTTAATCATTAGTGATTGATCTCTGCTCCCCTCTACAGCATGTCTTTTTCCTGGTTCTCTCCCTCAGCCCCAACCAGTCCCAGCAGAAGACTGCCCCTCCCTGAGCCTGGTTCTGCTGGAGGTTTCTTCCTGTTAAAAGGGAGTTTTTCCTTCCCACTGTCGCCAAGTGCTTGCTCACAGGGGGTCATTTTGAGCTTTGGGGTTTTTCTGTAATTATTGTATGGCCTTGCCTTACAATATAGAGCGCCTTGGGGCAACTGTTTGCTGTGATTTGGCGCTATATAAATAAAATTGAATTGAATTGAATTGAATTTTTTGGCAATTTTTGAACCCGATATCTTCACTGGCTCTGTCCATATGGGTTTGTGGAACCAAATGACCCAAAATGTATCCTGCTATGGTTTATTCCGTGTATATTTCCATATTCCATGCAAATATAGATTTCCAAATTTTTTGAAATAACACCCCTCCATAATAACAGGCCCATTGGTTCCTACAGACTGTAGGCCTACAGGGGGATGTTCTTGACCTTGGGTTCTTTCAGAGAGTCCACATGCTCATCCACAAGTTCTGCCTTGGCCACCAGTCCTTGCCTGACCTCTACCTGCTTCCCTTTTGGCCAGATTCTGATCACCTCACTTTTAAATATCTGCGTCAAGGCCCAGATCAATGATGGTTTGTAATTTTTTTTTGGGGGGGGGGGGGGGGGGGGGGGGGGGGGGCTTGTTCCCCAACATTTGTTGTGCTTCACTCTTTCATGGTCCCACAGGTAAGAAAATTTGAGAAAATTTGAATGTTATATGCATAGCAATGGAAAGCAGTAGCTTATGCTTAGCGATAATTGATCCAGGTGTTAGCATAAAGAGTGAAAACAGTGCAGGGCCAAGAACCAAACCTTGTTAAAATGAAGGCTACATGAGTTGAAAAAAAAAGTCGTCTTGTGATTATTGTGAGAAATATTTCAATTTCAGCTGTGCTGTGGTAACTGTATAGTCTTATAATGCAGTCAGGTCCATAAATATTTGGACAGTGACACAGTATCTGTAATGTGGCCTCTGTGCATAAATCACAACTGACTTAAAATCAAGCAATAAAGATGTACTTGTTCTGTTGACTTTTCACTTTAGACCCCGAGGTGAGTAACTGTATTTTTTGCGGCCAAACGACGGACACGTTTTGAATGCAGCTTCTATAGTAATTTAAAGTCAAACATCACAAGTTGGGATGTTGTGTAAAATGTAAATAAAAACAGAATACAATGATTTGCAAATCCACTTCAACCTACATTCAATTAAATACACCACAAAGACGAGGTATTTGATGTTCAAACTGATAGACTTTTTTGTTTTTGTGCGAATATTTGCTCATTTTGAAATGGATACCTGCAACACATTTCAAAAAAGTTGGGACAGGGCAACAAAAGACTGGGGAAGTTGATGAATGCTCAAAGAACACCTAATTGGAAACAGGTAAGTGTCATGATTGGGTACAAAAGGAGCATCCACCAAAAGGCTCAGCTGTTCACAAGCAAAGATGGGGTGAGGATCACCACTTTGTGAACAACTGCATGAAAAAATAGTCCAACAGTTTAAGAACAGTGTTTCTCAATGTTCAATTGCAAGGAATTTAGGGATTCTATCATCTACGGCCCATAACATAATCAGAAGAGTCAGAGAATCTGGAGAACTTTCTTTCTACACGCAAGGCCGAAAACCATCATTGAACACCCGTGACCTTTGATCCCTCAGGCGACACTGCATTAAAAATCGACATCATTGTGTAAAGGATGTTACCGCGTGAGCTCAGGAACATTTCAGAAAACTATTGTCAGTTAACACAGTTCGTCACTACATCTATAAGTACAAGTTAAAACTCTACCATGCAAAGTGAAAGCCATACATCAACAACATCCACAAATGCTGCCACCTTCTGTGGGCCCGACCTCATTTGAAATGGACAGATGCAAAGTGGAAAAGTGTGCTGTGGTCTGATGAGTCCACGTTTCAAATTGTTTTTGGAAATCATGGACGTCGTGTCCTCCAAATAAAAGCGGAAAAAGACATTCCAGATTGTGACCAGTGCAAACTTCAAAAGACAGCATACCTGTGATGGTATGGGGGTGTGTTAGTGCCCATGGCATGGGCAACTTACACATCTGTGATGGCACCATCAGCGCTGAAAGGTACATCCAGGTTTTGGAGCAACACATGCTGCCATTCAAGCAATGTCTTTTTTAGGGACGTCCCTGCATATTTCAGCAAGACAATGCCAAGTCACATTCTGCACGTGTTACAACAGCGTGGCTTCGTAGTAAAAGAGTGCAGGTACTAGACTGGCCTGCCTGCAGTCCAGACCTGTCGCCATTGAAAATGTGTGGTGCATTATGAAGTGCAAAATACGACAACGGAGACCCCGGACTGTTGAACAACTGAAGTCGTACATCAAGCAAGAATGAGAAAGAATTCCACCTACAAAGCTTCAACAATTAGTTTAAAAGGGAGTTTTTCCTTCCCACTGTCGCCAAGTGCTTGCTCACAGGGGGTCGTTTTGACCGTTGGGGTTTTTATGTAATTATTGTATGGCCTTGCCTTACAATATAAAGCGCCTTGGGGCAACTGTTTGTTGTGATTTGGCGCTATATAAATAAAATTGATTTGATGATTTGATTTGATTTGATTTATGATTGCTATTCCTAATCCTGTCAATATTTCAGATGCAACAGCAGTGCCAAACGCACCTGGCAGCAGGTGAAGATGAAATATAAAAACATCCTTCAGAACGGTAGGTTTATATTCATAGCTTGATAAGCCCCACTTCGCCTAATTAATGGACATGCATTAGACCTATTTTGATATTAGTAATTACCCGCGATTGCATAAAACCCTTCTTTGATTTGCATTGTGGATAAGTAGCCAGGGAAAACGACAAATGTTTGCACTGGTCACAATCTGGAATGTCTTTTTCCGCTTTTATTCGGAGGACATGACGTCCATGATTTCCAAAAACAATTTGAAACGTGGACTCATCAGACCACAGCACACTTTTCCACTTTGCATCTGTCCATTTCAAATGAGGTCGGGCCCAGAGAAGGTGGCAGCATTTGTGGATGTTGTTGATGTATGGCTTTCACTTTGCATGGTAGAGTTTTAACTTGTACTTATAGATGTAGTGACGAACTGTGTTAACTGACAATAGTTTTCTGAAATGTTCCTGAGCTCACGCGGTAACATCCTTTACACAATGATGTCGATTTTTAATGCAGTGTCGCCTGAGGGATCAAAGGTCACTGGTGTTCAATGATGGTTTTCGGCCTTGCGTGTAGAAAGAAAGTTCTCCAGATTCTCTGACTCTTCTGATTATGTTATGGGCCGTAGATGATAGAATCCCTAAATTCCTTGCAATTGAACATTGAGAAACACTGTTCTTAAACTGTTGGACTATTTTTTCATGCAGTTGTTCACAAAGTGGTGATCCTCACCCCATCTTTGCTTGTGAACAGCTGAGCCTTTTGGTGGATGCTCCTTTTGTACCCAATCATGACACTTACCTGTTTCCAATTAGGTGTTCTTTGAGCATTCATCAACTTCCCCAGTCTTTTGTTGCCCTGTCCCAACTTTTTTGAAATGTGTTGCAGGTATCCATTTCAAAATGAGCAAATATTCGCACAAAAACAAAAAAGTCTATCAGTTTGAACATCAAATACCTCGTCTTTGTGGTGTATTTAATTGAATGTAGGTTGAAGTGGATTTGCAAATCATTGTATTCTGTTTTTATTTACATTTTACACAACATCCCAACTTCATTGGAATTGGGGTTCTAAATCAAGCCTGAGCACGTAACAGGGAAATCACCATTAATTAAGTCCAGGGCATGGACGCTCCACTTGACAGGTGCTCTCTAAAGCCTGGAAAACCCCAGGAGGAAAAACATGACAGGTTAAATACTGCACCTGGAAGCAGCAGTGGAAAAAAAACATGATCAAATACTTTTGTGAACATTGGAGCCCACAGTGGAGGAGTTATGACAGAACGTATGGAGCGTGAAGACTCCACTCAGGAAATATACAACAGGAAAAATTTATGAGCTCAAAGGCTCACAGTGGAAAAATTTGGGAAGTGATATTAGCTCCATCCATGGCGACGGGATGTCAAAAAGGGAATACTAAGACAAAACGTAAGACCAGGTTACCGGCTGGGAGCGATGGCATGGCACAGCTGGGAAGCCACCGCAACCCGGTTCCAACCCAGAGGAACATGGAGGTTCTTCAGAAGCAAAGCAGCAGTTGTAAGCTGTGGTAAGCAGTAGATTCTGGCCCCGAACCCATGACAAGTCCGGGGTTAAATCTGGAACGGTGATGAGACGAGATAAACCTCAGCTGTGAGCACCCACTCAGTGAAAATGCTGATCAGCCATGAGATGCTGCTCTGTCAATTCCACGTGCTGACTTGACAGATGGGGCGGAGCCCAAGTGCAACTTGACAGCCAGGAGCAGAGCCCTGACATCACACACAGCAGACGCACCAAGCCACCAGCAAATTCACCCAGCAGCTCCACCTTAGTTTCACCTGAAAACACAGAGACAAAGAAAGAAACCAGCAGACCAGGCAGGACCAGGGGCAAACAACAACAGATGGTCCGTTTAAACCTGGGGGCAGCCTGTCAATGGGCTGCAGCATGCACACGCTCACTTGCTGCAGCCCATCACCACAGTGGTATATGTTTTTATTTATGTCCACATGAGGACAGCAAACAGAGACACTCGTGTCACAGTGGGCAGTTGTTAGTCCATGTCCGTCCAAACACAGTACGTGTTGTCGAGCGATGACGTCCAGTTCCACAGATCTCCACAACCGCTCCTGTCAGTGGCCACACCCCCTGTCAGTTTAGCGCACACACCAACTCACTATGTCTGTTTGCAAAGCCACATTCATGGAGCACTTAGAGAAATTTCACATCCAGCCCGACAGTGATTGTCTACAGACAGTTGTCGTGTTAATAGTGCAAATGGCCACACATTTTCTAAGTGTCAAGCGAGTGGTGTTAGATGTGCGTGCGTGTCACCTGGAATTTGGCTGACACCTGCCGTGAGAGTGTTCGATGGGTTCGCACAGTAGATGGTGGGCGGTGCTACCATGGCCTTGAAAGCCAGAGTGTGCACCTACTCTCTACTCGCTTTGGATTTTACTTTTACTCAGTACTAGTACATTTTGTATGAGAAATTTACTTTTGATACTTAAGTACAGTAAATGTCAGATACTTTTACTCAAGTAATATTTTTAAAGGAGATTTTAACTTTTACCAAAGTCATTTTATACTAAGATACTTTCACTCAAGTATCACTTTGAGGTACTTCATACAAGACTGCAAATCGAGAACATTACAGTTGAAATATTGAATGAATCCTTTATTCAATTGTCTGACTTCCAGGATAAATCTAAGTAGAAACAAATCAAAATGATCAGAACTTGCCTCACCCTCACTGCAATAAATATCATGCCCCTAAGCAAGGCCTTAAATGTGTTATTGCTGTAGTGGTGCTAACCCAGGGGCTGCAAGCTGAAACGAGTTCCCAGCAGCAGTACCATATGTATGAAATCAGCACTAAGTGAGGCTGCGTAAGGTCAAACGGTAATCAGTTAGCAGTGATTAGCGGCTGACACTGGGCTGCACCAGCAGACATCTGGCTGACAACTGATCCTCTGCTCAGTGACGTTAGTGTAAGCGGACACGCGGAGACAGATGGACACTTCTTGTCCGTGATTGTCCAACCACAGCCTGTCTGAACCAAAGCTGGAACATGTAAACCCTGATCAATACTGATATTTTCTATCAACTAATTATTTTATAAATTTGGGAACATCCTCTTAGAAAAAAAATTCCATTATTGCAAAGCATTTTTTTTCTGGTGCAGAGCATGTATGAATATTTAAAATTTGTATATGTCCTAAAACAGCTGTGAGATGTGAGTGCACGTGCCTTGTTTAGAGCTTCTAGAGAGCTGCCAGTGGTTGTGGAGATGATGCTCAATGCATATTGTATAACTGTTCAAGACACATAAATTACAAATCATACAACACCATAAATAATTGATATGCTTGAATCACAGTTTACCGTACTTTCAGACCTGCTACAATTCTTCAGGGGTCAGATCCAACAAGGAGCTGGAAACATTCCTCAGATTTAGTCCATATTGATTTGATAGTAGGACACAAACTCGCGCTCCCTCGCTCAAACTCTCTCTCTCATGCACATGCTCACACACACACATGCACACACACAAAAGCACCATTATGGGAGTCAAACAGAGAAACATTTTCATAAGAAAACACTAAATCTAAATTTCTCCTATTTGCCTTCTGGAAAACTAACTGAAATTTGGGGTCTTCTTTTTAAAACTCCACTGTCATGCTATCTGAGGGATGGTGTAACAGATGAACGTTGCACTGTGGACAGTTTGTCCTATCGCAGCCACAGAAGCCTGTAACTCTTACGAGTTGTATGTGGCTTCTCTCAGTCATATCCTTCATGTATGGCTACTCAGTTTTTGAGAGGCAGATTTACCACACTGCACCCTATTGTTTGTATTTCTTAGTCGACTTAAATGTCTGAATTATTCTTGACTTCATGGACGATGCTGTGATCTTTGCAAAGTTAGTGAAACAGCTGATTAGGGCACTTGCAGGAGAGGTGATGGTCAAGTGGTTCACTGGGCTTGTGACCAGAGGTCACAAATCCCCATCAGGCAAGAAAATCAATAAGGGCGCCTGGCCCAAGTTGCCGCCTGTGTGCAGTTGAGCACCTTACATGGCAGCACCCTGACATTGAATGCAAGGCATCATTCTAAAGCACTTTAATCATGAAAGCACTGTAAAAATGCAGTCAATTTACCACTCACTTGAGAGTGAGTGAAGTGAAGAACTGAGTGAAGAATCAGAGTGCCTGCATTTGCTTTTGTCCTAGCTCAAGAATCAGTATGTGGCAAAAGTGGCAAAACTGTAGAAAGAGGTACTCATGTCAGGGGGTCCCCAGACTTGGAGATCAAGGGAAGCATGAGAAAGACACGAGGCCGCTGGAAAGAGGTGTTTGGTGATGGGTCCTAGTGCTTTCTGTTTCATTGTGAGACCTGGGTGATTAGATCAAAGCTACAAGTAGATGTCTTTGGTAGAAGTGTAGTAGATGTTGTCTCTTTGGAGGATCCATCAATCCCACTGGAATGACTTTGTGTCAGCTCATCTGATACCTACCTATGCTTGACCACATTATCTAGCTTCCTGGGGGATTCTGAGGTGTTCCCAAGATAGCTTGGAGCAATAATCCCTCCATCATGTCCAGGGTTTCCCTAAGGCTTCCTCCCAGTTGGATGTGCCTAGAATACGTCCCTAAGGAGACGTCAGTTATCGGCAGTCTGTGAGTATGGAGGGACCGTGTCTACAAATACCTGATAAACTTAAAGCCGACAGTCCACACTACAAACACATGTAAATTGTTACATTTGTGTTACATTTTCTCTATTGTGGTCGTATACAGAGACAAAAACTGCCATTGTCCAAATACTTGTGGACCCAGCTGTTTGAGTTCAAACTGTTTCATTCACATACTAACATGTTGCCATGGTTATTGAGGTTGAATGGGTCTAAATGAAGATTACATCCTGAAAGCTCCCGAGAGACGTGATTTGTTCTGCATCGCGGTATGATGGCTGTTTCCAAAATTAACTGCAGCAAAGGTGTAATCTGTGTCCAGCCTTTGATTGTCTGGACTCAAAATGATGTGAGAGGGACAGCAGAGGTTAACTTAAAGCAGACAAAGATGGTGGAGGGGGATTGTTGGTGGAATGTTTCATGCACACAACAAATACTCTTCGTGTTTCACATAAACACATAAGCAACCACGAGACACGTGTAATAAAATCAATTGTGGCAGCAGCATCATAAATCATGATGTCAGGTCACTGGACATTTTACAGCGCAAAAAGCGTTGCATGCTCACACTGAGACATGTGTCATGCTTCAAACATTTGCCAGCAGCGTTTAAAGCATGTGTTGTATGTATGATGCTGGAGCTACACCTTCTGTCTCTGCAGCTTCCATCTGCTCAGGCAGATGTTACACTCTGCAGTTACTGATGACACACACTCCGTTTAATCCAGATTCTGTGTGGGGACTTTGAATGGCTCCGTGATTGAAAGTCAGCTTCTCTTTTTCAAATCTTCAAGGGTTTGTGGAACTCATTCCATTTTTTAAGCGAAAAATCATGTTCATCATGCAAACACATTCATACGCATGAATCGTACATCACATGTCAAAGTGATCTGTGATCAAGACACTTACCACCATATGTTTACATACACCAATTTCCCCCAGCAGCATGTGCAATTTTTTCAAACAATATGGACCTGATTTACGACAGGTTTGCATGTGCAAACACCACAGCACTCACAAAACTTTCACAGTCAGTATTCGATTTTGAAAAGAGTTGGAGGACACACTAACCAACTGCTTTCTGCAGACTTTTTTTTATGATGACTGAAAGACGGGACCAAACATTTAACGACGACACCTGGGGCCTGTACTACGAAGCGGGGTTAACTTACTCAGATGTAACCCAGGGTCAACCTCTTAAACCGGAGTTGACAAAACCTGGTTTTCTCAGGTGGTGTTAATCGGTACTACGACACTGAATAAGATGTTGATTTGTTGAACCTGTGTTAACCTAATTGGAGTTTGTGCGCGTTCACATAAAAGGGGCAGGTTGCAGCACACGTCACCATTTTTCAATGATGACGCGGTCACCTTACTTTACTGGAGAAGAGTGCACGATTATTATGCGGAGCTACGAGGAATTTAAATTAATGTTAAGGGGGAAATCGAACACGTCGTCTGCCAGTAAAGCAAGACAGTCTTGTTGGCAACATATTGCTGATTGGGTAAATGCATACGTACAATTCAAATGTTCCCCAAATCTGTTACAGATGATTAACCTGTGGAATGTCTGATATGTGTAAAAAAAATGACCTTCTTTCATTAATTATACCCAGATGCAACATGATTCAGAAGTGGGCATAGGCCTACTGATAAATGTTAGGTTAATTTAATGTTTCCTAAATAGGCTACCTTGACTGTATTATTGTTCATGTAAATGGGGAATCTTCTTCACAGACTAAGGTTAATTATGGAGTTCCACAAGGTTCTGTGCTAGGACCAATTTTATTCACTTTATACATGTTTCCCTTAGGCAGTATTATTAGACAGCATTGCTTAAATTTTCATTGTTACGCAGATGATACCCAGCTTGATCTATCCATGAAGCCAGAGGACACACACCAAATTAGCTAAACTGCAGGATTGTCTCACAGGCATAAAGACATGGATGACCTCTAATTTCCTGCTTTTAAACTCAGATAAAACTGAAGTTATTGTACTTGGCCCCACAAATCTTAGAAACATGGTGTCTAACCAGATCCTTACTCTGGATGGCATTACCCTGACCTCTAGTAATACTGTGAGAAATCTTGGAGTCACTTTTGATCAGGATATGTCATTCAATGCGCATATTAAACAAATATGTAGGACTGCTTTTTTGTATTTGCACAATATCTCTAAAATTAGAAAGGTCTTGCCTCAGAGTGATGCTGAAAAACTAATTCATGCATTTATTTCCTCTAGGCTGGACTATTGTAATTCATTATTATCAGGTTGTCCTAAAAGTTCCCTGAAAAGCCTTCAGTTAATTCAAAATGCTGCAGCTAGAGTACTAACGGGGACTAGAAGGAGAGAGCATATCTCACCCATATTGGCCTCTCTTCATTGGCTTCCTGTTAATTCTAGAATAGAATTAAAAATTCTTCTTCTTACTTATAAGGTTTTGAATAATCAGGTCCCATCTTATCTTAGGGACCTCATAGTACCATATCACCCCAATAGAGCGCTTCGCTCTCAGACTGCAGGCTTACTTGTAGTTCCTAGGGTTTGTAAGAGTAGAATGGGAGGCAGAGCCTTCAGCTTTCAGGCTCCTCTCCTGTGGAACCAGCTCCCAATTCAGATCAGGGAGACAGACACCCTCTCTACTTTTAAGATTAGGCTTAAAACTTTCCTTTTTGCTAAAGCTTATAGTTAGGGCTGGATCAGGTGACCCTGAACCATCCCTTAGTTATGCTGCTATAGACTTAGACTGCTGGGGGGTTCCCATGATGCACTGAGTGTTTCTTTCTCTTTTTGCTCTGTATGCACCACTCTGCATTTAATCATTAGTGATTGATCTCTGCTCCCCTCCACAGCATGTCTTTTTCCTGGTTCTCTCCCTCAGCCCCAACCAGTCCCAGCAGAAGACTGCCCCTCCCTGAGCCTGGTTCTGCTGGAGGTTTCTTCCTGTTAAAAGGGAGTTTTTCCTTCCCACTGTCGCCAAGTGCTTGCTCACAGGGGGTCGTTTTGACCGTTGGGGTTTTTATGTAATTATTGTATGGCCTTGCCTTACAATATAAAGCGCCTTGGGGCAACTGTTTGTTGTGATTTGGCGCTATATAAATAAAATTGATTTGATGATTTGATTTGATTTGATTTATGATTGCTATTCCTAATCCTGTCAATATTTCAGATGCAACAGCAGTGCCAAACGCACCTGGCAGCAGGTGAAGATGAAATATAAAAACATCCTTCAGAACGGTAGGTTTATATTCATAGCTTGATAAGCCCCACTTCGCCTAATTAATGGACATGCATTAGACCTATTTTGATATTAGTAATTACCCGCGATTGCATAAAACCCTTCTTTGATTTGCATTGTGGATAAGTAGCCAGGGAAAACGACAAATGCATCCAACAGTTTAGATAAAGCAAGTACTACCTTGCGAATCATACGACATACAGTATTCTTGCTCAGATGTTCAGCATCACCGATGGAATACATAAATTGTCCACTGGCAAAATAGGCACATGGCATATTATCTGCTCGATCGTCGGGGCATTGCTACACTGTAAAAAATTACTTTTTTGTAGAGGAAAATGCTGGCAGCTGTGGTTACCAGGGAATTCCTGTAAAACATACAGCAGCACAGTGGATAACATTACAGACATAATATGTATATGGATTTACAGTGAATGAACCACGGCTGACTCACATTAAAAGAACTGTTAAATGTACAAACAAGAGCTCTCTTTTTTGTACATTTAACTGCTGTATTTTTTACAGGAATTCCCTGGTAACCACAGCTGCCAGTGTTTTCCTGTAAAAACAACAGTCTTTTTTTACAGTGTACGATGGGTGATGTTACAGACTTCTGGCCCGATCAGCTGACAAAGATAGCAAATTCCCTCGGCCGAAAATCTATATCTTTCATACAGAATATCGTCCGGGTATGCCGGGTATTCCGGCGGTCTTTAAATGCCCTCGCCCTGCGGAGAGAGCCCCTCACAATTTGTGCTCCAATATCACACAGATCATCCAGGTAGGCCGGCATTGTCCTCGGAGTGATTGCAGGTGGATGGGTGGTACTTATAAGGGGTGTGGTTAAGCGCAAACCTCACACTAATCCTGGAACATAACCTGCTCGGAGCAGGTTTACCGCATGGCGTAAGTTGCCGTGGCAGCATACCTCGGTGGAAACCTATCCACCTTTCGTAGTACGGGTTAGCCGGGAAGTTACTCCACACGTCATCAACTTACACCTGAAGTTACCCTGATAAGCCAGTAACCCTGCTTCGTAGTACAGGCCCCTGATGAGGGATCACAGACTACATAATTTGTCAAACCAACTCAAGCCAACTGAACGCGTCAAACTCTCACGAGAGCGACTTGTGGCAGCACCTCGCAAGAGCAAGTTTGTGCGAGAGTTTGATGTAAACGACAGTGACTAAAACAATACAAACGAGAGTGACAGTCTAGAGGGTAAACAAACATGAACGACAAACAACTTACTGTTGCTGTGTTTTGCGAGGATATCTTCTATGAGAAATCTATTAAAGAGAAAAAACAGGTCACATTGTTGTTTTGATATTCCCAATGGCTACTTCCTGTCAGCCTCGTCTTCTCATGCTAGTCCTTGTGTCCCACCTCTCTTTTTTTGTTAGCTGCTGACAACGTGTTTGCAGTTGGGTCAGTAATCAGCACACACTGTGCAACTGCATTGCGCATCGGCTCAAAAAATTCAAACGTTTGACTGACTTCGACAGAAGTTGGTTCAGGTCTGTTCCCCTCACACACTTGCCAATTCGGATCTTTACCCCTAATCAGTGATAACAGATAGATAACAGATAACCAAAAAATTAACTTTGATAAGAGATAATCAGATAACTGAAAAGTTATCTTTGATTAAGATAAACTGATAAACCACCCACAAATGTATCAGAAGTTACAGATAACCGATAAATTCCAGTATTGTTTCTGGCATACTTGCAACTACTAATAAATTGAATTTGAGTTTTAACAACGCGATCGCTTCTGGAAACATCGAAAGCAACAAAAGACCTAAACAATGAGCCCACACTTCTATGTTTGAACATCCTCCCACCTGCTGGAAGCTTTTATTTACTACACAACTTACAGCACAGAAGGAACCTGAATGCAGCCACACAGCCCAGCTCTCTACTCAGTCACAATGCTCCGATCAGGCGGAGGTCTTGGAAAATAAAGTCATACTGACTTATGGTTTGGTGTATAAATAAAATGAATACTGATAGAATAACTCCATTAATATCAATTCTGTCATTTGTACAAAGTTAAAATATAACATATATCTTTCAATGTTGAATAATGCACTAATTCTGAGGTTTTGTAACAAACACAAACAGATTGCAAAGGATTCTGGGTAAAAGTGTCTCTGCTAAACACTGATTGGTTCAGTCATTCATTATGTAAACCAACACGTTAATGTGACGTGTGTCGTGTGTTGGTGTTTACAGATAAATGTGCTTTTGTAAAATATTCCATTTAATATTTGTAAAAACAGGCATTTTTACAGAGCCCTGGAAGTGTCATCGCAACATGTTTTGCATGTGGAGAGAATATGCACTCATTTTATTAGTTTTATTATTTTTTTTAATGGTAAACCAATAAACTGCCTAAAAACTTATCGGAAGTATACACTCTCAGCTACCAAGAAGCTGATTTTGAGTTTAAACGCCACCAAAGCTTGTAATAGAATCAAAGGCGATCACAAACAGCAAATGAGCCAGCACTTCTGTCTTTATGCGCTCTGCCCCTGCTATAGGAAAGCAAGATACAGTGGCCCAGCGATGAGGCAGAGGTCTTGAAATGGAAAGCAGGTTTGAATTATGGTTTTGCTTTGAAAATAAAATTATTCCGGGTAGAATAACTACATTAATGTAAACTCTTAAAATGTACAAAGTGATATATAACACATATCTGTTAATTTTAAAATAATGCACTAATTCTGAAGATTTGAATATTAACACACCAAAGGGATTACATGTAACTAAGCTGCCGCTCATACTGATTGGTTGATTCATTCATTCTATGTAAAAACCAACACAAGTGAATCAATGGAACATGTTGTTGTTTACAAATAAATGTCCTTTTTTAAAATATGTAATTTTCTCATTTGTATAAAAAAAGAAAGAAATTTTCAAGATCCCGCTAGACAGTGCCTAAGCGCACGCATGATGACATCACAACTCTATCCGGTTAGGGAGAAAAGGTTTCTTTCAAGAACAAGAACTGTCAAAAAACTTTCTTGTGTGCAGTTGGAGTTGTGTGTGTTGTGTGGGCCACCAGAAGAGGAGGTACTGCTGGCCCACCACCAGAGGGCGCCCTGCCTGAAGTGCGGGCTTCAGGCATGAGAGGGCGCTGCCGCCATGGACACAGCCGGGGGTGACAGCTGTCGCTCATTACCTCTTGACAGCTGTCACCCATCTACTCAACATCATCTCACTCCATAAAGACCAGACGTCATCTCCACCTCGTTGCCGAGATATCATACTTCATTGGAGGTAATATCCTCAGCCGTTTTGTAATTGCAATATTTGTATATTGTGAGTGTTTGCAGGAGTACCAGTTCCTCCGTCGGTGGAAGCTGTGAGAGCGCTGAAGGCACTCTTTTCCCCTGAGGAATCTTCAGTACTCTGCAAGTTATTGAGTGAGAGGTGGAGGTGGCATTCCCACCGTTGTTGTTACTGGGTGTACACACACCCACACTTGACTGTCTTTGTTCTTCGCCAGCAGTACCAGATCCGACAGTCGGGGACGGTGATCACCTGGGAATTCGGGACTTGGCGGCTCCAGTATTCACCAGGTTCTGGGGTGGCAGAAATCATGTGGTTCCGGCTCTTCTTAGGACAGACATCTTCTATCCTCGAGCCTGCCCACACGTCACCTTTGTGTATTGACTGTTATATTCTGAGATTGTCTGTATGTTCGTTGTGCACATTCACAACATTAAATTGTTATATTTTGGCTCATCTATTGACCGTTCATTTGCGCCCCCTATTGTGGGTCCGTGTCACTACACTTTCCCAACAGGATATCTCGGCCAGCGTCATGGACTCCAAGGGGCGTCACCCGGCTGTTGAACGACCAATGGGAGAGCAGGGAGCGCAGGCGTCTGCAGGAGACGTGATTGGTGAGCTGCAGCACATTCTCACTGCCTTTACGGCTCGGTTGGATCAAATGACTGAGCAAAACATCCTCCTGAACCGCAGGGTGGAGGCTCTCTCCGCACAGATGGCGGCGAGCGCTCAGGGCGCTGCTGCAGCTCGTCCTCCTGCCGACCCTGTGCAGGATATAAACGTTCCAGTGGTGGTTCAACAACCCCTCCCACCATCCCCTGAAGCATACATAAGCCCTCCTGAGCCGTACGGAGGTTGTGTGGAGACGTGCGCGGATTTTCTTATGCAGTGTTCGCTCGTCTTCGCACAACGTCCCGTCATGTACGCGTCAGATGCTAGTAAAATAGCTTATGTGATTGCTCTGCTTCGGGGTAAAGCACGTGCCTGGGCTACGGCGCTCTGGGAACAGAACTCACGGTTGTTATCAGCATACACTGGGTTTGTGGGGGAGTTCAGAACAGTGTTTGATCACCCTAACAGAGGAGAGACTGCTTCAACCGTGCTGCTGTCAATGAGACAGGGACGCGAGAGCGCAGCCGCTTATGCAGTCAACTTCCGCATCGCGGCTGCGAGGTCCGGCTGGAATAGCGTTGCGCTCCGCGCCGCCTTCATAAACAGACTGTCGTTGGTTCTGAAGGAGCAGCTGGTAGCTAAGGAGGAACCGCGGGATTTAGATGGGCTTATCGATCTCGTTATACGGTTAGACATTCGGTTGGAGGAACGCTGTCGGGAGCGAGGCGAAGGATGTGACCGGATACGCGCCGCCCCTCTCCCTTCCGGGTTCGAAAAGGGGCCGCCCTCCCCACGCTCCACAGCCGCAGCGCTTTGTGGGGCAACAGCTCCCCCTGCTGACGTTGTTAGGGAAACGCACAGGGCCAAAATGGGAAGGCTGATCCGTGGAGAGTGTTTTCTCTGCAGCTCAACTGAGCACACACAGAGAAACTGCCCCAAACGGCCAAAACGACAACACTCGCCCTTAGAGACTGGGCTAAGGGGGGGTCAAAACATTCAAGTGAGACACACACAAATTGCCACACGACTCCCAGTCACAATCCTGAGTGGGGATTTAACCCTTCAAGCCCGAGCACTGGTGGACACGGGGTCAGAAGGGAATCTGCTAGACAGCAGATGGGCAAGGGAGGTAGGGCTCCCTCTGGTGGTGCTTCCTTCGCCGTTACAGGTGCGGGCACTAGATGGCACCCTCCTCCCTTTACTCACACACAAGACACCACCAGTAACTCTGGTGGTGTCTGGAAACCACCGGGAGGAGATTGAGTTTTTTGTAACTCCTTCTACCTCCCGCGTGATTTTGGGCATCCCATGGATGTTGAAGCACAATCCCCGAATTGATTGGCCGTCTGGGGTGGTGGTTCAATGGAGCGAAACCTGCCATCGGGGGTGTTTAGGATCCTCGGTTCCTCCCGGTTCACAGGCTAAGGAGGAGGTCAAAGTCCCTCCCAATCTGACGGCAGTGCCGGTTGAGTACCACGATCTTGCTGATGTCTTCAGTAAGGATCTGGCACTCACCCTTCCCCCGCACCGTTCGTACGATTGTGCCATTGATTTGGTTCCAGGCGCTGAGTTCCCGTCCAGCAGGCTGTACAATCTCTCACGACCTGAGCGCGAATCAATAGAGACCTACATCCAGGACTCATTAGCTGCCGGGCTGATCCGGAACTCCACCTCCCCGATGGGGGCAGGTTTCTTTTTTGTGTGCAAGAAAGATGGCGGACTTCGTCCATGTATTGATTACAGGGGGCTGAATGAGATTACGGTTCGCAACCGATACCCGTTGCCATTGTTAGATTCCGTGTTCACCCGCCTGCATGGAGCCAAAATCTTTACTAAGCTGGATCTTAGAAATGCGTATCACCTGGTTCGGATCCGGAAGGGAGATGAATGGAAGACGGCATTTAACACCCCATTAGGTCACTTTGAGTACCTGGTCATGCCGTTCGGCCTCACCAATGCCCCCGCGACATTCCAAGCCTTGGTTAACGACGTCTTGCGGGACTTCCTGCACCGATTCGTCTTCGTATATCTGGACGATATTCTCATCTTTTCTCCGGATCCTGAGACCCATGTCCAGCATGTACGTCAGGTCCTGCAGCGGTTGTTAGAGAACCGACTGTTTGTGAAGGGCAAGAAGTGCGAGTTTCACCGCACGTCTTTGTCCTTCCTGGGGTTTATCATCTCCTCTAACTCCGTCGCCCCTGATCCGGCCAAGGTTGCGGCGGTGAGAGATTGGCCCCAACCAACAAGCCGTAGGAAGCTGCAACAGTTCCTCAGCTTCGCTAATTTCTATAGGAGGTTCATTAAGGGCTACAGTCAGGTAGTTAGCCCCCTGACAGCCCTGACCTCTCCAAAAGTCCCCTTCACCTGGTCGGATCGGTGCGAAGTCGCGTTCAAGGAGTTGAAACGACGGTTCTCTACTGCGCCAGTTTTGGTGCAGCCCGACCCTAGCCGCCAGTTCATGGTTGAAGTGGACGCCTCTGACTCAGGGATAGGAGCCGTGCTGTCCCAGAGCGGAGAGACCGATAAGGTTCTTCACCCGTGTGCCTACTTTTCACGCAGGTTGACCCCGGCTGAACGGAACTATGACATCGGCAATCGAGAACTCCTTGCGGTGAAAGAGGCTCTTGAGGAGTGGAGACACCTGTTGGAGGGAGCGTCTGTGCCATTCACGGTTTTCACTGACCATCGGAACCTGGAGTATATCAGGACCGCCAAGCGGCTGAACCCCAGGCAAGCCCGCTGGTCACTGTTCTTCGGGCGTTTTGACTTCCAGATCACGTATCGCCCCGGGACCAAGAACCAGAGGTCAGATGCCTTGTCCCGGGTACACGAAGAGGAGGTCAAAACTGCACTGTTGGATCCACCGGAGCCCATCCTGCCTGAGTCCACTATCGTGGCCACCCTCACCTGGGACGGAATATATCCAGGCCTGCACCACCTGTGCCAGGGGCAAGGCAGTACACACAAAGGCCCAAGGACTCCTCCAGCCACTGCCGGTGCCTCATCGCCCCTGGTCCCACATCGGGCTGGATTTCGTCATGGGCCTCCCGCCGTCCCAGGGCAACACCACCATCTTCATGATAGTGGACCGTTTCTCCAAGGCGGCCCACTTCGTGGCCCTCCCGAAGCTCCCAACAGCCCAGGAGACAGCAGACCTCCTGGTCCACCACGTTGTCCGTCTGCATGGGATACCCTCCGACATCGTCTCAGATCGTGGTCCCCAGTTCTCCTCACACGTCTGGAGGAGCTTCTGCAGGGAACTGGGGGCCACCGTGAGCCTCTCGTCCGGGTACCATCCACAGACGAACGGACAGGCAGAGCGGGTCAACCAGGAACTGGAACAGACCCTCCGCTGCGTCACATCCGCGCACCCGACGGCCTGGAGTAACCATCTGGCCTGGATCGAGTATGCGCATAACAGCCAGGTGTCTTCGGCCACCGGCCTCTCCCCATTTGAGGTGTGTTTGGGGTATCAGCCCCCGTTGTTTCCCGTGGTGGAGGGAGAGGTCGGTGTGCCCTCGGTCCAGGCCCACCTGCGGAAGTGCCGTCGGGTGTGGCGCTCCACCCGCTCTGCCTTGTTGAAGGCCCGGACGAGGGCGAAGACCCATGCAGACCGCCGGCGATCCCCGGCCCCTGCTTACCAGCCCAGGCAGGAGGTGTGGCTTTCCACGAAGGACATCCCCCTCCAGGTGGACTCCCCGAAACTCCAGGACAGGTACATTGCCCCTTCAGAATCCTCAAAGTCCTCAGTCCTGCCGCAGTGAAGCTCCAACTCCCGGCTTCACTGCGGATCCATCCGGTTTTCCACGTGTCACGTGTCAAACCTCATCACATCTCACCCCTCTGTGCTCCCGGACCGGCGCCCCCTCCTGCTCGGATCATCGATGGGGGGCCGGCTTGGACGGTGCGCCGGCTCCTGGACGTCCGTCGGATGGGTCGGGGGTTCCAATATCTGGTGGACTGGGAGGGGTATGGACCCGAAGAACGCTCCTGGGTGAAGAGGACCTTCATCCTGGATCCGGCCCTCCTGGCTGACTTCTACCGCTGACACCCCGACAAACCTGGTCGGGCGCCAGGAGGCGCCCGTTGAGGGGGGGGTCCTGTTGTGTGGGCTGCCAGAAGAGGAGGTACTGCTGGCCCACCACCAGAGGGCGCCCTGCCTGAAGTGCGGGCTTCAGGCATGAGAGGGCGCTGCCGCCATGGACACAGCTGGGGGTGACAGCTGTCGCTCATTACCTCTTGACAGCTGTCACCCATCTACTCAACATCATCTCACTCCATAAAGACCAGACGTCATCTCCACCTCGTTGCCGAGATATCATACTTCATTGGAGGTAATATCCTCAGCCGTTTTGTAATTGCAATATTTGTATATTGTGAGTGTTTGCAGGAGTACCAGTTCCTCCGTCGGTGGAAGCTGTGAGACCGCTGAAGGCACTCTTTTCCCATGAGGAATCTTCAGTACTCTGCAAGGTATTGAGTGAGAGGTGGAGGTGGCATTCCCACCGTTGTTGTTACTGGGTGTACACACACCCACACTTGACTGTCTTTGTTCTTCGCCAGCAGTACCAGATCCGACAGTCGGTGACGGTGATCACCTGGGAATTCGGGACTTGGCGGCTCCAGTATTCACCAGGTTCTGGGGCGGCGGAAATCGTGTGGTTCCGGCTCTTCTTAGGACAGACGTCTTCTATCCTCGAGCCTGCCCACACGTCACCTTTGTGTATTGACTGTTATGATATTCTGAGATTGTCTGTATGTTCGTTGTGCACATTCACAACATTAAATTGTTATATTTTGGCTCATCTATTGACCGTTCATTTGCGCCCCCTGTTGTGGGTCCGTGTCACTACACTTTCCCAACAGTGTGGTGATGAAAAAAGCTACATCTGCAAAAATGTTAGTGGTCGAAAAATTATCGGACCAAAACGTATCAGAAGATAATTGGTCCGATGATGGTTTTCGAAGTTATCTGAAAAGCTAATCCAATAATCCAATGAAAACATCTTCTATAATTAGCGGTTAGTGGATTAGTGGAACTGTTCCCACCACTGAGGAAAACTCTGATTTCAAACCTGGGTAGGTGAGGCCCGGTAGCCATTGTAACCCACTGAAACTATTCAGTAGTGGGAATAATGGATAACATCTAGGTGGCTGTTTGGCTATGGTCACCGTGAGGGCTGGTCCCCTCCATGCTGTTGAGGATGCACCGCGGTTCACTTCCAGCAACCCCTGCAGCAGCAATAGTACTGGGCTGTACTGGAATCTACCTTTCCACTCGGGCATCACTGGGAAGGCTGAGAGGGCCCCTTGGCCACATCTGCCCTGGGGTCAGAATTTGTTGCCAACTCAGCAGAGGAAGTCCCATGGCAATGGCGAGGAAGGCGATGACAGCAGGCTTGAGCAGCTGGAAGCTGTTAGCTAGACTTCCACACATGGGCGGCCGCAGACATGATGGTTGTGTGCTCATCGACCACAAGCAGAGGCTACATTTGGTCCTCTCTGTGTGACCAGGCAGCTCTTTTCGGAGATAGCACTTCCTGCCTCGATCTGAGGATGCACCAGGAAAAGGGTGGGTACACAAAGCCTGTGCAACTCAACACTGGCTAAACTATTGTGACTGGTGGGACTCTATCAATGTGATTGAAAAACAGAATTGCATTGAAAGTCTGTAAAAAAAAAAAATGGAAGATCCATGTGGTTATATCCAACTAGACTGTGCAGACTCTTCTTTATCAGGCAAACAACGAGCTTCCAGAATGGAAAGTTGACACAGAGCTAGTGAGATACCATGTTGCTCTGGCTGCACTGTTGGAAATCTGGCTGACTGGTCATGGGGTCATTAAAGGAACAAAACTACACCTTTTACTGGTGTGGAGGGGACTCTGATGATTCAGGTGTTGGCTTTGCAGTCAGCGACAGCTTGGCAAAATGCAATTGGTGCAGTCCGAGGTGAGCATGTACTCAGGGAACATGAAGATTTACTTGCAAATGACTATAATTGGCTCATAAGCCAATTTCAGTTACAAAAAGAGAAGAAAGTGCCGTGATAACTCACCAAATGGCATTTGGTGCGGCCATATTTCTGCTTATACGTGACTGAAAGTGGCGTTTTTGTTGCACTGTTGGCTTGTCATATAGTACTGTGGTGTGCCGCTCACAGGACATGCGTGTCCTGTCAGACAGACAGACTGCTGCGTGTCCACATGAACTGATGGTCCATTTCAGCTGAGGCAGCCTGTCAATGTGCACACACTCCAGCCCGTCACAAAAGCGATATATGTTTATGTATTTCCACCTGAGGACAGCAAGCACACACACACGTGTGTGACCATGAATACACAGTACGTGTTCTGCAGCTGTGACATCCAGGACCAGAAACAGCCAGCCATGCCCCCTGTCCGGTCAGTGCACAGACCACGGTGTCACTCTTTGATCAGATGAGAAGCGCCTTGCCTGCAGGAGTCCGCGGAACCACACGCACGCATGTGTTGGGGGAGAGCGGGGGTGAAGGAGGGGGCGCGAAACATATGCACACATGTTGTGGGAGGAGCTGACACTCTGGCACACCACATATGTACCATAATTTCCGGCAACTCCACAGTCATGGTGGCACTTAGACAAATTTCACTGCCACCTCGAAAGTAGTAATAGCGTGAATGGCAACATATTTTCTAAGTGCCAAGTGAGCGGTGTTAGATGTTTGTGTGTGTCAGTTGGAATTTGGCCGACGTATCGATGGGGCTCTCACAGGGCACACTCTGTCTTTCAGCTGCTGGTGTACACAAACAGTTGTAGCAACAGGTGTACGAGGCATTGGAAGCAGCTCAGATTTTACACGTGTTGTATACGATTCCTGCTTCATGTGCAATTAATGCGCAATTCCACCACATTCGGACTATGTGTGAAGGGGACCTAAGGCCTTCTATGACTGTCTTAAGGTGATTTATGGCCCAACGCAGAGCAGAACAAACCCTGTACTGAGTGCGGATGGTAAAAAAGCTGTACACATCTCCTGATGACATAGAAAGAACATTTACAAACTCTACCTAACCAGTCATCCTGTGCTGATGATGCAGCAATTGACCAAATAAAAACTTGCCCTATGCACAGTAAGCTAGACCACCCACTGTCTATGGAGGAGCTTGTCAAGGCAATCAAGAACACCAGCTCTGGAAAAGCTCCTGGCGTGGGTGGCATCCTTGTTGAGATCTTCAAGAAGGGTGGACTAGCACTCCAAGGTGCTCTACTTGATGTCTTTAGTGCCTGCTGGGAAAAGTGTGAGCTACCCAGGATGATATGGTTATCAACATTTACAAACATAAAGGTGACCAACGCATCTGTGGGAACCACTGGGGATCTTGCTGTTTTCTATTGCAGGTAGAATCCTTGCTAAAATCGTTATATCGCACCTGCAGCTTTTGCCTGAGGAGGTGCTCCCAGAAAGTTAGTGCAGTTTTCACAGCAACTGGTGCTCTGTCGATATGATTTTTATCATCTGTCAGTTGCAGGAGAAGCTGATCAAGCAAAACATGCCACTCTATGCCATCTTTGTGGATTTTACGAAAGCGAGGAAACACATTCTGGCACATACATGAGAGGTGTGGTTGCCCCCAAAGCTGACCACTATCATCAAGGCTTTTCACAATGGCATGAAGGGGAGTGTCTCAGTGTCTGGCGTCAGATCTGAGCCCTTTTACATCATGCATGGAGTGAAATCAGGTTGTGTCCTCGGATCTACACTTCTCTCTATCTTACAGCAGTGATAGATGACATGTCAACTGACATCACCAATGGCATGTACATTCATACCAGGTAAGACGGTGGCCTGTACAATCTGTCACAGCTGTGTTCTCACCTTAACATTCTGGAGAGATGTCTCCGTGATTTCTTGTATGCTAATGACACTGTACTGGTAGCTCATTCACTTCCTGACATTCAAGAAATCGTGAACCACTTTTCACAATCAGCTAGTGCCTTCGGGCTGTCAGTCAACATCAAGAAGACAGAGATGCTATACCAACCTGCACCTGGTCAAACCACCATTAAGCCTGACAGTCTGATGAATGGGAGCCCAGTTAATTTGGTTCAAATGTTCAAGTACCTTGGCTCCACCTTAGCGTTGGGAAACACGCTGAATGCTGAGCTTGATGGTAGCGTAAAAGGCACTGCCCCCTCATTCTCTCGACTGAAGGACTGGCTTTGGAATCAGCATGGCATTGGACTGAGCACAAGGTGTACATGGCTGTGGTACTGAGTGCTCTGCTCTACTTGGCAGAAACGGATGCACTTTACAGAAGACACAGAGACAGGCTCTCTGTCGTCCAGCTAAGACACCTTTAGACAACTGACATGCCAGCATGTGACTCATACGTCCCGCACATGCTGGACATATGTTGTAGGTACGTTATGTGATTGTTGGCACACATTTCTTGTAATTTACTCATAAGTCTAAATCCATCGATTAATGCTGGCCACTGATTGGCTGAAACGTGCGGTCCTTATGCAGAACGACTGTTTCATTCACACACGGAGTAAGTCTGACCTGTTCATTTCAGTCCAATTCACCATCAGAGACGGACATGAATCCACATAAATCTCATGATTTTTACAATGACGTCTGAAAATACTTTAATTCATGGCTGGAAACGTGGTGTTTTAAAGCAAGTCCCTCTGTGGTTTTTCTGCTGCAGGTGCATTTCTCAAAGGATGCCGGTGTCGCGCGGTCTGATCACACAGAAGTGCTGTGATGATTTAAACTTTTACAGCGTTGTCGCTGTGGTGTTATCGTCAGATGTCCTGATCGATCGATCAGGGTGATCACACCTGATTAATGCGCTGTTTAAACAATTAAAGTGCCATCGCTGACAGATCACACAGCACTCCATTCAGGTAACACCTGATCACGGTTGACTGGAGCTTCAAAAGTTTAAATCATCACAGTGTTTCGTTATTCAGGTCTGTGATGATCTGATCTGATCTGACCTGATCAGATCCGCTGATCAGGAAGCAGTCATCACTTAATCAATATTTAAAGAGACAGCAGTTCGTTCATTCACAGCAGTTGTTTCCCACAGCCAGTTCACTCATCACAATTCTGTACACAATGAAAAGATAAAAAATGAAATTAAAAAATAACATAATGTTAAATTTTTCTGTTTCTGATGTGCACCACACCGTGCAGTACCGATGCAAACCACAGGGTGGAAACGGGGCTGTCGGTATATGTTGGTTAATCGTCAAGGTGTGATAGCTGCATTAATTTATTAGATGCGTGGCAGTGTGCGCCAGAGTTTTTAATATGGTTGGCATATGCAGGCTAAATCATCAAGGTGTGACAGGGCCTTAACAATTAAACATTACATTCATTGTTCCTATAATGTTCTAGGTCTCTCATTATTTTGTCCTTACACATTTTCTTAAATTTATGAAAAATTGTACAACATTTAATTGCTTCTGCTGCTGTGAGAGTGCAATGTGGTCTCGCACCTCTCGCCTTTGTCACACTGTGTTTGGCGCGTACAAACAATCGTGCATGAAACTGTCGCCACAGGATCGTATTGCATACGTACATGGCTGTCCGACTGTCTGTCCCTTCTGACCGTGGCTGGAATTTTTCGTTTCACCCATTCAGCCTGTTTCAGCCCGACTCGCCCAACATCGTGTTATGTGTGAAAAGGCCTTTATGAATAAATATCTCCATATTTATCAGGCACAACACATACAGACACAAATCAGAGCCTAGGGGAGGCATCATAGCTATACTCCAAAGGAAACACAGCATGTGAACATATGCATACACCCAGCTATTACAACAACAAAAAACAATCTCCTACACCACCAGTCAAACTTTCCCTTTTAATTCCAACTTTCCCATTCAACTGAATAGTAAAGTGCGTCCAACCTATTGACTATTTCAACTATTTCAGTCATGAAAATTCAGTAAGGTATGTCTTCTATAATCTATTCCAATTCTAAAGTAGAACTCTACTAGTGCATACTAAGGTATATCTAAATATCTAAAAAAAAAAGAAAGAAGAGTAGAATTGAAGAGTAGAATAGAGTAGAGTAGAGCCACTTAGGTGCCTGGTCTTGAGAACCAGGGATGCTAGGTTGGTCATTTAATTATTGTTCTCCTCATGGCATTTTTAGCAAACTGGTGAATAATTATGCCACTTATAGTTTTGGTGATTCTCATTTATGATATTCTGGTGATATTCTCATTCTCACTCATTTTGGGTTTCCCTGCAGACCTCTGAAGGGCAATTTCTATTTATTTATTTATTTATTTTTTTGAGTTTTGGGGGTTTTCATCAAATCATTTCTGATGTGTCCTGGTTGGAATTCAGATAAACTGTTCTGTTGTCAATCTGATGACACTTTCCCAACTGGCTGCATTGATTTTTTTGTTGGGGAAAGTGTAATGCACGGACCCACAACAGGGGGCGCAAATGAATGGTCAATAGATAGTCCAATAAATACAATTTATTGTGGCAAATGTGCACAACGGGTCGAATACGGCTGTTAGACAGTCAATTACAAAATACAACAGGTGACGTGTGGGCAGGCCCGTGGGTAGGAGATGCCTATCCAGAGAAGAGCCGGGGCCCACAAGGTTCCGCCGCCAACGAAGACCTGCAGTACACTGAAGCCGCCAAGTCCTGAGTCCCCAGGTGGCCCCCACTTCAGCTGTCAGATCCGGTACTGCTGGAAGGAACAAAAACAGGTTAATGGTGGGTGTGTGGACACCCAGTAAGCAGTCAGCAACTCATTTCAGTTCCTTTTGTGGAAGAATCTCCACCTCCGACATAAAACACAGAAACGTGCAGAGACGACTGTTACTTCTCTGGTTTGGAAAGAGGAGTGAAGTCCGTCACTCTTCAACATCCAAAACCCAGCTCCCAGCTGATTTGAAGATAACAGGTCCTCCTGCAAAGGTTTCAAAGAAAGACAACGAGAAGTGCGTTGAGCACATTCACGGCAGAGAGTTTTACCTGAGTGGTAAACTGATATCTCGGCAGAGATGTGGTGTCTCCTCCAGGCTTTATAGTAGTGATGATGGTGATTGCTGACAGCTGTCAGTACTGGCTCCTGGGTAGTGACTCCGCCCTCTGGTGGTAGAATTCATCATAGTACAGAAACAGCATTAGTGAAGGTTGTAAATGATCTTCTTATGGCCTCGGACAGTGAACTCATCTCTGTGCTTGTTCTGTTAGACCTCAGTGCTGCTTTTGATACTGTTGACCATAAAATTTTATTACAGAGATTAGAGCATGCCATAGGTATTAAAGGCACTGCGCTGCGGTGGTTTGAATCATATTTGTCTAATAGATTACAATTTGTTCATGTAAATGGGGAATCTTCTTCACAGACTAAAGTTAATTATGGAGTTCCACAAGGTTCTGTGCTAGGACCAATTTTATTCACTTTATACATGCTTCCCTTAGGCAGTATTATTAGACGGTATTGCTTAAATTTTCATTGTTACGCAGATGATACCCAGCTTTATCTATCCATGAAGCCAGAGGACACACACCAATTAGCTAAACTGCAGGATTGTCTTACAGACATAAAGACATGGATGACCTCTAATTTCCTGCTTTTAAACTCAGATAAAACTGAAGTTATTGTACTTGGCCCCACAAATCTTAGAAACATGGTGTCTAACCAGATCCTTACTCTGGATGGCATTACCCTGACCTCTAGTAATACTGTGAGAAATCTTGGAGTCATTTTTGATCAGGATATGTCATTCAAAGCACATATTAAACAAATATGTAGGACTGCTTTTTTGCATTTACGCAATATCTCTAAAATTAGAAAGGTCTTGTCTCAGAGTGATGCTGAAAAACTAATTCATGCATTTATTTCCTCTAGGCTGGACTATTGTAATTCATTATTATCAGGTTGTCCTAAAAGTTCCCTGAAAAGCCTTCAGTTAATTCAAAATGCTGCAGCTAGAGTACTAACGGGGACTAGAAGGAGAGAGCATATCTCACCCATATTGGCCTCTCTTCATTGGCTTCCTGTTAATTCTAGAATAGAATTTAAAATTCTTCTTCTTACTTATAAGGTTTTGAATAATCAGGTCCCATCTTATCTTAGGGACCTCATAGTACCATATCACCCCAATAGAGCGCTTCGCTCTCAGACTGCAGGCTTACTTGTAGTTCCTAGGGTTTGTAAGAGTAGAATGGGAGGCAGAGCCTTCAGCTTTCAGGCTCCTCTCCTGTGGAACCAGCTCCCAATTCAGATCAGGGAGACAGACACCCTCTCTACTTTTAAGATTAGGCTTAAAACTTTCCTTTTTGCTAAATCTTATAGTTAGGGCTGGATCAGGTGACCCTGAACCATCCCTTAGTTATGCTGCTATAGACGTAGACTGCTGGGGGGTTCCCATGATGCACTGTTTCTTTCTCTTTTTGCTCTGTATGCACCACTCTGCATTTAATCATTAGTGATCGATCTCTCCTCCCCTCCATAGCATGTCTTTTTCCTGGTTCTCTCCCTCAGCCCCAACCAGTCCCAGCAAAAGACTGCCCCTCCCTGAGCCTGGTTCTGCTGGAGGTTTCTTCCTGTTAAAAGGGAGTTTTTCCTTCCCACTGTAGCCAAGTGCTTGCTCACAGGGGGTTGTTTTGACCGTTGGGGTTTTACATAATTATTGTATGGCCTTGCCTTACAATATAAAGCGCCTTGGGGCAACTGTTTGTTGTGATTTGGCGCTATATAAAAAAAAAATTGATTGATTGATTGATTGATTGGTGCCTGAAACCTGACTACAGGCAGGGCGCCCTCTGGCGTTGGCCAGCAGTACCTCCTCTTCGGGCGGCCCACACAACATTTTTAACCTGATCTGGATATTCAGAAGAAGGTAATGACATACTGACTTTTTTGTATTATCTTTGTTGACTTCCATGTTTTTGTTTGTTTCTTTGCTTGTGTGTGTCTGTGTGTGTGGTTTATTTGTGGCCGTTTTTTATGATTTATGTGTTGTTGAATTTCAGTCTTGATGCTGAAGCAGCTTAGTTGTTGGTTTCTCCAGCAGTCATGCTCCATTAATATCTGTGTTTCGTGAGCATGGGACAATACACTTGCTCCAGAACACAATATGTATCATAGTGTACCTTTTTGTGAAAACATTATACATAAATTATTGAAACAATGAATGCTCATGAGTTCAGTGGTACGAATATTTAATGAGGTGAAAGATGGAATGGTACGCTCCATCTATCACCAAATGAAATATTTGTTCCATTGAAAGAATGAAAAAAACATTTTTTTTTTTTTATGTAACAGTGAAAATAGATCCTTGTCATTTGATATTTTATTAATTTTAAAACAACAGAAAAGAGACTTACATTTTGGTGTGGGTCACTGGTGCCTAACAGTCCAACATGAACTTTAAATAGGAGTCTAAAATTGTTCTCAGTCAACTTGCAAAAAACAGTTCTGTTGTCCGTGATGCTGTTCACTGAGGGACGTACACAGATGGACGTGATGCCATGCACATACAGACTGCTGTCTGCACTTTTCTCACTCCAGTGAAAAATTTCATCAGAAATTTTTTCAGCTTTTCATCCTAACTTCATCTTAACAGCTCTTCATGCCTCCAGACAGCTGATGGTGTAGTGGATTTGGTTTATGTGTGTGTGTGTGTTAGAAGAATTAGCACTGTCAATTAGTTCCTTCAAATTGTCGTCCCTCAGCAAACAAACTCCACCATGTTTAGCTAAACGTGTGTGTGCATGTGGTGTGCATGCACGGGAGTTGCAGCGTGCAATGGTACAAAATGTATGGAACCAAATTTGCACAGTAAATGGAACCAGATTTGCATGGTAAATGCAGCACAAGACAAATGGGATGGGATGAATAATCCATTTCATGTGACATACAAAGCACCAATCAAATGACAAGGATCCACTCATCTTATATCAATCACAGTGCGCAATTACATCTCTGTTCAAAATAATTATGTTGGAAGTAATGTGTTGAATGTTTAAGTAAAAATTGTAATCCTTATCTGTTTCTTGTTTGGCTATTTTATGCATTATTGATGATTATTCTGCAAGAGGGCATTATTTCTTCCATGCAGTTGTTGACTTTTCATGCTATCACAATACTCATTAAAAAAAACAAAAAAAAAAACAGTTAGCATCAATGTCTGATCCATCTCTTAAAGTATGGCTCATCCTGAATTTGTCTTTGTTTTGTTTGTTTGTTTTTATTTTTGTGAAGATTTTGCCATAATGCATCCAAATGCATGAAGGCAAAATTGGCACAAAATGCATTATGTTGTCAACATTCAGTGTTGTTTCATTTTTTTCTTTTTTTTTTCCAGAGTTACAGTCACTTTCACAGTGAATAATTTCACTGTGCAGTGCCTGACAATTCATTTTTTTTCCCTATGTGTTTATGAGAAAGCTGCACAGGTTCATCAATTTTTGGAACAGCATGTCCATGAAGGAGACAAAGCCACATCAGGTGACTACAGTGGATGGCTCTCAACTTGATCTCAACAGGACAGCTAACAGCATTGCTATGTGCTACGCCGCAGTGGTGTCCAAAGTATTCCAGAAAGGGCTGAGAGGGTGCAGGTTTTCTTTGTAACCAGTGACTCCAGCAGGTGATTTCACTGATTAACATCACTTTGAGCAGATGGAATCAGTGTCTTTCTGGTTACCGTAAAACTTGGAAAAATAAAGCAATAATAATAGTGCACCCTCTAAGGTGACTCATAGGTGACTATATGTAATACTAGTTTCATGAGCCACTAGCATGTTGCCCATGGGGTTCATGGGCTATAGACTGGGTAGTGTTTATAAAATTGGTAGCTGACATTTTTCAAGGGTAGTAATAAATTATGCAAAGTTTCTATAATTAGTTGGAATGGCGTGTGAGTTCAGAATGTTTTTAGAACCTTAGAATTCAACAGTTTTTAGAAGAAGAATGCAGCCATTTTATTTTCTGTTAATTACTTACTTTTTATGTTAATTTGCTGTCTTAATGTATTTATAAATTGTTTAGGTTCTTGTTCTCATGTGCACACTATTACTAATATGCATATGTCACGGACATGAATGAGCGAAGCTCGTCAGCATCTCACCATGTCATTTAGGTCCTTCAGACTTTATTTTGAGTAAATGCTTCAGCAGAGCACCAGTATAGCAAAAACCTTTCAGCTTCTGGGGTGGAGCCTTTTTAAGTATTTTCCTTTATTTGCCTCTCATATGCCTGAAAAAGCTCCTCGCCATCTAACCATGTCCTTTAGGACCTTCAGATTTTTTTCAGTAGAATGGTTCTTGGGAGGATGAGCATGACTAAAACCTTACAGCCCCTTTGAGTCTGTTCTGCTTGAGGTTTCTTCCTCAGATGGAGTTTTTCCTTAACCCTCTGGGTACGACGCCATCATTGTTGTGATTTGGCACTATATAAATGAAATAAATTGAAATTGAAAAAAAATATTATTTTCTATCAACTTTCTGTTTTAGCAACGTTCATCCTTGACCCAAAATACATAAGCATACCAAATGGCAAATGTCACCAAGCCCGGTTTCTCTGTGATTGAACCATACACACACACACAGAGGCCACTTGGCTATTAAACTATAGATTGGTATACTGAAGATAAATCATGACTTCTGTCTTTATTTTGAAGTGGGATCCTCCAGCACCAATTTGCTGCAGCTGTTACTTTGTGACAGTGTAACTATTACCACTTGTTTCATGAATACACTGAACACGGAGGTTCAGTGAAGTGTAGTCTAACTTGAGGTCAGCGTTGTTGAGCGATGTCGGCTTACTTGGCTGAGCAGACAGGCTGTCAGTCAAATCACTGTGAGCTTGTAAGCACTGATTCCATTAGTTCATCGTGTCTGCTATCTTTCTCTCTGGTCCTCCCACTCATAGACTTAATCCTTCACCCCGTGCCCGACGACCACTGCACATTCAGCTCACAGCCTCTGCGGCTGGGGAGGGTGAAACTGGGATGAGCTAATGAGGACAAAGGTCAGTGCTGGTGGATGAGCAATGAAGAGAAAGTTTAGACTCCCACTGCTCCCTTATTTCTGCTAAAAGCCTGAGATGTTGTATCAGGCTGTCAGGGACTAGCACGTACAAATCCAACCCCCATTGCAGAAAGATGCAAATGGGGAAGTTGTTGTTGAATGGTGAGATAGACATTTATTGACTGTAGAATATTGTTTACTATAAGTACATCTCAATTTTTATTTTTATTTTTTATGTTGCTCTATGTAACACTTGCTTTGACAATGTAAACGTATGTTTCCCATGCCAATAAAACTCCACAAAAATGAAATGAAAAATGAAATGCATGCATGAAATGTAACCCCAATGCATGAGATTATTTTCCTTGTTTTTCTCAGTGGAGGATGGGGGTGCATGATTCAAATTTAAAAGGAGAATTTGGAAAAGATTTCAGTTTGGTCAAGTGTAAGACTACACTGATATTGTATATTTTATTTATCTAAATCCTCACTGCTCGATGCATTTTATTTATAATTTTACAATTTGTGTGTCATTGCCCCATTAGAGCATTTTTTTTTAATTTGTCCATTTGAACAGTGGATACATTTACAGTGGTGTGGAAGCAGTTTCTTTTATCTGAAGAGACATTTGGCAAAACTACTGTCTTCCTTCATCCATATAAAACTTCCCTGAAACAACCAAGACACCAGCATCTTACAATTCCTGTATTTTTTTTATTTGCAGTTACCATGGCTACAAGACATGTTCATTGTAAGGAAAATGGATCTCTGGTCTGATGAGTTTAAGAATTTTTGGGCATCAGACATGTTCACAGCAACAGCCAAATGCTTCTCTACTGCGAGCTGCAGAAGGCTTGTGACGAGAAAACAAATGCATAAAAACCGAGAAAAGTGGATAAGGACCTGATCCAGAGGTTGGCAAGGTCAGACCTTAGTTGTGTGAAGTGCCTTGAGACAGTTTTGTTGTGATTTGGTGCTACATAAAAATGTAATACATTGAAATTGACCTGAATTTCATTCATCCAATAAAAGATCTATTTTTGCAGGGGTGGTGGCCAAGTGGTTAATGCACTTGGTGTCAGTGCGGAAGGTTCCTGGTTCAAATCCCACCCCTACCACATTTCTCCATGTAATGTGGAGCTGCGTAAAATTTGTGCCAATTCAACATGCAAATCCACCTTGGATTTGCTGTGGCGACCCCGAGTACAAAACAAGGGAGCAGCCTTACTGTGTAAGGTCAAGTCAGGTCTGGTAGCATGTGCTGGTGCCATGCTTTAAGCATCCATCATACCACAGAACCACTCTGGATCTTCAATGGCATCCATCCAGGCAGACAAACAGTCAATACCAACCTCTCGAAAGTAATAATACATCTGCCCCAACCAGGTGAAGCATGGACATCTGCTTTGCCTTCTCCAGTAACTGGGGTTATCAACACTGGATTATGAATAGACAAATGTGCTGATGCTCCCTCACAATGCAAGTGATAATCCTCATCTGACTGTCCTTATGTAATCGTTTCTTTGACACAGAACCATTCCAGTGGTTCCTAAGGCTCCTCCAGGAGGACCCTGTAGTAGTAAGTACATTTGCTCATCAGCGTAGATTACTGGTTTGCATCCAAGTCTCACAGCCATGCACTAAGACCAGCATCCTGAAGACATAAGATAAGATAATACTTTATTGTCAGATCAGAGATCCGAAATTTGTCTTACATATTCTGTAGCTCCTTTACAAGACAAGACTTGGACCTTTGTTTTCCTGCTCAGGGCTGGTCAGTGACAAACACCCTTAACCAGAGACCTTACGACCACTAAAGAGATGAGTGAATTTCTGTACATTTGACACTTGCAGTTGTGGTAGGACTTTGCATACACTCATCATGTTCAGCATGGTCAACTCAATCAAACATGTTGTGAAAATCAGTTCAGTGTTGTGGGCTGCCTTTGTCTGTCTCCCTTTCCTGTCTGTTTTTAACCTTGTGTAGTTTGTGTTTTTCCCAAAGATGGTGCACTCAGAGCAGAAGAACACCTGCTTTTATCAGCGATGCACACCTGACTTTAATGAGTGGCTCATCAGCACAGGGTTACTTAAACCCAGGCTTTCAGCTCAGTCACTGCCAGATTCTTCCATGATCCAAGATCCAACCCAGATTCTTGCCAAAGCTTCCATGTCCTTGACCTCATCTTTCCTGCTGCTTCCATGCGCTCTGACCTCTGAGCTTTCTGCAGCTCATTCCAAGGTAACTTGGCCAACTCTAATTTCCATATTAGAGCTCGTTGGTTTTTCTAGTGTTTCCAGACACTCTTATACACTTATGCTTCCGGCTCCATGACTATCTGCACCATATCACGTTGGAACTCTCCGGCTCTCAGCTACAGAGCACGTAGCTCTGCCATGCTACAGTTCAGTTCTTTCATGTTCTGTGAGATCCCACTCTCACACTGTTCCTGTCAGTGACTGTGCTTGACTAAGAACTGATTCCATGAACTGTCTCCAAGAACTGTTGCAAGAACTAGTACCAAGAACTATTTCCAAGAACTGCTTCCTAGAACTGTATGAACTCTGATATTAAACCACTAAGAACTTTTCAAGTCCTTTCAAAGTTAAGTTCTGCTTAATTGGAACTGCATCACAAGACGCACCTGACCTCTGACCATAACTCATGAACTGTGAATGATTCTTGAACAGCAAACCTTATTTCCTAGACTGGGAACATTATTTCCAGAAGGTAAACATTCCTGTTTTAAGCCTCCAGTGAACTGTCTTTTGTTAAAGGCTTCAGTGTTACAAGTGCAGTCACCCCTCTCCTCTGTTCTCCTAGTTCCTGTTCTCAGCTCTGTGCGTCCCACCTGGTCCCGGCTCCAGTACCATATACTCCAGGATTTCAGTTCTCTTACAAGACTTGCTCGGGAACCTGCAGCTTCCTAATTTCCACTGCTACAAGCAGGCTGACTCTCCACTCTGCAGGCACAGCATTATTATTTTTCCATTATTGAAAATAAATATAATTTCGTTCACAACCAGTTCTGTTCCTTGCTCCCAGCATTTGAGTCCATTACCAAGTACCAGTTCCATCCTGTCCAGACCTTACCATAACATTCAGTGAATATTTGCAGAGCTACTTATTGGCAGGTGAGTGTGATATAGTATATTTGATCCAATGTAATTCCCATTTTCAACACTGCTTGCCTAGTCAGCACACCAAATCACAGCGTGTGTAGTGTGAATGGTTTCAAAGTGGTGGATTCACCAGGATCAAGCTGTAGGCAATGAATGTGGCCAAGAAGAGCAAAAGGGCTGCTGCTTCTCTTGCAGACATTTGCTGTCACAGAAAGCTGCTTATCTCCTTCTTTCTCTTGCTCCTTAAAATGGCAGCATAAGGATGGTGCCATTAATTGTGTCTTATTAAAGCCTGGAACTTGTTAAGGCCACACTGAGATCCTCTCTCAACAAAAGACATTTATTCAGCATACAGTAGCGCTTCTGTCGAAAGTTAATTAGTCCGTTGTGTGAGGAGCCATGAAAGTTCACTTCGGTAACACTTGATTTGGTTCAACATTATATTTTAACAAAGATTCACCTGCGGGTTCTACAACAAATACCCACTTCTTAAAATCAATAATTTGGAGTTTTTAAGAGTTTCAGCTAAACTGTCATTTTGTACTTCTATCTTATTAAAAAAGCATTATGTAAGTATTAGCTTGCTTCTTTGTTTGTGTAAATCCATTTAGATCTTTTCAGTATAAGTTGTCAGATACAGTAAGTGCCAAAGTATGTTATAAAATAGACACACAACTGAAAGAATGGCCTGAACAAAAGGTGAATATTTTAAGTGAAGTAAATAGTGGACTGCATTTCTTAAGCTCTTTGGTGTTTTGGAATCTAAGCAACAATCAGAGTGAAGAAATAAATTAATTTAGGGCCCCTTCACACATAGTGCAAAGTTTGGTTGAATAGCGCATTAAGTGCGCATGAAGCAGGAATCGTATGTAAACCATGTAATTTCGTACCTGCCTCCAACGCCTCGCTCACCTGTTACTACAACTATCTGTGCACACCAGTGGCTGAAAGACAGAGTGTGGGCTGTGCGAACCCATCGAACCCTCTCGCGGTAGATACCGGCCAAATTCCTAACACCTCTTGTTTGGCACTTAGAAAATGTGTACTCGTACTCTTGGCACAACAACAGACTGCAGACAACCACTGTCGTACTTGCAGTGAAATTTATCTAAGTTCCCCATGAGTGTGGCTTTTGTCTGTGCGCTGAACTGACAGTGAGGTGTGGCTATGACAGAAGTGGCTGTGGTGATCTGTCATTGTGGACATAAATAAAAACATATATCACCATGGTGATAAGCTGCAGAGAGCGAGCGTGCACATGGAGCAGACATTGACAGCCTGCCAGGTTGAAATGGACCATCAGATCAGAACACACAGCGTCACCCGCCATCACGTCACCCACGTGAGCTCTGTTCCACATGATGAGGTGTCTGTGCTGCGGCAGGACATGTGCGGGGCGACTGGATGCACCGGACCAGTAGATGGACATGATCAGTGCACAGTGCTTGTCATTCATGTCATTTCATGACCATATGTCAGTGACCATGGGTCATCTACAGAGGAACAGATGGATCATATTTGTATTGCTAGCTTGATAAATGCGGTGTTTAAGTGGTAAAGTTTCTGACTGGCAAACAGAGCTTTAGGAAGGCGCAGGTTCACATCCTGTGGGTGGTATGTTTTTTTTTTTCCCACATAAGCAGCATGTTGTGGTCCCACAGGTACCAGCTGGTTGTTATTTTTTATTTATTCCACATAAGCGGCACAATGTGACTCCACAGGTATTGGCTGGTTTTTATTTATTCCACATAAGTGGCGCGATGTGGTGCACCATGCACTGTTCTTGCTCGAAAGACACCATCGCGTGCACGAACTGTTACCCCGGTATCATGCACACCTGCCCGTCAGTGCAACGTTTTGTGGTGCGCAAATTCAAACTGTTTCACACTGTTTCACCGTTTTCAACCAAACTTGGCACTATGTGTGAAGGGGCCTTTACTTTTGCCTGTGTTGGGAATTGTCTCGATTGAGTAGCATGTCAACACACACCCACTGCGTAACTATATTTTTCTTTGGGGGAATTAATAGGACAAAAAGATCTAGTGTGTCTTTTATTGTGAGCCAGATTCAGACTTTGTCATATTTTACAAACCCAGTTAAAACAAAATGTGGTTAGCAATCAAGTCTCTCAGATCATCTTGATGATTGCTTCACTCTAAGATCCTGCTTTCAAAAATGCTTTTGTGAGAATCAGTTACACATAGTAACGATCCCAAAGGTTACACACATAATAATAACAACAATAATAATGATCATGTGATCAACATAAAACACCAGAACATAACAATCCAAATAAAATTCCACATGGATAATAACAATTAAATGCCCAAGTGCAAATAAAACACGCAGCAGATATATTTAAAATGAAAACTATAAACTACTGGTACACGGCAGACAATAAATCATTTTAAGATTAGTTTAGTCAGGAGCCTGGACCCAAAAATGCTGGACACAGGTGCAAGATTTTTTTTTTTTCACTTTTTTTTCTGAATGTTGCACATTATAAAACTTCACTCTCCAACAACTTGCTAAAGAGAAGGTGAAGAAACCAAGACCTTCATATTGGGGTGATCAAGATACAAAGCATCAAGCTTTTGTCATGTAGTTTGATTTGCCACCATCCTTTGTTACCATCGAATACAGAGTATCTGGCATACTACTTCCATGGTAAAGTACACATGTGGTCAGTGACGGTTACTCAGTTTGAACTATATGGATAGATTTACATATCATAAATGAGCTCTTAATCACGTCTCAGACTTTTGTTGAGATTTCACATTTGCAGTGATGTCATGTCATTGGCTGGAACTCTGTCTAAAACTTTTGCTGACATGTCTGCATCATGTGGTTGTCTTCTGACCCACACACAATCCCATCCCGACTAAGTGGGTTCTACAGATTTCCAAATTGAGCCTTTTGCTTTATTTATTTGCCTTACATGTGAATGCTTTCTTCCGTGTTTTGAACATTTGTGAAGAACATGTAAGAATTATGTGGAAAGATTGTCCTGGGCTCATATTGTTCTGTCAAGGTGAACTTATTCATTTCAATACTTTGTACACGTTCATGTAAATTTTGATATCTACTCTTGAAGGAATGTACATCTTTGAACATACTGTGATATCAGCTGTTTGTGCTTCCACACACAGGGATATTGTCTTCTGTCCTGTATAATGCTTTATTTAAAGTTAACAGAAAATTTCTATCAGGAAGGGCCGACCACCAAAACAACATAAAGAGAGACAAGAACTAAAGACAAGTGGTGGCAGTAATAACTGTGAGGTGATGAAATATGTGAGACACTGAAGAGGCGGAACCCCAATGATACAACATACCAGGACAAACAACCACAATCAGTGACCTCAACAGTTTGTTGTCTAGTTAGTAAGCATCCATACCCTAGGACACCAGAGTCTTGATCCCCAGGAGAACACCCAACCATCCACACACACAGACCCAAATCACAGCTAAATATCCGATCACTACTGTGACTGGTGTGTTGGGCCAAGACAAAAGTACAGAACCTTACTATATGATGTGGACCACTCAGGCACACCAGGAGCCACGCGGGTGATTGCATGCAACCCGATGGAAAGGGGTCCAGGATATAGAACCCCAGGAGAAACAAGGAGAATCAGGACAGAAAAAGGGCCCAGGGACTAGGAAGGACAGCCACCAGGGTCACCGGAGCAGCCCGACAAGCCGCCAGAGGAACAGCCCTGATGCACGCACATGAGGGGAAGCACACAGGGTGCTGGCATAGGCCCAAAGGGGGGAGCCCCAGCACCACATCACACTGGCCATGAGCTCCCAAGGGAGGAACAAGCGAGGGGGGGGGGCCAAAGTGCCAGCACGTCCGATCCTCAAGGCTGGGCAGTGACCATCGAGCCTATGAGGCGAGATTTGGCCACAAGACAAGGAGCAGGACCAAAACAAAATAAACACAAGAGTTTTGGTCCAATTTAGAAAATAAAAATCTTGAAGAGTTTGCGAGTCAGCCAAAGTCAGGGTGATGTGATTTTCACAATAATCAGTTAAAAGAAAAAGTCAGAGGCCAAGGCCAAACTTTGAACCCAATGCGTTTTTTTTTTGGCTGCCTCCCAGGGTCAAGACAGTAAACCCAGATTGTTATAGGTTTTACACCGGATGTCATTACTGACATTACTCCAGTTGCACATGAAGAAATGTGTACAGCTCCTGGTTTTCTAAGGAGTCTCCTAACCAGACACTAATCAGGACTGACTGTTCAACGTCTGAGACATAATGGGATCCAGAGTGCACAGAGCAGCCCCGCTGTGAAACATACAGGGTATTTACAACGGCCATGTAGGGGAACTGGAAAGGCAGGCCTATCGTTGTCACTAGGCACTTACATAAAGTAATATTTCACTGTTTTATTTGTCAAATGAGCTTTGACCTTGGAGATCTTGAGAGGTCAAACTCAACTCCATAACAGTTTACCTGTTAGTTGAGGATAAAGTTGTTCTTTTTTGGACAGAACTGATGAAATGTCAAGGCCAAACAGAAACAGATTTTGGTATGACTGAATCACAAAGAATTCATTTACAGAACTGGTGGGGGCGTGATGCTCTCTGAGAGCCTGTTCTTGTTCTCAGTGCAATTAGTAGCAGAGCAGTTTGACATTTTGAATGGAAGCAGTGTGTGTCAGCTCAACCACTGAGCCTCCAACAGTAGCATCATCTCAGGAAAATACTGTAGTTTTCTCTCTCTCTCTTTGAGACTTCATAATGTATTGCGTATTCAAAACATATCATCACTTTCGATGACATATTGTTCTACTGAAGTTGAAAGATAATTGCAAACAGCCTGAAAAATGTCACGTTTTAATGTTTTTTTCTAGAGTTATTAAAGCTGTGATTTTATGTAACATTGTGCAGCTGTCAACGATGAACATAGTGGAAAAAGGACACGTGCACTCAAAACAAAATGTGCACACATATTTATGGAGAAACAGTCCTGCAGAATTATTCTGCAGCTCACTGTTATTAGAAGTTTCAAAGTCTACATCTGGACAAAAGGTTAATCACCTTGTGTGAGTGTAAATTTACCTCTTATCATCCCTGCGTTAATGCGGAGGACTGAATGTGTCCGACAGCATGTAATTGCAGCAAACACAGTTCAGTGTTCAGTGCTATTGGCTCTCTTCCAGTGTTTCACAAATCAGTCCCGTTATCATGTTTGTGTTTATTGGCTGACTTAATTACATTGCTGTTTTTCTGTTGCTATTGGCTTCATTTTAAATATTAAACATAGTCATATTAAAGGACAAGTTCACATTTTTGCATCTTTTGTGAATATTAAAACATTATGGGCCTATTTTACTAAAGATTTACATGTGTAAAAATGTGTGCAAAAATGTTCCACCTTATGTACAAGTGGTGCACACTGGGAAGTGCAACTTTCAAATGAGCTAAATAATACATATTTCCCATTTAATATGTTTGCCTTAACCCTCAAGGTCACTTATGACCCCAGTGAAATCTATTAGATTTTTGACATTATAGCTTCAGATGGTATTGTAATTTGCCATGTCTAATCATTTTATTTTACTGTTTTACAAGGAAAACACTAAAATAAAATAAAAAAAATGGGCTGCATGGTTGAGTCGCCAGAAGAAACCCATAACTACATAAATGCCACAAAGTATCTTGCTTACAATACACCAAACAGCACAGAGAACAAAGACATTTGGAGTGATGAACAATATACAATACACAATAAATGGCTTCACACAATCACTAACCATGAGTGAATAAAAATGAAAAAAAGTTTTGTGTTATTATTCATGTTCTCAGAAAAATGGCCAAAAAATCCAAAATTCTGGCAGGGTATGTAAAGTTTTGAACACAACTGTAGGTTTTATTAGGTCAGGCAATATGATTTATCAAATTCAGAAGCAATTTTTGTGGCTGTGTGAAGCGGCTGGGATGGGGATCAGCGCCTCTAAATCTGAGGCCATGGTTCTCAGGAGGAAACCAATGGATTGCCTTCTCTGGGTAGGGAATGCGGTCTTGCCCCAAGTGAAGGAGTTCAAGTACCTCGGGGTCTTGTTCACGAGTGAGGGGACAATAGAGCTCAAGATTGACCACATAATCAGTGCAGCAGGGGCGGTATTGCATTCACTCTACCATACTGTTTTAATGAAAAGGGAACTGAGCCAAAAGACGAAGCTCTCGATCTGCTGGTGAGTCTTCATTCATACTCTCACCTATGGTCATGAGGGTTGAGTCATGACCAAAGAACAAGCAGCCGAAATGGGCTTCCTTAGGAGGGTGGCTTAGAGACATGGTGAGAAGCTCAGTCATCTGTGGGGAGCTCAGAGTAGAGCCGCTGCTCCTTCGCGTAGAAAGGAGTCAGTTGAGGTGGTTTGGGCATCTAGTAAGGATGCCCCCTGGGTGCTTCCCTAGGGAGGTGTTCCAGGCACATCAATCTGGAAGGAGACCCCAGGGAAGACCCAGGACTAAGTGGAGAGATTATATCTCCACACTGCCCTGGGAATGCCTCAGGATCTCCCAGTCAGAGCTGGTCAATGTGGACTGGGAAAGGGAAATCGGGGGTCCCCTCTTACCTCAGGCAATATAATTTATCGAGTTCAGAAGCAATTTTTGTGGCTCATGATTATGTCTGTATTTTGCTCACTTGAAAGCACTGTACAAACTGTTGTGGAATTGCCAGCCCAGTCTCACTTTTTTTTTACCGTGCTCCCGTGACGAAATGAGTCAAATTTTTGTGACAGGGTTTTTTTAACTCACTATTCCTAACCCTACTCCTACCCAAGACCCTAACCTTAACATAACCTAATCTTACTCTTTCCCCCCACCCTAATGCTAACCACCCCGGACACCCCCCCACTTCACTTTTAATTTTGTGCAGCCATCACGGAATGAATTAGAATGAATTCATGCTGCCGTGACTAAAATGAGGTGTTTTTCGTCACAATATCACAAACCAATTGATTAATGTATATTTCATGCAGCTGAATCACGACTTGCTGTGAGACCAGGTTGGAATTGCAGACACATATAAAGCATTTCCCATGAGGTTCTTGGTGGTATGTATTTCTTTATTTTCATTCAGTAATCTTCTTAACCAAAGAAAAACCCACAATGACAGGAAACTAAACATTCACAGCCTACAGAAAAATCTCCCACTCTCTCATCTTCAACTGCTAACACCAATTTAGGGACACAGGGGGCTGAATCCTATCCTAGCAGCCATAAGGAGTGAGGCGGTGTACACCCTGGACAGGACAGCAGTCTGTCTCAGGGCCACATATAGACAAACAAACACATTCACACCTTCGGACAATTTCAAGTTTCTGGTCCACCTAACCTGCATGCCTTTGGATGTGGGGGGAAATCGGAAGACCTAAAGGGTCATTTGCACACATTTTTAAACAAACTATTCACCAACCCAATGTGCAAAATTTTATAATTCCATGCAATTTAACACTGGTTATATGGGATCTTAAAAAAAAATCAGGCCTTATAGGTGCTTTGTTTGCCTTTGACATCTGTAGGGGAAATCGGGGCATGGTGAATCACAGGGCACAGTGAATCAGAAGCTATATCTGCAAAACTACAAATATATTTGCAGCAGTTACACCATATTTTTATGCATAAAGACATCCCTCTTATAAATTTGTGTTTTGTTTTTGGATACATTAAGGGTAAAACTAAGTGGCAAGTGAAGTGAGTTTTTTCTTATCAAAAGTAAATTTTGTGGATGTCAGTATCTTTGTATTTATTTCTCATAACAGAGGAAAGGTGGCCAAAAAAATTGTTATTAGTTAGAAGACTAAATAGATAAAAAAAATGCACACCAAGATCCTCCGCTGAGGTGCACATGCAGAAATACTAACTCAAATATAAAGAAAAAGCATAGCACACTCAAAATATTGATGTCTAGCCGCTGTTTTATTTCATAATAATTACGTTTCGGCCAAAAGGCCTTCGTCAGATTGAGTGTGCTATGCTTTTTCTTTATATATTAGTTAGAAGACTACCATGTCCACCTGATGAGCATGTGTTATGTCTTCTCCCGACGATCAGCTATTTGATAACATGACTCGTGTGTAACATGGACCCGGGGCACAGTGAATTGGGGCACAGTGAATCAGTCTAGAAAGTGATTTAATAAGCCCCAGTATCAAGTGGATGACAAATAATACAACTCCAATTCCAATGAAGTTGTTACGTTGTGTAAAATGCAAATAAAAAGAATACAATGATTTGAAAATCATCTTCAACCTATATTCAATTGAATGTACCACAAAGACAAGATATTTAAGATATTTAATGTTCAAACTGATAAACTTTATTGTTTTTGTGCAAATATTTGCTCATTTTGAAATGGATGCCTGCATCACATTTCAAAAAAGTTGGGACGGGGCAACAAAAGACTAGGAAAGTTGATGAATGCTGAAAGAACACCTAATTGGAAACAGGTGAGTGCCATGATTGGGTATAAAAGGAACATCCCCAAAAGGCTCAGGCTTTCACAAGCAAAGATGGGGCGAGGATCACCACTTTGTGAACAACTGCATGAAAAAAATAGTCCAGTAGTTTAAGAATAGTGTTTCTCAACATTCATTTGTAAGGAATTTAGGGATTCCATCATCTACAAGCCATAATATAATCAGAAGATTCATGTGGTACACGTAAGCGGCAAGGCCGAAAACCAACATTGAATGCCCGTGACTGTAAATTCCTCAGGCGGCAGTGCATTAAAAACCAACATCATTGTGTAAAAGATCTTACCGTGTGGGCTCAGGAACAGTTCATAAAACTATTGTCAGTTAACACATCTACAAGTGCAAGTTAAAACTCTACCATGCAAAGCGAAAGCCATACATCAACAACATCCAGAAATGCTGCCACCTTCTCTGGGCCCAAGCTCATTTGAAATGGACAGACACGAAGTGGAAAAGTGTGCTGTGGTCTGATGAGTCCACGTTTCAAATTGTTTTTGGAAATCATGAAATATTAATGTGTGAAAAGCAAATATATGTGTATCAGCAGAGCACCAAAAGTCAAGCTCAAAATGGATGCAATGCACATTTTTCTGATCTGGCATAATGTAGCTATTCATATGTTTGTGAAATGATGAATCATAATCACTACAGCAAAAAAGGAAACACACTGAAATTCCATTTCTACAATTTTATCACATCACACGTTTACGGACATTCTACAGACCCTCTGCCAACATCCTTTTGTGGATACCTGAAATGAAATAACATTATTCATTAATTTAAAAAAAACCCATTATTATTCATTTTTTTAAACTTGTTATGGGAATGGATGTATATTAAGAAATAAAATATAGTTGACCCCACAAATCATGTGGGAACAATACCTTGAGATCACACATTCTGCAGTCAAAGTAAATGTCAGAATCATTCGCCCTATTGACATATCCCATAATGCCTTGCGCGCCAGAGAGTCGCTGCAGTCAAACAACATAGAGAATCCACATGATGACAATTGTAAATGAATATTATACTACAACAATTTATTTTTTTTATGCTTTTCATCACGTTAATAAGAGACTGCTGCATGATACCCTGAAAACTTGCTAAAACAATTATAACAAATAATCCGTGTCTGCTACATTTAATCTGTGTGGAATTTAATAAACGCAAACCGAATTTCTGACATATTATATATATTAGTCTGGAACAAAGAGGACAAACAGTACTGTAAAGAACAATAATCAAGACGTTAAACAGCAAATTTCACTTTCCCCCAGAACGACATGAACAGGAAGTGAACGTACCTCACAGCAGCTCCCATTGAAAATAACGGAGAGACAGCCTGTGATTCTCGTATGTTTACATAAAACAAATGCAATAACAATGTCTATAAAGAGAAGGTTAAATGATTAGTTTGCATTTTAGTGCATGAAATAAGTATTTGATAGAATAGAATAAACAGACCTTAATATTTGGTACAGAAACCTTTATTTGCAGTGACAGAGATCAAATGTTTCCTATCGTTCTTGACCAAGTTTTCACACACTGTAACGGGGATTTTGGTCCACTCCTCCATACAGATCTTCTCCAGATCTTTCAGGTTTCGAGTTTTGGCTCCATCCAAAGATTTTCTATTGAGTTCAGGTCTGGAGACTGGCTAGGCCACTCCAGGACCTTGAAATGCTTCTTACGGAGCCACTCCTTCGTTGCGCTGGCTGTGTGTTTTGGGTCATTATCATGTCGGACCCATGTTCAATGCTCTTACTGAGGGAAGGAGGATGTTTGCCAAAATTTCGCAATACATAACCCCATCCATCATCCCTTCAATACGGTGCAGTTGTCATGTCCCCTTTGCAGAAAAGCACCCCTTATAATGTTTCCATCCCCATGCTTCATGGTTGGGATGGTGTTCTTGGGGTTGTTCTCATCCTCCAAACATGGTGAGTGGAGTTGATACCAAAATGCTCTATTTTGGTCTCATCTGACCTCATGACCTTCTCTTATCCCTCCTCTGGATCATCCAGATGGTCACTGGTGAACTTCAGACAGGCCTGGACATGTGCTGGCATGAGCAGGGGGACCTTGCGTTCCCTGCAGGATATTAAACCATGACAGCGTAGTGTGTTGCTAATGTAATCTTTGCGACTGTGGTCCCAGCTCTCTTCTGGCCATTGATCAGGTTCTCCTGTGTAGTTCTGGGCTTTCTCAGAATCATTCTTATCCCATGAGGCAAGATCCTGCATGGAGCCCCAGAGCGAGGAAGATTGACAGTCATCTTGTGTTTCTTCCATTTTTAACAGTTGCTGCCTTCTCACCAAGCTGCTTGCCTGTTGCCCTGTTGCCCATCCCAGCCTTGTGCAGGTCTACAATTTTGTCCCTGTTGTCCTTAGACAACTCTTTGGTCTTGGCCATGGTGGACAGACTGGAGTGTGACTGATTGAGTGTGTGGACAGGTGTCTTTTATATAGTTAATGAGTGCAATTAATACAGGTAAAGAGTGCAGAATAGGAGGGCTTCTTACAAATTACAGACCTCTCCATTCTTTGTAGGTGGGAAAACTTGCAAAACTGACAGTGGATCAAATACTTATTTGTGTTGGATAGAATGTTCCATGGCACCTGTCCTCAGACCACTTAATGTTACAGACTGGATCTGACCTGATTGCTTTGTGTGCGGTTCTGACGCATGTCCAAAAATGTCAGAATTTGTGTACAGTCTAAACTGATAAAATTAAGATCTTTGTGTCTCTGTCTGGGACAGCAGCACCATGAAATGTTCTGTTCATTGCTTATCACACTGACACAAACACATTTATCACAAAGTTTTGATATAACACATACAACTTGTATATAACAACGCAATCACGGTCATGCGCGTACAATGCTCAAACGCTACACTTTTCAACCAATCACATAGTTCCACTGAACCACACAGCACGGCAAGGCCCACCCACCTGGGGGTCAGCTGAGTGCAGGCTTAAAACCCAGCCTAATCTTAATGTCGAAACTCTTGTCGTCAAGGGTATATGTGATGTTTTGTTTCAAGACTCCAGTGTTGTCTGACTCTCTTCTTCAGTGTAGGCATCTTTTCAATACAACATCTGTTTTTTGAAGTCCATCACCTGTGAGTCTAGTGTTTGAGTTTGCTCACCACATAAAACTACTGTGAGGGGATAAACAAGCAAAAATCCCCAACATTTGCCTCACTGTAAGTGGTCTAAAGTGCAAATGCTTTTGTTGTGACAGAAATGCACCATCTTTGTGCTTGAGCATACCACATTTTTAGATGAAAATGAAAGGGAATCGACACGTGCGTTGCGGCGTGCATTGTGCCCTTCACATGTTATGAGGTCACACCCTTAAGCTTATGTGGTGGCTCACATGATGGGCACTGGGTCTCTACCATATTTAGATATTTTAGATAAACTGAACTGAAAAAAGAATCTGGAAAACTGAAATTTGAATGAAATAATTTTAAGCATTCATGATGAAGTGAAATGTGTAAACAGCACTCAGTTACTGCCTCAAGGTTTCTGTCCATTTTCCACATTCATTCAGGAAAAAAAAACAACAACAACTGAAAATATATTTCATTATCTTCGCTGATTAGTTCCTGAGGATCAATTTGCACTATTCAAACTGAATCACTCTGGCATTAATTTGCATTTTTGTAGTGTTGTGATTGGTGATTTTATGTTATTAATTTAATTTGCTGGATGAAGCATTTAATCAGCCATTGATTTCTGTGCAGCTGATAATGTTGCAGCCGCCTGAAGCCCAGCATGTGTTGGACCAGACTTCATCTAATAATTATGTGTGGCTGACATTCCTAGTACTTGATTGACTAACACATAAATATAGAACAACATAATGTTTTCACTTTTACAAACAGTGACAGCACCAGGCCATGCAGATACTGTAGTTTTAGAGGTGATGGAGCTGTAAACCTGTAGTGCTTTAATCTTTAATCTTGCTAAAAGTTCCTGCTCAGCACTGAAGCACGTAAGACGTCAAACTCAGATTTTGTAAAGAATTATTCAGCCTTAATTGTAGGAATGTGTGTAGGAACGCAAGACCGTTGCAGGGAAGCGAAGGCACCCCGCATGTTTCACAGTCACTTGCACATTTTAGTTCTACTGCATGTGTCATCTCGGTGCAATACATTTTTAACAAGTAGTCCAGAATAATATGGCATCTTCATGCACAGTTTCAGCTGCATTTTATTTTACTGGTACACTCTTTCAAAGGAAAATCAACAAACAAAACAGCAACTATAAAGCTATGGTCTTCACATCAAGTCAGCTCAGTTGTGCTTTAGTTTGGTATGTTGAAGTATGGCAGTATGTTACAATTCAATATTTTAATAACCTTTAAGATTTGTTGCATGGATTCCATATGCTGAATATATGGTAATAAATTAGCAATACATTTTGAACAAATAGGCCAGAATACCACAGCTTTTTTGGAGAGGTGGAGAAACGTCATTACTAAGAAAGTTTCTCAGTAAGATTTATTGTGCCTGAATGTGTCATGTCAGTCGTTTTTACTGATGGTGGGCTCCCATATCATGAAAGAATCCTGCAGTTTTTACATTTTGTAAAACAATTAGTAGAAATGACCTGAGATTATATTATATATAAGGTAGAAAAGAAGCCTTTTACACCTTTTATCTCAACTATGGATGTGCTTAAAGAGGCATTTAGAAAACAGTCAACCCGCAAACAACAGAGAATCAACATTCACACTTGAATTTTGTGTCAATCTGTTCACACATTTTACAGCTACAGAATCAGTTGATCATGTTCATACCGTTCTGTAAATTCCCTCACTGTGCATTTTCAGACCATCTGCTCTGCAGAGTGCAGTGCCCTGCATGCAGATTACATAAAAGTGACATTGAATGCAACACCAAACCGCATGCTTTGCTTTGGCAAATGGAGTGCACGCCACTGCCCAGAGTACACGCCACTGCACAGAATTATAGGTATAAGTATTAGGTAGTGTCTCCTTCAAGCTTGGATCTTCAATCAGAGGTTGGGTTCTTTGAGAATCTTGCACAGTATCTTAACTATTCCTAGGGCAGCATGTTTTCCTGGATAGATATGTTGCACCTGGAATGTGTTGGAGCCAGTCTGCCAGAGCTCCAGTTACTACTGGGACCACTGTGGCATTCACCTACCACATCTTCTGCTATTTTTCAATCTTCTCATATGCTTTTGTTGTTGATGTTATCATTACTCTGAATTGCAACATTAATCACAATTGCCACAACCCTTTGTTACCTTCTAATACAGAAAAACTGGCATATTGGAGACTACTTCCAGTTAAGTATGTATGTGGGCAGTGACGGTTAAACAGTTTGAAATATACAGATAGATTTACACTAACCACTGTTATTTCTCATTGGTTGGCCAGCATCTGCTGGTGTCAACTACCACTGGTAGTGTTCCCCACTAGGTCTTTGGTACTTACAGTGTTTTTGGCACCATTGTTCCTGTACACGATCACAGCTATAGGTTGTGCCTCTCAGTGTATGGTGTGCCACCTTGCACTGTCCGCCTGCCATATGTGGTGGATTGTCTGAGGGACATCTTTGAAAACAAATTGAAAAGGAAAATGGCATTAACAATGGCTGCATTTGTGTTGTTAGAAGACCTTGCAAAAGGTGCAATCTGACGTGAGTGAGTATTCAGCAAACGCAAAGATTTACTTGCAAATGACAATAACTGGCTCATAAGCCAATTTTGTTTACCAAGGGCAGTGTTACTAGAGTTGTGCACAGAACTGTGGCCGGCCTTAGAGCACAATACGGTGAGGGGCCAGGGGTTGTCTGTGCCCACACAGATGCTGACCAAACTGGGGTTCCTGGCAACAGGGGCTGGCCGATTGGTCAGGAATGTGCCAGTCATCCTTGAGCCAAGTCATACCCGTTGTGTGGAACACATTCATCCAAATGTCATCCAGGTACATCACATTTCCATACAATGCTGCTGAACAGGCCAACATTAAAGCACAATTTGCAGCAACAGCCAGTTTCCCTAATGTAATCGGAGGTATTGACTGCACACATCTTGCTATAAAGGTGACACCACATGATGAGTTTCTTTTTGTTAATAGGAAACATTTTCATTCCAACTGTCAAATCACATGTGATGCACAAATGCATTAATAGTGTGGTTCATTTAAGTGGTGTATTGTGTTCTGCCTTCATCTGACCTCAGGGGACCATGGCTACCCCTTAAGAACATGGCTGATGACCCTGTTAACGAACCCCACCATCAACCAAGAGAGGTACTACAATGACCTCCATTCCCACACTTGGGGAGCTGTGGAGAGGGCAATCGGCCTCCTGAAAAGACGGTGGCACTGCCTGGAGAGTTTGGTGGGGTGCTGCTGTACCGACGGAATTCACTTATTCACAAGTGCATTTATTACTTTACTGATATCTCCAAGGACATGGATCATTTGATCCAGACACTCATTGATGCCACCGATGGCCCTGACAATATCTTTGTGTGATTTCAACACAGCTTGGGTGAGGACAACCCTAATCAGGCAGATGACATAGAGACATAGCAGACCCGGTGAAGCCGGTGGAGACGCTGGGGCCAACGGATCTGGTGAAGCCGGTGGAGACGTAGGGGGCAACAGAGCCAGTGATGTTGGTGGAGGAGTCTGTGCCCTCTCCTGGCTCATTGTCAATTCTGAAATAAAAAAAAATATACTGATGTAACTAAACATGAGTCAAAGTGTTTAATATCCTGGCATCTAGTGTATTGTGAGCTATGTGTATTGTGAGCAGCCTATTGTATGACTAGTATAATGACAACATTTATGAGTTCAGCATATTTATCTTTGGGATAATCTGTGTCACCTGCATGGGTTGGTTAGTTAGTTAGTTAGATAGTTAGTTAGATAGATAGTTAGATAGATAGATAGTTAGTTAGTTAGATAGTTAGATAGATAGATAGATAAGACTTTATTGATCTCACAGTGGAGAAATTCATGTTACTTCAGCTCTTAAAAAAAGACACACAAGATGGGTGCGCTGTTTGCCTATCCTTGCAAACAGCATATGCAAGGATAGGCAATAATAATACAATAAGATAAGAGAATGAGGTAGAAATAGAATTTACACACACACACACACACATATATATATATATATATATAAACATGATTGGAACTGAAAAAGATAGGAGCATCTTATTTACAATATCAATCAATCAATCAATCAATTTTTTTTTATATAGCGCCAAATCACAACAAACAGTTGCCCCAAGGCGCTTTATATTGTAAGGCAAGGCCATACAATAATTATGTAAAACCCCAACGGTCAAAACGACCCCCTGTGAGCAAGCACTTGGCTACAGTGGGAAGGAAAAACTTTGGCTACAGTGGGAAGGAAAAACTCCCTTTTAACAGGAAGAAACCTCCAGCAGAACCAGGCTCAGGGAGGGGCAGTCTTCTGAAGGGACTGGTTGGGGCTGAGGGAGAGAACCAGGAAAAAGACATGCTGTGGAGGGGAGCAGAGATCGATCACTAATGATTAAATGCAGAGTGGTGCACACAGAGCAAAAAGAGAAACAGTGCATCATGGGAACCCCCCAGCAGTCTAAGTCTATACCAGCATAACTAAGGGATGGTTCAGGGTCACCTGATCCAGCCCTAACTATAAGCTTTAGCAAAAAGGAAAGTTTTAAGCCTAATCTTAAAAGTAGAGAGGGTGTCTGTCTCCCTGATCTGAATTGGGAGCTGGTTCCACAAGAGAGGAGCCTGAAAGCTGAAGGCTCTGCCTCCCATTCTACTCTTACAAACCCTAGGAACTACAAGTAAGCCTGCAGTCTGAGAGCGAAGTGCTCTATTGGGGTGATATGGTACTACGAGGTCCCTAAGATAAGATGGGACCTGATTATTCAAAACCTTATAAGTAAGAAGAAGAATTTTAAATTCTATTCTAGAATTAACAGGAAGCCAATGAAGAGAGGCCAATATGGGTGAGATATGCTTTCTCCTTCTAGTCCCCGTTAGTACTCTAGCTGCAGCATTTTGAATTAACTGAAGGCTTTTTAGGGAACTTTTAGGACAACCTGATAATAATGAATTACAATAGTCCAGCCTAGAGGAAATAAATGCATGAATTAGTTTTTCAGCATCACTCTGAGACAAGACCTTTCTAATTTTAGAGATATTGCGTAAATGCAAAAAAGCAGTCCTACATATTTGTTTAATATACGCTTTGAATGACATATTCTGATCAAAAATGACTCCAAGATTTCGCACAGTATTACTAGAGGTCAGGGTAATGCCATCCAGAGTAAGGATCTGGTTAGACACCATGTTTCTAAGATTTGTGGGGCCAAGTACAATAACTTCAGTTTTATCTGAGTTTAAAAGCAGGAAATTAGAGGTCATCCATGTCTTTATGTCTGTAAGACAATCCTGCAGTTTAGCTAATTGGTGTGTGTCCTCTGGCTTCATGGATAGATAAAGCTGGATATCATCTGCGTAACAATGAAAATTTAAGCAATACCGTCTAATAATACTGCCTAAGGGAAGCATGTATAAAGTGAATAAAATTGGTCCTAGCACAGAACCTTGTGGAACTCCATAATTAACTTTAGTCTGTGAAGAAGATTCCCCATTTACATGAACAAATTGTAATCTATTAGACAAATATGATTCAAACCACCGCAGCGCAGTGCCTTTAATACCTATGGCATGCTCTAATCTCTGTAATAAAATTTTATGGTCAACAGTATCAAAAGCAGCCCTGAGGTCTAACAGAGCAAGCACAGAGATGAGTCCACTGTCCGAGGCCATAAGAAGATCATTTGTAACCTTCACTAATGCTGTTTCTGTACTATGATGAATTCTAAAACCTGACTGAAACTCTTCAAATAGACCATTCCTCTGCAGATGATCAGTTAGCTGTTTTACAACTACCCTTTCAAGAATTTTTGAGAGAAAAGGAAGGTTGGAGATTGGCCTATAATTAGCTAAGATAGCTGGGTCAAGTGATGGCTTTTTAAGTAATGGTTTAATTACTGCCACCTTAAAAGCCTGTGGTACATAGCCAACTAACAAAGATAGATTGATCATATTTAAGATCGAAGCATTAAATAATGGTAGGGCTTCCTTGAGCAGCCTGGTAGGAATGGGGTAGGATACGTCTTTGGGATGGTTATGAGTAATTTTTTCTCTAATAGTTAAAATGTGATAATGTGATTCCAATATGTGAAGTGTGATTTAGATGTGATAAGCTGACATTAGTGCAGGGATTTGTACAGGAGTTGTTATTACACATGATTTTTGGACATATTAATATTGCACGTGATTTGTGGACATATGCATGTGGTTATTTCACAGTGTTATTGTACAGTCTGACAGCAGCAGGGAGGAACGACCTGTGGTATCATTCCTTCTTGCACTGAGGGTGCCTCAGTTTGTCACTGAACGAGGTGGTCAGCTCCATTACAGTCCGGTGCAGAGTGTGAGAGGAGTTGTCCATGATGGATTTGAACTTGGCTAACACCCTCCTCTCAGCCACCTTCTCCGGAGAGTCCAGAGGACAGAGCTGGACTTCCTGACCAGCTTATTCAGTCTCTTTCTCTCCCGCTCTGTGCTGCCCGGAGCCCAACAGACGACAGCATAGAGGAGAGCAGAGGCTACAACAGAGTCATAGAAGGTCTTAAGCAGAGGCTTGCTGACTCCAAAGGATCTCAGTCTCCTCAGGAGGTGGAGGCGACTCTGTCCTTTCTTGTACAGGGCGTCAGTGTTGTGAGTCCAGTCCAGTTTGTTGTTGAGGTGAACACCCGCCACTTTGGTGAGAGCTATGCCACCCACTATCGCCGCCACTTTTTTGTGGAAGGGGGTGAGATTCTCCACACCTGTTTGAAACTAGTGTTTGTGCTTCAACGTTTCTCTTAAGATTATTGAGCCGTCTACTGGAGGAGGAGGTTTCTGTTGTACCCTGAATTTCCATTTAACAGGTGAACCGTCCTAGTCAAACTCCTCACCTGACACTGTCCCAGGAGCAGGACACATCCAGCAGGGCCGTGTGCATCACATCAGAAGCGAGAACTGCTTGGATCCCCTCCCCACCTCACTGGCTGTAGCCCCCCCCCCCCCCCCCCCAAAAAAAAAAAAACTTTGTGGTGATTGGGTTTGCAATCAAGATTTCTGTTGGGTATTTTCTCCTCCAAACATTCTTAAAACTTTTAACAAGACAAACAGAGTCAAAAAACACCAGTGAGACAGAAAGCCAAATTTATCTCGCGAGGAGTGCAAACAGTCCGTACACGTAGTACCACTGAAAGCACTAAGGACTGCTGCGCCTGCTCACTCTTTTTATTAGAAAAACCTACCCACAGCGTGAAACTTGTCCTAAGGGGGGGGGGAGAGCGCAAGACAAGTTTCTTCCCGTAAAACAAACACATACGTCAATAAGTGCAGCTGCGTGGAAAAACAGTTCCTTTGTTTAATCATATCTTTGAAGGTCAGCACATCTCGTTCTTGCAGGCTCCTCTGTTTGCACTTATCATCTGTTCTGCAAAAGCTTGGAGTGTCCTGTTTAAAACAGTAAGCATTTGTACAGCATAAGGTCAAAATAACCTCCATCTCTTCACTCCCAGTCGTTAGTGGCTACAGAAACAAAGGTTGTGCTGTCAGTGTAATAATAACAAGTACATTCTCAGGGTTACGTTAAAGACAGACAGGTACAAAGTAGCACAAATGTTTAACAGTGATAACATATATATATATATATAAAATCTTTAACATTTCCCACCTGTTTATCGCCTGTTAAACATATAGTAGTAGTTATCACCTAGCTTAGCACTTCTTTCTTGAGATTTTCACTAAGAGGTTCATCATGGTATGTTCTACAGGCTTACACCCCAGAGGTTAAGTCATCGTCATCATCATCGGTGTCTGGGTCATCATACTTAGTTTGGTCAGGGAAAAGTTCATGAACTCCTTGCTCCCAGTCATCATTGTGGCTATCTTCATCCTCGTCATTGTCCTCAGCTTCAGATCCAAGGAGAGGGTATGTAGCTGAAGTGGGCATTCCTGGCCCTATTGCTGTTGTGATCATTCGATTAATAAGTCCACGTATACACGGAATACAACAACATCCACACAATGTCAGAATCGCAGCAAACACTGCTATAGACCTAATTTCTGCACATTGTAGTGGATGTAGCTTATTCTGTCTACGTTCTTATTAATTGAACACCACCAACAGATGGAGGATTCGAATCTAGCTGCTATTTGATCAGCCAGTTTATACTCGTCAGGCACTCCTCTGGGGACTCCTATCGCATCAATATATGTTGGATCTCCCACTCCTTTCCAATCTCTTTTTACTCTATGTCTGGTTATGCCTTTCTGCCAGTCTTCAGGAATGAGAGAGGCTGTATATGTCATGACTTCTTCAGGTGTCATGGGCATGGCTTCAACTGGTAACAATAATGATATAAATGCACAATAACCTGACACATTTCTTGGCAGTCTGTCAAAGATTCTGTTATCACCACACCACCACCACACGTCACTTCGGCTGACTGGTATAAATGAACCGTTTTTCTGTATTATTCGACTACACCACTTGTCTTATTACTTTTTCAGCTAAAGCTTCATAGGCTAAGAGTGCGTTAACTCATCACGTCAACAGTTCAAGCTTGAACTGGAGTTGTGAGCTTTTCAATATCATCATAATTCTCAGTACAGTCATTATAGTTTTCTCCACTAAGGTCTGACTGTTTCAATGCTTGATATTTTGGCATAGTTTGTTGGAAGGCCAGATTACACTGTACAAATGTATTTGACACCATTTTGCCAAACATTGTTTTGATATAAGGGATCACACAACACATGCAAAGTCCAATCAGAATTAGGACTATAATAACTGGTGTCACCATTTTCAATAGTAACTGCCAACATGGTCCTGAAGTCAACCAGGACCAGGGATTCCACCGGTTCACGGCTAGGGTGTCTTTATGCATTGCATCACGAAGTTTATTCAGCTCTTCCAATGCGTCCTGCATATCCACTGAATGAATGGAGTCTGGGATGAAAGTACAGCATGTTGTGTTCAGCAGAACACAAACTCCTCCCTGTGAACCAGTAAGCAAGTCTAAAACCATGCGATTTTGCATCACCATGGTACGTAAAGCATCTATTTCAGTGTTTTGAGCTGCTACTATTTTTTTCAGTTACATTCATGAACAGACCCAATCGATAATTCAGAGTTTCAATCATTAATGAATTTTTTCCCACTCCTATCCAGGGGAACAATGAATGTGCTATTTTATCTCCTACAGACCACAATTTTTGGTCCTTTGGTACATCCGAGCCCCACATGTGATCATGTGGTAACACATCTGGGTATATCAATCTCCTCCGTCTGGTGCTGCCATTCTTCTCTGTGGAGGTCCTACCACATATGTATGGTCAGTCACCTGGGTAGGTGCACACACACCACCCCAATTTGGTGGGAGACTCATGTACAGTCTGGAACCACAAAGCCAATAGATGTCATCATACACCGGAGTACCATTTACAGGTGGTAGCAAAAACTTACTAACATAAGCACATGATTAATCCGTTCCCCATGGACAGGAGCCTGTATAATTACATCCCCGTCCAATGTGATGAAGATAAGTACCATCCACATATTATGTTTTGGTTAGGCTTAAATTATTTGATAAAACATACGTTTGGGTACACAGACGTTTCTTAATTTTACCTACAGTTTTATTCCCTGTCCTGTAAAAGCAAATTGGGTCAGCACATCTCGTTCTTGCAGGCTCCTCTGTTTGCACATATCATCTGTTCTGCAAAAGCTTGGAGTGTCCTGTTTAAAACAGTAAGCATTTGTACAGCATAAGGTCAAAATAACCTCCATCTCTTCACTCCCAGTCGTTAGTGGCTACAGAAACAAAGGTTGTGCTGTCAGTGTAATAATAACAAGTACATTCTCAGGGTTACGTTAAAGACAGACAGGTACAAAGCAGCACAATAACATTTTCATCAGAAAGAAGACAAAGGTGCAAATGTTTAACAGTGATAACATATATATATATATATAAAATCTTTAACAATTTCCTGCAGTAACTGATCTGTAAACTGAAATCCATTAACTACTTAAACTGAAAAAAAGTATTTATATAATATGAATGATATTCACATTTTGTGAGACCCACGTTCACATTTTGGGAGATATTTTTTCAGTATTCACATTTTGCAAATAACGGTTTGCGGATAATTCATGATTTGCAGCTTTCACATTTTGGGGGTTAACAATGCTCTCTGCTATCACTGAATTTGAGTTGCAAGTCAAACACGGTGCCCAAATACTTATATGTTTGTATGATTTGTAACTCATTACCTTGAATACTGCTAGATTTCGGGTCAACAATGGATTTTCTAAACTCTATAATAATTTCCTTAGCTTTCAACACATTTAAATCAGGGAAGCTACAGTGGGGTAAAAAGTATTTAGTCAGTCCCTGATTGTGCAAGTTCTCCTACTTAGAAAGATGAGAGAGGTCTGTAATTTTCATCATTGGTACACTTCAGTTGTGAGAGACAAAATGAAAAAAAAAAATCCAGGAAATCACATTGTAGGATTTTTAAAGAATTTATTTGTAAATTATGGTGGAAAATAAGTATTTAGTCACCCACAAACAACCAAGATTTCTGTCTCTCACAGACCTGTAACTTCTTCTTTAAGAAGCTCCTCTGTCCTCCACCTGTAACCTGTATTAATGGCACCTGTTGGAACTTGTTATCTGTATAAAAGACACCTATCCACAGTCTCAAACAGTCATACTCCAAACTCAACCATGGCCAAGACCAAAGAGCTGTCGAAGGACACCAGGAAGAAAATTGTAGATGTGCACCAGGCTGGGAAGAGTGAATCTACAATAGTCAAGCAGGTTGGTGTGAATAAATCAACGGTGGGAGCAATTGTAAGAAAATGGAAGACATACAAGACCATTGATAATCTCCCTTGATCTGGGGCTCCACGCAAGATGTCATCCTGTGGGGTCAAAATGATTATGAGAACAGTGAACAAAAATCTCAGAACTACACGGAGGGACCTGATGAATGACATGCAGAGAGCTGGGACCAAAGTAACAAAGGCTACACAATACGCAGAGAGGGACTCAAATCCTGCAGTGCCAGGCATGTCCCCCGCTTAAGCCAGTACATGTCCAGACCCATCTGAAGTTTGCCAGAGAGCATGTGGATATTCCAGAAGAGGATTGGGAGAATATCACATGGTCAGATGAAACCAAAATAGAACATTTTAGTAAAAACTCAACTCGCCGTGTTTGGAGGAAGAAAAATGCTGAGTTGTATTCCAAGAACACCATGTCTACTGTGAAGCATGGGGGTGGAAACATCATGCTTTGAGGCTGTTTTTCTGCAAAGAGGACAGGACGACTGATCCGTGTTAAGGGAAGACTGAACGGGGCCATGTATCGTGAGATTTTAAGCCAAAACCTCCTTCCATCAGTAAGAGCATTGAAGATGCAACGTGGCTGGGTCTTCCAGCATGAAACTGATCCCAAACACACCGCTTGGGCAATGAAGGAGTGGCTCTGTAAAAAGCATTTCAAGGTCCTGAAGTGGCCAAGCAAGTCTCCAGACCTCAACCCCATAGAAAATTTGTTGAAAGTTCATGTTGCCCAGTGACAGCCCCATAACATCACTGCTCTAGAGGAGATCTGCATGGAGGAATGGGCCAAAATACCAGCTACAGTGTGTGCAAACCTGGTGAAGACTTACAGGAAACGTTTGACCTCTGTCATTGCCAACAAAGATTATGTTACAATGTACTGACTTGAACTTTTGTTATTGATCAAATCATTATTTTCCCCCATAATTTACAAAAAAAAAAAAAAAAAATTAAAAATCCTACAACATGATTTCCTGAATTTTTTTTTTCTCATTTTGTCTCTCACAGTTGAAGTGTACCTATGTTGAAAATTACAGACCTCTCTCATCTTTCTAAGTAGGAGAACTTGCACAATCAGGGACTGACTAAATACTTTTTTACCCCACTGTATCATTACACCGTCTGACAAATTCAGGGAGGGCACAGCCATGATCGAGTTGGTGGCCGTGAAGAAGAGACAGTAAGACTGTGGCATCTGAAAATTTGACAAGATAGCTATTTTGTTGAGAGGATCTACAGCTGTATGTATAAAGGATAAAAGCAGTGCAGAAAGGATGAAGTCCCAGAAAAAGCCTGTATTTGAAGCTATAACAGAGGGCGTGTCCATTCACAAAAACCTTTGGCACTCTGTTTGTTCAAACATTTAAAATCATCAATAAAATCTGATCACGTATCATAAAATAGGTAGCTAGCCTATCAATTAAAATATGGAGCTGCAGCTTATTAAAAGCAGAGCTAAAATCAGTGAATAAAAGTCTTGCATGTGATTAGGCTGTTTGAGATGCTTATACACTATCTAGAAGGAAGCGCTTAGCATCATTCACACCCTTACCCAAGGGAGTAACTTTGATTTTGATATTGGTGGGGACACAAAAGTGCTCCAGGACAAAGATTTTTTTTTTTTTTGCATTACCAATCATAAGTTCATGTCATGCAGATGTTATAGGTTAACGAGCCATCCCAATGGTTAGGGAGTTGGTCTTTCAATCACAGGGTTGCAGGCTCAAATCCCAACCTTACCTCTCTTTACACCTCCATCCATGACTGGAGTGACCTTGAGTAAAGCAACTAACCCAACATTGCTCCGGCTATACATTTAAATTCAATTCATCGAGGATGGATATTTAACATGAAGTATTGCAATGACTTTATCTGCTAGTGTTGTGACGTTCGTGAATAGGGATGAGTATTGATAAGATTTTATCGATATCGATGCCATTATTGATTCTGCTTATCGATCCAATTCCTTATCGATACCTTGTGAATTTTGTACTAAAAGTAGGCTTTACAGGTTTTCTATGTATTTCATTGAGTCTTAAAGTAAATAAATATGAAATTGGTCACTGTATCCTTGATCTCTGGACATAAATAAAAATAAACAAAACGGTGTTTCGCTTTGAAGTTATTAATTCTGACTGGACTCTATCGTTCTATCTTGACTTGGCAGAGAGCCGCGCAGCATTTGGAGCTGTGTGAAGAGAACAGAGGGCGATTCTCGTTTCTTTCTCGAAACAAGACAGGAGTCCCAGTTAGTAACTTTAATCCGCACAAAAGTGACTCACGATTGACATATTCAGGAATGAAAGTGACGAAAAAAAAAAAAAAAAAGCTGAAACCCAAAATCACCCCCCAACACGAAAATGAATTCTAGAAGCTGTGAAATGCAATCTGGGACTATTCCAGACAATAAACTGCAGTGAGTGCAGCATCCATTTAGTGAGACAAAAAAACAACTTTCCTTATTCAAATTCATTCCAGTAGTATTCTGCTCTTACTGGGATGCAGCAGTTTTCTAGTTTGGCAGATAGTTCTGGAGGAATTCACTGAAGAAATTAACAAACTGAAAATATGGTTTGACCGAAACAAATTGTCATTAAACTTAAATAAGACAGAGATGAAATGGAGGTGTAAGAGTCACTAGGTGTTCACAGGAAACACTTATTTATTTCTATATGTATATATGTATTTATGTATGTTCATTGTTAGCTGGTTTTATGTTTTCTGTTGTGTTTCTATTCAGGTTCTTTTTGTCTCTTTCTCTAAAACTGTATATAATAAGTATATATTGTATAAAATAATCATTAGATTATAATATATAAACAAAAATAAATTTAAAAATATTACAATTTGAAAACAAATGCACCCGAAGGTGATGACAGCTGCAACTGCTTAATGCTAACTTTTAACATTGAAAAAGCCATAGACATGCTAACGTGTTAGCATCACTCCCGTTTTTAAGTTATAAAATACATCTATCAACTGTTTCAGAAGACCATAACAGGTCGGTTTAACATAAAAAAGGTAAATAATACTCACAGATATACGAGGTCTGAGAGAAAAGTATCCAACCTTTTTATTTTATGCAAAAAATATATGGATTTGATTCATATGTTTTTACGTAAAGCCAAGCTTGAACCTTCGTGCGCATGCGTGAGTTTTTCCACGTCTGTCGGTTGCGTCATTCGCCTGTGGGCAGGCTTTGAGTGAGCACTGCTCCACCCCTCTCGCCGTTGTTTCATTGCGAGGAAATGGCGGAATGATTTGGGCTTTTTTCCATCAGAATGTTTTCAGAAACTATTAGAGACAGGCAGCTGGAAACCATTTGAAAAATTTATCTGGCTTTCGGTGTAAATTTAGGGGCTTCACAGAGAATAAGGAGCGTTACTACAGCTTTAAGGACTGCCCACAATGGCGCACGGCACGCCGCGCTCCGAGCCGCCATCTCTAGGCAGAATCCACCACATCATTTCTAAACGGATCGCTGTGTGGAGCTGGGACCGTTGTGTGCAATTTCTCTGGTTATCACAAGAGCTGGACATCAGCCATTTTCCGGCAGATTTCACTTTTAACAAGAGATTTTGTCATGGAAAGCCACGCGGAGGCTTCGCGTGTCATGACTGATTCGCTGATGAAGCGAAACAAAGGATCACCTCCGTTTCGGAGTGTTGGAGGACAAGTTGGGACATGCCCAGCTCTCCACAATTTCTCTTATACTCACTCAACTGGTAAGCACTGAAAGCCGAGATAGGCATGTCGGTGGATCGAATCATTTCTTAACGACACCCGAAAGGAACCGGTTCTTGATACCCATCCCTATTCGTGAATGAATCAATTCCCGTTTGTCTGTCTGTTATCCGCCCACGCAGTCTTTTAATAAGTTCCCTGCAACTGTGCAGTAGCCTAGCTCTAACGATGCATCCTGCCACGTTGCTAAAACCTACCTAGTGCCTAAAGAGCAGAAGAAGCCTAATGCTTTAAAGAAGGGTTTCCATTCATGAAAGGAATTTTGCTTAGTTTTTAAAGCTTGACGGAGACGCTGCACTTACATTCCTGACTGTGAAGAATGAATGAATATCTCGTTTCTTGGGAGGGGGGGGCGTCATCCCTTACCAAATATCACCGAAGTCTAGCTCAAGAGAGAGAGTTAGGGGCAGGGGGGACGGGGGTCGATGGGCGGTCGCGGCCACTGTGGGAAGTGTGCTGCTTGGAGTGACAAGTGGGATAGCCAACCAAGTTAGCGAGAAACGGGTAGCTAATCAGCAGTGTTGCCACAGTTACTTTGAAAAAGTAATCCAATTACTGATTCCTCCTTGAAAAAGTAACTTAGTTACTTTACTGATTACTCAACTGGAAAAGTAACTAAGTTAGATTACTAGTTACTTTTTTAGTTACTTTCCTCAGCTGCCTACAACAACCCGCCTCAACATGACAGTGATACTTGTTTTGCCAAAACTCACTTTATAGTCACCCTTTCTTGGCTTCAATGAAAATAAATGGTTATTTTATAAAAAGTAAAATAAAGACCTCTTTCTTGACCTCATATTTAACTGTTAACAGCACTGTAACAGTAAAACTTGCAATTTCTAACCTACATTGTTTATAAATGTAACTATTAAATTAATTCTAACATTTTTCTAACATTTAAATTCTCTCTAAACATTTTACTTGTCGAAATTATTATTATTTTAAGTAGTATTAGTAGTTGTAGTAAAAAAAGTCTTCAAAACTGGACCGTTAATCTAGGGGTGTTGTGGGGGGGGCACATCCTTGCTCCACGCCCCCATTCCATCTGGATTCGCCCCTGCTTTGGCGTCTGAGCACAAAGAATGGATAACATTTATTTATGCAGAAAACATGACCAGATTTACAGGTAAGAAAGTTTCATTGCGTTTTCACATCATGTGGTCCTCAGAAAGAGAGTTTAGGTGCATTTGAGTGGAAAATAGTTAGTTGTTGATGCGTCGCGGAGGATCAGCTGTTTTTAGCAGCAGATATGGAGCGGCTCAGAAAAAAAAGCATAAAAATGTCTTTGTAAAGCTCATTGCAGGTGTGCTGTTGTCACTGTACTTTAAGAGGTGAGGACGAGTCGTAGGTGTTGCAGAACAATGCGGATGAAAAGCTCACAGCTTGCTTAAAGTGTGTAGTTCAGTCGAACCCCGACCCCCTGCCTACGGACAAAGTTGCTGCTATCGACCCATAATGCAAAAATAATAGTAACGCACAGTGACTTGAAGTCATTTTAATCTGATTAGTGATTTGGAAAGATTAACGCGTTAGATTACTCGTTACTAAAAAAAAGTGGTCAGATTAGACCGGCATCACTGCTAATCAGACAAGGATATCTACGTTAAAGAGGGGGGCTTCAAGCAGTGGCATACATTTAAACCTTTATGTGCCATAATAATGGAGGACAGCGGTTTTATTGGTCGTGATTACACAGTAGGGGGCTGAATATTGGTAGGGACGTGACCCTAGCGTCCCTACCCAAAATTACGCCCTAGCCCTTACCCGCTTAAGCAGAAAAAAATATATATATATTATATATATAATTATGATGTTTGAGAGTGACTGTATTTCTTTTGTTCCAATTTTGTCTGAAGTAAGGAAGTTAAACTTGAAATAAAATGTCTTTAACCTACATCCCATGATTCATCTCCTGGCAGCAGAGAGAGCAGCCATTAAATCTGTCACTGCAACTGATCTCATTTCCATTGTCTTTCCATTCAACAAATAAAATGTTCCAATGTCACTGGCACTTAGCCCATATTGAAATGAAGTCATGAATCCTCTGTACACTTGAGATCAACCTGCTGGCTCTCATTTGCTTGCTTTGGCAGCACAGAAAGTAGAGTGTTGACAGAACTGTTTTGCTACAGTCCAAATCTTCACTGAAACAAAGTAATGCTTAATTTAAGAGAATGGCGATGATAGACAGATGACAACTTGATCTATAGCTTTACAATCTAAAGAACAATTAACAGCAAACAGCTCCAACAACAACAGAAGGAATATCAGAGGCCTTGCTGCAGTAGGGGATGAGGGGCTATTATGAGATTATCTAAGTTTAGTATGGCACCCTTTATGTCTTGTTATTGACTTCTAGATGTATTATTCAACATGGAGCATAATACACTGTTATCAGAGCATCCAACGTTTTGATGAGCAAATATACTGTAATAAAGCCCGGATTCTACCATCTGCAAAATTCAAAGACTGGTTTAATTGCTACTTTCCACTCAACACAGTTGTCGCTTTCATGCCTAGCACCCAGTTCCTATTGAACCAAATGTACATGCACCATTTCTATTGAATCACTAGATGGAGAACTGGCGCAATCTGCTCATTGGTTGGCTGTTGCCAGAGCACCGCCATCTTGGTTAGTGTCTAACAACCAGGCACAAACAGAAATTAGTGTGGACATGATCAATGTTTTCAAGAGAGTTTCCCCATAAATCTGCATGTTCCCAGCTATTACTGTGCTGTTACATTTATTCAAACGCTGTCGCACATTTGTACAGCCAGTATTTATCAAAAGAGATACAAAACAGGATCAAACTATTTATATGATAGACTTCAATGAATTTGTTAGTCCCAGTCCAGATGCTGTGAAGTGTTCACCTGGAGTTGAAAGACACTAACCACACGTTTGAGGACAAGGAAGTTAAAATCTTAGCCAGAGAGAAGAAATGGTTTGAGAGAGGTGTCAAGGAAGCATTCTTTGTAAAACAGTTGAAACCTAGCCTTAACCGGGGGTGGGTCTCAGACACGCTTTGTCCCCTGTTTACAATGGGGTACTCAGGTCTAAGCAGTTTCAGTCTTTTGTTCATGGTAATGAGTCATTCACGTCATCAGGAGAGTCGTCAAGGGAGCCATCAGGGGAGGCTTCCATCCCATCATTAGGAGAGTGCACAATAGGTGCTAATTAGAGCTATTGTTTAGTCACTAGCCTATAGCAGTCGGCCTCTCGGTAGGAGGGGTCTGGTTAGGTTAAAAACTCCAGCTTTTGTTGGCTTCTGGTTTATTCTTCTCTACAAGAGTCAAGACAGAAGTCAGACTACCAGAGCAAGAATTTTAGCTGAGGAAGCTTCTGTGATTTGAAGCGAAACGTCCTCATGTCAAGCAACCCAGTCCAGTCGAAGATTCAAGCTTCTCTACTATATTCACCTGGAGTTATGAATTTTGTTTATACTATCCCGACCACTGAAGTCATTAACTTTTTCAAGATAGAAAATAATACCATCAGTTTGTCAAACAGAAACATAATTATACACATTATGTCTGTCGTGACATGAGATACTTGCGGAACCCTGGAGAGGTCACTTAAAGTGATTTTTTTTTTCTGGCCGTGATAATTTGTGCGCATGTTTTCCTTTAATTGAGCCCTTGAATTAATAAAATGTGCACACATTTTCCTTTTTCTCTGGCAATGATAACTTGTAGGCATGTTTTCCTTTAATTGAGCCCTCAAGTTAATAAAATGTGAGCACATTATAGACCAAAATTGAGCTCTCAAAGTATGTATTTCGTGCTCACATTAAGTAATTTCTGACATTTTCAAGCCGTTCACTGTCACAAGCTATTGTACGGATATTTTGTTATTAGTAGTAGTTAAGTTAAATTGGAAAGATAGTCAAAGATTTGATTAAACCTGTGCCAGATAAACATACAGATCCACCTTGGATTTGCCGTGGCGACCATGAGTGCAAACAGAAGCAGCTGAAGCCTCTTGTCTGGGGGCCGGGCCCCGCCTTCATATGGCTCGGTGGTCCCTGCCCGCACTTTGGGTTTGGTGGCAGCGGCTCCTTTGCCCCCCATACCCACCGCCGCTCACTCCTCCCTTTGGTGGCTGTGGTCCAGGTGATGTGGGTCTGGGACCCCCCTTTTGGTGGGCCAATGACAGCGCACTGTGTGCTTCCCTTGGATATGGGGCTGCTTCCTGTGCCTCCATGGGGTGGGGGTGTGCATTCTGGCGCTACTGGGCCGTTTCCCTGGTGGTTCGTCATGCTGCCCCTGTGGCTCTGGTGGCTGCCCTTCCTGGCCCCTGTGCCCTTCCGCTGCCCTTTTTCTCCTGGTTTCTCCTGAAGCCCTGCATCCTGGGCCCATTTCTGTCATTGGCATATGGCTTCTGACATGCCGGAGTGGTTCACGTCATATGGTAGGGTTCTGTACTTTTATCTTGGCCCAACACATCAGCCACAGAGTGATCGGATATTTAGCTGTGATCTGGGTCTCTTTGCATGGATGGTTGTGTGTATGTGGCCATCACCACAATTCAGTTTTTGGTGCTCTTAAGGGGATCAAGACTCCGGTGTCCTAGATTAAAGTATGGATGCTCACTAATTAGACAACAGACTGTTGCTGTCACTACTTGTTCATGTGTGGTTGTTTGTCCTCGTAAGTTGTATGGTTGGGGCCCCGTCTCCTGGGTGTGTCACTTAATCAATTCACAATCATTGCCTTCACCACTTGTCTTTCATTTTGTTTGTCTTCGTGTTGTTTTGGTGGTCAGTCCTTCCTGATAGAAGTTGTTGGTTGGCTTTGAGTAGGATGGCATAGGCTGATCGGGAATGGCGGATGGGGGTCACACACGCACACCACTTTCAATTATGCACTACATACCTTCTGTCTTGCAAGAATAAATTGCATATATGCGTATTAATGTACATAAATGGCTCTGCCAGTGTGGCATGTTCCATTACTATATATGCAGACGGGGGAACGGGGAAAAAAAGAGCAGCTGAAGGGACTTAATAACTTCAAAACAAATCACTGTTTCAAATCAAATGACACCTCTTACCAAATGTTGTAACACAGACAACAACCTACAATTTCAATTCAATTTTCAATTTATTTTCCTTTATATAGCGCCAAATCACAACAGAGTTGCCTCAAGGCACTTCACACAGGTAAGGTCTAACCTTACCAACCCCGAGAGCAACAGTGGTAAGGAAAGAAACCTCAAGCAGACCAGACTCAAAGGGGTGATCCTCTGCTTGGGCCATGCTACAAACATAAATTACAACAACAACAAAAGAACAATTCACGGGCGAATATACAAGAATTGCCCTAAGCTTCACTAAAAGACCCAGAATTTAGGTAAAGTTGAGGCCGCAGCCCGCTCCAATTACTAATAACATGAATTAAAAGAGTAAAAAGCGTAAAACAAAACTGTACCAGTATGCTTGCCATATGAAAGGGAAAAGAAGTGCGTCTTAAGTCTGGACTTGAAAGTCTCCACAGAATCTGATTGTTTTATTGATGCAGGGAGACCATTCCACAGAACAGGGGCATGATAAGAGAAAGCTCTGTGACCCGTAAACTTCTTATTCACCCTAGGGACACAAAGTAGTCCTGCACCCTGAGAACGTAAAGCCTGGGCCGGTACGTAAGGTTTAATTAGGTCAGCTTGGTAGGGAGGTGAAAGTCCATGAATAATTTTATAGGTTAGTAGCAACCTACAACCGACCAACACTGATTTTCCCCCAAAATGAGACGTCCCCCGTTCTTTATGAAATACAGTGAACTTGTCGTGCAGTAGGCTGCAAGACCGTAGTTTCAGGACCATCGACAAATTACCACGCAAAATGAAATGCTTTGATAAAAACTCAGCAACGTACATTTATGGTTTGCGATCCCACCAAACTGTGCCGCTTTTACGCAGCGCTCAAATAAAATTAATAAAATGAAACAGCCACACCGGTCAGCCAGTTTTGTCACGACTGTCATATGACTCACCAAAATGAGAGAGAAAAAGCATTTTTCCCGAGGCTAAGGGATAAATTTAGACTTATGAAACTGTTCTGTGAAGGCTCTCAGTTGTCCTGGTGGTTTCCATAGTAGAGAAGCTTGAATCTTCGACTGGACTGGGTTGCTTGATGTGAGGAAGTTTCACTTCTAATCACAGAAGCTTCCTCAGCTGAATTTCTTGCTCTGGTACTCTGACTTCTGTCTTGACTCTTGTAGAGAAGAATAACAGAAGTCAGCAAAGCTGGAGTTTTAAACCTAACCAGACCCTTCCTACTGAGAGGCAGACTGCTGTTGACAATGGCTAACAATTCCTCTAATTATCACCTACTTACTCTAGTTAGCACCCTCCTAATGACAGGGCAGCTGTCCCTGGTGCATCTTAAGAGCTGAGATGACTCTCCTGACAACTCTCCTGACGATGTGAATGACTCATTACCATGAACAAAAGACTGAAACTGCTTTGACCTGAGTACCACATTGTATAATAAAAATGTTATTGTGCTGTTTTGCACCTGTCTTAAAGTAACCCTGAGAATGTATTTGTTGTTTAATTTTGTTTTAGCACTCTGGGGTCAGTCTGAACTGGGAGCGAAGAGCTGGATGTACTTGTTATTATTACACTGATAGCACGACTTTGTTTTCGTAGCCACTAACGACTGGGAGTGAAGCATGCTGGGATCATTCTGAACTGGGAGTGAAGAACTGCTTTATTATATCTTTGAAATAACTTTCAGATGCCTGTTGATTAAAGAAATTATGTGCGCCAGGGAGGTTGAGTTGGCCACTCACCCTCCCTTCGCGGACACACTAGAAAAGAGGGAGTAGAACCATGCTTCAACAGAGTCTGCTGCGGGTTAACGTACGAACGCCCAGCCGGTTGACAGGCGCACTCTGCTGAAGGTGTTGGCTCTCCACCTTAAAGGCGTCACGGTAAGAGAGAAAAATGCGCTGCAACCACTTGTGTTTGATGTAACTGCTTTTGTGGGGAATAAATATACGCCTTTTTATTCTAGCAAAATGCAGTCTGTGTGATCATTTCTGTGTGCCGATCTGACCGAACCTTGTGTTTCAAAACATTTTTGGCGTTGTCGGCAGGATCAGGTTACGCTCAGACTACACACAGAAATGTCTTGCTTTAGATTGGGAAAGAGAGATGCGGAGGTGGCATCTCAGCAGGAGTCTTGCTTTAGATTGAGAAAGAGAGATGCGGAGGTGGCATCTCAGCAGGAAGAAGTGGTCCCCGGGGTGGGATGGGATCACTTTTAAGGAAATAGGCCAGCTTCTACGGCGACGTGGGGGACGCCCTGGGCCGTGGACTGGAGCGATTCCCACCGCGACTCCGCCAGTTTTATGTGAAATGTTAAAACGGGTGGAGGTTAAAGAGAAAGCTCCGTTGGGAGGTATTCATGAAATGATGTGGATTTGTGCAGAAGCCTGGAAAGAGCGGGTTTTAACTTTAGATACAGTCCGCTCATCAGAATGTGCTAAATCACAAAAGGTGACAAGATTAGAACAACAAGTGAAGCAATTGGAAATTCAAGCCGAAGAAATAGACGGTGTACCAACTTCCGTCTTGGCTGAAAAATGTAAACAAAAAGGATTGAAAGTGACTTGTGTGTCAGGGATGCGCCCTGATATGTTTGATTTGGCCTCATTGTTGAAAGAAATTGTGCAGGGAGAAAAGAAAGGAGTGAAACCTAGTGCCCCTCCCCTACAGGAGGAGGAGGAGGAGGACTTTGATGATGATCTGGTGCAAATAGCTGCAGTCCGGAAAGGAAAGAAAGACAAAAAGAAGGAAAAATAAAGAAAGGCGTTCTTGGAGCTTTGACCCTTGCGAGGAAGATTAGGATGATGGTCAAACTCTTGTGGCCCGCCGAGAATTAAAACAATGGTTCACAAGTGATATTAGACCCCATGTGTGATTGGAAATATTTTGGAAAAAATCAGTTCAAGTCACCTCGGCTTTAGTGGACACAGGAGCGGAGGCCTCATTGATTCATGGAAATCCAGAGAAAATGAAGGGACCTATAGTTCCCTTAACTGGATTAGGCGGACAATTGGTGTATGGAAAAAATATATCGATACCGCTTAAAATTGGAAATATGCCAATTAAAGTGTACACTGTAATAGTGACTCCAATTAATGAATGGATAATTGGCATGGATATTTTAGCTGGAATGACTTTGCATTTAGAACAGGGTAAATTTCAATTTGGGATAGCAAACATAAGAATGATTCTGGTGGGAAAAGTAAAAATGAAACCTTTTCCCATTCCAGAGGCTACATGTGTGATTAATCAGAAACAATATCGTATTCCTGGAGGACAAGCAGAAATTACTGCAACCATAAAAGACTACTTGGAGGCAGGAGTTTTGAAACCAGTGACAACAAAATGGAATAATCCATTGTGGCCAGTCCGTAAATCGGATGGTACATGGAGAATGACTGTAGACTTTAGAGGTCTAAATAAACATACACCGGCTTTGACTTCAGCTGTACCTGATGCTGTGAGTATAATTGAACGAGTGCAACATCATAGTGGTACGTGGTATGCTGTTATAGATTTGGCCAATGCATTCTTTACCATACCAATCCCAGAGGATAGGATGGAACAGTTTGCATTTACGTGGGAAGGACGGCAATATACATTCACAAGATTGCCACAAGGATATTTACACAGTCCCACTATTTGTCATAGAGTGGTGGCGGAGCATTTGGAACAGTTCCAGGTTCCAATGAGAATGATGATCTCACATTACATTGATGACATTATGCTTCAAGAAGATACAGAAGCAGAAGTAGTGGAATATCTACCGAAATTAGTGACTCATATGAAATCATTTGGCTGGGAAATTAATCCAGCAAAGATTCAGGGACCAGCTCAAACAGTGAAATTCTTAGGAATAGTTTGGAATAAAGGAGAGAGGGAAATCACACAGGAAGCTAAAGAGAAAACAGCTAACTTTCCAGTACCTCACAGTAAGACAGATGCACAACGATATATTGGTTTATTTGGATTTTGGAGACATCATATTCCACATTTAGGACAGATTTTGCAGCCTTTATATCGATGCACTAGAAAGAAAGAAGAGTTTGTATGGGGAGAGGAACAACAATGCTCATTTGATATGGCAAAGGAAGCCATACAGCAGGCTGTGTCCTTAGGAAAAATGCAATCAGGACCAGTAGAACTTCAAGTGTCTGCTCTAAATGATTATGCTAATTGGAGCTTATGGCAAAACAAAACAGGATACGAAAACCTTTAGGATTCTGGTCGAGAAAACTCCCGGACGCAGGTATGCGTTATACACCTTTTGAAAAACAGCTTTTAGCATGCTATTGGGCGTTGATTGAAACTGAATCACAAACGGTGGGACATGAAGTAATGATGAGGACACAGATACCTATTCTCTCATGGGTGATGAGTAATCCCACCACTCACCGAATAGGGACAGCTCAGGAGGCTAGTGTGATAAAATGGAAATGGTATGTGTCAGAGCGTGTAAAAACCAGGTGAAAAAGGGGTGTCATTGCTGCATGAACAAGTAGCTGATGCTCCTGAGGAAGATGAGGAACCTTTTGAAGTTCAACCATTGGAGGAATCTCCTGTTAAAGCAGGAAAAAGGTGGGATGATTGTCAGATGATGAGAAAAGTCGAGCATGGTTTACTGATGGTTCCTGTCAATATCAAGCAGGAAAAAGGCGATGGAAAGCAGGAGCTTTTAACCCACAATTAGGTCAGTCTCTGGAAGAATTAGGAGAAGGAAAAAGCAGTCAGTGGGCGGAGTTGAAGGCCGTGCATATGGTGGTCATGCAGGGAGGACCACAGGGCCTCCATATTTATACAGATTCATGGTCAGTGACCCAAGGACTACTTACCTGGATGCCTACATGGCATGCCACTAATTGGAAAATACATTCTAAAGAAGTTTGGGGAAGAGAATTGTGGGAAGACATTTGGGAAAAGGCTAAAACAATTCCTATTACTGTGATGCATGTAGATGCACACACTAATGGACAAGACTCAGAAGCTTTATATAATAAAGCTGCAGATCAATTAGTAAAAGTAATGATTGAATTAAGACAATCCAGCCCAGGATTGGCTAGATGGGCTCATGTCAAAGCAGGACATTGGGGGGTTCAAGGTACCCTAAAATGGGCCAGAGATCGAGGTATTGATCTAAAATTGGATGATGTGAAAACAGCAATCACTGAGTGTGAACAATGTCAACACCACCGGAAGGGTGTACCTCAACATTTGCATGGGCAGTTAAATCGTGGAGAAAAGTCCTGGTCAAATTTGGCAGTTAGATTTTATTGGACCACTGCCCATGTCTAAGGGATGTAGACATGCATGCACTGCTGTAGATACATTTTCTGGGGTCTTGGTAGTGCATCCATGTAAATTTGCAAATCAAATGGCCACACTTAAGGTTTAAAAATAATACAGCAGTATTATGGTTTGCCAGGTAACTCATTTTACAGGAATAAAGTGAAAGAGTGGGCCCAAGAACATCATGTTGAATGGATGTTATCATATTCCCTATTACCCGCCAAGCGGCGGGGTTAATAGAGCCGAATGAACGGGCTTCTTAAAGAGACCCTACGGAAGCTGTCAAAAGATCGCACTATGCGACATTGGAAACAGGACTTGACTACTGCTGTGGATCAGCTGAACAATCGCCTTTAGGGTCGGGATCCACACCCTTGATAAGAATGATTTCAGGAGAAAGCTAGAGCATACTACAGAAAGCATCAAAATGTGGAAAATTGATCCACAAGCGGAACTACCTGTCAAGCAACTCCAGCTCAGCAGGACTAGACTTAAGAACATTGACTACTGTCACATTGGTAACCTGACCAAATTCAGTGGTAAAAACAGGACTAGGCTACAGTGTCCGAAAGGGCACATATGGGCATGTCCTGCCACGTAGTGGTCTATCACTCAAAGGGCTAACTATTCAAGCCGGAGTGATAGATGCATATTATCAAGGTGAGATTGGAGTGGTTTGTCGATTATTTGGAGAACAACCCCTGATATTGAATAAAGGGGATAAAATTGCTCAATTAATAATTAAACCCTTGTGAAATGGGGTTGGTACAGGAGATACCAAAACCGTAGTAATAACTACACGAGGAACACAAGGTTTTGGTTCCTCAGATCAAGCAGGTGCCAAAGTTTGGGTGAAACAACCTAACGGACCGCCTAAGGCGGCAGAAATTATAGCTCAAGGGAATGATGCAACTGTTAGTATACTCTATCAGGGTGAAGAAAAATGGTAAATGTGCCTGTATCAAAGTGTTTATGTAAGAGAAGACTAATCGTTGTCATTCTACCCGTAGTTACACTTGTGTGTCTAGGCTCGGATTGATGCCCTGCTGGGAGTTGCTGATCGGGCGATCGAGGACCACAAGAGGCGGCGTCGCTATGGAACCAGTGGAAGCCCCGGGATTGGAGGTGTCGGCTGCTGGGTCATACTCCTCCTTGTAGGTGGTGCCATGGTCTCCGGTTGTTGGGAATGACGGAAGGACATCAAGTGAGAGAAGTCCAACCACGAGTGGAGCTCGTCTGGAGAAATCTCACTAAAACAAGTCAACAGGACAATTTTACTTGTGCCACAAGCAACAGTGAAGACAAAGGTATATTGGCAAGTTACCTTTCCAAAAATTCCAATTTGCAGAAGACGTCGAAGGGCGTGGTATGACACTCTATTAGGAGGAACAGGAACTGTCCTGGGGGTGTCGAATACAGTAGATAATGAGGTAACCAGAACAATGTTATCAACACTGGGAAATACTCGTCCCAAGTAGTTCATCAGGTTGGAGAGTGGTATGCCCAAAGCATTGGTAGGACTAATTTGTGGCAACAGAATTTTCAAATGGCAATTGGCATTAGGAATGAAACATTTAATATATCATATGGGAAATTGGAACAGCAGGTGCTATCAAACTCTCATGCTGAAGCTCAAAGAGAAAGATTTCAGCGAATAGTTTACTACAGGGAACTATCATGATTGGAGAAAGATTTGGAATATATGGTTACATCCAGAATTTAACAGTTTGTACTGGGTATTGGGACCCAGTACAATGTGACACAACCAAAGTTGTTTGTTAATATCAAGTGTGTACCTGTGATACGACTAATGGCTATGGGTCTTGCATATGGATGGAGAGTGGTTAGACCAAAAACTAATACGACTTTTGATACCAAAATGTGTGACAAAACAGATAAAGGTATGGCCTGTGTGCTGCAAACGGGATATGCCAATCCATGTCTAACCGACGCAGAGGTTGTACTTTGTGACGGAAAAGGGAAAACACCAAGAAGAATGTTGTGGCAGATCGGCCCACAGCTCTGTGTGTTGAAAAATAATTCACAAGTACCTTCGTGTTTCCGTTTACTGGCTGCCTTGAACAATGTGCACTTATGGCATTGGGGAAAACCGGACGTATCCGTTTGACTAATTATTCTGGATCGAGTCGGCTGACTTCGGTACAGTGGGATGTATTGCATTCCCCATGGAGTCTTTCCCTGAGCGTTTCAAATGCGCATTGGAACAATCTACGGAAATTCAGCAATTAATAGAGTCACTTACGTCCAACATCTCCAGTTCCTCATGGTGTCTACATTGATAGCTAGTGACCGGGTAAGCGGTAAAACTGTGCAAATTAGTACAGCAAGCATCAGCACATCATGGTGGATATCTTTTCAGGATGTCTGTCACTGCCAGGAGTACCTTAGTGCCACTTTGATACTATTAATTATAGCAATATGTGTGATGACTTTTTGTAACACTTTTATACGTTTAAGGCGAGAGGTGGAATGGGTAATATTTCAAATTTTGTTTGTGAATCACTGGAAGAAATGTGGGAATGCTATGGCAGGACAATATCGCTGGAATAGGCTGGATCCCAGCCTTACCTGAATCTGTTGGTGGTTACATAAATTGACTGGTGCAAAACACCAAGAGTGGAGTGTATAATAAAATGTTATTGTGCTGTTTTGCAACCTGTCTTAAAGTAACCCTGAGAATGTATTTGTTGTTTAATTTTGTTTTAGCACTCTGGGTCATTCTGAACTGGGAGCGAAGAGCTGGATGTACTTGTTATTTTACACTGATAGCACGACTTTGTTTTCGTAGCCACTAACGACTGGGAGTGAAGCATGCTGGGATCATTCTGAACTGGGAGTGAAGAACTGCTTTTATTATATCTTTGAAATAACTTTCAGATGCCTGTTGATTAAAGAAATTATGTGCGCCAGGGAGGTTGAGTTGGCCACTCACCCTCCCTTCGCGGACACACTAGAAAAGAGGGAGTAGAACCATGCTTCAACAGAGTCTGCTGCGGGTTACGTACGAACGCCCAGCCGGTTGACAGGCGCACTCTGCTGAAGGTGTTGGCTCTCCACCTTAAAGGCGTCACGGTAAGAGAGAAAAATGCGCTGCAACCACTTGTGTTGATGTAACTGCTTTTGTGGGGAATAAATATACGCCTTTTTATTCTAGCAAAATGCAGTCTGTGTGATCATTTCTGTGTGCCGATCTGACCGAACCTTGTGTTTCAAACACACAATTCTAAACAGGAGACAAAGCGTGTCTCAGACCCCCTCCCCGGTTGAGGCTGGGTTTCAACTGTTTCACATACAATGCTTCCTTCACTTCCCTCTTAAACCATTTCTTTTCTCTGGCTAAGATTTTAACTTCCTTGTCCTCAAATGTGTGGTTAGAGACTTTAAGGTGGCGATGAACTGCAGACTGAGGTCCACCAGCACCCTCTCTGCAGTGCTGGTATAGCCATTTGTGCAATGGCTGTTTAGTCTCACCTATGTAGTGTTCGTTACAGTTTTCCTGACATCTGATAGAATACACTGCATTTCTCTTTCCGGACATGTTGTTGTTCTTAGCCCTTCCCTCTGTGGTTGTGGGCACCTGTAGGGCTCTGTGTTGAAGAGTCCTGATCATCCCGAGCTTGTGTTCAAGGGGGTGGTTTGAGCCAAAGATCAGATATTGGTCAGTGTGAGTGGGTTTTCTGTAAACCCTGTCTGGAGCTGCCTGTTCTCTCCAATCATAACATCACAGTCCAAGAAGGCTAAATGGTTGTTTCTGGCATCCTCACATTGAACTTGATATTGGAGTCCACCAAGTTGATGTGCTCTGTAAAGGCCTCCACTTCCTGTTTCTTGATTTTAACCCATGTGTCATCGACATATCTGAACCATTGACTGGGAGAGATGCCCATGAATGACGCCAAGGCTCTCTTCTCCACTAGCTCCATGTACAGATTGGCCACAATGGGGAATACCAGAGACCCCATTGCACAACCATGGATCTGTCTGTAGTAATTCCCCCTAAACTGGAAAAATGTGGTGTTAAGACAGATCTTCAAGAGTTGGCAGATGTGGTCTGGCATAAGTTTGGTCCTTTAAGTAGAGACGTGGCAAACATTCTCGCGTCTAGCAACCCAGTCCAGTCGAAGATTCCAGCTTCTCTACTTATGAAAGTGAGATTTCTAATTGAATCGCTAAACGAATAGTGAGATATTTATCACGATAAAGCATTCAGGTTAACTGATTCCATCTGCTCAAAGTGATATTAATCAGTAAAATCACCTGGTGGAGTCAGTAGCTGCAAAGAAAACCTGCACCCTCATGGCTCTTTCTGGAACAGGTTGCCTACCCCTGCTGTATAGGGGTCCAAAAAAATACAACATTTAAAACACTGGGTTTCACCCTTAACCCCTTAACGCCTGAATTTATAAGCTGTATATAAAAACATGTTTTCAATCAATCAATCAACTTTTTTCTTGTATAGCGCCAAATCACAACAAACAGTTGCCCCAAGGCGCTCCACATTGCAAGGCAAGGCCATACAATAATTATGAAACACAGTCTACGTCTAAAGCAACATAACCAAGGGATGGTCCAGGGTCACCCGATCCAGCCCTAACTATAAGCCTTAGCGAAAAGGAAAGTTTTAAGCCTAATCTTAAAAGTAGAGAGGGTATCTGTCTCCCTGATCTGAATTGGGAGCTGGTTCCACAGGAGAGGAGCCTGAAAGCTGAAGGCTCTGCCTCCCATTCTACTCTTACAAACCCTAGGAACTACAAGTAAGCCCGCAGTCTGAGAGCGAAGCGCTCTAATGGGGTAATATGGTACTACGAGGTCCCTAAGATAAGATGGGACCTGATTATTCAAAACCTTATAAGTAAGAAGAAGAATTTTAAATTCTATTCTAGCATTAACAGGAAGCCAATGAAGGGAGGCCAACACGGGTGAGATATGCTCTCTCCTGCTAGTCCCCGTCAGTACTCTAGCTGCAGCATTCTGAACCAACTGAAGGCTTTTTAGGGAACTTTTAGGACAACCTGATAATAATGAATTACAATAGTCCAGCCTAGAGGAAATAAATGCATGAATTAGTTTTTCAGCATCACTCTGAGACAAGACCTTTCTGATTTTAGAGATATTGCGTAAATGCAAAAAGGCAGTCCTACATATTTGTTTAATATGCGCTTTGAATGACATATCCTGATCAAAAATAACTCCAAGATTTCTCACAGTATTACTAGAGATCAGGGAAATGCCATCCAGAGTAACGATCTGGTTAGACACCATGCTTCTAAGATTTGTGGGGCCAAGTACAATAACTTCAGTTTTATCTGAGTTTAAAAGCAGGAAACTAGAGGTCATCCATGTCTTTATGTCTGTAAGACAATCCTGCAGTTTAGCTAATTGGTGCGTATCCTCTGGCTTCATGGATAGATAAAGCTGGGTATCATCTGCGTAACAATGAAACTTTAAGCAATACCGTCTAATAATACTGCCCAAGGGAAGCATGTATAAAGTGAATAAAATTGGTCCTAGCACAGAACCTTGTGGAACTCCATAATTAACTTTAGTCTGTGAAGAAGATTCCCCATTTACATGAACAAACTGTAATCTATTAGACAAATATGATTCAAACCACCGCAAGCGCAATGCCTTTAATACCTATGACATGCTCTAATCTCTGTAATAAAATTTTATGGTCAACAGTATCAAAAGCAGCACTGAGGTCCAACAGAACAAGCACAGAGATAAGTCCACTGTCCGAAGCCATAAGAAGATCATTTGTAACCTTCACTAATGCTGTTTCTGTACTATGATGAATTCTAAAACCTGACTGAAACTCTTCAAATAGACCATTCCTCTGCAGGTGATCAGTTAGCTGTTTTACAACTACCCTCTCAAGAATCTTTGAGAGAAAAGGAAGGTTGGAGATTGGCCTATAATTAGCTAAGATAGCTGGGTCAAGTGATGGCTTTTTAAGTAATGGTTTAATTACTGCCACCTTAAAGGCCTGTGGTACATAACCAACTAACAAAGATAGATTGATCATATTTAAGATTGAAGCATTAAATAATGGTAGGACTTCCTTGAGCAGCCTGTTTTGTGTGTGTTTTTGCCTTTAAGTAGATGGTAAATAATGTTGAGATTATTAATTTCACTTTTGCACAAAAAATAAATAGTAATTTTGGTATTTTGGTAATAATTTATGTTATAATGTTATAATAATAATATTGGTATGTTGCAAATTTGCAACAACAGGCATACTGGTCAATTTGGTATGTTGCATATTTGAGTCAAATATTGTAGCATATCTGCGACATTAGGCATTAAGGGGTTAAATGCTACAAACTCAATCACTTATGTTCTTTTTTACTTGCAGAGAACCTGAAGTTTATGTTGATGCCAAGCAAAATTCAAGAAAATACCAAGATTAACCACACTACAGCAAACAAAAATTATTGAGTTTTGGCACCAGACCAAGAGTGTTAAACAGGTGCAGCGACTTTATGCTAGACTGACAAAATGCAGGGCCAATATTGACATTGGTATGAAAAAGTTTATCCTTTCAGCTTTGTATCCAGCCATAAATTTATTTCCTAGACATATGCTTTGACCATTTTCTTTGCTGATAAAATGTTGCATATTTGTTTGGGACACAAGGGCTAGGCAAGTTAACGCGTTATCATGTTAATGCATTAATTAATTAAGGCCAAAATGTTTTAATCGCACATAATGCATTTTTTTTTTTAATTGTAAGAGTCTATTGCTCACAGGCTTTTGTTTTGCAAGTCTGTTGCTGACTGCTGCTGCACTCACAGGAACCGGTGTGACCTGACACCAGAAAAGGAAAGAATTGGTGGATAAACCAACCAACATGGATACAGGCACGGAACCTTTACATGGCCATTTTTATTTTAAAGTGCTTCCAGTTGGTGTAGTGGACAGTACCAAAGTTATTCGTAGCCACTGCAAAGCTGCATTTTCTTATCATTGGAGTACTTCGAGTCTTAAATGCAGCACACACAGCTGATACCAGCAAATCGTTTAACGAACCACACTGCGGCGCATTAGATGCAGCGTGTGGGAGATATAGGTATATATAAACATATATAGGTATAGATAAACAAAGGAAGAAAAGCTCACATTCTGAGAATCACAAGAAATGACTGCACATATAAGATTTCCTCACAACATACCATAAAGGAGACGACTTCAATAGCCACAACTTTACACCTGGACTGGATTGTGCTATACACTACTTTTGAATTCATTTTTGGAGTTTGGTTATAACAATGTGATTAATTGCGATTAATAATGGAAATCATGCGATTAATCACCATAAAAAATGTAATCGTTGCCCACCTCTAATATATATGTCAGAGTAGAGTCTGCGATTTGGTAGAATTCTCGAGATTCTAGTGTCGAGACTCCAATTGGAAACTCTACTAGCAGAGTCACCGATTCTACCAAGCCATTCATTATCATGACAAGATGATATCTAGACATAGAATGACAGCAACACCTTACTGTGGAAATTAGACAAAAATCTGTGATATTATCATGACAAGATATCTAGACAATGTCAACAATACTTTACTGTGGAAATTAGAAAAATATCTGTCATATCAACTTCACATTAGAGCCACACCATGCTAATGTGATCACAGTAAGAAAGTAAGAACTTAACATAATTAATGAATGATGTGCTCATTGTATATTGATTGGTACAAGGTTGATGGTGTTCTTCTTCCTATATGACAGTGCTTCTCAATTATTTTCTGTTATGCCCCCCCTAGGAAGAAGAAAACATTTCGCACCCCCCCCCACCCCACTCTCCGCTGTGACTAAAAATAGTATCATTTGTCCATAAAATTGTTACAAGTACACCTCTGCATAACATTGTATCCTTATTAACATAAAGAAAACAAAAAGGAAAGAACTTAAGATCAACTTGCAGCAAAGAATAACTTTATTAACATTGTTTTTTAGTCTGTAACAGAAAAAAAATGCATCACTTTGCTTGAAATTAAAAAAAAAAATTAATCCTTAAACTATACGGAAAAACAAATTAAATAAAATCAATCAATAAAAATAAATTCAAATTGATCAGAACACTTGTATAAAACAATGTATAAAACACTTTAACAGACAAAACAAAAATGAATATGATTATTTTTGTGATTTTTATTTATTTTTTTATTAGTTTTCATTTTGCGTCATCCAGCATGACAAATACCATGTCTACTGCTGCTCAGCTCCTCTGCTATGGTGCTGTGATGCTAACGGTGTTCGCTAGTTTACTGTAGCAGCATTCACAAAGCGGGATGATTGCTGAGAATATTCTGCACATTTTTGCTGAAAAAAACTCAAGTGGCTTATCTGTGTGATTGGAGTGTAACTGTCTTTAAGTGACACCTTAATTTTTCTGGCTTCATGCTGTCTGCTGCCAACATTTTAAGACACAGTGGTCTTTCCTTGTCTCCCACCGTAGTGCGAAACAAAACCTTACATAGAGCCGCGTTGCATTATGCTAGAGTCCTCAATAAGCGAAGTGCGCAACGCATCTGCTCATGTGTGAATCAAACGGGGTCAAAAATTCCAGCTACCAAACTCACACCGCTGCCATTGAATTCCGTATACAGTAGAATTAGCGGACTGTGAAAGTTAAGGCTTACAGGGATTGTTTCAAAGGCTTAAGCCTTAAGCGACGCATACAATGACAGGTGCGCATTGTGCTGTTTTCAAATGCTCGAATGGAATGTATAGGCTTGAAAGGTGGCTGAAAACACACGAATGCAAGGCTCCAAAGACGGAAAAAGAAAAAATGTGGTTGCAAACCTCTCTACAAACCATTCTACAAAATTTCCCCACAGAAAAGAAAGATCCAGACGGACGTAAAAGATGGACTAAAATTGTAAGTTTCTTGCACACATTTATTTTGTCAATATCCTGAAACTTCTCATTGTATGTCTGTCAGCTTATCAAAACAAACGTGACACCAAAGAGGTTATATGTGAGACTCACCTTCCTTGTAGTCATTACAACGCCGGTGGAGTAGTGATTTCTCATCCCTGCTTAGCAAATATTCTGCAATATCCACAGTTTCAGACCCTGGACTTCATCTAACCATCTGTCAGTTGCCTTCAAGGGGTCAGAAATTTGTTTGTCTCCAACTATCAACAAGGACCTGTAGTCATTTTCAACAGCAGCTCTCTCTTCCTCCTTTGCCGGCACCATCAATAGTTTCTGTACCGATGCAGCACACGCAAGGGCAGCCAGCTCTTCTTTCCGTTTCTCTCTACTGCCATACGCAATCCTGGTTGTAACAGGCAATCTGCGGAGCTTACAAAAACGCTTTAAATCGTCAACTTTCCATTGGTTGAAATGGTCCAAATCACAGCACTCCCCGCGGCTTTCCACCGTCTTTGAATGTGGATTGGTAGCCAAAAAATTTAGCATACCCATAATGCACTGCGTGGCCTGAGATGCACATTTCGCTTATACTCCCTGTTCACACTCTGACAATGAGAGCGCCACTGCCACCTACTGCAGTGGATGTGCAATTAGACTTTTTTCCTAGTAGGGAAAAAAAAGCATGTTCCCCGCGGTCACACGCGCCCCCACTGGCAAATCACCGCGGCCCGCCCCACTATTTGAAGAAGGACTGCTATATGATAATGTTTGAATGTGTTCCGCTGAATTTGCCTACTGTGTGACCTGTTTTTCTGTATGATTAATAACTGAAACTGTGTGACTAATTGAAAGAGGATAAGGTATGTTGACATTGCGTACAAGGCTATGGTGATCTCGGGTAGAAAACAAGATGTGCTTACTGTGGAATGTATGCCCACCAACAACATGTATGAGTGTCCTTATTAGGTAAAGAAGGATGCATCGGCAAGTGATGGAAGTCTGCACTGCACGTGGACAAGAAGTGGACCAGTCAAGAAAGAATACAACATCTTAGCGTAGTTACGCAATGTCTAGAATAGGAACTCAGGGATAGTGTATATACAGGGTTGGGAGGGTTACTTTAAAAATGTATTCCAATACAGTTACTAGTTACCTGTTGAAAAATGTAGTCAGTATCGTAATCCAAGTACCATAATATTAAAGTAATGTAATTTGATTACTTTCATTTACTTCTGGATTACGCCAATATCAAATATGCTAATACAGACAAAAGAAACTAAATATAAATAGTCTTGACCACATAGTACACTTTATTAAGCAAAAATAAAACTTTCTTTTACACGGCATGCTCTGTTTTACTTCACATTATGAATTAAGAGCACCCACAATATTGTTTTAAACACACCCATTGTTCACCTGCTAAATTTTGAACAAAAATGCCAAACGAATGACTCAGGCGTGTGCAGATGACTTTATAATTAAAAGTGGCTTGCAGAACAATATACAAAACAAAAAAAATTTCTGCTACTTGTTCAGTAAACATAAAATTATCTTACTTTAGTCTTTTAGAAATAGAATTTACACAACCACCCACACATATTATATTATTATATATAAACATGATTGGAACTGAAAAGATAGGAGCATCTTATTTACATATCATCAATCACAATCAATTTTTTTTTATATAGCGCCAAATCACAACAAACAGTTGCCCCAAGGCGCTTTATATTGTAAGGCAAGGCCATACAATAATTATGTAAAACCCCAACGGTCAAAACGACCCCCTGTGAGCAAGCACTTGGCTACAGTGGGAAGGAAAAACTTTGGCTACAGTGGGAAGGAAAAACTCCCTTTTAACAGGAAGAAACCTCCAGCAGAACCAGGCTCAGGGAGGGGCAGTCTTCTGAAGGGACTGGTTGGGGCTGGGAGAGAACCAGGAAAAAGACATGCTGTGGAGGGGAGCAGAGATCGATCACTAATGATTAAATGCAGAGTGGTGCACACAGAGCAAAAAGAGAAACAGTGCATCATGGGAACCCCCAGCAGTCTAAGTCTATACCAGCATAACTAAGGGATGGTTCAGGGTCACCTGATCCAGCCCTAACTATAAGCTTTAGCAAAAAGGAAAGTTTTAAGCCTAATCTTAAAAGTAGAGAGGTGTCTGTCTCCCTGATCTGAATTGGGAGCTGGTTCCACAAGAGAGGAGCCTGAAAGCTGAAGGCTCTGCCTCCCATTCTACTCTTACAAACCCTAGGAACTACAAGTAAGCCTGCAGTCTGAGAGCGAAGTGCTCTATTGGGGTGATATGGTACTACGAGGTCCCTAAGATAAGATGGGACCTGATTATTCAAACCTTATAAGTAAGAAGAAGAATTTTAAATTCTATTCTAGAATTAACAGGAAGCCAATGAAGAGAGGCCAATATGGGTGAGATATGCTTTCTCCTTCTAGTCCCCGTTAGTACTCTAGCTGCAGCATTTTGAATTAACTGAAGGCTTTTTAGGGAACTTTTAGGACAACCTGATAATAATGAATTACAATAGTCCAGCCTAGAGGAAATAAATGCATGAATTAGTTTTTCAGCATCACTCTGAGACAAGACCTTTCTAATTTTAGAGATATTGCGTAAATGCAAAAGCAGTCCTACATATTTGTTTAATATACGCTTTGAATGACATATTCTGATCAAAAATGACTCCAAGATTTCGCACAGTATTACTAGGTCAGGGTAATGCCATCCAGAGTAAGGATCTGGTTAGACACCATGTTTCTAAGATTTGTGGGGCCAAGTACAATAACTTCAGTTTTATCTGAGTTTAAAAGCAGGAAATTAGAGGTCATCCATGTTATGTCTGTAAGACAATCCTGCAGTTTAGCTAATTGGTGTGTGTCCTCTGGCTTCATGGATAGATAAAGCTGGATCATCTGCGTAACAATGAAAATTTAAGCAATACCGTCTAATAATACTGCCTAAGGGAAGCATGTATAAAGTGAATAAAATTGGTCCTAGCACAGAACCTTGTGGAACTCCATAATTAACTTTAGTCTGTGAAGAAGATTCCCCATTTACATGAACAAATTGTAATCTATTAGACAAATATGATTCAAACCACCGCAGCGCAGTGCCTTTAATACCTATGGCATGCTCTAATCTCTGTAATAAAATTTTATGGTCAACAGTATCAAAAGCAGCCCTGAGGTCTAACAGAGCAAGCACAGAGATGAGTCCACTGTCCGAGGCCATAAGAAGATCATTTGTAACCTTCACTAATGCTGTTTCTGTACTATGATGAATTCAAAACCTGACTGAAACTCTTCAAATAGACCATTCCTCTGCAGATGATCAGTTAGCTGTTTTACAACTACCCTTTCAAGAATTTTTGAGAGAAAAGGAAGGTTGGAGATTGGCCTATAATTAGCTAAGATAGCTGGGTCAAGTGATGGCTTTTTAAGTAATGGTTTAATTACTGCCACCTTAAAAGCCTGTGGTACATAGCCAACTAACAAAGATAGATTGATCATATTTAAGATCGAAGCATTAATAATGGTAGGGCTTCCTTGAGCAGCCTGGTAGGAATGGGGTAGGATACGTCTTTGGGATGGTTATGAGTAATTTTTTCTCTAATAGTTAAAATGTGATAATGTGATTCCAATATGTGAAGTGTGATTTAGATGTGATAAGCTGACATTAGTGCAGGGATTTGTACAGGAGTTGTTATTACACATGATTTTTGGACATATTAATATTGCACGTGATTTGTGGACATATGCATGTGGTTATTTCACAGTGTTATTGTACAGTCTGACAGCAGCAGGGAGGAACGACCTGTGGTATCATTCCTTCTTGCACTGAGGGTGCCTCAGTTTGTCACTGAACGAGGTGGTCAGCTCCATTACAGTCCGGTGCAGAGTGTGAGAGGAGTTGTCCATGATGGATTTGAACTTGGCTAACCCTCCTCTCAGCCACCTTCTCCGGAGAGTCCAGAGGACAGAGCTGGACTTCCTGACCAGCTTATTCAGTCTCTTTCTCTCCCGCTCTGTGCTGCCCGGAGCCCAACAGACGACAGCATAGAGGAGAGCAGAGGCTACAACAGAGTCATAGAAGGTCTTAAGCAGAGGCTTGCTGACTCCAAAGGATCTCAGTCTCCTCAGGAGGTGGAGGCGACTCTGTCCTTTCTTGTACAGGGCGTCAGTGTTGTGAGTCCAGTCCAGTTTGTTGTTGAGGTGAACACCCGCCACTTTGGTGAGAGCTATGCCACCCACTATCGCCGCCACTTTTTTGTGGAAGGGGGTGAGATTCTCCACACCTGTTTGAAACTAGTGTTTGTGCTTCAACGTTTCTCTTAAGATTATTGAGCCGTCTACTGGAGGAGGAGGTTTCTGTTGTACCCTGAATTTCCATTTAACAGGTGAACCGTCCTAGTCAAACTCCTCACCTGACACTGTCCCAGGAGCAGGACACATCCAGCAGGGCCGTGTGCATCACATCAGAAGCGAGAACTGCTTGGATCCCCTCCCCACCTCACTGGCTGTAGCCCCCCCCCCCCCCCCCCCAAAAAAAAAAAAACTTTGTGGTGATTGGGTTTGCAATCAAGATTTCTGTTGGGTATTTTCTCCTCCAAACATTCTTAAAACTTTTAACAAGACAAACAGAGTCAAAAAACACCAGTGAGACAGAAAGCCAAATTTATCTCGCGAGGAGTGCAAACAGTCCGTACACGTAGTACCACTGAAAGCACTAAGGACTGCTGCGCCTGCTCACTCTTTTTATTAGAAAAACCTACCCACAGCGTGAAACTTGTCCTAAGGGGGGGGGGGAGAGCGCAAGACAAGTTTCTTCCCGTAAAACAAACACATACGTCAATAAGTGCAGCTGCGTGGAAAAACAGTTCCTTTGTTTAATCATATCTTTGAAGGTCAGCACATCTCGTTCTTGCAGGCTCCTCTGTTTGCACTTATCATCTGTTCTGCAAAAGCTTGGAGTGTCCTGTTTAAAACAGTAAGCATTTGTACAGCATAAGGTCAAAATAACCTCCATCTCTTCACTCCCAGTCGTTAGTGGCTACAGAAACAAAGGTTGTGCTGTCAGTGTAATAATAACAAGTACATTCTCAGGGTTACGTTAAAGACAGACAGGTACAAAGTAGCACAAATGTTTAACAGTGATAACATATATATATATATATAAAATCTTTAACATTTCCCACCTGTTTATCGCCTGTTAAACATATAGTAGTAGTTATCACCTAGCTTAGCACTTCTTTCTTGAGATTTTCACTAAGAGGTTCATCATGGTATGTTCTACAGGCTTACACCCCAGAGGTAAGTCATCGTCATCATCATCGGGTCTGGGTCATCATACTAGTTGGTCGGGAAAAGTTCATGAACTCCTTGCTCCCCAGTCATCATTGTGGCTATCTTAATCCTCGTCATTGTCCTCAGTTCAGATCCAGGAGAGGGTATGTAGCTGAAGTGGGCATTCCTGGCCCCTATGCTGTTGTGATCATTCGATTAATAAGTCCACGTATACACGGATATACAACAACATCCACACAATGTCAGAATCGCAGCAACACTGCTATAGACCTAATTTCTGCACATTGTAGTGGATGTAGCTTATTCTGTCTACGTTCTTATTAATTGAACACCACCAACAGATGGAGGATTCGAATCTAGCTGCTATTTGATCAGGCCAGTTTATTACTCGTCAGGCCACTCCTCTGGGGACTCCTATCGCATCAATATATGTTGGATCTCCCACTCCTTTCCAATCTCTTTTACTCTATGTCTGGTTATGCCTTTCTGCCAGTCTTCAGGAATGAGAGAGGCTGTATATGTCATGACTTCTTCAGGTGTCATGGGCATGGCTTCAACTGGTAACAATAATGATATAAATGCCACAATAACCTGACACATTTCTTGGCAGTCTGTCAAAGATTCTGTTATCACCACACCACCCACACGTCACTTCGGCTCTGACTGGTATAAATGAACCGTTTTTCTGTATTATTCGACCTACACCACTTGTCTTATTACTTTTTCAGCTAACGCTTCCTAGGCTAAGAGTGCGTTAACTCATCACGTCAACAGTTCAAGCTTGAACTGGAGTTGTGAGCTTTTCAATATCATCATAATTCTCAGTACAGTCATTATAGTTTTCTCCACTAAGGTCTGACTGTTTCAATGCTTGATATTTTGGCATAGTTTGTTGGAAGGCCAGATTACACTGTACAAATGTATTTGACACCATTTTGCCCAAACATGTTTTGATATAAGGGATCACACAACACATGCAAAGTCCAATCAGAATTAGGACTATAATAACTGGTGTCACCATTTTCAATAGTAAACTGCCAACATGGTCCTGAAGTCAACCAGGACCAGGGATTCCACCGGTTCACGGCTAGGGTGTCTTTATGCATTGCATCACGAAGTTTATTCAGCTCTTCCAATGCGTCCTGCATATCCACTGAATGAATGGAGTCTGGGATGAAAGTACAGCATGTTGTGTTCAGCAGAACACAAACTCCTCCCTGTGAACCAGTAAGCAAGTCTAAAACCATGCGATTTTGCATCACCATGGTACGTAAAGCATCTATTTCAGTGTTTTGAGCTGCTACTATTTTTTTTCAGTTACATTCATGAACAGACCCAATCGATAATTCAGAGTTTCAATCATTAATGAATTTTTTCCCACTTCCTATCCAGGGGAACAATGAATGTGCTATTTTATCTCCTACAGACCACAATTTTTGGTCCTTTGGTACATCCGAGCCCCAACATGTGATCATGTGGTAACACATCTGGGTATATCAATCTCCTCCGTCTGGTGCTGCCATTCTTCTCTGTGGAGGTCCTACCACATATGTATGGTCAGTCACCTGGGTAGGTGCACACACACCACCCCAATTTGGTGGGAGACTCATGTACAGTCTGGAACCCACAAAGCCAATAGATGTCATCATACACCGGAGTACCATTTACAGGTGGTAGCAAAACTTACTAACATAAGCCACATGATTAATTCCGTTCCCCATGGACAGGAGCCTGTATAATTACATCCCCGTCCAATGTGATGAAGATAAGTACCATCCACATATTATGTTTTGGTTAGGCTTAAATTATTTGATAAAACATACGTTTGGGTACACAGACGTTTCTTAATTTTACCTACAGTTTTATTCCCTGTCCTGTAAAAGCAAATTGGGTCAGCACATCTCGTTCTTGCAGGCTCCTCTGTTTGCACATATCATCTGTTCTGCAAAAGCTTGGAGTGTCCTGTTTAAAACAGTAAGCATTTGTACAGCATAAGGTCAAAATAACCTCCATCTCTTCACTCCCAGTCGTTAGTGGCTACAGAAACAAAGGTTGTGCTGTCAGTGTAATAATAACAAGTACATTCTCAGGGTTACGTTAAAGACAGACAGGTACAAAGCAGCACAATAACATTTTCATCAGAAAGAAGACAAAGGTGCAAATGTTTAACAGTGATAACATATATATATATATATAAATCTTTAACAATTTCCTGCAGTAACTGATCTGTAAACTGAAATCCATTAACTACTTAAACTGAAAAAAAGTATTTATATAAATGAATGATATTCACATTTTGTGAGACCCACGTTCACATTTTGGGAGATATTTTTTCAGTATTCACATTTTGCAAATAACGGTTTGCGGATAATTCATGATTTGCAGCTTTCACATTTTGGGGGTTAACAATGCTCTCTGCTATCACTGAATTTGAGTTGCAAGTCAAACACGGTGCCCAAATACTTATATGTTTGTATGATTTGTAACTCATTACCTTGAATACTGCTAGATTTCGGGTCAACAATGGATTTTCTAAACTCTATAATAATTTCCTTAGCTTTCAACACAATTTAAATCAGGGAAGCTACAGTGGGGTTAAAAAGTATTTAGTCAGTCCCTGATTGTGCAAGTTCTCCTACTTAGAAGATGAGAGAGGTCTGTAATTTTCATCATTGGTACACTTCAGTTGTGAGAGACAAAATGAAAAAAAAAAATCCAGGAAATCACATTGTAGGATTTTTAAAGAATTTATTTGTAAATTATGGTGGAAAAATAAGTATTTAGTCACCCACAAACAACCAAGATTTCTGTCTCTCACAGACCTGTAACTTCTTCTTAAGAAGCTCCTCTGTCCTCCACCTGTAACCTGTATTAATGGCACCTGTTGGAACTTGTTATCTGTATAAAAGACACCTATCCACAGTCTCAAACAGTCAACTCCAAACTCAACCATGGCCAAGACCAAAGAGCTGTCGAAGGACACCAGGAAGAAAATTGTAGATGTGCACCAGGCTGGGAAGAGTGAATCTACAATAGTCAAGCAGGTTGGTGTGAATAAATCAACGGTGGGAGCAATTGTAAGAAAATGGAAGACATACAAGACCATTGATAATCTCCCTTGATCTGGGGCTCCACGCAAGATGTCATCCTGTGGGGTCAAAATGATTATGAGAACAGTGAAACAAAATCTCAGAACTACACGGAGGGACCTGATGAATGACATGCAGAGAGCTGGGACCAAAGTAACAAAGGCTACACAATACGCAGAGAGGGACTCAAATCCTGCAGTGCCAGGCATGTCCCCCGCTTAAGCCAGTACATGTCCAGACCCATCTGAAGTTTGCCAGAGAGCATGTGGATATTCCAGAAGAGGATTGGGAGAATATCACATGGTCAGATGAAACCAAATAGAACATTTAGTAAAAACTCAACTCGCCGTGTTTGGAGGAAGAAAAATGCTGAGTTGTATTCCAAGAACACCATGTCTACTGTGAAGCATGGGGGTGGAAACATCATGCTTTGAGGCTGTTTTTCTGCAAAGAGGACAGGACGACTGATCCGTGTTAAGGGAAGACTGAACGGGGCCATGTATCGTGAGATTTTAAGCCAAAACCTCCTTCCATCAGTAAGAGCATTGAAGATGCAACGTGGCTGGGTCTTCCAGCATGAAACTGATCCCAAACACACCGCTTGGGCAATGAAGGAGTGGCTCTGTAAAAAGCATTTCAAGGTCCTGAAGTGGCCAAGCAAGTCTCCAGACCTCAACCCCATAGAAAATTTGTTGAAAGTTCATGTTGCCCAGTGACAGCCCCATAACATCACTGCTCTAGAGGAGATCTGCATGGAGGAATGGGCCAAAATACCAGCTACAGTGTGTGCAAACCTGGTGAAGACTTACAGGAAACGTTTGACCTCTGTCATTGCCAACAAAGATTATGTTACAATGTACTGACTTGAACTTTTGTTATTGATCAAATCATTATTTCCCCCATAATTTACAAAAAAAAAAAAAAAAAAATTAAAAATCCTACAACATGATTTCCTGAATTTTTTTTTTCTCATTTTGTCTCTCACAGTTGAAGTGTACCTATGTTGAAAATTACAGACCTCTCTCATCTTTCTAAGTAGGAGAACTTGCACAATCAGGGACTGACTAAATACTTTTTTACCCCACTGTATCATTACACCGTCTGACAAATTCAGGGAGGGCACAGCCATGATCGAGTTGGTGGCCGTGAAGAAGAGACAGTAAGACTGTGGCATCTGAAAATTTGACAAGATAGCTATTTTGTTGAGAGGATCTACAGCTGTATGTATAAAGGATAAAAGCAGTGCAGAAAGGATGAAGTCCCAGAAAAAGCCTGTATTTGAAGCTATAACAGAGGGCGTGTCCATTCACAAAAACCTTTGGGCACTCTGTTTGTTCAAACATTTAAAATCATCAATAAAATCTGATCACGTATCATAAAATAGGTAGCTAGCCTATCAATTAAAATATGGAGCTGCAGCTTATTAAAAGCAGAGCTAAAATCAGTGAATAAAAGTCTTGCATGTGATTAGGCTGTTTGAGATGCTTATACACTATCTAGAAGGAAGCGCTTAGCATCATTCACACCCTTACCCAAGGGAGTAACTTTGATTTTGATATTGGTGGGGACACAAAAGTGCTCCAGGACAAAGATTTTTTTTTTTTTTGCATTACCAATCATAAGTTCATGTCATGCAGATGTTATAGGTTAACGAGCCATCCCAATGGTTAGGGAGTTGGTCTTTCAATCACAGGGTTGCAGGCTCAAATCCCAACCTTACCTCTCTTTACACCTCCATCCATGACTGGAGTGACCTTGAGTAAAGCAACTAACCCAACATTGCTCCGGCTATACATTTAAATTCAATTCATCGAGGATGGATATTTAACATGAAGTATTGCAATGACTTTATCTGCTAGTGTTGTGACGTTCGTGAATAGGGATGAGTATGATAAGATTTTATCGATATCGATGCCATTATTGATTCTGCTTATCGATCCAATTCCTTATCGATACCTTGTGAATTTTGTACTAAAAGTAGGCTTTACAGGTTTTCTATGTATTTCATTGAGTCTTAAAGTAAATAAATATGAAATTGGTCACTGTATCCTTGATCTCTGGACATAAATAAAAATAAACAAAACGGTGTTTCGCTTTGAAGTTATTAATTCTGACTGGACTCTATCGTTCTATCTTGACTTGGCAGAGAGCCGCGCAGCATTTGGAGCTGTGTGAAGAGAACAGAGGGCGATTCTCGTTTCTTTCTCGAAACAAGACAGGAGTCCCAGTTAGTAACTTTAATCCGCACAAAAGTGACTCACGATTGACATATTCAGGAATGAAAGTGACGAAAAAAAAAAAAAAAAAAGCTGAAACCCAAAATCACCCCCCAACACGAAAATGAATTCTAGAAGCTGTGAAATGCAATCTGGGACTATTCCAGACAATAAACTGCAGTGAGTGCAGCATCCATTTAGTGAGACAAAAAAACAACTTTCCTTATTCAAATTCATTCCAGTAGTATTCTGCTCTTACTGGGATGCAGCAGTTTTCTAGTTTGGCAGATAGTTCTGGAGGAATTCACTGAAGAAATTAACAAACTGAAAATATGGTTTGACCGAAACAAATTGTCATTAAACTTAAATAAGACAGAGATGAAATGGAGGTGTAAGAGTCACTAGGTGTTCACAGGAAACACTTATTTATTTCTATATGTATATATGTATTTATGTATGTTCATTGTTAGCTGGTTTTATGTTTTCTGTTGTGTTTCTATTCAGGTTCTTTTTGTCTCTTTCTCTAAAACTGTATATAATAAGTATATATTGTATAAAATAATCATTAGATTATAATATATAAACAAAAATAAATTTAAAAATATTACAATTTGAAAACAAATGCACCCGAAGGTGATGACAGCTGCAACTGCTTAATGCTAACTTTTAACATTGAAAAAGCCATAGACATGCTAACGTGTTAGCATCACTCCCGTTTTTAAGTTATAAAATACATCTATCAACTGTTTCAGAAGACCATAACAGGTCGGTTTAACATAAAAAAGGTAAATAATACTCACAGATATACGAGGTCTGAGAGAAAAGTATCCAACCTTTTTATTTTATGCAAAAAATATATGGATTTGATTCATATGTTTTTACGTAAAGCCAAGCTTGAACCTTCGTGCGCATGCGTGAGTTTTTCCACGTCTGTCGGTTGCGTCATTCGCCTGTGGGCAGGCTTTGAGTGAGCACTGCTCCACCCCTCTCGCCGTTGTTTCATTGCGAGGAAATGGCGGAATGATTTGGGCTTTTTTCCATCAGAATGTTTTCAGAAACTATTAGAGACAGGCAGCTGGAAACCATTTGAAAATTTATCTGGCTTTCGGTGTAAATTTAGGGGCTTCACAGAGAATAAGGAGCGTTACTACAGCTTTAAGGACTGCCCACAATGGCGCACGGCACGCCGCGCTCCGAGCCGCCATCTCTAGGCAGAATCCACCACATCATTTCTAAACGGATCGCTGTGTGGAGCTGGGACCGTTGTGTGCAATTTCTCTGGTTATCACAAGAGCTGGACATCAGCCATTTTCCGGCAGATTTCACTTTTAACAAGAGATTTTGTCATGGAAAGCCACGCGGAGGCTTCGCGTGTCATGACTGATTCGCTGATGAAGCGAAACAAAGGATCACCTCCGTTTCGGAGTGTTGGAGGACAAGTTGGGACATGCCCAGCTCTCCACAATTTCTCTTATACTCACTCAACTGGTAAGCACTGAAAGCCGAGATAGGCATGTCGGTGGATCGAATCATTTCTTAACGACACCCGAAAGGAACCGGTTCTTGATACCCATCCCTATTCGTGAATGAATCAATTCCCGTTTGTCTGTCTGTTATCCGCCCACGCAGTCTTTTAATAAGTTCCCTGCAACTGTGCAGTAGCCTAGCTCTAACGATGCATCCTGCCACGTTGCTAAAACCTACCTAGTGCCTAAAGAGCAGAAGAAGCCTAATGCTTTAAAGAAGGGTTTCCATTCATGAAAGGAATTTTGCTTAGTTTTTAAAGCTTGACGGAGACGCTGCACTTACATTCCTGACTGTGAAGAATGAATGAATATCTCGTTTCTTGGGAGGGGGGGGCGTCATCCCTTACCAAATATCACCGAAGTCTAGCTCAAGAGAGAGAGTTAGGGGCAGGGGGGACGGGGGTCGATGGGCGGTCGCGGCCACTGTGGGAAGTGTGCTGCTTGGAGTGACAAGTGGGATAGCCAACCAAGTTAGCGAGAAACGGGTAGCTAATCAGCAGTGTTGCCACAGTTACTTTGAAAAAGTAATCCAATTACTGATTCCTCCTTGAAAAAGTAACTTAGTTACTTTACTGATTACTCAACTGGAAAAGTAACTAAGTTAGATTACTAGTTACTTTTTTAGTTACTTTCCTCAGCTGCCTACAACAACCCGCCTCAACATGACAGTGATACTTGTTTTGCCAAAACTCACTTTATAGTCACCCTTTCTTGGCTTCAATGAAAATAAATGGTTATTTTATAAAAAGTAAAATAAAGACCTCTTTCTTGACCTCATATTTAACTGTTAACCAGCACTGTAACAGTAAAACTTGCAATTTCTAACCTACATTGTTTATAAATGTAACTATTAAATTAATTCTAACATTTTTCTAACATTTAAATTCTCTCTAAACATTTTACTTGTCGAAATTATTATTATTTTAAGTAGTATTAGTAGTTGTAGTAAAAAAAGTCTTCAAAACTGGACCGTTAATCTAGGGGTGTTGTGGGGGGGGCACATCCTTGCTCCACGCCCCCATTCCATCTGGATTCGCCCCCTGCTTTGGCGTTCTGAGCACAAAGAATGGATAACATTTATTTATGCAGAAAACATGACCAGATTTACAGGTAAGAAAGTTTCATTGCGTTTTCACATCATGTGGTCCTCAGAAAGAGAGTTAGGTGCATTTGAGTGGAAAATAGTTAGTTGTTGATGCGTCGCGGAGGATCAGCTGTTTTTAGCAGCAGATATGGAGCGGCTCAGAAAAAAAAAGCATAAAAATGTCTTTGTAAAGCTCATTGCAGGTGTGCTGTTGTCACTGTACTTTAAGAGGTGAGGACGAGTCGTAGGTGTTGCAGAACAATGCGGATGAAAAGCTCACAGCTTGCTTAAAGTGTGTAGTTCAGTCGAACCCCGACCCCCTGCCTACGGACAAAGTTGCTGCTATCGACCCATAATGCAAAATAATAGTAACGCACAGTGACTTGAAGTCATTTTAATTGATTAGTGATTTGGAAAGATTAACGCGTTAGATTACTCGTTACTAAAAAAAAGTGGTCAGATTAGACCGGCATCACTGCTAATCAGACAAGGATATCTACGTTTAAAGAGGGGGGCTTCAAGCAGTGGCATACATTTAAACCTTTATGTGCCATAATAATGGAGGACAGCGGTTTTATTGGTCGTGATTACACAGTAGGGGGCTGAATATTGGTAGGGACGTGACCCTAGCGTCCCTACCCAAAATTACGCCCTAGCCCTTACCCGCTTAAGCAGAAAAAAATATATATATATTATATATAATTATGATGTTGAGAGTGACTGTATTTCTTTTGTTCCAATTTTGTCTGAAGTAAGGAAGTTAAACTTGAAATAAAATGTCTTTAACCTACATCCCATGATTCATCTCCTGGCAGCAGAGAGAGCAGCCATTAAATCTGTCACTGCAACTGATCTCATTTCCATTGTCTTTCCATTCAACAAATAAAATGTTCCAATGTCACTGGCACTTAGCCCATATTGAAATGAAGTCATGAATCCTCTGTACACTTGAGATCAACCTGCTGGCTCTCATTTGCTTGCTTTGGCAGCACAGAAAGTAGAGTGTTGACAGAACTGTTTTGCTACAGTCCAAATCTTCACTGAAACAAAGTAATGCTTAATTTAAGAGAATGGCGATGATAGACAGATGACAACTTGATCTATAGCTTTACAATCTAAAGAACAATTAACAGCAAACAGCTCCAACAACAACAGAAGGAATATCAGAGGCCTTGCTGCAGTAGGGATGAGGGGCTATTATGAGATTATCTAAGTTTAGTATGGCACCCTTTATGTCTTGTTATTGACTTCTAGATGTATTATTCAACATGGAGCATAATACACTGTTATCAGAGCATCCAACGTTTTGATGAGCAAATATACTGTAATAAAGCCCGGATTCTACCATCTGCAAAATTCAAAGACTGGTTTAATTGCTACTTTCCACTCAACACAGTTGTCGCTTTCATGCCTAGCACCCAGTTCCTATTGAACCAAATGTACATGCACCATTTCTATTGAATCACTAGATGGAGAACTGGCGCAATCTGCTCATTGGTTGGCTGTTGCCAGAGCACCGCCATCTTGGTTAGTGTCTAACAACCAGGCACAAACAGAAATTAGTGTGGACATGATCAATGTTTTCAAGAGAGTTTCCCCATAAATCTGCATGTTCCCAGCTATTACTGTGCTGTTACATTTATTCAAACGCTGTCGCACATTTGTACAGCCAGTATTTATCAAAAGAGATACAAAACAGGATCAAACTATTTATATGATAGACTTCAATGAATTTGTTAGTCCCAGTCCAGATGCTGTGAAGTGTTCACCTGGAGTTGAAAGACACTAACCACACGTTTGAGGACAAGGAAGTTAAAATCTTAGCCAGAGAGAAGAAATGGTTTGAGAGAGGTGTCAAGGAAGCATTCTTTGTAAAACAGTTGAAACCTAGCCTTAACCGGGGGTGGGTCTCAGACACGCTTTGTCCCCTGTTTACAATGGGGTACTCAGGTCTAAGCAGTTTCAGTCTTTTGTTCATGGTAATGAGTCATTCACGTCATCAGGAGAGTCGTCAAGGGGAGCCATCAGGGGAGGCCTTCCATCCCATCATTAGGAGAGTGCACAATAGGTGCTAATTAGAGCTATTGTTTAGTCACTAGCCTATAGCTAGTCGGCCTCTCTGGTAGGAGGGGTCTGGTTAGGTTAAAAACTCCAGCTTTTGTTGGCTTCTGGTTTATTCTTCTCTACAAGAGTCAAGACAGAAGTCAGACTACAGAGCAAGAATTTAGCTGAGGAAGCTTCTGTGATTTGAAGCGAAACGTCCTCATGTCAAGCAACCCAGTCCAGGTCGAAGATTCAAGCTTCTCTACTATATTCACCTGGAGTTATGAATTTTGTTTACTACTACTCCGACCACTGAAGTCATTAACTTTTTCAAGATAGAAATAATACCATCAGTTGTCAAACAGAAACATAATTATACACATTATGTCTGTCGTGACATGAGATACTTGCGGAACCCTGGAGAGGTCACTTAAAGTGATTTTTTTTTTCTGGCCGTGATAATTTGTGCGCATGTTTTCCTTTAATTGAGCCCTTGAATTAATAAATGTGCACACATTTTCCTTTTTTCTCTGGCAATGATAACTTGTAGGCATGTTTTCCTTTAATTGAGCCCTCAAGTAATAAAATGTGAGCACATTATAGACCAAAATTGAGCTCTCAAAGTATGTATTTCGTGCTCACATTAAGTAATTTCTGACATTTCAAGCCGTTCACTGTCACAAGCTATTGTACGGATATTTTGTATTAGTAGTAGTAAGTTAAATTGGAAAGATAGTCAAAGATTGATTAAACCTGTGCCAGATAAACATACAGATCCACCTTGGATTTGCCGTGGCGACCATGAGTGCAACAGAAGCAGCTGAAGCCTCTTGTCTGGGGGCCGGGCCCCGCCTTCATATGGCTCGGTGGTCCCTGCCCGCACTTTGGGTTTGGTGGCAGCGGCTCCTTTGCCCCCACATACCCACCGCCGCTCACTTCCTCCCTTTGGTGGCTGTGGTCCAGGTGATGTGGGTCTGGGACCCCCTTTTGGTGGGCCAATGACAGCGCACTGTGTGCTTCCCTTGGATATGGGGCTGCTTCCTGTCCTCCATGGGGTGGGGGTGTGCATTCTGGCGCTACTGGGCCGTTTCCCTGGTGGTTCGTCATGCTGCCCTGCTGGCTCTGGTGGCTGCCCTTCCTGGCCCCTGTGCCCTTCCGCTGCCCTTTTTCTCCTGGTTCTCCTGAAGCCCTGCATCCTGGGCCCATTTCTGTCATTGGCATATGGCTTCTTCTGACATGCCGGAGTGGTTCACGTCATATGGTAGGGTTCTGTACTTTTATCTTGGCCCAACACATCAGCCACAGAGTGATCGGATATTTAGCTGTGATCTGGGTCTCTTTGCATGGATGGTTGTGTGTATGTGGCCATCACCACAATTCAGTTTTGGTGCTCTTAAGGGGATCAAGACTCCGGTGTCCTAGATTAAAGTATGGATGCTCACTAATTAGACAACAGACTGTTGCTGTCACTACTTGTTCATGTGTGGTTGTTTGTCCTCGTAAGTTGTATGGTTGGGGCCCCGTCTCCTGGGTGTGTCACTTAATCAATTCACAATCATTGCCTTCACACTTGTCTTTCATTTGTTTGTCTTCGTGTTGTTTTGGTGGTCAGTCCTTCCTGATAGAAGTTGTTGGTTGGCTTTGAGTAGGATGGCATAGGCTGATCGGGAATGGCGGATGGGGGTCACACACGCACACCACTTTCAATTATGCACTACATACCTTCTGTCTTGCAAGAATAAATTGCATATATGCGTATTAATGTACATAAATGGCTCTGCCAGTGTGGCATGTTCCATTACTATATATGCAGACGGGGGAACGGGGAAAAAAAGAGCAGCTGAAGGGACTTAATAACTTCAAACAAATCACTGTTTCAAATCAAATGACACCTCTTACCAAATGTTGTAACACAGACAACAACCTACAATTTCAATTCAATTTTCAATTTATTTTCCTTTATATAGCGCCAAATCACAACAGAGTTGCCTCAAGGCACTTCACACAGGTAAGGTCTAACCTTACCAACCCCGAGAGCAACAGTGGTAAGGAAAGAAACCATCAAGCAGACCAGACTCAAAGGGGTGATCCTCTGCTTGGGCCATGCTACAAACATAAATTACAACAACAACAAAAGAACAATTCACGGGCGAATATACAAGAATTGCCCTAAGCTTCACTAAAAGACCCAGAATTTAGGTAAAGTTGAGGCCGCAGCCCGCTCCAATTACTAATAACATGAATTAAAAGAGTAAAAAGCGTAAAACAAAACTGTACCAGTATGCTTGCCATATGAAAGGGAAAAGAAGTGCGTCTTAAGTCTGGACTTGAAAGTCTCCACAGAATCTGATTGTTTTATTGATGCAGGGAGACCATTCCACAGAACAGGGGCATGATAAGAGAAAGCTCTGTGACCCGTAAACTTCTTATTCACCCTAGGGACACAAAGTAGTCCTGCACCCTGAGAACGTAAAGCCTGGGCCGGTACGTAAGGTTTAATTAGGTCAGCTTGGTAGGGAGGTGAAAGTCCATGAATAATTTTATAGGTTAGTAGCAACCTACAACCGACCAACACTGATTTTCCCCCAAAATGAGACGTCCCCCGTTCTTTATGAAATACAGTGAACTTGTCGTGCAGTAGGCTGCAAGACCGTAGTTTCAGGACCATCGACAAATTACCACGCAAAATGAAATGCTTTGATAAAAACTCAGCAACGTACATTTATGGTTTGCGATCCCACCAAACTGTGCCGCTTTTACGCAGCGCTCAAATAAAATTAATAAAATGAAACAGCCACACCGGTCAGCCAGTTTTGTCACGACTGTCATATGACTCACCAAAATGAGAGAGAAAAAGCATTTTTCCCGAGGCTAAGGGATAAATTTAGACTTATGAAACTGTTTCTGTGAAGGCTCTCAGTTGTCCTGGTGGTTTCCATAGTAGAGAAGCTTGAATCTTCGACTGGACTGGGTTGCTTGATGTGAGGAAGTTTCACTTCTAATCACAGAAGCTTCCTCAGCTGAATTTCTTGCTCTGGTACTCTGACTTCTGTCTTGACTCTTGTAGAGAAGAATAACAGAAGTCAGCAAAGCTGGAGTTTTAAACCTAACCAGACCCTTCCTACTGAGAGGCAGACTGCTGTTGACAATGGCTAACAATTCCTCTAATTATCACCTACTTACTCTAGTTAGCACCCTCCTAATGACAGGGCAGCTGTCCCTGGTGCATCTTAAGAGCTGAGATGACTCTCCTGACAACTCTCCTGACGATGTGAATGACTCATTACCATGAACAAAAGACTGAACTGCTTTGACCTGAGTACCACATTGTATAATAAAAATGTTATTGTGCTGTTTTGCACCTGTCTTAAAGTAACCCTGAGAATGTATTTGTTGTTTAATTTTGTTTTAGCACTCTGGGGTCAGTCTGAACTGGGAGCGAAGAGCTGGATGTACTTGTTATTATTACACTGATAGCACGACTTTGTTTTCGTAGCCACTAACGACTGGGAGTGAAGCATGCTGGGATCATTCTGAACTGGGAGTGAAGAACTGCTTTTATTATATCTTTGAAATAACTTTCAGATGCCTGTTGATTAAAGAAATTATGTGCGCCAGGGAGGTTGAGTTGGCCACTCACCCTCCCTTCGCGGACACACTAGAAAAGATGGGAGTAGAACCATGCTTCAACAGAGTCTGCTGCGGGTTAACGTACGAACGCCCAGCCGGTTGACAGGCGCACTCTGCTGAAGGTGTTGGCTCTCCACCTTAAAGGCGTCACGGTAAGAGAGAAAAATGCGCTGCAACCACTTGTGTTTGATGTAACTGCTTTTGTGGGGAATAAATATACGCCTTTTTATTCTAGCAAAATGCAGTCTGTGTGATCATTTCTGTGTGCCGATCTGACCGAACCTTGTGTTTCAAAACATTTTTGGCGTTGTCGGCAGGATCAGGTTACGCTCAGACTACACACAGAAATGTCTTGCTTTAGATTGGGAAAGAGAGATGCGGAGGTGGCATCTCAGCAGGAGTCTTGCTTTAGATTGAGAAAGAGAGATGCGGAGGTGGCATCTCAGCAGGAAGAAGTGGTCCCGGGGTGGGATGGGATCACTTTTAAGGAAATAGGCCAGCTTCTACGGCGACGTGGGGGACGCCCTGGGCCGTGGACTGGAGCGATTCCCACCGCGACTCCGCCAGTTTTATGTGAAATGTTAAAACGGGTGGAGGTTAAAGAGAAAGCTCCGTTGGGAGGTATTCATGAAATGATGTGGATTTGTGCAGAAGCCTGGAAAGAGCGGGTTTTAACTTTAGATACAGTCCGCTCATCAGAATGTGCTAAATCACAAAAGGTGACAAGATTAGAACAACAAGTGAAGCAATTGGAAATTCAAGCCGAAGAAATAGACGGTTGTACCAACTTCCGTCTTGGCTGAAAAATGTAAACAAAAAGGATTGAAAGTGACTTGTGTGTCAGGGATGCGCCCTGATATGTTTGATTTGGCCTCATTGTTGAAAGAAATTGTGCAGGGAGAAAAGAAAGGAGTGAAACCTAGTGCCCCTCCCCTACAGGAGGAGGAGGAGGAGGACTTTGATGATGATCTGGTGCAAATAGCTGCAGTCCGGAAAGGAAAGAAAGACAAAAGAAGGAAAAATAAAGAAAGGCGTTCTTGGAGCTTTGACCCTTGCGAGGAAGATTAGGATGATGGTCAAACTCTTGTGGCCCGCCGAGAATTAAAACAATGGTTCACAAGTGATATTAGACCCCATGTGTGATTGGAAATATTTTGGAAAAAATCAGTTCAAGTCACCTCGGCTTTAGTGGACACAGGAGCGGAGGCCTCATTGATTCATGGAAATCCAGAGAAAATGAAGGGACCTATAGTTCCCTTAACTGGATTAGGCGGACAATTGGTGTATGGAAAAAATATATCGATACCGCTTAAAATTGGAAATATGCCAATTAAAGTGTACACTGTAATAGTGACTCCAATTAATGAATGGATAATTGGCATGGATATTTTAGCTGGAATGACTTTGCATTTAGAACAGGGTAAATTCAATTTGGGATAGCAAACATAAGAATGATTCTGGTGGGAAAGTAAAAATGAAACCTTTTCCATTCCAGAGGCTACATGTGTGATTAATCAGAAACAATATCGTATTCCTGGAGGACAAGCAGAAATTACTGCAACCATAAAAGACTACTTGGAGGCAGGAGTTTTTGAAACCAGTGACAACAAAATGGAATAATCCATTGTGGCCAGTCCGTAAATCGGATGGTACATGGAGAATGACTGTAGACTTTAGAGGTCTAAATAAACATACACCGGCTTTGACTTCAGCTGTACCTGATGCTGTGAGTATAATTGAAGGAGTGCAACATCATAGTGGTACGTGGTATGCTGTTATAGATTTGGCCAATGCATTCTTTACCATACCAATCCCAGAGGATAGGATGGAACAGTTTGCATTTACGTGGGAAGGACGGCAATATACATTCACAAGATTGCCACAAGGATATTTACACAGTCCCACTATTTGTCATAGAGTGGTGGCGGAGCATTTGGAACAGTTCCAGGTTCCAATGAGAATGATGATCTCACATTACATTGATGACATTATGCTTCAAGAAGATACAGAAGCAGAAGTAGTGGAATATCTACCGAAATTAGTGACTCATATGAAATCATTTGGCTGGGAAATTAATCCAGCAAAGATTCAGGGACCAGCTCAAACAGTGAAATTCTTAGGAATAGTTTGGAATAAAGGAGAGAGGGAAATCACACAGGAAGCTAAAGAGAAAACAGCTAACTTTCCAGTACCTCACAGTAAGACAGATGCACAACGATATATTGGTTTATTTGGATTTTGGAGACATCATATTCCACATTTAGGACAGATTTTGCAGCCTTTATATCGATGCACTAGAAAGAAAGAAGAGTTTGTATGGGGAGAGGAACAACAATGCTCATTTGATATGGCAAAGGAAGCCATACAGCAGGCTGTGTCCTTAGGAAAAATGCAATCAGGACCAGTAGAACTTCAAGTGTCTGCTCTAAATGATTATGCTAATTGGAGCTTATGGCAAAACAAAACAGGATACGAAAACCTTTAGGATTCTGGTCGAGAAAACTCCCGGACGCAGGTATGCGTTATACACCTTTTGAAAAACAGCTTTTAGCATGCTATTGGGCGTTGATTGAAACTGAATCACAAACGGTGGGACATGAAGTAATGATGAGGACACAGATACCTATTCTCTCATGGGTGATGAGTAATCCCACCACTCACCGAATAGGGACAGCTCAGGAGGCTAGTGTGATAAAATGGAAATGGTGTGTGTCAGAGCGTGTAAAACCAGGTGAAAAAGGGGTGTCATTGCTGCATGAACAAGTAGCTGATGCTCCTGAGGAAGATGAGGAACCTTTTGAAGTTCAACCATTGGAGGAATCTCCTGTTAAAGCAGGAAAAAGGTGGGATGATTTGTCAGATGATGAGAAAAGTCGAGCATGGTTTACTGATGGTTCCTGTCAATATCAAGCAGGAAAAAGGCGATGGAAAGCAGGAGCTTTTAACCCACAATTAGGTCAGTCTCTGGAAGAATTAGGAGAAGGAAAAAGCAGTCAGTGGGCGGAGTTGAAGGCCGTGCATATGGTGGTCATGCAGGGAGGACCACAGGGCCTCCATATTTATACAGATTCATGGTCAGTGACCCAAGGACTACTTACCTGGATGCCTACATGGCATGCCACTAATTGGAAAATACATTCTAAAGAAGTTTGGGGAAGAGAATTGTGGGAAGACATTGGGAAAAGGCTTAAAACAATTCCTATTACTGTGATGCATGTAGATGCACACACTAATGGACAAGACTCAGAAGCTTATATAATAAAGCTGCAGATCAATTAGTAAAAGTAATGATTGAATTAAGACAATCCAGCCCAGGATTGGCTAGATGGGCTCATGTCAAAGCAGGACATTGGGGGGTTCAAGGTACCCTAAAATGGGCCAGAGATCGAGGTATTGATCTAAAATTGGATGATGTGAAAACAGCAATCACTGAGTGTGAACAATGTCAACACCACCGGAAGGGTGTACCTCAACATTTGCATGGGCAGTTAAATCGTGGAAAAAGTCCTGGTCAAATTTGGCAGTTAGATTTTATTGGACCACTGCCCATGTCTAAGGGATGTAGACATGCATGCACTGCTGTAGATACATTTTCTGGGGTCTTGGTAGTGCATCCATGTAAATTTGCAAATCAAATGGCCACACTTAAGTGTTTAAAAATAATACAGCAGTATTATGGTTTGCCAGTACTCATTTTACAGGAAATAAAGTGAAAGAGTGGGCCCAAGAACATCATGTTGAATGGATTTATCATATTCCCTATTACCCGCAAGCGGCGGGGTTAATAGAGCGAATGAACGGGCTTCTTAAAGAGACCCTACGGAAGCTGTCAAAAGATCGCACTATGCGACATTGGAAACAGGACTTGACTACTGCTGTGGATCAGCTGAACAATCGACCTTTAGGGTCGGGATCCACACCCTTGATAAGAATGATTTCAGGAGAAATGATAGAGCATACTACAGAAAGCATCAAAATGTGGAAAATTGATCCACAAGCGGAACTACCTGTCAGAGCAACTCCAGGCTCAGCAGGACTAGACTTAAGAACATTGACTACTGTCACATTGGTACCTGACCAAATTCAAGTGGTAAAAACAGGACTAGGCCTACAGTGTCCGAAGGGCACATATGGGCATGTCCTGCCACGTAGTGGTCTATCACTCAAAGGGCTAACTATTCAAGCCGGAGTGATAGATGCAGATTATCAAGGTGAGATTGGAGTGGTTTGTCGATTATTTGGAGAACAACCCCTGATATTGAATAAAGGGGATAAAATTGCTCAATTAATAATTAAACCCTGTGAAATGGGGTTGGTACAGGAGATACCAAAACCCGTAGTAATAACTACACGAGGAACACAAGGTTTTGGTTCCTCAGATCAAGCAGGTGCCAAAGTTTGGGTGAAACAACCTAACGGACCGCCTAAGGCGGCAGAAATTATAGCTCAAGGGAATGATGCAACTGTTAGTATACTCTATCAGGGTGAAGAAAAATGGGTAAATGTGCCTGTATCAAAGTGTTATGTAAGAGAAGACTAATCGTTGTCATTCTACCCGCAGTTACACTTGTGTTGTCTAGGCTCGGATTGATGCCCTGCTGGGAGTTGCTGATCGGGCGATCGAGGACCACAAGAGGCGGGCGTCGCTATGGCAACCAGTGGAAGCCCCGGGATTGGAGGTGTCGGCTGCTGGGTCATACTCCTCCTTGTAGGTGGTGCCATGGTCTCCGGTTGTTGGGGAATGACGGAAGGACATCAAGTGAGAGAAGTCCAACCACGAGTGGAGCTCGTCTGGAGAAATCTCACTAAAACAAGTCAACAGGACAATTTTACTTGTGCCACAAGCAACAGTGAAGACAAAGGTATATTGGCAAGTTACCTTTCCAAAAATTCCAATTTGCAGAAGACGTCGAAGGGCGTGGTATGACACTCTATTAGGAGGAACAGGAACTGTCCTGGGGGTGTCGAATACAGTAGATAATGAGGTAACCAGAACAATGTTATCAAACACTGGGAAATACTCGTCCCAAGTAGTTCATCAGGTTGGAGAGTGGATGCCCACAGCATTGGTAGGACTAATTTGTGGCAAAAGAATTTCAAATGGCAATTGGCATTATGGAATGAAACATTTAATATATCATATGGGAAATTGGACAGCATGTGCTATACAAACTCTTCATGCTGAAGCTCAAAGAGAAAGATTTCAGCGAATAGTTACTACAGGGAACTATCATGATTGGAGAAAGATTTGGAATATATGGTTACATCCAGAATTTAACAGTTTGTACTGGGTATTGGACCCAGTACAATGTGACACAACCAAAGGTTGTTTGTAAATATCAAGTGTTACCTGTGATAACGACTAATGGCTATTGGTTCTTGCATATGGATGGAGAGTGGTTAGAACCAAAAACTAATACGACTTTTGATACCAAAATGTGTGACAAAACAGATAAAGGTATGGCCTGTGTGCTGCAAACGGGATATGCCAATCCATGTCTAACCGACTCAGAGGTTGTACTTTGTGACTGGACAAGGGAAACACCAAGAGAAATGTTGTGGCAGATCGGCCCACATGCTCTGTGTGTTGAAAAATAATTCACAAGTACCTTCGGTTCCGTTTACTGGCTGCCTGAACAATGTGCACTTATGGCATTGGGGAAACCGGACGTATCGTTTGACTAATTATTCTGTATCGAGTCGGCTGACTTCGGTACAGTGGGATGTATTGCATTCCCCATGGAGTCTTTCCCTGGAGCGTTTCAAATGCGCATTGGAACAATCTACGGAAATTCAGCAATTAATAGAGTCACTTACGTCCAACATCTCCAGTCTCATGGTGTCTACATTGATAGCTAGTGACCGGGTAAAACATGTGGCAAAATTAGTACAGCAAGCATCAGCACATCATTGGTGGGATATCTTTTCAGGGATGTCTGTCACTGCCAGGAGTACCTTAGTGCCACCTTTGATACTATTAATTATAGCAATATGTGTGATGACTTTTTGTAACACTTTTATACGTTTAAGGCGAGAGGTGGAATGGGTAATATTTCAAAATTTTGTTTGTGAATCACTGGAAGAAATGTGGGAAATGCTATGGCAGGACATAATCGCTGGAATAGGCTGGAGCCCAGCCTTACCTGAATCTGTTGGTGGTTACATAAATTGACTGGTGCAAAACACCAAGAGTGGAGTGTATAATAAAAATGTTATTGTGCTGTTTTGCACCTGTCTTAAAGTAACCCTGAGAATGTATTTGTTGTTTAATTTTGTTTTAGCACTCTGGGGTCAGTCTGAACTGGGAGCGAAGAGCTGGATGTACTTGTTATTATTACACTGATAGCACGACTTTGTTTTCGTAGCCACTAACGACTGGGAGTGAAGCATGCTGGGATCATTCTGAACTGGGAGTGAAGAACTGCTTTTATTATATCTTTGAAATAACTTTCAGATGCCTGTTGATTAAAGAAATTATGTGCGCCAGGGAGGTTGAGTTGGCCACTCACCCTCCCTTCGCGGACACACTAGAAAAGAGGGAGTAGAACCATGCTTCAACAGAGTCTGCTGCGGGTTAACGTACGAACGCCCAGCCGGTTGACAGGCGCACTCTGCTGAAGGTGTTGGCTCTCCACCTTAAAGGCGTCACGGTAAGAGAGAAAAATGCGCTGCAACCACTTGTGTTTGATGTAACTGCTTTTGTGGGGAATAAATATACGCCTTTTTATTCTAGCAAAATGCAGTCTGTGTGATCATTTCTGTGTGCCGATCTGACCGAACCTTGTGTTTCAAAACACACATTCTAAACAGGAGACAAAGCGTGTCTCAGACCCCCTCCCCGGTTGAGGCTGGGTTTCAACTGTTTCACATACAATGCTTCCTTCACTTCCCTCTTAAACCATTTCTTTTCTCTGGCTAAGATTTTAACTTCCTTGTCCTCAAATGTGTGGTTAGAGACTTTAAGGTGGCGATGAACTGCAGACTGAGGTCCACCAGCACCCTCTCTGCAGTGCTGGTATAGCCATTTGTGCAATGGCTGTTTAGTCTCACCTATGTAGTGTTCGTTACAGTTTTCCTGACATCTGATAGAATACACTGCATTTCTCTTTCCGGACATGTTGTTGTTCTTTAGCCCTTCCCTCTGTGGTTGTGGGCACCTGTAGGGCTCTGTGTTGAAGAGTCCTGATCATCCCGAGCTTGTGTTCAAGGGGGTGGTTTGAGCCAAAGATCAGATATTGGTCAGTGTGAGTGGGTTTTCTGTAAACCCCTGTCTGGAGCTGCCTGTTCTCTCCAATCATAACATCACAGTCCAAGAAGGCTAAATGGTTGTTTCTGGCATCCTCACATGTGAACTTGATATTGGAGTCCACCAAGTTGATGTGCTCTGTAAAGGCCTCCACTTCCTGTTTCTTGATTTTAACCCATGTGTCATCGACATATCTGAACCATTGACTGGGAGAGATGCCCATGAATGACGCCAAGGCTCTCTTCTCCACTAGCTCCATGTACAGATTGGCCACAATGGGGAATACCAGAGACCCCATTGCACAACCATGGATCTGTCTGTAGTAATTCCCCCTAAACTGGAAAAATGTGGTGTTAAGACAGATCTTCAAGAGTTGGCAGATGTGGTCTGGCATAAGTTTGGTCCTTTAAGTAGAGACGTGGCAAACATTCTCGCGTCTAGCAACCCAGTCCAGTCGAAGATTCCAGCTTCTCTACTTATGAAAGTGAGATTTCTAATTGAATCGCTAAACGAATAGTGAGATATTTATCACGATAAAGCATTCAGGTTAACTGATTCCATCTGCTCAAAGTGATATTAATCAGTAAAATCACCTGGTGGAGTCAGTAGCTGCAAAGAAAACCTGCACCCTCATGGCTCTTTCTGGAACAGGTTGCCTACCCCTGCTGTATAGGGTGTCCAAAAAATATACAACATTTAAAACACTGGGTTTCACCCTTAACCCCTTAACGCCTGAATTTATATAGCTGTATATAAAAACATGTTTTCAATCAATCAATCAACTTTTTTCTTGTATAGCGCCAAATCACAACAAACAGTTGCCCCAAGGCGCTCCACATTGCAAGGCAAGGCCATACAATAATTATGAAACACAGTCTACGTCTAAAGCAACATAACCAAGGGATGGTCCAGGGTCACCCGATCCAGCCCTAACTATAAGCCTTAGCGAAAAGGAAAGTTTTAAGCCTAATCTTAAAAGTAGAGAGGGTATCTGTCTCCCTGATCTGAATTGGGAGCTGGTTCCACAGGAGAGGAGCCTGAAAGCTGAAGGCTCTGCCTCCCATTCTACTCTTACAAACCCTAGGAACTACAAGTAAGCCCGCAGTCTGAGAGCGAAGCGCTCTAATGGGGTAATATGGTACTACGAGGTCCCTAAGATAAGATGGGACCTGATTATTCAAAACCTTATAAGTAAGAAGAAGAATTTTAAATTCTATTCTAGCATTAACAGGAAGCCAATGAAGGGAGGCCAACACGGGTGAGATATGCTCTCTCCTGCTAGTCCCCGTCAGTACTCTAGCTGCAGCATTCTGAACCAACTGAAGGCTTTTTAGGGAACTTTTAGGACAACCTGATAATAATGAATTACAATAGTCCAGCCTAGAGGAAATAAATGCATGAATTAGTTTTTCAGCATCACTCTGAGACAAGACCTTTCTGATTTTAGAGATATTGCGTAAATGCAAAAAGGCAGTCCTACATATTTGTTTAATATGCGCTTTGAATGACATATCCTGATCAAAAATAACTCCAAGATTTCTCACAGTATTACTAGAGATCAGGGAAATGCCATCCAGAGTAACGATCTGGTTAGACACCATGCTTCTAAGATTTGTGGGGCCAAGTACAATAACTTCAGTTTTATCTGAGTTTAAAAGCAGGAAACTAGAGGTCATCCATGTCTTTATGTCTGTAAGACAATCCTGCAGTTTAGCTAATTGGTGCGTATCCTCTGGCTTCATGGATAGATAAAGCTGGGTATCATCTGCGTAACAATGAAAATTTAAGCAATACCGTCTAATAATACTGCCCAAGGGAAGCATGTATAAAGTGAATAAAATTGGTCCTAGCACAGAACCTTGTGGAACTCCATAATTAACTTTAGTCTGTGAAGAAGATTCCCCATTTACATGAACAAACTGTAATCTATTAGACAAATATGATTCAAACCACCGCAGCGCAATGCCTTTAATACCTATGACATGCTCTAATCTCTGTAATAAAATTTTATGGTCAACAGTATCAAAAGCAGCACTGAGGTCCAACAGAACAAGCACAGAGATAAGTCCACTGTCCGAAGCCATAAGAAGATCATTTGTAACCTTCACTAATGCTGTTTCTGTACTATGATGAATTCTAAAACCTGACTGAAACTCTTCAAATAGACCATTCCTCTGCAGGTGATCAGTTAGCTGTTTTACAACTACCCTCTCAAGAATCTTTGAGAGAAAAGGAAGGTTGGAGATTGGCCTATAATTAGCTAAGATAGCTGGGTCAAGTGATGGCTTTTTAAGTAATGGTTTAATTACTGCCACCTTAAAGGCCTGTGGTACATAACCAACTAACAAAGATAGATTGATCATATTTAAGATTGAAGCATTAAATAATGGTAGGACTTCCTTGAGCAGCCTGTTTTGTGTGTGTTTTTGCCTTTAAGTAGATGGTAAATAATGTTGAGATTATTAATTTCACTTTTGCACAAAAATAAATAGTAATTTTGGTATTTTGGTAATAATTTATGTTATAATGTTATAATAATAATATTGGTATGTTGCAAATTTGCAACAACAGGCATACTGGTCAATTTGGTATGTTGCATATTTGAGTCAAATATTGTAGCATATCTGCGACATTAGGCATTAAGGGGTTAAATGCTACAAACTCAATCACTTATGTTCTTTTTTACTTGCAGAGAACCTGAAGTTTATGTTGATGCCAAGCAAAATTCAAGAAAATACCAAGATTAACCACACTACAGCAAACAAAAATTATTGAGTTTTGGCACCAGACCAAGAGTGTTAAACAGGTGCAGCGACTTTATGCTAGACTGACAAAATGCAGGGCCAATATTGACATTGGTATGAAAAAGTTTATCCTTTCAGCTTTGTATCCAGCCATAAATTTATTTCCTAGACATATGCTTTGACCATTTTCTTTGCTGATAAAATGTTGCATATTTGTTTGGGACACAAGGGCTAGGCAAGTTAACGCGTTATCATGTTAATGCATTAATTAATTAAGGCCAAAATGTTTTAATCGCACATAATGCATTTTTTTTTTTAATTGTAAGAGTCTATTGCTCACAGGCTTTTGTTTTGCAAGTCTGTTGCTGACTGCTGCTGCACTCACAGGAACCGGTGTGACCTGACACCAGAAAAGGAAAGAATTGGTGGATAAACCAACCAACATGGATACAGGCACGGAACCTTTACATGGCCATTTTTATTTTAAAGTGCTTCCAGTTGGTGTAGTGGACAGTACCAAAGTTATTCGTAGCCACTGCAAAGCTGCATTTTCTTATCATTGGAGTACTTCGAGTCTTAAATGCAGCACACACAGCTGATACCAGCAAATCGTTTAACGAACCACACTGCGGCGCATTAGATGCAGCGTGTGGGAGATATAGGTATATATAAACATATATAGGTATAGATAAACAAAGGAAGAAAAGCTCACATTCTGAGAATCACAAGAAATGACTGCACATATAAGATTTCCTCACAACATACCATAAAGGAGACGACTTCAATAGCCACAACTTTACACCTGGACTGGATTGTGCTATACACTACTTTTGAATTCATTTTTGGAGTTTGGTTATAACAATGTGATTAATTGCGATTAATAATGGAAATCATGCGATTAATCACCATAAAAAATGTAATCGTTGCCCACCTCTAATATATATGTCAGAGTAGAGTCTGCGATTTGGTAGAATTCTCGAGATTCTAGTGTCGAGACTCCAATTGGAAACTCTACTAGCAGAGTCACCGATTCTACCAAGCCATTCATTATCATGACAAGATGATATCTAGACATAGAATGACAGCAACACCTTACTGTGGAAATTAGACAAAAATCTGTGATATTATCATGACAAGATATCTAGACAATGTCAACAATACTTTACTGTGGAAATTAGAAAAATATCTGTCATATCAACTTCACATTAGAGCCACACCATGCTAATGTGATCACAGTAAGAAAGTAAGAACTTAACATAATTAATGAATGATGTGCTCATTGTATATTGATTGGTACAAGGTTGATGGTGTTCTTCTTCCTATATGACAGTGCTTCTCAATTATTTTCTGTTATGCCCCCCCTAGGAAGAAGAAAACATTTCGCACCCCCCCCCACCCCACTCTCCGCTGTGACTAAAAATAGTATCATTTGTCCATAAAATTGTTACAAGTACACCTCTGCATAACATTGTATCCTTATTAACATTAAAGAAAACAAAAAAAGAAAGAACTTAAGATCAACTTGCAGCAAAGAATAACTTTATTAACATTGTTTTTTAGTCTGTAACAGAAAAAAAATGCATCACTTTGCTTGAAATTAAAAAAAAAATTAATCCTTAAACTATACGGAAAAACAAATTAAATAAAATCAATCAATAAAAATAAATTCAAATTGATCAGAACACTTGTATAAAACAATGTATAAAACACTTTAACAGACAAAACAAAAATGAATATGATTATTTTTTGTGATTTTTATTTATTTTTTTTATTAGTTTTCATTTTGCGTCATCCAGCATGACAAATACCATGTCTACTGCTGCTCAGCTCCTCTGCTATGGTGCTGTGATGCTAACGGTGTTCGCTAGTTTACTGTAGCAGCATTCACAAAGCGGGATGATTGCTGAGAATATTCTGCACATTTTTGCTGAAAAAAACTCAAGTGGCTTATCTGTGTGATTGGAGTGTAACTGTCTTTAAGTGACACCTTAATTTTTCTGGCTTCATGCTGTCTGCTGCCAACATTTTAAGACACAGTGGTCTTTCCTTGTCTCCCACCGTAGTGCGAAACAAAACCTTACATAGAGCCGCGTTGCATTATGCTAGAGTCCTCAATAAGCGAAGTGCGCAACGCATCTGCTCATGTGTGAATCAAACGGGGTCAAAAATTCCAGCTACCAAACTCACACCGCTGCCATTGAATTCCGTATACAGTAGAATTAGCGGACTGTGAAAGTTAAGGCTTACAGGGATTGTTTCAAAGGCTTAAGCCTTAAGCGACGCATACAATGACAGGTGCGCATTGTGCTGTTTTCAAATGCTCGAATGGAATGTATAGGCTTGAAAGGTGGCTGAAAACACACGAATGCAAGGCTCCAAAGACGGAAAGAAGAAAAAATGTGGTTGCAAACCTCTCTACAAACCATTCTACAAAATTTCCCCACAGAAAAGAAAGATCCAGACGGACGTAAAAGATGGACTAAAATTGTAAGTTTCTTGCACACATTTATTTTGTCAATATCCTGAAACTTCTCATTGTATGTCTGTCAGCTTATCAAAACAAACGTGACACCAAAGAGGTTATATGTGAGACTCACCTTCCTTGTAGTCATTACAACGCCGGTGGAGTAGTGATTTCTCATCCCTGCTTAGCAAATATTCTGCAATATCCACAGTTTCAGACCCTGGACTTCATCTAACCATCTGTCAGTTGCCTTCAAGGGGTCAGAAATTTGTTTGTCTCCAACTATCAACAAGGACCTGTAGTCATTTTCAACAGCAGCTCTCTCTTCCTCCTTTGCCGGCACCATCAATAGTTTCTGTACCGATGCAGCACACGCAAGGGCAGCCAGCTCTTCTTTCCGTTTCTCTCTACTGCCATACGCAATCCTGGTTGTAACAGGCAATCTGCGGAGCTTACAAAAACGCTTTAAATCGTCAACTTTCCATTGGTTGAAATGGTCCAAATCACAGCACTCCCCGCGGCTTTCCACCGTCTTTGAATGTGGATTGGTAGCCAAAAAATTTAGCATACCCATAATGCACTGCGTGGCCTGAGATGCACATTTCGCTTATACTCCCTGTTCACACTCTGACAATGAGAGCGCCACTGCCACCTACTGCAGTGGATGTGCAATTAGACTTTTTTCCTAGTAGGGAAAAAAAAGCATGTTCCCCGCGGTCACACGCGCCCCCACTGGCAAATCACCGCGGCCCGCCCCACTATTTGAGAAGGACTGCTATATGATAATGTTTGAATGTGTTCCGCTGAATTTGCCTACTGTGTGACCTGTTTTTCTGTATGATTAATAACTGAAACTGTGTGACTAATTGAAAGAGGATAAGGTATGTTGACATTGCGTACAAGGCTATGGTGATCTCGGGTAGAAAACAAGATGTGCTTACTGTGGAATGTATGCCCACCAACAACATGTATGAGTGTCCTTATTAGGTAAAGAAGGATGCATCGGCAAGTGATGGAAGTCTGCACTGCACGTGGACAAGAAGTGGACCAGTCAAGAAAGAATACAACATCTTAGCGTAGTTACGCAATGTCTAGAATAGGAACTCAGGGATAGTGTATATACAGGGTTGGGAGGGTTACTTTAAAAATGTATTCCAATACAGTTACTAGTTACCTGTTGAAAAATGTAGTCAGTATCGTAATCCAAGTACCATAATATTAAAGTAATGTAATTTGATTACTTTCATTTACTTCTGGATTACGCCAATATCAAATATGCTAATACAGACAAAAGAAACTAAATATAAATAGTCTTGACCACATAGTACACTTTATTAAGCAAAAATAAAACTTTCTTTTACACGGCATGCTCTGTTTTACTTCACATTATGAATTAAGAGCACCCACAATATTGTTTTAAACACACCCATTGTTCACCTGCTAAATTTTGAACAAAAAATGCCAAACGAATGACTCAGGCGTGTGCAGATGACTTTATAATTAAAAGTGGCTTGCAGAACAATATACAAAACAAAAAAAATTTCTGCTACTTGTTCAGTAAACATAAAATTATCTTACTTTAGTCTTTCACATAGCATTCGCACCATGTTCAACATATCAGTCCACTTATTGAACTTTCAAAATAAGAACAAAAGCATAATGAAAACCATTAAGTAAATACTGTCAGTAAGGAGGCGCGGTCACCATTTTAATTCCGGGCAAGTTAGTGATTTGCGTGCATAGAAGTTAAAGACACAGGTGGAATATGACGGAAAGCTGCGCATGTTGGCAAAGCCACAAACGGAGGAACAAGGGAGACAATATTTCCTTCCATAAGTAAGTGGTTTTGGTTCTTCTTGTCACTTTGTCCGTGATATTTGGATGATAAACAGCTGTATGTTTCCTGCTGTACCTGTGTCGCCCAATGACACGGATCATTAACTCTTCACTTATGTCTAGTTGATATTTTCCACTGCTAGACTAATGTCTAGTTAAAATACTTGTCGTTAGTGATTAAAATTGTTTGACAAGACGGGATTTTTTTTTTTAATTTGCACCTTAAAATAATGAGATTATAATTACCCACACTGTGCCGCTCACAGTCACACCCACAGATAGAGATGTGTACACACACCACTGACTTCATGAATGAAACTCGGTCAATAAAGGATAATTGTGTAAAAATATAATATGTATATGAATGTATTGTAATGGTTTTAGGAGCCGCTCTGCATTGAATCAAATCAAATCACATCAATTTTATTTATATAGCGCCAAATCACAACAAACAGTTGCCCTAAGGCGCTTTATATTGTAAGGCAAGGCCATACAATAATTACGGAAAAACCCCAACGGTCAAAACGACCCCCTGTGAGCAAGCACTTGGCGACAGTGGGAAGGAAAAACTCCCTTTTAACAGGAAGAAACCTCCAGCAGAACCAGGCTCAGGGAGGGGCAGTCTTCTGCTGGGACTGGTTGGGGCTGAGGGAGAGAACCAGGAAAAAGACATGCTGTGGAGGGGAGCAGAGATCAATCACTAATGATTAAATGCAGAGTGGTGCATACAGAGCAAAAAGAGAAAGAGACACTCAGTGCATCATGGGAACCCCCCAGCAGTCTAAGTCTATAGCAGCATAACTAAGGGATGGTTCAGGGTCACCTGATCCAGCCCTAACTATAAGCTTTAGCAAAAAGGAAAGTTTTAAGCCTAATCTTAAAAGTAGAGAGGGTGTCTGTCTCCCTGATCTGAATTGGGAGCTGGTTCCACAGGAGAGGAGCCTGAAAGCTGAAGGCTCTGCCTCCCATTCTACTCTTACAAACCCTAGGAACTACAAGTAAGCCTGCAGTCTGAGAGCGAAGCGCTCTATTGGGGTGATATGGTACTATGAGGTCCCTAAGATAAGATGGGACCTGATTATTCAAAACGTTATAAGTAAGAAGAAGAATTTTAAATTCTATTCTAGAATTAACAGGAAGCCAATGAAGAGAGGCCAATATGGGTGAGATATGCTCTCTCCATCTAGTCCCCGTCAGTACTCTAGCTGCAGCATTTTGAATTAACTGAAGGCTTTTCAGGGAACTTTTAGGACAACCTGATAATAATGAATTACAGTAGTCCAGCCTAGATGAAATAAATGCATGAATTAGTTTTCAGCATCACTCTGAGACAAGACCTTTCTAATTTTAGAGATATTGCACAAATGCAAAAAAGCAGTCCTACATATTTGTTTAATATGCGCATTGAATGACATATCCTGATCAAAAATGACTCCAAGATTTCTCACAGTATTACTAGAGGTCAGGGTAATGCCATCCAGAGTAAGGATCTGGTTAGACACCATGTTTCTAAGATTTGTGGGGCCAAGTACAATAACTTCAGTTTTATCTGAGTTTAAAAGCAGGAAATTAGAGGTCATCCATGTCTTTATGTCTGTAAGACAATCCTGCAGTTTAGCTAATTGGTGTGTGTCCTCTGGCTTCATGGATAGATAAAGCTGGGTATCATCTGTGTAACAATGAAAATTTAAGCAATGCTGTCTAATAATACTGCCTAAGGGAAACATGTATAAAGTGAATAAAATTGGTCCTAGCACAGAACCTTGTGGAACTCCATAATTAACCTTAGTCTGTGAAGAAGATTCCCCATTTACATGAACAAATTGTAATCTATTAGATAAATATGATTCAAACCACCGCAGCGCAGTGCCTTTAATACCTATGGCATGCTCTAATCTCTGTAATAAAATTTTATGGTCAACAGTATCAAAAGCAGCACTGAGGTCTAACAGAACAAGCACAGAGATGAGTCCACTGTCTGAGGCCATAAGAAGATCATTTGTAACCTTCACTAATGCTGTTTCTGTACTATGATGAATTCTAAACCCTGACTGAAACTCTTCAAATAGACCATTCCTCTGCAGATGATCAGTTAGCTGTTTTACAACTACCCTTTCAAGAATTTTTGAGAGAAAAGGAAGGTTGGAGATTGGCCTATAATTAGCTAAGATAGCTGGGTCAAGTGATGGCTTTTTAAGTAATGGTTTAATTACTGCCACCTTAAAAGCCTGTGGTACATAGCCAACTAACAAAGATAGATTGATCATATTTAAGATCGAAGCATTAAATAATGGTAGGGCTTCCTTGAGCATCCTGGTAGGAATGGGGTCTAATAGACATGTTGATGGTTTGGAGGAAGTAACTAATGAAAATAACTCAGACAGAACAATCGGAGAGAAAGAGTCTAACCAAATACCGGCATCACTGAAAGCAGCCAAAGATAACGATACGTCTTTGGGATGGTTATGAGTAATTTTTTCTCTAATAGTTAAAACTGAACACAGCAGCAGCTCAGCCCAGCAGTGTAGCTTGAACAGTGCAGATCCTTGTAACTTTCAACACTAATATTTGGGAATGTGTGTGTGTCAGAGTAAGTTTAATACTTTCCTGACATAATATAATGTAATTTAATTTTACTGGCTCAATATCCAGGTCAAAATGGCATTTTAACACATATTTTGTGAGCATTTTTCTGAGTGTGTTCAGTCATGAATCTCCATTGAAAATGCATTAACATCCGGGTACTTCATCAATATTTTTCCCGGTAAGGAGATGTCGTGTCGCTGTCCATGAAGGGACTTTTTCATTTCAAAGAAAAAAAATATTATACACAGATAATATCATAAAATGCATTAAAATTGTAATCCTGCGAACTAATCCCCATTTTTACTAAATATACCTGTAATCTGAATACGTCTTTTTTTCTATAAATGTAGCGGAATACAGTTACCTTTTTTTGTATTCTAATTATGTAATGCCATTACATGTATTCCATTACTCCCCAAGCCTGAGTATATATGGGTTCAGGGAGAGATAGACGGGGCTCTGCTCAGAGCGCCCGACAGCTCCCCAGACTCTGTCTGATTGCTTGGGCAAACTAAGTGCAAACCCAGAGACTCTGTTATTGTGACTTACTTTGGCTTATTTTATGTAATAAACGACGAGGTCAACTGAGAAATAGTCTGAATCCTGGTCAACCTTCTTCCATCAACGATCGCGCGGGGAAACAGATGTATTTTCTGATTAATTGACTTACAAATACAAGTGGTACTTTCATGTTGACATATTTACAGGGCACAACAGGGGATTACCCAACACTTGTAATCAATTTTACATCACAGACACACCTTGCTCAGCGTGAAATCAAAAATTGTTTTCAGCTTTACATCAGAGCCACACCATGCTGAAGTAATCACAGCTGCACCTGGTTCAGTGTGAAATAAAAATTGTAATCACAGCCACACATATGGAATTCATCTGTATAAATACCCCTACATTTCTGAATGCAACTCAGTTCACATTTTGCCATTATACTGATGCTATGGATGGAGATCACGAGCAGAAGTCTGAATTTTACAGACTGCTGGATGATCACGTCGAGGGAATTGACAAGGCATAACAGCCAACTTTCTGCATCACTCAGGATACCTATGACAGCGCTGTAGCTTCTATGCAGGTGGAGAAGGGGGTGAAGTGCCTTGAAGGAAGCCACTTCAAGTTGTGGTGTGCCAAACACTTCAAACTGCAAGAAATTGCTTCCAGGATGATCTTGTACTGTGAGAAAACGCCCTGTCCTGTAGTCACAAAAGAAGAAATCTTCGACACAATAAAACAGTTTTTTTAGACCACCGACAAGTTGAATTGAGTTGAGTTGTTTTATGGTGTCATTTAGACCACCGTCAAGTCTTGGGTATCAAAAGACCAAATTCAGAAATTGTTTATCACAATAAAATAAGATTATAATAATTAAAGCAGCTATATTATGGTCATTATTCATGTCAACACTGTAGCTACTGATGGCCTGGTGCCAACATTTATGTCATGTAAGTAAGTCACACCTTAACAGGGAATATTTAAATCAACACAGCTGCAGATAGACAGGCATTGGCCCAACAGCAGCTCTGGTGTTAACAGCAGATAAAGATAAAGATAAACTTTACTGATCTCACAGAAGAGAAATTCACATGTTACGTCAGCTCTTAAAAAACACACAAGGTGGGTGCAAGTAGAGGAAAATGTTCATCAAACAGCGTGTGCAAGGATAAGCAATAATAATAATACTTGTAACAGTACAAGACATAAGAAAATGAGGTATAAATAGAATATGTATGTATATATACATACACACGCACCCACGTACATACTTTTATATATATATATATATATATGGAAAGAGGAGCGGAGGGATTCGCGCATCAGCATGGAGCCACATGGCGCAAAGCAACGCCATGATGAAGGCTCACAGGACATGTTCTGGCATATCCAGCTCATCCACAATTTCTCAGATAGTCACACGACAGAAAAGTCACCGAAAGCTGTCTGAAAGCCATCTGAAAGCCGTCCTGTGAGACCAACACGGAGGTGCTTTTGTCCCGCGCCATGAGCGGCTCCGTGGCGCATCCCTCCGCTCCTCTTTCCATGACAAAAACTCCTGTAACAGTGGAATGTGCCAAAAAAGTGCTGATGTCCACGTCTTCTTCCTAGTTCTGTGATAGTCAGACGACGTCCCGGATCAACAAAGCCTTCACTTTGGAAATGATCTGGTTGTTTCAGCGTGGTTTCAGCCTGTCGAGCGGCGCTCGGAGTGCGCCGTGCTCTCAGACGCTGTGGGCGGTCTTTAAACCAGCTGGAGCACTCCTTAATCTGTGTAATCCCCATAAAATCGTCCCTGAAAGCCATCTGAATTTTCCGAATGGTGTCCACCTGGAGGTCTCTCACAGTTTCTGGAAAAATGTGATGCAGCAAAACTCCAAATCATTCAGACATTTTATTCGCAATAAAAATCCGATGAGGGGGCTGGACCACTCCTCACTCAAAGCCTGCTCACAGGCGAATGACGCAACTGACAGGCGTGAAAAAACTCACGCATGCACACAAAGGTTCAAGCTGATGCATTGGCTGATGCAATCACACATGATTCAAATCCATATAGTTTTTGAAAAAAATGAAAAGGTCCGTTACTTTTTGGACAGACCTCGTATACACATACACATATACATATGCATATATATAAACATGATTGGGATTGAAAAGGAGATAGGACCATCTTCTTTACAATATGTGAAATGGAGTTTAGGTGTGATAAGGTGACATTAGTGCAGGGATTTGTTAACAAGTTGTTATTGCACATGATTTGTGGACATATTAATATTGCACATGATTTGTTGACATATTAATATTGCACATGATTTGTGGACATATTATTGCATGTGGTTATTTCACAGTGTTATTGTACAGCCTGACAGCAGCAGGGAGGAACGACCTGCGGAATCGTTCCTTCTTGCACTGAGGATGCCTCAGTCTGTCACTGAACTAGCTGGTCAGCTCCACTACAGTCCGGGGCAGAGGGTCTGTCCACAGTCTTTATGTCTTCCCCCTGGATGTTCACTGGTGGATGAGGTGGTGATTTCCTCCTGAAGTCGATCACCATCTCCTTCGTCTTACTGGTGTTGAGACACAAGTGGTTGCACTCACACCAGTCCACAAAGTCTGTGATGACTGACCGGTACTCCAGCTCGTTTCCCTCTTTCAAATACTTTTTCAAATACCTTTCAAACTTGGGAATCTCTGTGACACCATGTCGAAAATAGATTTTGATAGTTTGATTATTGCCTGTGATATTATAATAGTGAATTTATGATAAAACATTCAATCCTTTACTTATCAATAGCATTTGATCATGCTATTTTCACAATAAATTGTCACTGGTTTATCAGTTTTTGTTTTGATTTGTTGTTTATAGTTCATAGAAAGTATTTATATTTGTATTTGAAATACTCAAAGTATAAAGTATTTGTATTTATGTTTGAAAAAGTACAAAGTATTTGTATTTGGAATTCTAAAATCTAAAGTATTTGTATTTGTATTTAAATACAATGCAAAGTATTTGACCCCATGTCTGTGCTCACCACAGTGCAGAGGTGAGACAGGACGAGCCGTTCCATGGTCTTCATGAGGTGGGAGGTCAGGACAGCTGGTCTGTAGTGGGCCGGTTCCTTGGCGTGCGGTGATTTGGGAACCGGGACCACACAGGAGGTCTTCCACAGGCACATGCGCACATGCGCAACCACTTCACCAAGTTCAGCTGGACTTATACACTGACTTCAAAGTGAGCTGCTGAAGTTGCTGATAAGCTTATTCAGACATTCTGCTTATTTGGTTCATAGCAGGTGTCATCCAGGAGCTGGCCCGGTCTAGTGATCATCCATGGTAGACCACGTCATCCACAGTCTCAGGGATGTGCGGAGAGGGGGAATGGAGATCTACATGGAGGAGCATGCAGATCAAGGTTGGTCCTAGGGTCTGCATCACATCCCATATACCATCAATGCTTCTATCAGTGCTACCACTGGAAAAACACCATATGAAGCCAGCCGTATTTGGACAGCCACCTCACACTGACTTCACCACTCTGGAGAAGTTGTCCCAGCAAGGATTTCTCTGTGAGGGGGAATTGCCTGAAATCTTCAGCGGTACTGAAACTGCAAGTGAGGAACACCAGCATACTCCAGAGGTGCATTGTGCTCATGAGCCAAGGGAGATCGACACGGAGGAAGAAATAACACTGATTGAAAGCATCACCTCCTTTTACACCTCAACAGTTCCAGAGCCATCTGCAGAGACATTACCTGTGTTGCCTTCACCTGAAACCTCCTGTCCTGACCAGTCTACAACCAAGAAATGGCAACCAGAGTATCAGCTCTGGTGCCAGGGACACCTTGTGGCTACGGGGAAGTGAAATCCCTGGTCAGGACACATTGCATGGTCATCCACTTAACAGGGACACACAAGGTGTGTTTTGCATTGACATTGTCGTAGATTCATCATGCGTGCCTCCACTTTGCAACCCGTTCAAGGAATCCATCACTGTCAGTCAGTTTGTGTGTTGGGATCTTGCCAGTGCACAACAAGATCCAGAAGATTGCAGCTGAAAACTACCTGAAAGCAGACAACCGGCAACAGGTAAACTTTGACACCAAGCTGTACAGTGTAAAGAAGCCCTGGTGACACTGTTGGGGTCAGAATTCATGAGGTGGATCGTATCCAACACTGACCCCAGACTGCTTCCCTGCAAAGTGTTGAGACTCGTATAAGTATAGAATATACTTTGCCACAGGTAAAATTAGGAGTACCTATGCAGAGGAACTTTCAGATATGAGAAATGTCTGCTTCCCATCCCTGCAAAACTTATATCATATATAGACAGTCTGCAGGAGGTGAGACTAATCCAGGCCTCACATAAGCATTCAGAGTCTAAAGCAGTTTCGGTCCATGGCTCCACAGTATGTGCATGTAGGAGTGGCTGCATAAACAACCAATATAAAAGCAAAAAAGCAGAACTTTTGTGTAGCACTAAGCGCTACCCATCATCAGTAGGTATTTGTCAAATCAAATTGTAAATGTAGTTCAGTCTTATTACACAAGTAATGTTGCAGTAAACACAGTAAATTTAATAAAAACAGTAGCTACTGATGATAGATTGCTTGTATGCACCAGTACATGAATATACTTTGATTGAAGTGAAATAAAATTATTTAATGAAAGCAATTGTTATACATTTATTTTACATGGCTGGATGGGCTATAGAATCTTACATTCTAGCAGTATTTATTGGAGAGTTTCCGATTGGGGTCCCTACTGGGACTCTGCCAGTAGAATTTGCCATCGGCGACTGTACTAGTAGAGTTTCCGATCGGAGTCTCTACTAGTGGAATTTCAGACAGTTTATATATATATATATATATATATATATATATATATATATATATATATATATATATATACACACACAGTGGTCCCTCATTTATCGCGGGAGTTACGCTCTAAAATAACCCGTAATAGGCGAAATCCGCGACGTAGTCAGCGTTATTTTTTTACAATTATTATAGATGATTTAAGGTTGTAAAACCCCTCACTACACACTTTATACACTTTTCTCAACGGGGCATTAACATTTTCTCACTTTTCAAATCTTAGTAGAAAAATAAGTCCAGTATTATACAATGAAACCAAAGATCAAAACCTGTTTTCAGGCCCAAACATTTGTTTGAGAAATAAAAATAGAACGTTTTCCTATAAATAATTATGATTGCTTTTAGAACTAACAAATTTAATTTTAACAATCAACCTACAAGGTTGGACACGTAACAAATTATTAATAGTAACTCACCAGTATTTCACAGTTCCTCTGACCGTGCCACTTCATCCTGGCGCCGCTCCACTGTAGCGTCTTTTTCCACTGAGTGACACCTCGGTACAGGTGTATTCTTTCGAGTGAAGAACATAGTTATGGGTAGTTGTTGGCGCTCTTTTTTCTTCTGGGTGAGAAGATTCTTATAAACAAATTTGGCAAGCTGATTGCATTCTGTACTGTACAGGAGACATGGCACAGAGGAGCCTGATTGACAATGGTGTACAGTCCCTTAGCCAATCGGGACGCAGAACACAATGCGTGTGCTCTCCCTTAGCCAATCGCTGTGATGCCGACCAGTGCCGCGACCGACCCACCTGATGAGAACCTAGAAGACAATGCGCTGTAAAAAAAAAAAAAGCATGCAAAATTGCACCAATATATATATATATATATATATATATATATATATATATATATATATATATATATATATATATATATATATATATATATATATATATATATATATAGACACAGCTTCACTTTTTCCACATTTTGTTAGGTTACAGCCTTATTCCAAAATGAAGTAATTTTTTTCCCCTCAAAATTCTACTCACAACACCCAATAATGACAAAATGAAAACTTTTTTAAATTTATAAACAATAAAAATCTAAGAAATCACAAGTACACAATAATTCACACTCTTTGCTCAGTGCTTTGTTGATGCACCTTTTGCAGCAATTACAGCCTCAAGTCATCTTGAATATTATGCCACAAACTTGGTGCACCTATCTTTGGGCAGTTTTGCCTATTCCTCTTAGCAGCACCTCTCAAGCTCCATCAGGTTGGATGAGCATTCATCTTTCCCTCCATCCTGACTAGTCTCCCAGTTCCTTCCACTGAAAAATATCCCCACAGCATGATGCTGCCACCACCATGCTTCACTGTAGGGGTGGTGCCTGGTTTCCTCCAAACATGACACCTGGCATTCATGCTAAAGAGTGCAAATATTTGTCTCATCAGACCAGAGAATTTTGTTTTTCATGATCTGAGAGTCCTTCAGGTACCTTTTGGCAAACTCCAGATGGGCTGCCATGTGCCTTTCACAAAGGAGTGGCTTCCGTCTGTCAACTCTACCGTACAGGCTGGATTGATGGATTGCTGCCCAGATGGTTGTTGGAGGGCGACACAAGGAACAGAAACTGAGGCAAGGTACCCTGTAGGAAAACTGAGTTTCTGGCATCTGTAGAGTGGAAGAACCAGGTGCCAGTGATGAGAAACAGGTGAGACCAATCAACTCCGTGATGTAGTGCCTGGAAGAAACAGGAGGGGTAGAGAGCAGACCAAGGCAGCACAACAGTAACATAACAAAATGTGGAAATAATGACGTCCTGTGAATGCACTGTATATAAAACGTGTGTGTGTGTGTTCAGAAGTTTGCAAACGTAATGATTTCATTGTGTTATATTTATGGGTGAGCATACCTCTGCAATCCATTATTATGCATAGTATATGTTTAAATTAAACTGTATGACAGGAATATTGTACAAATATCTACATAACGTACATAAAACTTTAATAAAGCCTGACAACATGGAAAAAGCCTCTGTGGTTCCTCTGGTGCATGTTCTTCAGGCTGCTCGGGATTTGTCTTGGGTGAGAGGATACTGGATCCTTCTCCATCCATGCATGAACACAATGACTTTCCCTGAAGACGCTGTAAGGAGACAACTGAACTAATGCAACTCATGTATTATTCTGCTGCCTCAGGCAGATGAATACGAGCATCACTGAACATGAAGTGTGCCTCCAGGCAAATATCACAAACCGAGTAAAGCTTTAATGCTGGTATGAGTGGTGGTGGATGCCAATGCTGAAGGTCATGACATTGAAGATTAAAATTGTAACCATGTAACTAGGGATGAGCGAGTACACCACTATCTGTATCTGTTCAACCATCTAAATTATCTGTATCCTTATCTGTACTCATAGTGGGTGTGGCCTAAACCGGAAGTGGGTGTGGTTTAACCTGAAATGGCTGGAGCTTAGAACAATACATTATTTTAAGTCTGAAATTGATATGGATTGATCAGAAGTTGCTATATTTGCTGTTTATTTGAAAACTATTTACAAAACAGCCTCAAATTTGATATTCAAATCAATGTTTTGATCACAAAAGTACAAGCATCCAGTGATGGCAAACAGGGAAATATTGTCAGCCTTGTTTCCTGTATACTTCTCAAGCACCGCGTTCAGTAGGAGCAAAGTTTTCCAACTGACTTTATATCACCCAACCAAACGAAGAGCAAGCAAACGGTTAAAAAATAAATAAATAAATAAAAAGCCCGACGGGAGTGGAGGCAGTGACTGACGTGACACAAGCCATTTTCAGCTCCGTCTTGTCAAAAGCACCACGTAAGATATGAAACAATGTCATCAAGTAACATTACCGAAAAAGAGGCGAGCTGAAGAAAACTTAAGCAGTACTAAGATAGCAACGTGAGGTAGAATCAAACCAAGCACAGAGAGAGATTGTGTCTGTGTGTGTGCAAGAAGCTGCAGACAGACGTGTCTCTGTAGGGAGGGGCGGGTGCTGTGTGTGACTGGTCAATCACAGAGCATGAAGACAGTCAGTTAGCCAATGACAATGTTCCTTCAGCACGAGCACAGATATTGATGAGTTTTACTCATATCATGCTTGTACTCGTCAAAAATGCTTTATCCGTACTGATACTCGTTTGAAATGAGTATCCGGCTGAACTGTACATGTAACCATCATACCTGTCCGTATTTAGCAGCGTAACCATCACTCCTGTAAGTATTGTCAGCATGGCCATCGTTCCTGTCAGCATTTAGCAGCATGACCATTGTACCTGTCAGTGTGACCATCTCAGCATGACCATCATGCCTGTCAGCATGACCATCACAGCATGACCATCACAGGATGCACCTGAGCTCAATTTTGAGCTTCTTGGCAAAGGCTGTGAATACTTATATACGTTGTCGGTGGCACAATAACTTCGTGGTTAGCACTGGTGCTTTACAGCGAGAAGGTCATGGGATAGATTCCCGCCCTTTCTGAGTGGAGTTTGCATGTTCTCTCCGTGTCTGTGGGTTTCCTCCGGGCAATCCGGTTTCCTCCCACAATCAAAACCATGTTTGTTTAGGGTCTGTTCCATTCTCTGCCCCTGACCAAGGTCATCCGTGCCAGACTGTGACTGCCAACTGCTCCTGGTGGCTGGATTGTGTCTAACTGTAATTAGGATGGGTAAAATGCAGACGACAAATTTCATTGTATGTATGTATATACAACCTGGCCCCATGCAAGTCGTTATTCAGCAGCATGAAATATACATTAATCTATTGGTTTGTGATATTGTGAAAAAAGTGCCTCATTTTCATCACGGCAGCACAAATTCATTCTAATTCATTCTGTGATGGCTGCATGAAATTAAAAGTGAAGCGGGGGGTCTGGGTGGTTATGGTTAGGGGTGGGAGAAGGAGTAGGGTTAGGTTATGGTTAAGATTAGACTTGGGATAGGTGTAGGGTTACTAAAAGTGAGTTAAAAAAAGACCCTGTCATGAACATTTGACTTATTTCATGACAGGATCAATGACAATAAAGGCTCTTCTTCTCTCTCTCTTCTCTTCTTCTCATCTCTATTTACCAGTGTAACCATCGTACCTGACAGTATTTGTCAGTGTAACCATCATATCTATCAGTATTTACCAGTGTAACATCATGCTCTTGAGTATTTACCATTGTAACCTTCATACCTATCAGTCTTTAGCAGCATAATCATCATACTTGTCAGTGTTTACCAGCATAACCATTGTACCTATCAGTATTTGCCAGTGTAACATCATACCTCTCAGTATTTACCAGCATAACCATTGTAACTGTCAGTAATTACTAGTGTAACATTATACCTGTCATTATTTACCAATGTAACATCTTACCTGTTAGTATTTAGCAGCGTAACAATCACACCTGTCAGTATTTAGCAGTGCAACCATCATACCCATCACTATTTACCAGCTTAACCATCATACCTATCAGTATTTACCAGCGTATCCATCGTACATGTCAGTATTTACCAGCGTATCCATCGTACATGTCAGTATTTACCAGCGTATCCATCGTACATGTCAGTATTTACCAATGTAACCTCCATACCTATCAGTATTTGAATGAATGAATGAATGAATGAATGAATGAATGAATGAATGAATGAAATTTATTTCAGCATCAACACAGTACAGACACAACATAACAAAACAAATCAAAACAAAAAACAAAATTTGCACTGTGTGTCTGAAAAGGGGTGGGAAGAAGCAAAGCTTATAAGTTACCCACCCCTATACCAAAAATCCAGTCCAACACATTTTACACTTATACTCAAAAAAAAAAAAAAAAATAGGACTCATAAATACATATCCATTTTTGCTCACACTCCTATATATACATACATTCCCCACAGATACATACCATACATTAACAAATTTATACATCATATTTATACATTAAATTCAATTTCCTTTTCCAATATATCCAGAAATTAATAGATTTTTATAACGTTTCTTAAAACAAACTAAAGAACTACATAATCTAATTTCAACAGGACATTTATTCCAAATCTTCACCCCCTTAACTGAAACACAAAAACCCTTTATATTAGTGCGTACGGGAGGCCTCTTAAATACAGCACATCCTCGTAAACTATATCCAGAATCCCTTATCTTGAACAGGTTCTGGACATAAAGTGGTAAGGCTCGATTATTTGCTTTGTACAAAGTTTGTATTGTGATATAATCCACTAAATCTCTAAATTTCAATAAATTTAAAATCATAAACAAAGAATGCGTTGACTCAAGATAATGTTTGTTACAAATAATTCTAATGGCATGTTTTTGTAAAAGAAATACTTGATTGGTATTTGATTTATAAGTGTTACCCCAAGACTCCACACAATATGTCATATATGATACTACTAAAGAATGATATAAAGTGAGTAATCCTTCCTGTAACAGTGTGTCCTTGACCCTGTACATGATGGCGATAGATTTTGACATTTTCAATTTTATATAATTTATATGCGGTTTCCAGCTGCATTTACCAGCGTAACCATCATACCTATCAGTATTTAGCAGCATAACCATCATATCTGTTAGTATTTATCAGCGAACCATCGCACCTGTCAGTATTTACCAGTGTAACATTGTACTTATCAGTATTTACCAACGTAACCTTCATACCTATCAGTATTTAGCAGTTGAATCATCACACCTGCCAGTATTTAGCAGTGCAACCATCGAACATATTACTATTTACCAGCGTAACCATCATACCTATCAGTATTTACCAGCGTATCCATCGTACCTGTCAGCAGTGGTGGGCATAGTTCAGCTAATCTGCTAACAGTTAATTATTGAGGCTAATGTTTTCATTATCGGATGAGCTTTTCAGATATCTTTGAAAAGCATCATCGGAACAATTATCTTCCAATAAATTTTGGTCCGATAATTTTTTGATCGCGAATATGTTTTTGCAGGCGCATTGAATCAAACATTAACAGCTAAAAACCTTTGTTAAGTCTGAGATCAAAGATTTCAGCACTTACGAGGTCTATTAGATAATAAACCGACCCTTTTATTTTTTTTTAACTATATGGATTTGAATGACATGCGATTACACCAATCATGCTTGAACCCTCGTGCGCATGCGTGAGTTTTTTCACACGTGTCGGTGACGTCATTTCCCTGTGGGCAGGCCTTGAGTGAGATGTGGTCCCGCCCTCTCTGCTTAATTCCTTTGTTTCACACGCTGCTCGAGACAGCGCGTGTTGCTTTATCAACATTTTTCTGGACCTGTGAGGAATATCCGAGTGGACACTAGTCAAGAAATTAAGCTGGTTTTCGGTGAAAAATTTAACGGCTGATGAGAGATTATGGGGTGTTTCTGTTGGTGTAAGGACTTCCCACAGAGCAGGACGTCGTGCAGCGTGTCCAGGCGCCGTCGTCGGCCTGTTTCGACCTAAAAACATACTAATTTAAGGCTTAATTCACCCAGGATGTCGTGAGAGAACAGAGAAGATTCAGAAGAGGCCGGCATGAGGACTTTATGCGGACATTCCACTGTTTAAGGACATTTTTTAATGAAAGACGTGGGCGCAAATTCCGAAACGACTCGGCGAATCTGTGTGTGCTGCGACAGGAAAAACACCTCCGTGTTGAAAACCATTTGTAAAATTCAGGCGGCTTTTGATGGCTTTCAACAAGTGAGAAACTGAGAAATTGTTTAACAGCGTGGGCATGTTCCAACTTGCCCGTTAAGGTTTCCAACGGAGGTGTTTTTCCTGTCGCGACTCCCCGCAGTCGGGTCCGGCCTGACATGCGACTCTGCCCGCACTTTCTTTCATTACAAAATGTCCTTTAACAATGGAATGTCCGAATAAACTCCTCATGCCGACTTCTTCTGAAAGTTCTCTGTTCTCTGACGACTTCCTGGGTCAACAGAGCCTGAAATGTGGAAGTTTTCAACTTGAAATGGCGAGACGCTGCCGCTTCGAAGCGCAGATCGCCGTCAGGCACCGTTGGCCATCCTTACGGCGACACTACCAGACCAAAATCTCTCATCAGCCATTAACATTTTTAACGAAAACCAGCTGAATTTATCGAATGGTGTCCACTCAGTTGTGCCTTACAGTTTTGAAAAAAATTTGCTCAAACAAAGCAGCAGTCTCTGAGCCATTCCTAAACAATGAAAAAATCGACGAGAGGGTGGGCGACTCCTCACTCAAAGACTGCCCACAGGCGAATGACGTAACCGACAGGCGTGAAAAAACTCTTGCATGCCCACGAGGGTTCAAGCATGTCTGATGTAATCACACGTGATTCAAATCCATATGGTTTTGAAAAAAATAATAAGGTCAGATACTTTTCTAATAGACCTCGTACCTGTTAAAGGTTTTGTAGTTGAAAAAAACACTCTATCCTCTGGAGTTAGAAAAGAGCTGGTCAGATAATTCCTCTTGACACTATACCAACTCATTGGCAATATCACCCATGTCATCCAGAGGCATACAGTTTTAACTTATGGTTAAAAATTTAATGAAAATAATTTTGGACATATCAGTATTTAGCAGCCTAACCATCACACCTGTCAGTATTTAGCAGTGCAACCATCAAGCACATCACTATTTACCAGCGTAACCATTATACCTGTCAATATTTACCAATGTAACCATCATACCTATCAGTATTTACCAGCGTATCCATCATACCTGTCAGTATTTACCAGTGTAACATCGTACACCTCCGTATTTACCAATGTAACCTTCATACCTATCAGTATTTACGAGCATAACCATCATACCTGTTAGTATTTACCAGTGTAACCATCGCACCTGTCAGCATTTACCAGTGTAACATTGTGCTCGTCAGTATTTACCAATTTAACCATCATACCTATCAGTATTTAGCAGCCTAACCATCACACACCTGTCAGTATTTAGCAGTGCAACCATTGTTTTCACATCACTATTTACCAGTGTAACCATCATACCTATCAGTATTTACCAGCACATCCATTGTACCTATCAGTATTTACCAGTGTAACATCGTACCCATCCGTATTTACCAATGTAATGTTTATACCTATCAGTATTTACCAGCGTAACTTTCATACCTATCAGTATTTACCAGCGTAACCATCATACCTATTAGTATTTACCAGCGTAACCATCGCACCTGTCAGTATTTACCAGTGTAACCATCGTATCCATCAGTATTTACTAATGTAACCATCATACCTATCAGTATTTACCAGCATAACCATCGCACCTGTCAGTATTTACCAGTGTAACCATCGTACCCATCTGTATTTACTAATGTAACCATCGTACCTATCAGTATTTACCAGCATAAGCATCATACCTGTTAGTATTTACCAGCATAACCATGGTACCTCTCAGTATTTACAAGTGTAACCATCGTACCTGTCCATATTTACTAATGTAACCTTTATACCTATCAGTATTTACCAGCGTAACCATCGCACCTGTCAGTATTTACCAGTGTAACCATCGTACCCGTCCGTATTTACTAATGTAACCGTTATACCTATCAGTATTTACCAGCATAGCCATCGTACCTGTCAGTATTTAGCAGCGTGACCATTGCACCTGTCAGTATTTACCAGTGTAACCATTGTACCCGTCCGTATTTACTAATGTAACCTTTATACCTATCAGTATTTACCAGCATAGCCGTCGTACCTGTCAGTATTTATCAGCGTGACCATCGTACCTGTATGTTTAAACACACACACACACACAAACACACACACACACACACACACACACACACACACACACACACACACACACACACACACACACACACACACACACACACACACACACACACACACACACACACACACACATCCCAGGGTCACAGTGCTTGGTGTTTCAACCACACAAAAAGGATTAAGGACCTTGCTCAAGAGCACACACTGCAGTCACAGAAGGCCCCTACCATTACATCATGAACAGACCCCAATTTTAATATTGCAGTCAAGATTTGTTTTGCTTTTAGGAATAACATAAGCAACAAAAAACAGTGACCATATCAGTGACTAGACAGTCACAAAGACTTGTCCACAGCAGCAACAAAATCTTAAGAGACAGTGACAGAATAAAAACAAGCACCGTGCTCATAGAGCACAAAGCTCTTTTACTTTCCGTTTTAATAACTGATTGATTTGCACTTCTCAGACACCGTACCACGGCGCAAACACTTCAAAGTCAGTGGCTGACAGAAAAGAAGGATGGAGAATTATCATACTACACAAACACCATTTTTTGTGTGCATTGTGATGTGCACAGATGCACATATTTTACACACGTCTTCTGCATCTAAATGCCATTTTTTGTGCCACTTTTTACAGGCTCTATTGCAACTCTATTGAGGGACAAATTAATCTGGTATAAGCCACGGTTCCTGTGAGAAATTGTATAAAGACACAAAATCTTTAAAAAGGGTCACGCGCATGTTGACGTCGTTGCATGGCCACGGACTACAACAAAGACTGACTCGACCTTAATAATAACCTTAAATTTTTCAAATGAGGTTTTGACCTGGTGTCGCAGATCAAACGGTCTGCCCCAAAAATTGGTCTGCCCTGTGTCATTTGCAACCACAGGACCTCCTGTGAGATGGACCCTCTTCACCCAAAGTGATCAAATGGATTAATGTGATTATTAACCATCAGATGACAAGGTAAAACCTCTTAAAGCATTCTAAAGGCAGTTTTAAGCAGAAACGAGGCCGTTGTAAGCAGAACTGGGTGACGCTTTGAAATGACCGACGTGCAGTGAACGCACCAACTCATGTAGCTGCGGTGCTCTGATTGCTTCCTTCACCTTTTATGATGAAATAATGCTGAATTTATGTGGAAATGATTGTTGTACAAAAGGTTCTGATATCTGTCGCTGAGATAGATGATGACTGGAGTGCAGTTTTAAGCAGAAACAAGGTGATAATCTGTGAACCGCGGCTAATGATGCATGCGCAGTGAAGGCAGGGCAGACCGATTTTTAGGGGGGACTGTTCGGTCGCCAACACTGGTCATTCAATGAGGCAGATCCTTTTTGTCTGATTGAGCGGTTTTAAGGTAAAGCTGTTTTTCCATCAGGTGGCCTTTTATTTATTTCTCAAAATTTGTGTTTGACCCAATTCTCAATGGTAAATATCAGTGAAACCACGCAAAAAAAACAAACAAACAAACAAAAAAAAACACAGGCTTAAAACCACCACTCTGCATGCTTTCACCAAAATTCAACTCAATCAGATAAAATACTCCAAATTTAAGGTGAAGAAACAAACTAACCAACAGACAGACCAACAGAGTTGTGTCAAAATGACTTTGACAAGACTAACAAACAAACAAACAGGCATGTAAACATAACCTCTGCCAATGAAGTGTGAGTGTGAGGTAAAAGGGATACTGAATAAGTATGTGTATGTGTGTGCATTCTATAAATCTGTGTATAGAGAGACGTGTGATAAGGTGAGTGAGTGTGTGGTGATGCATCAGCGCCACACGGCTGTAGCGATTTTGCTGACTGATCAGGCTATTGAACCTATGACCCTCTGGCCACAAGCCCATTTTTTTCTAAGCTTTGCAATTTTATGATTTGCACATTAAAATATATAAACGTGTGTGTGTGTGTGTGTGTGTGTGTATGTGTGTGTAATACAGTGTTCCACAGTAAATCTGTTGTCACCACAGATGGTTCCTGGTGAATCAGAAATATTTTTCCATCTCTGAGCTCAAAACAAGGGCAGTGGTTCAAACAAACACAAAGATTGCTTTTACACAATGACACACAGAAACACAAAAAGCTTTTTTTTTTTTTTAACAGAAGCATTGACAATGATGTTTATGTATCTTCAATTTCCATTATGTGTGCAATGTCCAAACAACAGATTATAACGTAGGTTATTTGATGATCTATTTCCAGACAGGACTGATTTTAGAAAAATGAAAAAACAAAAAAAAACAAAAAAAAAACAAAAACACTGTGTCCCAAAAAACAAACAGTTCAAAGAAATCTCTGTATTTGTGTGATGTTCATGATCACGATGAGTGTATGGAAATGTCTGATCACATTATTGCTTTTGTTTTGCATTGCTTTCATACATCAATATCTTCAAGCAGACCAAAAGATATAAATAAAATCTAAATGTGAGCACCGGGCGGCACAGTGGTTTAGTGGTTAGCACTGTTATCTCACAGCAAGAAGGTCATGGCATCGCTTCCCACCTGGTCATTTCTGTGTGGAGTTTCTGTGTTCTCCCCTTGTTCACGTAGGTGTGGGTTCCCTCTGGGTACTCTGGCTTCCTCCCACATCCCTGCCAACTCACGCCCTGTGACTCCTGGGATAGGCTCCAGCCTCCAATAACCCTTAATTCAAGTAAGCGGGTATAGAAAATAAATGTGAGCACTTTCAGAAGTAATGTGTTATAATCTCCATTAGAGTGGTTACATCAGGTGCTTCTTCAGCACAGTTGCCAGCATCACAGGTAGCCTCATGGGATTTCACTGTATCCACTGGTTTTTCCAACTCACAAAACCAACAATGACTTTCTCATAACTTAAACATCAGTCCAACAGTCTAAATCTAAGTCTAAGATGGAACAAAACACCACAACCTGAATGAAATGTTTTTACAAGCTTCATGAGAAATCACCCTGAGAGAACAGACACAGTAATCCCACACTAGTACAGGATGGGTTATCACAAGGATGTTTCCACCAAACATCATGTTGACATCAAACACAATTAAAGCATTTGCCTCAATGGAGAATACTAATAATTCTATTTAGTATCATATTTTTAAGCAGCTTTATTTCCTCCAGGAGGGTGTGGCTGTGTTGAGATGAGGTGTGTGGGCTGGAGAAATATTTGTCACAGGGATCTGGATTTAATAATAATGTGCCTCTCACAGCTTGGGTTTTGACAGAAGCAGACAAAAAGTCACACATACCAACTTTACACCAAAAATAAAGATTACTAAATCCATCTGTCATAGTATCCAACAGGGCTTTTTTTTCAATCAGAGTGAACAGTGTTTAACTTACCTTAAAAAGTAATGCAGGCAATGAGTTTCAGTAGTTCCATTAATTCAAACATATACATGTGACATCATTTCAAAGGGCAGCTGAAACAACTACAGTAGTGTTCAGAATAATAGTAGTGCTATGTGACTAAAAAGATTAATCCAGGTTTTGAGTATACGAGGTCTACTAGAAAAGTATCCGACCTTATTATTTTTTTCAAAAACCATATGGATTTGAATCACGTGATTGCGTCAGACAAGCTTGAACCCTCGTGCACATGCGTGAGTTTTTCCAAGCCTGTCGGTTGTCATTCGCCTGTGAGCAAGCTTTGAGTGAGGAGTGGTCCAGCCCCCTCGGCGGATTTTCATTGTCAGGAAATGGCGGAATGATTTGGGCTTTTTTTCCATCAGAATTTTTTCAGAAACTGTTAGAGACTGGCAGCTGGAAACCATTCGAAAAATTTATCTGGCTTTCGGTGAAAATTTTATGGGCTTCACAGAGAATAAGGACTGTTACTACAGCTTTAAGGACGGCTTTAAGTATGACTTTAAGGACGCTCGGCGCACCACGCTTCGTGCCGCCATCGAGAGCCACAAACCACCAGATCATTTCTAAACGGATGGCTCTGTGGAGCCAGGACTGTCGTGTGCACTTTCTCTGGTTATCACAAGAGCTGGACATCAACCATTTTCCTGCAGATTTCACTTTTAACAAGAGATTTTGTCATGGAAAGCCGAGCGGAGGCTTTGCACGTCACGATGGATTCGCTACTGGAGCGAGACAAAACTACCTCCATTTTGGTCTCACAGGACAGCTTTGAGATTGCGTTCAGACAGCTGTCGGTGGTTTTTCCATCGAGTGATTATCCGAGAAATTGTGGATGTGCCTGGACATGCCAGAACATGTCCCGTGAGGCTTCATCACGGCGTTGCTGTGCACCATGTTGCCTTATGCTGAAGAGGACATGCCCTTGAAATGGATGTTTCAACAAGACAATGACCCCAAGCACACTAGTAACCGACCAAAATCTTGGTTCCAAACCAACAAAACTGATGCCTCGCAGATGTGAAGAAATCATGAAAAACTGTGGTTATACAACAAAATACTAGTTTAGTGATTCACAGGATTGCTAAAAAAAGCAGTTTGAACATAATAATTTTGACTTTGTAGCGTCAACAGCAGATGCTACTATTATTGTGAACACCCCCTTTCCTACTTTTTTTTACTAATAGCCCAATTTCATAGCCTTAAGAGTGTGCATATCATGAATGCTTGGTCTTGTTGGATTTGTGAGAATCTACTGAATCTATTGTTACCTTGTTTCCCATGTAACAATAAGAAATATACTCAAAACCTGGATTAATCTTTTTAGTCACATACCACTACTATTATTCTGAACACTACTGTATGTGGCTCATACACGGAGGTCAGGAAACAATCTTCATACATCAGAATGGATACAGCAGATGCTAATGTGTCAAAGCGGTCACGACACAGAGTTATGTTTCTTTAGCCTGCTGATTGGTTATGGGTGCAAATTTGTATCCCCACCAGAAAACCTCACTGAGTGTGCCCAGAATTGGCAGGTGCCACTGTCATGTCTGAGTGCATGCGGTGGTACCATGCGTTCTCACATTCATGACATCATGGAACCGCCCCAGGTCTTGGATGACAAACACACAGGCCAGATGACCAGTCACTTCCCAAATCTCTAAAATAACCATCTATGTGCTGCAGCCAGGCAACATATGGGCATCCCCTTGGTGTCCTCCAATTAGTGAAGTCCTCAAAACAGGCATCGACCATGCATAGAGGTACCACTGTTTGTACTGAGATCACATGGATAGTTGGATGAGATTTATTGTCATTGTCATTACAAGTGCAACAACAACGAGATTATGTCCATAGCATGTATACAACATGTTGTTGTATACATGCTATGTATACAACAACATGTTGATGGACACAACCGCAAGTAGAGCTGCACTTAGCACCATGTGTCATACATTGTCAACATAGGGTGCAATGTCTTCTTTATCTTATCCACATTGCTGAAAAAAGATATTAGTACTATTTCTGACAGTTTTAACGGGAAGGCCTGTTAACCCCCAAAACATGAATCAGCTGCAAATCAGGAATTATCCGCGAACCGTTAATTGCAAAATGTGATCACTGAAAAATATCTCCCAAAATGTGAACGTGGGTCTCACAAAACATGAATATCATTCATGTTTTTATATATATATATATATATATATATATATATATATATATATATATATATATATGGCACATACCATCACTATATATGCAGACAGGGTAAAAAGAAAAAAAAAAGAGAAACAGGACAGAAGACAATATCCCTATATGTGGAAGCACAAACAGCTGATATCACAGTATGTTCAAAGATGTACATTCCTTAAAGAGTAGATATCAAAATTTACAGTTTATGTAGTTTAAGGATTTCAGTTTACTGATCAATTGCTGCAGGAAATCTTGACCGCAAACCCTATCACTGCAAAAATTATTATTTTTTTGGCAAAGGCTATACACCCAACAGTTGGGCAGATAAATATAATGTCTTGCCTTATTCGCCCAACCGTTGGGCAGATAAGTCATGCATTGAATGTTACATGCACAACCATTGGGCAGATAAATATAATGTCTTATCTTATTCGCCCAACCGTTGAGCAGATAAGTCATACATTGAACGTTACATGCACAACCACTGGGCAGATAAATATAATGTCTCATCTTATTCGCCCAGCTGGGATCGTGTATTTGGCACATTTTGTGCATCTACGTTTTTTACACCACTTTTTAAGGCTCTATTACAGCGTATGTTTGACACATTTAATGGCGCGTCTTTAATTATTGCGAAAACACTGCAATGGATGAAAACTGACAAACTTCATAAGCATTTTGAATGGAAGCCTGTTAACAACAACGAAACAGTTTTTGAACAAAATGCTTGTTGGCTGTAAGATGGTAGTTTGACACTGTTCCCTGGGTGTGATGAGCCAAACACAACCGCTTTAGATCACAGCTCCTCCACGGGCTGCCAACCCTCCCGCAGCCGGTGAGAAAATATCCGTCTTTTTTCCCTCCCGCGTTGAAACCAGAAGTGAGTTTACAAGCGTGCTCATTGGTTGGTTGTTGTTGGGCGTATATGCTCACGAATTTACTTTACTGACCCAACGGTTGGGCGTATAGCCACTCTGTTTTTTTTTTGGGGGGGGGGGGGGGGGGGCTCACTCCAGCTGGTGAGGTGCGGAGGTGATCTGAGCAACTCTCACTTCTGGTGTCAAGTGCCTGGCACCACTGAGTGTGTCCCGGTCTGGGGATAGTGTCAGGTGAGGAGTTTGACTGGGACGGTCCACCTGTCAAACGGTAGTGAAGGCGTCAAACTCACAGAGGACAGAAATCTCCCCCTCGGGTAAATGGCTCAATAATCTTAAGAGAAATGTTGTAGAAAAAGACACTAGTTTCTAACCTCAGGAAGGCAGACAATGAGCTCCAACCTTATTTTTATCCATATGAGCTGTCCTCTGAGCTGGAAAAATAACACTGATCTGAATGAGCAGGCGGCTGTGAAACAGAAGTGTCGGGACCATCTACAAAGTGCAAAAAAGAAAAGAGACACCGGAAAAATATTCACTAAATTCAGGTGTGGTGTCATCAAATTCACTGAACACATCAGTGGTCTCCTGCTGGATGTACAACAACACTCATTTTGGAGAAATGTGCAAAAATTACATTTTAGTGAATTAATGAATGTTATTGCTCATTTTATGACTTATTTTAATGATAAAAAAAATCACTAAAATTAAATTTTTGCACATTTTTTTCAAAGTGAGTGCTGTAGTATAACCAGCAGGACCCCACTGACGTGTGCAGAAAATTTTGTGTCACTACAACTTATAACACTGACAATATTGGACAATTAAAAACTTCTCTACAGTTTTTCACAATGACATTTTTATTGCTTGTTTGCACCCAACACAGTTGTCACCCATTTCCACACATGCTGTTTACATAGCAAGTGCACTTGCTGTTCTGAAAAAATATCTGATTGTTGATTTAAAAAGTGGTGATCATTGTAGAGCAATGTACAATGACAATAGAGAATCTATCTATCTATCTATCTATCTATCTATCTATCTATCTATCTATCTATCTATCTATCTATCTATCTATCTATCTATCTATCTATCTATCTATCTATCTATCTATCTATCTATCTATCTATCTATCTATCTATCTATCTATCTATCTATCTATCTATCTATCTATCTATCTATCTATCTATCTATCTATCTATCTATCCGAATCATTAGGTTTATGAGCCATCTTTGGTCTTAGAATGATGTGTGGTCAAGCACAGGTGTGGTGAAGCAAACTGAAGTTAAAACAAAAATTAAATATAACGCAATGCTAAAATACCCTCGGCTGTACGAGCATAATAGGAAACAGGATGTGATCTTTCGACTTCTTAAAATAGGTCAAGGTTAGCTGTCTTTGAACTTGTTGAAGGTCTCTGTCCAAAGAATGTTCTCTGTGAATTTGAAGACCCTGGCAGTAATAGGACTGGGCTTATGCTGAGCACGAACAGATGGACAGACACACAGACAGACAGATGCAAAGCCTTCGCAATACCCGATGACCATATTTTGGCCTCAGGTAAAAATGTATTAAAACACTAGAAGAACATACTCAAAAAAAAAAGTCTGTATCATAATTTTACACACCAGTTTTCTTTATGTGAAGATGGTCTACAGTGTCCAGATGCATACCTGTGAACCCAAACATCATACGTGAACTGCAAAAACTATTTATCTTAGGTCACACACTCTGCGCATCTGTTGATAAGGAAAGGAAAAGACAGCCATACTTCAGATCAGTTTTTTAGCCAACCTCGTCAGATAGACCTCCGTCCGAGGGTTTAACCTTCTGGGGCCGACGCCGTCGTTTACGACAGCTAAGACCAAGCTTTACTAAATTATAAATAACTTTTGAGTGATATGAGATAGAAATGTACTTTTTTTTTCCTGAAAAGTTAACTCCGCAGACCTTTGAGCCAGCCATCGGCCATCTTTGTACTCCTCATAGAAGCTGTGTGATGACGTGCGTAATGTGAGTGTCCAATCTGAATTGGTTCACCGTCACATGGTTTTCCAAAATCCAATCGTAAAGTAGATTTACCTCGTGAAAAGCCAAAGATCATTTTCAGGAGGGATATGTTACTAGTTGGCCCGTTTGAATAGCCCCCTGGGTGCTCCAATGAGTACATACTATTAGTACATACTCAGTGCGTCCTGCGCTATTACGCACAGCAATCAGTGAAAGCAGGAGCACACGGAGAGCCTCTGATGACAATCTCACGTGCTCAAACAAAAAGCGTGTAACTATCAGGATTGCTCCACTAGTTTGCATGTGAATATTACTGGATAACTGTTCCTTTCTCTGCGTAAGGCACTGTTTACCATATCAATGGATAACAAAACGCATAGACCATTTTGTATATATTGTTCAAAATGTGCATTTGTGTTTGTTGCACAGACTTTCACACAAGACCTCAAATTACCTTTATAAAGTGTCAAAACAGTTGTTTATTATAGTTTGCTGTGTGTTTTGAATAAATGTGTGTGAAAAATTATTTTTCACTTGTGTACACCGCCCCGTGTACACCGCCAACCCGTTCACATCTCTAACCGTTTTTCCCCACTCGACGACACACCCGCCGAGGATCAAACTCTGGTTATTGGCGACTCTGTTTTGCGAAATGTGAAGTTAGCGACACCAGCAACCATAGTCAATTGTCTTCCGGGGGCCAGAGCAGGCGACATTGAAGGAAATCTGAAACTGCTGGCTAAGGCTAAGCGTAAATTTGGTAAGATTGTAATTCACGTCGGCAGTAATGACACCCGGTTACGCCAATCGGAGGTCACTAAAATTAACATTAAATCGGTGTGTAACTTTGCAAAAACAATGTCGGACTCTGTAGTTTTCTCTGGGCCCCTCCCCAATCAGACCGGGAGTGACATGTTTAGCCGCTTGTTCTCCTTGAATTGCTGGCTGTCTGAGTGGTGTCCAAAAAATGAGGTGGGCTTCATAGATAATTGGCAAAGCTTCTGGGGAAAACCTGGTCTTGTTAGGAGAGACGGCATCCATCCCACTTTGGATGGAGCAGCTCTCATTTCTAGAAATCTGGCCAATTTTCTTAAATCCTCCAAACCGTGACTATCCAGGGTTGGGACCAGGAAGCAGAGTTGTAGTCTTACACACCTCTCTGCAGCTTCTGTCCCCCTGCCATCCCCTCATTACCCCATCCCCGTAGAGACGGTGCCTGCTCCCAGACTACCAATAACCAGCAAAAATCTATTTAAGCATAAAAATTCAAAAAGAAAAAATAATATAGCACCTTCAACTGCACCACAGACTAAAACAGTTAAATGTGGTCTATTAAACATTAGGTCTCTCTCTTCTAAGTCCCTGTTGGTAAATGATATAATAATTGATCAACATATTGATTTATTCTGCCTTACAGAAACCTGGTTACAGCAGGATGAATATGTTAGTTTAAATGAGTCAACACCCCCGAGTCACATAACTGTCAGAATGCTCGTAGCACGGGCCGGGGCGGAGGATTAGCAGCAATCTTCCATTCCAGCTTATTAATTAATCAAAAACCCAGACAGAGCTTTAATTCATTTGAAAGCTTGACTCTTAGTCTTGTCCATACAAATTGGAAGTCCCAAAAACCAGTTTTATTTGTTATTATCTATCGTCCACCTGGTCGTTACTGTGAGTTTCTCTGTGAATTTTCAGACCTTTTGTCTGACTTAGTGCTTAGCTCAGATAAGATAATTATAGTGGGCGATTTTAACATCCACACAGATGCTGAGAATGACAGCCTCAACACTGCATTTAATCTATTATTAGACTCTATTGGCTTTGCTCAAAAAGTAAATGAGTCCACCCACCACTTTAATCATATCTTAGATCTTGTTCTGACTTATGGTATGGAAATAGAAGACTTAACAGTATTCCCTGAAAACGCTCTTCTGTCTGATCATTTCTTAATAACATTTACATTTACTCTGATGGACTACCCAGCAGTGGGGAATAAGTTTCATTACACTAGAAGTCTTTCAGAAAGCGCTGTAACTAGGTTTAAGGATATGATTCCTTCTTTATGTTCTCTAATGCCATATACCAACACAGTGCAGAGTAGCTACCTAAACTCTGTAAGGGAGATAGAGTATCTCGTCAATAGTTTTACATCCTCATTGAAGACAACTTTGGATGCTGTAGCTCCTCTAAAAAAGAGAGCTTTAAATCAGAAGTGCCTGACTCCGTGGTATAACTCACAAACTCGTAGCTTAAAGCAGATAACCCGTAAGTTGGAGAGGAAATGGCATCTCACTAATTTAGAAGATCTTCACTTAGCCTGGAAAAAGAGTCTGTTGCTCTATAAAAAAGCCCTCCGTAAAGCTAGGACATCTTTCTACTCATCACTAATTGAAGAAAATAAGAACAACCCCAGGTTTCTTTTCAGCACTGTAGCCAGGCTGACAAAGAGTCAGAGCTCTATTGAGCTGAGTATTCCATTAACTTTAACTAGTAATGACTTCATGACTTTCTTTGCTAACAAAATTTTAACTATTAGAGAAAAAATTACTCATAACCATCCCAAAGACGTATCGTTATCTTTGGCTGCTTTCAGTGATGCCGGTATTTGGTTAGACTCTTTCTCTCCGATTGTTCTGTCTGCGTTATTTTCATTAGTTACTTCATCCAAACCATCAACATGTTTATTAGACCCCATTCCTACCAGGCTGCTCAAGGAAGCCCTACCATTATTTAATGCTTCGATCTTAAATATGATCAATCTATCTTTGTTAGTTGGCTATGTACCACAGGCTTTTAAGGTGGCAGTAATTAAACCATTACTTAAAAAGCCATCACTTGACCCAGCTATCTTAGCTAATTTGTTGTGTGGGCCACCAGAAGAGGAGGTACTGCTGGCCCACCACCAGAGGGCGCCCTGCCTGAAGTGCGGGCTTCAGGCACGAGAGGGCGCTGCCGCCATGGACACAGCCGGGGGTGAAAGCTGTCGCTCATTACCTCTTGACAGCTGTCACCCATCTACTCAACATCATCTCACTCCATAAAGACCAGACGTCATCTCCACCTCATTGCCGAGATATCATACTTCATAGGAGGTAATACTCTCAGCCTTTTGTGATTTATAAATCTGTTATTGTGAGTGTTTGCAGGAGAACCGGTCGTTTTTGCGGAGGCTGTGCAAGACGGCGCTCCTCTTCATCTGAGACCCCTGCAACATGTTTAGTGAGAGGTGGAGGTGGCATTCCCACCGTTGTTGTTACTGGGTGTACACACACCCACACTTGACTGTCTTTGTTCTTCGCCAGCAGTACCAGATCCGACAGTCGGGGACGGTGATCACCTGGGAATTCGGGACTTGGCGGCTCCAGTATTCACCAGGTTCTGGGGCGGCGGAAATCGTGTGGTTCCGGCTCTTCTTAGGACAGACGTCTTCTATCCTCGAGCCTGCCCACACGTCACCTCTGTGTATTGACTGTAATGATATTCTGTGATTGTCTGTATGTTCGTTGTGCACATTCACAACATTAAATTGTTACTTTTTGGCTCATCTATTGACCGTTCATTTGCACCCCCTGTTGTGGGTCCGTGTCACTACACTTTCCCAACATCATTATAGGCCAATCTCCAACCTTCCTTTTCTCTCAAAAATTCTTGAAAGGGTAGTTGTAAAACAGCTAGCTGATCATCTGCAGAGGAATGGTCTATTTGAAGAGTTTCAGTCAGGTTTTAGAATTCATCATAGTACAGAAACAGCATTAGTGAAGGTTACAAATGATCTTCTTATGGCCTCGGACAGTGGACTCATCTCTGTGCTTGTTCTGTTAGACCTCAGTGCTGCTTTTGATACTGTTGACCATAAAATTTTATTACAGAGATTAGAGCATGCCATAGGTATTAAAGGCACTGCGCTGCGGTGGTTTGAATCATATTTGTCTAATAGATTACAATTTGTTCATGTAAATGGGGAATCTTCTTCACAGACTAAAGTTAATTATGGAGTTCCACAAGGTTCTGTGCTAGGACCAATTTTATTCACTTTATACATGCTTCCCTTAGGCAGTATTATTAGACGGTATTGCTTAAATTTTCATTGTTACGCAGATGATACCCAGCTTTATCTATCCATGAAGCCAGAGGACACACACCAATTAGCTAAACTGCAGGATTGTCTTACAGACATAAAGACATGGATGACCTCTAATTTCCTGCTTTTAAACTCAGATAAAACTGAAGTTATTGTACTTGGCCCCACAAATCTTAGAAACATGGTGTCTAACCAGATCCTTACTCTGGATGGCATTACCCTGACCTCTAGTAATACTGTGAGAAATCTTGGAGTCATTTTTGATCAGGATATGTCATTCAAAGCGCATATTAAACAAATATGTAGGACTGCTTTTTTGCATTTACGCAATATCTCTAAAATCAGAAAGGTCTTCTCTCAGAGTGATGCTGAAAAACTAATTCATGCATTTATTTCCTCTAGGCTGGACTATTGTAATTCATTATTATCAGGTTGTCCTAAAAGTTCCCTAAAAAGCCTTCAGTTAATTCAAAATGCTGCAGCTAGAGTACTGACGGGGACTAGAAGGAGAGAGCATATCTCACCTATATTGGCCTCTCTTCATTGGCTTCCTGTTAATTCTAGAATAGAATTTAAAATTCTTCTTCTTACTTATAAGGTTTTGAATAATCAGGTCCCATCTTATCTTAGGGACCTCGTAGTACCATATCACCCCAATAGAGCGCTTCGCTCTCAGACTGCAGGCTTACTTGTAGTTCCTAGGGTTTGTAAGAGTAGAATGGGAGGCAGAGCCTTCAGCTTTCAGGCTCCTCTCCTGTGGAACCAGCTCCCAATTCAGATCAGGGAGACAGACACCCTTTCTACTTTTAAGATTAGGCTTAAAACTTTCCTTTTTGCTAAAGCTTATAGTTAGGGCTGGATCAGGTGACCCTGAACCATCCCTTAGTTATGCTGCTATAGACGTAGACTGCTGGGGGGTTCCCATGATGCACTGTTTCTTTCTCTTTTTGCTCTGTATGCACCACTCTGCATTTAATCATTAGTGATCGATCTCTGCTCCCCTCCACAGCATGTCTTTTTCCTGGTTCGCTCCCTCAGCCCCAACCAGTCCCAGCAGAAGACTGCCCCTCCCTGAGCCTGGTTCTGCTGGAGGTTCCTTCCTGTTAAAAGGGAGTTTTTCCTTCCCACTGTAGCCAAGTGCTTGCTCACAGGGGGTCGTTTTGACCGTTGGGGTTTTACATAATTATTGTATGGCCTTGCCTTACAATATAAAGCGCCTTGGTGCAACTGTTTGTTGTGATTTGGCGCTATATAAAAAAATTGATTGATTGATTGATCCACAACGACCAACCTTCAACTGTCTGCAACCCCCACCATCCTGTGGTCAGCCAGACCCTGAGACTCAAACTGCCAACTGATAAAAACAGGAGACGTCTGCTTCTAACCTTCACCAGCACCTTTAGTTTTTTTTCACCTCCCTATCTGCCTACCAAAACATGGCAACACTTTCAAAAGGTTATATGAGAATGCAGCAACTCCTAATGAATATATGGAAATCAAATAAAAGCACTTATAAACTAATTCAAACAACACACATCACATGAAAATAAACAACTAACATTAGGGTAGTTCATATAAAAGCATATTATATCTTTCAAAACCAAACGCACTAACCTACATTTCCTCATCAGAAAATCTCTTATTTCTGATCTCATTATCTAAATAGAAATCCACCAGGTACTGGTGTTTCTGTCTCTCGAGGGAATAACAAATTACAGTCTGATTGGTTTATTGCATGTTTTACCCAAAACTAATAATAAAGTGATAAAATACAAACTCTTTGGACTCTGTGCTTTATTTTGTGCACAGATTATGCACCATGCAGATAACACAATGAGGCAAACCTGTGAGCTAATTCTGGCAGACAACTCAAGTGCTTGTTATATGCTACTGTACATATAAAGTGCCTTATAAAGGCTCTGTGTGTTTGTATGTGTGTCCTCAATGACGACAGAACTGTCGCCATTGTGGCTTTCTGTGTGCATGAACTGCCACTTCACTTGACAGGAAAACTGCAGCACATTCTTCTTAGATGATCTATTCAGCCAGTTAACTGCATGGTAAGCCATATTACTACAGATATTTGAACTAAATTTATCACAAAGGCACCACTACATTAGCTGTTACCACATACAGTAAATGAATAAAAATTGAACTTTTTTCTTTGTGTTCCTCAGCAGATTGCAAACCAGCATTAGAGGTGAATACTGGCATCTACAGTACGTGTGTACAGTGCATGGAATGATGGCCGTAATTATTCTAAGTCAACACAATAAAGCTGTCTGCACATCTGTGAATTTTGTAATACCAGCGTCAGCCACCAGGGGGCTGGCAGACATTGTGAGTTACTAAAAATTACAGTGCAACCCGTAAATTGTAGTGGCATCAGTATATGATAACAGCATTACAATGTACTCCCACCACAAGGCATGGTCAGATATGATCAGAAGTGTGATATTTGTAATCCAGATAAATTAATATACATTCACTCATCGACAGCCGTTTATTCAGGACCGGGTCGTGGGAGAACACGATACAATAAAATGAAAAACAAATTAAAATAAATGTACAAGAAATCAACACTAATAGGAAACAGTGCAATTGTGATATTTTCAGCAGAAATATAAAGGACTTTAAAAAGTCTGATCTTGATAACAGCTCGATAACTACTCTTCAGCTGGGTGAAGATGGGCAGCTTGACTACTAAACACTATTTTTAGTGGATCCTTGTCATTTGATTGGTGCTTTTTATGTCACATGACATGGATTATTCATCCCATTTGTACTGCATTGCATTTAGACTGCAGTTTGGTTCCATTGAGTGTGTAAATTTGGTTCCATATGTTTGGTACGATTGCACTCTGCACACATATGCACACACACACACACACACACACACACACACACACACACACACACACACACACACACAACGCACACGCACACATGCACACACAAAACAAATCCACTGCGCTGTCTGGAGGCTGTTAGCAGGAAGTTAGAATGAAAAGCTGGACTAATTTCTGACATGATTTTTTTTTTTTTTGCTGCACAGTCTCTTTTTTCTAGTACACGCGCGCACAAGCGCCGACCCAGTTGTGTGAGCGCGCAAGTGCACACGCGGGACAATGACACAAGCAAGGCAATGATTTTATTGAGCTAACTGATGGTGCTAATTCTTGTAACACACACACACACACAAAATCCACTCTGCTGTAAGCTCGATGCTCTTGATGCTTGAAGAGCTGTTCAGATGAAAAGCTGAAAAACTGATGTGATTCTTGGCTGGACTGAGGAACTACGCAAAGTTCTTTTTTATTTTTTATGGAAGTCCAAAGTCAGTGCACTGCATCACCTGACTACACGTCACAATTCGGACTTCAGCAGCAGTGGAACACCAAAATGTAAGTTCCTTTTCTGTTGTTTATAAATTGATAAAATATCAAATGACAAGGATCTATTTTCGCCATTATATAAAACAAATAATGACTGTTTTTACATTCTTTCAATGGAACGAATATTTGATTTGGTGACACCTCATGAAATATTTGTACCACTGAACTCATAAACATTCATTATTTGTATAACAAGCCACATTCGCATAGGTACCGCATACATCATACTGAAACCCATTGTAATTTGATCATGTAAAATTCCCTCTTAAATTGTCACTGCTGCTGCTCAGCTCATGCTGTGACTTTTTGTCATGCTGCTTTACTACTTTGTCCATTCTTTGTCTCTTGCTGTTTCTGATTTGTATTGTGAGTCTACAGTTTCTGGAGAGGATGTTGGCTTCATTTTGGACACATAGGCTCACCTGACTTATATCAATGCTGGGGTGGAGAAACCTCTGCTCACGCTGTAAACGGATGGTCAGTTGCCAGGTTATTCCTATTAAAAGTTTGAAGTCTTCCAGCTCTGGCACCTCCTCCAATGTGTCAATTTTCTCTCTTCTCCTGGACTTTAAATCAGCGCTCACCATCATGAACACAAGGATTGTTTCCCTTGAGGCAACTGCCGAACATGCTGCTCAAGATCCTGTCACTGAACTGGGCCCACTGCCCCCATTTCAAATGATGTTGAGCCTTGCAGTAATTTTGCTACTGCAGTCCCAGCCACGTCAGCAGGATTGTGGTTCCTGTAGCCTGGCTGCTACAGCCTGCTGGTTGTCTTGTTTTACTGTTCTAGCACTGTTTCATTGTTGAAGGGTGCACTGTGGTTAAGTATGTAATTTCTTCACCATGTTTTGCTTGTATTTCCTGATTTATTGTGGTGCCACATGTAACTTGGGACATATTTTGCTGTTGTGTTAACAGGCCAGGGTGTTAATGTGGTGAAGATTCATTTCTGTGGGTCTACCTCTGCTGACAGGAGCTTTGTGGACTGTGGGGATCATTACCAAGGATAGTCATCCCAAATTGTGACCAAATAATGACTCCTATTTGACTGCTTTCCTTGTGTTTAAATATGCTGTTCCTTGTACAAAGTTTACCTGAAGCACTGCAAGGTGCTTGACATTTATTTGGCTATTATCTTTGGTCTCGCTCTCTCTTTCTATACCAAAATTTTCGCAACCTGTTCTCAGTTAAAGCCAATTGCCTATTCAAGTAGTTTAAAAAAAACAATCAAACCAGACATCATCTGTTCTCTTTTCAGATCCTTTGCTCACTACAGCAGCCTCTATGCGAGAACAGCTGTTTTCCCAGTTTGGGATAGAGTATGCTCTATGCTAAGTTTACTCGACTCTACTAAGTTTTGTCTACTATAAGTTGCTATTGTGCAACTTCCACTCAATTGTCCTCCCAAGAAGCAAGTAGCCTTACCGTTTAGGTCTCCCCATTATAATTAATTACAACCGCAATTCCAGTGAAATTGGGATGTTGTGTAAAATGTAAATAAAAACAGAATACAATGATTTGCAAATCCTCTTCAACCTATATTCAATTTAATACACCACAAAGACAAGATATTTAATGTTCAAACTGATAAACTTTATTGTTTTTGTGCAAATATTTGCTCTTTTTGAAATGGATGCCTGCAACATGTTTCAAAAAATCAAATCAAATCAAATCAATTTAATTTATATAGCTCCAAATCACAACAAACAGTTGCCCCAAGGTGCTTTATATTGTAAGGCAAGGCCATACAATAATTACAGAAAAACCCCAACAGTCAAACGACCCCCTATGAGCAAGCACTTGGCGACAGTGGGAAGGAAAAACTCCCTTTTAACAGGAAGGAACCTCCAGCAGAACCAGGCTCAGGGAGGGACAGTCTTCTGCTGGGACTGGTTGGGGCTGAGGGAGAGAATCAGGAAAAAGACATGCTGTGGAAGAGAGCAGAGATCAATCACCAATGATTAAAAGCAGAGAGGTGCACACAGAGCAAAAAGAGGTGAATAAAAAGAAACACTGGGTGCATCATGGGAAACCCCCCAGCAGTCTAAGTCTATAGCAGCATAACTTTGGAATGGTTCAGGGTCACCTGATCCAGCCCTAACTATAAGATTTTTCAAAAAGGAAAGTTTTAAGCTTAATCTTAAAAGTAGAGAGGGTGTCTGTCTCCCTAATCCAAATTGGGAGCTGGTTCCACAGGAGAGGAGCCTGAAAGCTGAAGGTCTGCCTCCCATTCTACTCTTACAAACCATCAGAACTACAAGTAAGCCTGCAGTCTGAGAGCGAAGCGCTCTATTGGGGTGATATGGTACTATGAGGTCCCTAAGATAAGATGGGACCTGATTATTCAAAACCTTATAAGTAAGAAGAATTTTAAATTATATTCTGGAATTAACAGGGAGCCAATGAAGAGAGGCCAATATGCATGAAATATGCTCTCTCCTTCTAGTCCCTGTCAGCACTCTAGCTGCAGCATTTTGAATTAACTGAAGGCTTTTCAGGGAACTTTTAGGACAACCTGATAATAATGAATTACAGTAGTCCAGCCTAGAAGAAATAAATGCATGAATTAGCTTTTCAGCATCACTCTGAGACAAGACCTTTCTAATTTTAGAGATCTTGCGCAAATGCAAAAATGCAGTCCTACATATTTGCTTAATATGCGCATTGAAGGACATATCCTGATCAAAAATGACTAGATAGGTAGATAGATAAAGCTGGGTATCATCTGCGTAACAATGAAAATTTAAGCAATGCTTTCTAATAACACTGCCTAAGGGAAGCATGTATAAAGTGAATAAAATTGGTCCTAGCACAGAACCTTGTGGAAATACCTAATTAACCTTAGTCTGTGAAGAAGACTCTCCATTTACATGAACAAATTGTAATCTATTAGATGAATATGATTCAAACCACTGCAGCGCAGTGCCTTTAATACCTATGGCATGCTCTAATCTCTGTAATAAAGTTTTATGGTCAGCAGTATCAAAAGCTGCACTGAGGTCTAACAGGACAAGCACAGAGATGAGTCCACTGTCTGAGGCCATAAGAAGAGCATTTGTAACCTTCACTAATGCTGTTTCTGTACTATGATGAATTCTGAAACCTGACTGAAACTGTTGGGAAAGTGTAGTGACATGGACCCACAACGGGGGGCGTAAATGAACGGACAATGGATAAGCCAAAATATAACAAGTTAATGTTGCGAAATGTGCACAACGGAATACAGACAAATGCAGTTTGAGAACGATAATCAATTATACGAAAAGTGACGTGTGAGCAGGCTCGAGGATAGAAGACGTCCGTCCAGAGAAGAGCCGGGTCCCACATGGCTTTCGCCGCCAACGGGTCTGAAGAACACCGGAGCCGACAAGTCCCGAATCTCCAGGTGGCCACCGTCTCCAGCTGTCAGACCTGGTACTGCTGGCAGGAAGCAGAGACAGTTAATGGTGGGTGTGTGGATACACACCCAGTAAATCCTCAAACACAGAAAACAGTTCCTCCGGGAGGGAGCACCTCCACCTCCAAAATAGGAACACGACAGAAGCTCCTGTTACCACTTATCTGGTTGGAGTGAGAGGCGAAGACGTCGGCACTCTCACTGACTGCCAACCCAGCTGACAGGGCACCACAGGACAACGGCTGCAAACAGATCACACGTAAGTCCACGTTCAGACACAGCAGAGACAATTACCTAGTTTAGTAGATGATATCTCGGCAGCAAGGTGGAGTTGCTGCCCGGCTTTTATGGTGATGTGGTGATGATGAGTGATAGCTGGTGCTGTTGATGAGTGACAGCTGTCACTCCCGGTTGCTCCGCACTTCAGGCAGGGCGCCCTCTGGTGGTGGGCCAGCAGTACCTCCTCTTTGGCGGCCCACACAACAGAAACTCTTCAAATAGACCATTCCTCTGCAGATGATCAGTTAGCTGTTTTACAACTACCCTTTCAAGAATTTTTGAGAGAAAAGGAAGGTTGGAGATTGGCCTATAATTAGCTAAGATAGCTGGGTCAAGTGATGGCTTTTTAAGTGATAGTTTAATTACTGCCAACTTAAAAGCCTGTGGTACATAGCCAACTAATAAAGATAGATTGATCATATTTAAGATTGAAGCATTAACTAATGGTAGGGCTCCCTTGAGCAGCCTGGTAGGAATGGGATCTAATAGACATGTTGATGGTTTGGAGGAAGTAACTCATGAAAATAACTCAGAACAATCGGAGAGAAAGAGTCTAGCCAAATACCAGCATTACTGAAGGCAGCCGAACATAAAGATATGTCTTTGGGATGGTTATGAATATTTTTTTCTCTAATAGTTAAAATTTTATTTGCAAAGAAAGTCATGAAGTCATTACTAGTTAAAGTTAAAGGAATACTTGGCTCAATTGAGCTCTGACTCTTTGTCAGCCTGGCTACAGTGCTGAAAAGAAACCTGAGGTTGTTCTTATTTTCTTCAATTAGTGATGAATAGCAAGATGTCCAAGCTTTATGGAGGGCTTTTTTATAGAGCAACAGACTCTTTTTCCAGGCTAAATGAAGATCTTCTAAATTAGTGAGACGCCATTTCCTCTCCAGCTTACGGGTTATCTGCTTTAAGGTGCGAGTTTGTGGGTTATACCACGGAGTCAAGTATTTCTGATTTAAGGCTCTCTTGTTCAGAGGAGCTACAGCATCCAAAGTTGTGCTCAGTGAGGATGTAAAGCTATTGATGAGATAATCTATCTCACTCACAGAGTTTAGGTAGCTACTCTGCACTGTGTTGGTATATGGCATTGAAGAACATAACAAAGAAGGAATCATATCTTTAAACCTAGCTACAGCGCTTTCAGAAAGACTTCTACTGTAATGAAACTTATTCCCCACTGCTGGGTAGTCCATTAAAGTAAATGTAAATGTTATTAAGAAATGATCAGACAACAGGGGGTTTTCAGGGAATACTGTTAAGTCTTCAATTTCTATGCATACATTTTGAGCGAAGCCAGCTGAATCTTATAATAGATTAAATGCAGTGTTGAGGCTGTCATTCTCAGGATCTATGTGGATGTTAAAATCACCCACTATAATTATCTTATCTGAGCTAAGCACTAAGTCAGACAAATGGTCTGAAAATTCACAGAGAAACTCACAGTAATGACCAGGTGGACGATAGATAATAACAAATAAAACTGGTTTTTGAGACTTCCAATTTGGATGGACAAGACTAAGAGTCAAACTTTCAAATGAATTAAAGCTCTGTCTATGTCTGATTAATTAATAAGCTGGGGTGGAAGATTGCTGCTAATCCTCCTCCTCGACCTGTGCTTCGAGCATTCTGACAGTTAGTGTGACTCAGGGGTGTTGACTGCTTTAAACTAACATAATCATCCTGCTGTAACCAGGTTTCTGTAAGGCAGAATAAATCAATATGTTGATCAATTATTATATCATTTACTAACAGGGACTTAGAAGAGAGAGACCTAATGTTTAATAGACCACATTTAACTGTTATAGTCTGTGGTCCAGTTGAAGGTGCTATATTATTTTTTCTTTTTGAATTTTTATGCTTAAATAGATTTTTACTGGTTATTGGTGGTCTGGGAGCAGGCACCGTCTCTACGGGGATGGGGTATTGGGGGATGGCAGGGGGAGAGAAGCTGCAGAGAGGTGTGTAAGACTACAACTCTGCTTCCTGGTCCCAACCCTGGATAGTCATGATTTGGAGGGTTTAATAAAACTGGCCAGATTTCTAGAGATGAGAGCTGCTCCATCCAAAGTGGGATGGATGCCATCTCTCCTAACAAGACCAGGTTTTCCCCAGAAGCTTTGCCAATTATCTATGAAGCCCACCTCATTTTTTGGACACCACTCAGACAGCCAGCAATTCAAGGAGAACATGCGGCTAAACATGTCACTCCCGGTCCGACTGGGGAGGGGCCCAGAGAAAACGACAGAGTCCGACATTGTTTTTGTAAAGTTACACACCGATTCAATATTAATTTTAGTGACCTCCGATTGGCGTAACCGGGTGTCATTACTGCTGACGTGAATTACAATCTTACCAAATTTACGCTTAGCCTTAGCCAGCAGTTTCAAATTTCCTTCAATGTCGCCTGCTCTGGCCCCCGGAAGACATTTGACTGTGGTTGCTGGTGTCGCTAACTTCACATTTCTCAAAACAGAGTCGCCAATAACCAGAGTTTGATCCTCGGCGGGTGTGTCGCAGAGTGGGGAAAAACGGTTAGAGATGTGAACGGGTTGAAAAAGTTGTGATACTGGTATGTTTGCCACTGTGTTACATCATCTTTCCTTCTAACAACACTCAATAAGCATTTGGGAACTGAGGACATTCTTGCTTGATGTACAACTTCAATTGTTCAACAGTCCGGGGTCGCCGTTGTCGTATTTTACACTTCATAATGCACCACACATTTTCAATGGGCAACAGGCCTGGACTGAAGGCAGGCCAGTCTAGTACCCGCACTGTTTTACTATGAAGCCATGCTGTTGTAACACATGCAGGATGTTGCTTGGCATTGTCTTGCTGAAATCAGCAGGGACATCCCGGAAAAAGACGTTACTTGGATGGTAGCATGTGTTGCTCCAAAACCTGGATGTACCTTTCAGCATTGATGGTGCCATCACAGATGTGTAAGTTGGCCATGTCATGGGCACTAACACACCCCCATACCATCACAGACACTGGCTTTTGAACTTTGTGCTGGTAACAATCTGGATGGTCTTTTTCATCTTTTTTCTGGAGGACACGACATCCATGATTTCCAAAAACAATTTCAAATGTGGACTCATCAGACCACAGCACACTTTTCCACTTTACGTCTCTCCATTTCAAATGAGCTCGGGCCCAGAGAAGGCGACAGCATTTCTGGATGTTGATGTATGGCTTTCACTTTGCATGGTAGAGTTTTAACTTGCACTTGTAGATGCAGCGACAAACTGTGTTAACTGACAGTGGTTTTCTGAAGTGTTCCTGAACCCATGTGGTAAGATCCTTTACAGAATGATGTTGGTTTTTAATGCAGTGAGGGATCGAAAGTCACAGGCAGTCAGTGTTAGTTTTCGGCCTTGCCGCTTACATGTAGAATGTTCTCCAGATTCTCTGAATCTTTTGATTATATTATGGACTGTAGATGATGGAATCCCTAAATTCCTTGCAACTGAACGTTGAGAAACATTGTTCTTAAACTGTTGGACTTTTTTTCATACCGTTGTTCACAAAGTGGTGATCCTTGCCCCTTCTTTGCTTGTGAATGGGTGAGCCTTTTGGGGATGGTCCTTTTATACCCAATCATGACGCTCACTTGTTTCCAATTAGGTGTTCTTTGAGCATTCATCATCATATTTGCACAAAAACAACAAATTTTGAACATAAAATATCTTGTGTTTGTGATGTATTCAATTGAATATAGGTTGAAGAGGATTTGCAAATCAATGTATTCTGTTTTTATTTCCATTTTACACAACATCCCAACTTCATTGGAATTGGGGTTGTATACTACCAATTTTCATGAAGGTTTTTGTGCTTATCCTAACTTAAGGTTTTACATGTATGCAGCTGCTGTGGGGACAGCCATCCTTGCTAAATGGTAAATGGACTGCATTTGTGTAGCACTCTTCTATCTGCATCAGACGCTCAAAGCGCTTTACATGTCAATGCCTCACATTCACACCATTGTCAGGCTGCTGCCATACAAGGTGCCCACTACACATTGGGAGCAACTATGGGATTAAGGACCTTTCCCAAGGGCCCTTAGTGATTTTCTGGTCAGGCTGGTATTTGAACTGAGGATGCTCTGATCTCAAGCCCAACACTTAACCACTAGACCATCACCTCCCTCCTCCATTTGTCACAGGAGAGTCCATCTTTCAAAGTCAGGGAAATAAATGGGAAACATTCTTCAACTTCTGTGAATGTTCCTGCACTTTCCGGGGCCTTTTCAAACAACCCGAAAAGATGTTCTGATTACCTCCTCACTGGCTTCGTTCAGGGGTTCATGGCTGACTTCTGCAAGCTCCATATACTGCAACATATGTCTGCATTTGAAGTCTGCTCTAAATTTTCAGTATGTTCTAAATTTGCAGTATGCTCTTAATGATCCAGTGGTCATGCGCACGCTGACAGGAATAATTTACAAACCGTGGAATGTCGTCCCTGTCACCAACACCTTGTACACCTATTGCTACAACTATTTGCGCACACAAGTGCCTGAAAGACAGAGTGCGCACTGGGTAAACCCATCTCACCCTCTCGCGGCAGGTGCCGGCCAAATTCCAGGTAACACACACGAACACCTAACACTGCTCGCATAGCACTTAGAAAATGTGTTGCCAGTGACACTCTTGGCACGACAACAGACTGCAGACAATCACTGTCATACTGCTGTGAAATTTGTCTAAGTTTCCCATGAGTGTGACTTTGCAAACACACACACTGACACACGGGTGTGTGTGATCCACTAACTGGAGGTATGGCTTCTGACAGAAGCAGCTGTGGTGATCTGTCATTCTGGACATCCCAGCTGGACAACACCTACTGTGTTTGGACAGTTATGGACAAACAACTGTCCACTGTGAGTCGTGTGTGCCTGATTGCTGTATTTACGCGGACATCAATAAAAACATATATCGCTGTGGTGGTAACAAGCTGCAGCAAGGGAGCGTGTGCACGGCGCGGACACTGACAGCCCCCCAGGTTGAAACGGACCGTCAGATCAGAACACGCAGCGGGCGATCTGACCATCACGTCACCCACGTGAGCTCTGTTCCACATGATGCGGTGTGCTGTGGCGCGCCATCCACAAGACACATGTCAGGCAGAACACGCATGCGGCCGACTGGACGCACCTGACCAGTAGTTATGGACATGATCAGAGCACACTGCTTGTCATTCATTCTCATTTTCATTTCCATTCTCATTCTCATTCATTCATTTTATGACTGTATGTCAGTGACCTTGGGTCATCTACAGAGGAACAGATGGATCATATTTGTATTGCTCACCTGATAAATGCAGTGTTTTTATATGGTGTGTGATTATTATTATTTTTTTATAATACTTCCATATCCTTCCTGATATGAGGCAGCTTCCTGCAGCTTTCAAAGAACAGCTCTGTAGGTCAGTGGTAAAGTCTCTGACTGGGGATCAGAGGTTTGGAAAGGTGCAAGTTCGTGTCCTGGGTGGTGTGTTTTTTTTTTTTTTTGTCTTTTTAATTTTTCCACATAAGCGACGCGATGTGGTCCCACAGGTATCGGCTGTTTTTATTTATTTATTTATTCCACATAAGCAGTGCAATATGGTTCCAAACATACCAGCTAGTTTTTATTTTTTTCCACATAAGCGGCACCATGTGGTGCACCTGGCACTGTTCCTGCTTGACGGACACCGGTGCATGCATGAACTCTCGCACCGGGTTCATGCATGCCTGCCTGTCAGCGCAATGTTTTGCACGCAATGTTTCATGCACAATGTTTTGTGCGCAATGTTTCATGCACAATGTTTCATGTGCAATGTTTCGTGCGCTAATTTCGAACTGTTTCACCATTTTTGTCCAAATGGCATCCCAACTTCGCACTATGTGTAAAGGGGCCCTAAAGGAGTGGATTCGGGTTAAATGATGGGCCCATTTTCTATTACCCCTTATTCTAACTTTAGGGTTAGTCCCACAGGCACAGTGACCAGGAAGCATTCCAAAAACGTCTTACCATACATTTCTCCACAACACACAACTCTGTTATTCCAAGTATTAACAGCCTAATCTCCCTGGAGCCTTTTCTGTTCTTCAGCACCTCCGTGGATGATGCTGTATGTGTGATTAATGGAGCAGGTTTTGGAGTTTGGCTTAAGATATTACAGATGTTTTCAAAATCATGTCACTCCACTCTTCCCAAAAGCATCATTTTGGCATTCGGTGGCGATGTAAATTTGACTTTCTTGTGAGATTGGCATTTGTGTGCCGCAGTAACCCTTGCATTTTTCACACCCTATCTTTATTTTCAGGAGTTGATTCCTGTCTTCTCGGTCAAACACGGTGTCTATGGTCAAACACCTGTTTTCTGACTTGGGTGTTCGTCTGTCAGACCAGAAGATGGTGGGCCCTTCTACTTGTCTGGAGTTCCCCAGCTAATAACATCCTGATTCTTCATGAAAATGTTCTTCAGCTTTAAAGTGATCGTTTGCTCAGTATTTTCGTGCTAACAGCATGAATGGCACTGCATTTTCTAAGTGTCCAGCGAGCGGTGTTAGATGTTCGTGTGTGTCATGTGGAATTTGGGTGACACCTGTCATGAAAGGGATCGAATGGGCTCTCGCAGCGCACTCTCTGTCTTTCAGAGGTGTGCATGAATAGTTGCAGCAACAGGTGTACGAGGTGTTAGAAACAGCTCCGATTTTTCACAAATGGCATGCAATAGTCTGCTTCAATCGTGTTATGTGTGAAGGGGCCCTTACCACTGTTATGTGAGATTCCACAAGGAGGATGGCAGCTCACAAACATTTTAGTTCCTGCCACCTTTAATTCATTAATAAATGTCACAGCAGCTCTACCAAGAAAAAAACAAACCCTTTCTGGCTCACAGGGTTGCTTGTTGTTTTATTCTTATTTGCATTCAGTGGAAAACCAGTTCATAACATAGACTATTCTCTTGAGTACCGCATCTTGGGGAAATGTCCAAGATACGGAGCCAGGCTTACACATAGCAGACAAATCAGAAAAGTTGGCACAGTATGGAAAATGCATATTAAACATATGCACAGGACGGCTGCAGCCAACAAACCTAACTGGCGTGTCCTATGGAAGAGCACAGTGAACCAGCCATCAGCACTTTGTGGATTCACGTGATCGACATCACAAAGCTATGTTAGTCTTTGCCCCATGTGCTGGCGTTTCATACCCCACCTGCAATTGTATGTTTGCTTCTGACTTTCAGCTCTGAAGCCACATGTGTGCCCACCACAACTCCTGAGAATTTTCTCATGACATTGACATTACCTGTGTGATAAGACTTTATTTGTCTCACAGTGGAGAAATTCACGTTACTTCAGCTCTTAAAAAAGACACACAAGATGGTATGTGTATATGTACGAGGTCTATTAGAAAAGTATCCGACCTTATTATTTTTTTCAAAAACCATATGGATTTGAATCACATGTGATTACATCAGACATGCTTGAACCCTCGTGGGCATGCAAGAGTTTTTTCACGCCTGTCGGTTACGTCATCCTTTGAGTGAGGAGTCGCCCATCCTCTCGTCAATTTTTTTCATTGTTTAGGAATGGCTCAGAGACTGCTGCTTTGTTTGATCAAACTTTTCAAAACTGTAAGGCACAACTGAGTGGACACCATTCGATAAATTCAGCTGGTTTTCGGTAAACATTTTAACGGCTGATAAGAGATTTTGGTCTGGTAGTGTCGCTTTAAGGACGGCCCACGGTGCCTGACGGCGATCTGCGCTTCGAGGCGGCAGCGTCTCGCCGTTTCAAGTTGAAAACTTCCACATTTCAGGCTCTGTTGACCCAGGAAGTCATCAGAGAACAGAGAACTTTCAGAAGAAGTCGGCATGAGGAGTTTATTCGGACATTCCATTGTTAACGGACATTTTGTAATGAAAGAACATGCGGGCAGAGTCGCATGTCGGGCCGGACCCGACCGCGGGGGGTCGCGACAGGAAAAGCACCTCCATTGGAAACCTTAACGGGCAAGTTGGAACATGCCCAAGCTGTTAAACAATTTCTCAGTTACTCACTTGTTGAAAGCCATCAAAAGCCACCTGAATTTTACAAATGGTTTTCAACACGGAGGTGTTTTTCCTGTCGCGGTGCACACAGATTCACCGAGTCATCATGGAAATGACTCGGCGAATTTGCGCGCACGTCTTTCATTAAAAAAATGTCCTTAAACAGTGGAATGTCCACATAAAGTCCTCATGCGGGCCTCTTCTGTATCTTCTCTGTTCTCTCGCGACGTCCTGGGTGAATTAAGCCTTAAATTAGGATGTTTTCAGGTCGAAACAGGCCAACAACGGCGCCTGGAAGTGCTGCGCGATGTCCCGCTCCGTGGGAAGTTCTTACAGCGACAGAAACACCCCATAATCTCTCATCAGCCGTTAAACTTTTCACTGAAAACCAGCTAAATTTCTCGAATAGTGTCCACTCGGATATTCCTCACAGGTCCACTAAAAATTTTGATAAAGCAACGCGCGCCGTCTCGAGCAGCGTGTGAAACAAAGGAATTCAGCCGAGAGGGCGGGACCACATCTCACTCAAGGCCTGCCCACAGGGAAATGATGTCACCGACACACGTGAAAAAACTCACGCATGCGCACGAGGGTTCAAGCATGATTGGTGTAATCGCACGTCATTCAAATCCATATACTTAAAAAAAAAATAAAAGTGTCGGTTTCTTATCTAATAGACCTCGTGTATATATATATACACACAAATAAATGAAGAAAAGTTATATTAGACTCGGCTACGACTCATCCAATATAACTTTTCTTCATCCAATATTTCTCTATGTTGGACTCCTTACCATCCATCAATTGTTATGTTCTCCACCCCCTCCCTCCCAAATTAAGGAAACAACAAGCAGTCAAGTAAATTAGATCAATTTATTTTGTTGTGAACAGCATATGAATGCTTCTAAAAGGTCAGTAGTGTGCTTGTCTACCTTCTTAGTGTGTTTGGCATCCTTGGAGTTCAATATTTCCACCAGTTCCTCCTCTGTGAACTCAGCAAACCTCGCTGGCTGACGATTTTCTGCTGTTGTTGACATGTTTGTTGCCATTTTTTCAACCAGCATCTGTTAACAAGTTACTGACCTCCGCTACGTCATTAGTGATGTCATCTCATGAATAATTATATGCCGCGCTATGATTGGCTAGCTGTTGGCAGTAAGCTCTAACGCTATTGGTCAGTGGGAACCGATCCAATATAACTTTTGGTCGTAGCCTTTTTGGATCCCTTTGGTTACAACATAACTTTCTGGCGCCAGGCATGCCAAAATACAGGTAAATGATGGACATACGAGGTCTGTTAGAAAACTATCCGCACTTTTTATTTTTTACAAAAACCATATGGATTTGAATCACGTGTGATTGCATCAGCCAAGCTTGAACCTTCGTGCGCATGCGTGAGTTTTTTCACGCCTGTCGGTTGTGTCATTCGCCTGTGAGCAGGCTTTGTGTGAGCAGTGGTCCACCCCTCTCGTCGGATTTTTATTGCAAATAAAATGTCTGAACGATTTGGAGCTTTGCTGCATCAAATTTTTCCAGAAACTATGAGAGACCCCCAGGTGGACACCATTCTGAAAATTAAGACGGCTTTCAGGGACGATTTTATGGGGATTACACAGATTAAGGAGTGCTCCAGTCGGTTTAAAGACCGCCCACAGCCAGGCTCGGACTGGTAATCTGTGATTTTTGGCATTTGCCCGGTGGGCCGCTGAATTCCTTTGAGAAGTTGCTGAGAGACTGGCGCTTTGTTTGATCAAAATTTTTTCTAAACCTGTGAGACACATCGAAGTGGACACGGTTCAAAAAATTAAGCTGGTTTTCCGTGAAAATTTTAACGGCTGATGAGAGATTTTGAGGTGATACTGTCGCTTTAAGGACTTCCCACGGAGCGAGACGTCGTGCAGCACTCCCAGGCGCCGTCGTCAGCCTGTTTCAAGCTGAAAACCTCAACATTTCAGGCTCTATTGATCCAGGACGTCGTGAGAGAACAGAGAAGTTTCAGAAGAAGTCGGTTTCAGCATTTTATCCGGATATTCCACTGTTAAAGGAGATTTTTTTAATGAAAGACGTACGGACGGGTCCGCGCGTCGGGACGCAGCCGGCGCGGTGTGGCAGCACAGGAAAAACACCTCCGTGTTGATAACCATTTGTAAAATCCAGGCGGCTTTTGATGGCTTTCAGTGGAGTGAGTATATGAGAAATTGTTTAACAGCTGGACATGTTCCAACTTGTCCTTAAGGCTTCCAACGGAGGTGTTTTTCCTGTGGCGGAGCGTCGCAGCGGGTGTGAGCCAACGCTGCAATCCGCCCGCACGTCTTTCATTAAAAAAATCTCCTTTAACAGTGGAATATCCAGATAAAATGCTGAAACCGACTTCTTCTGAAACTTCTCTGTTCTCTCACGACGTCCTGGATCAATAGAGCCTGAAATGTGGAGGTTTTCCGCTTGAAACAGGCTGACGATGGCGCCTGGGAGTGCTGCATGACGTCTCGCTCCATGGGAAGTCCTTAAAGCGACAGTATCATCTCAAAATCTCTCACCAGCTGTTAAAATTTTCATCGAAAACCAGCTTAATTTTTCGAACCGTGTCCACTTCGATGTGTCTCACAGGTTTAGAAAAAAATTTGATCAAACAAAGCACCAGTCTCTCAGCAACTTCTCAGACAAAGGAATTCCGACAAGGGGCTGGACGACTCCTCCCACAAGGAGTGCTCACAGGCAAATGACGTCACCGACAGGTGTGGAAAAACTCACGCATGCGCACGAGGGTTCAAGCATGTGTGACGTAAAAACATATGAATGAAATCCATATAGTTTTTGAAAAAAATAAAAAGGACCTATACTTCATGGACAGCCCTCGTAAATATATATATATACTTGTCTTGTTAGAATCATTCTTAGACATATTCCCTCGTCTTCACCACTGAGTTCATTCCGTGGGCCTCCCCATTTGCAATGGAAAAGTCCGGTATGACCTCACTTACTCCTGTACGGTACCAAACACTGTGCAGTTTAATCCAACAGCATGTATATTAATCCCATGGCACGTATTATATTCCAAGATGAAAAGCTGAAAGCAAGCTTAAAGTCATCTTTCCTGACAGAGGTGATCCACATCCGGATCCGGATTCTAGATCAAGTTTCACGCTTTGACTTACTACTATTAGCAGGATTACATCAAAACTATGTAATGGATTTTTGACAAAATTTTCACCACAGATAAATATTAGGCCATGGAAGACGCTATTAAATTTTGGAGGTGATCCAGATTCTGGCTCAGGATTACACTTTACAGGCTTTTAACATTATGTTAAAACTATTTCATGGATTCTCAAAAAAATTGCACCACAGATAGATATTAGGCCATGGAAGACTCCACTGAATTTTGGAGGTGATCCAGATCCGGATTAGCGGATGTCAGAAATCTCCGATTGCTCTTGTTAACAAATGAAATGAAACTGAACACACAAAAACATGAACTATCTTGGGGTCATACTGTCTGGAATGAAATAGTTGCCAAAGTCGATTGAAAATGAATCACTGGAGGGTTTTAAAAAATGTATTTGTATTTTGGATACTGTCCCAACTTTTTGTGATTTCCGGTTGCGTGTTTTCTGTATGATGTGGCCCCTCATGCCTTCGTGACAGCAGCAAATATAAATCAAAATTCAAAATCACTTTAATTTTAGTGACAGTATGCTGACTTGTATGTGTACAAATAAACTGTCTTTTTTTTTTTTTGGCCAATATAGCTAAACAAGCATGTTCGGTTGATCAGAATTTGACTGAAAACAGCAAAATTTCTCACATTCATCCAAACATAGACTTTTGACTGACATGCAGTCAAGTGCCACGCAGACAGGCAGCTGGCCTGACAGTTGCTATGACAACGCCAAAATAATTACTATGTAACTGACAGCATCAGTGGATGGATGGGAAAAACAGAGGACTGACCTACATCGGTATGAGGCAGAGCCAAAGTAAGATTGGTTAGAAAACATGGACAGGTACAGGAAATTGCAGTTGGACCTGTGTAGTCCATTTAGTATCATTTGTTGTCACATGACGCGGTATGTCACATGATGATGTAGCAGCCTCCAGCAGGAGAGCTTTGTGTCACAGCTGTGACCATAATGAGGACTTAGACAGCTTCTCCAAAAACATCCACACTGCAGAAAACTAAAACTCACAATTCTGGACCAAATCAATGAAGTCATGATTTGTCCCTGCTGAAATAACACTCCAGCATATTGACAGAAAGGTTTCATTCATGCCTGTTTATCAGTGGCTCAAGCAATTGAGGTCAAAAAAGAATTTCTCAGTCACAGTACATGTCCTACCTCCTTAAGCGTGGATGTGTTTGGGGGTTTTTTGATCCTTTTTTTCAGATCAGGAATAAAGAGGAGACAAATGTAATTTGCATTCCATTTATTAAATAACTTAAACATACATTTTGGCCATGGCCCTGAATGTAAATAAGGTGTTCAGAAAGATTCTTAAGCCCTGGTCACACCAAATAATACAGCCATGAATAATGAGCCACATATGGATTTGTCAGAAATTACAGTGTTTATTTGAATCATGAGCCACATATGTGATATTCTTCTTCTTTTTAACCGTTGTTAAAAAGGCTACAAGGGCTTTCTCAGAGTGGAACCTGCTCTGTTGCAGGTAGCCTGTCCTGTCCTCTAGAGGTGGGCGATACCGGGAATTTTGGTATTGATCTGATACCAGTATTGCCAATATCGACACTGATACTGATGCAGATACTTTTACATATTTAAGCTTCATAGATCCAAAGGATCCAAAAGACCTACCGTAGTGTTCAGAATAATAGTAGTGCTATGTGACTAAAAAGATTAATCCAGGTTTTGAGTATATTTCTTATTGTTACATGGGAAACAAGGTACCAGTAGATTCAGTAGATTCTCACAAATCCAACAAGACCAAGCATTCATGATATGCACACTCTTAAGGCTATGAATTTGGGCTATTATATAATATCACTCAACACAACATAAAACAAAATCTCCTGAGGTAAAGGGCTGACAAACCACAATACAAGGGTGCGCTGCTCCGTGTTGTGTGACACAGCGCAGCGCTGCTCTTACAGACAGAGAGTAGACTTTGATGAATCTGCGTGCACAGCAGTCAGTGCGTGCAGGAGAGAAAAAAAGCTTGAGTATCGACCTTTTTACACAAGGATCGTTCAATATCAATACCAGTGCTGGTATTGATATTATCAATATTAGGATCGATCCGCCCACCTCTACTGTCCTCATAGCTGCCAGGTACTCAGATAATGGGTCTCTAACAGCCTTGTACTCACCACTAACATGCCTCAGACATCCTCCTTTGTCCTCATACTACCACATACCCAAATCCCCCCACACTATTTTTGCTAAATTTTGAACTTCTTCAAATTAGATGAGTCTCGTTAGCCAAATAATCTGCCTCTAAGAGCCTCTTGTCAGCAGCTGCTAAATGTAATTAATAAAGTAACTAGTAATCTTAGTTATTTTTAAGAATGAGTACTCAGAAAAGTAACTCAATCTTAAGAGTAACCAAGTTAGATTACTAGTTACCTTATTAGTTACATTACTTATAAGTTGCAAGTTGTCAGCAGCTCCTAATAAAGTAACTGCATAAAGCTGCTAGTAAAGTATCTGTATAAAGAAACTGAAAAAGTAACTAATAAATTAACACACAGTAACTGTGGGAGCACTGATTATTAGACAGGTTAGACATACGGATAAGCAGGTTAGGGTTGTATCCCACTGGCCCACAACTGCTTGTGTCCGACATTTACAAGGGAAATGGCAAGAATTGGTGGGACTGTCGTGAAATGGCCCAAACCCATCACATGATTCGCTAGGTGTCACTTGCATGTCTCTTGAATTTTAAACAGTTTGATGTTGGCAAGGTGATACAGCCCCTTGCCAAGTACTGGGGCAGTCTTCATGGGCATCGCAAAACCCCCTTATTGTAGTCTCCACAACTTATAATGTATGAGAATCATGAAGGAACTTTGTGAGAGACTGATGACCCCTGAATCAGCCATTCTGTGTGGAAGGCATACATGACCAGCCTTGGGACCCTTGAGAGCATGACAAATAATTAAATTCATGCTTTAACCACAGCAAACAATTGGTGATATATATTAGACACTGTGTGACTGAAACATGAACCAAAGCACCCAAAAGACAAATGTGTGGCCATGTGACAAGGTTGGGACTGTCACATGAATGCCCAACAACTGCCACAAATGACTTGGGGTATCTTAACATCTGGGCCACATGACATGCACATATAGACAGATCTCACACATGTTTTGACGCCATTTTAAAGAATGGAAAGACAGAGACAACTACGTCAGAGAACACTCTGGCAACCAATCCATGCCATCGCAGACAAGATCAGGAAAGACCAGCCCCACGCCTGCAGCTACTTGTGCCCCAACTGCCCCACCACATGGAGGAGATGATCCCGTGGCCTGAAATTTCTGAACAGAATGATGCAGGGCTACCAACGGTGCCCCCAGCCTGTTGGAGCATCCGGCGCAGTGGAGCCCTGTAGTACATAGTGGCATAGCAATCCTATTCTACGATAAAGGGCAACATTACAGAAATTCCCTCAAGAAGTGGCAACTGCTGTTGGACTTCATCCAACAGAACCATGGGGAGTGAGAGCAGATCCATTGGCCCCTGTCAATGGGTGAGTCAAAAATGTGATTTGTTATAGCAGTTTATGAGTTAAAACTATCAAATGTCAAAACCACCAAAGTGAACACACATAATCTCCTCCCTGACTGTATGCCCAATAACTGAAGAATTGCTGCAGTTTTCATACAACCCCAATTCCAATGAAGTTGGGACGTTGTGTAAAATGTAAATAAAAAACAGAATTCAATGATTTGCAAATCACTTCAACCTATATTCAATTGAATACACCACAAAGACAAGATATTTAATTTTCAAACTGATAAACTTTATTGTTTATGTGCAAATATTTACTCATTTTGAAATGGATGACTGCAACACATTTCAAAAAAGCTGGGACGGGGCAACAAAAGACTGGGAAAGTTGATGAATGCTCAAACAACACCTGTTTGAAACATTCCACAGGTGAACAGGTTAATTGGAAACAGGTGAGTGTCATGATTGGGTATAATTGGAGCATCCCCAAAAGGCTCAGCCATTCACAAGCAAAGATGGGGCAAGGATCATCACTTTGTGAACAACTGCGTGAAAAAATAGACCAACAGTTTAAGAACAGTGTTTCTCAGTGTTCAATTGCAAGGAATTTAGGGATTCCATCATCTGTGTGTTGCTGTATCTGTTAGCTGTTTAATCTGTGCAGTTAGATTGATCTAGTTACCTAGATAACGATTTGTTTCACAGTGTAATCTTCACGTCCCTTAACTAAAGCACTCCCTCTGCTGAATCACCTCTAAATTATTTACACATTATTCACTTTGTGTGTCTTTAGGAATCCGCTAGCTTAGCGCAGCTACTAGCTCTTAGCCGGTTTAGCATGGCGGCTTCTCCTGTCTCTCCTGCACTTTTCTGCTCTGGGTGTGAAATGTTTAGTTATTCCTCGGCCTCCTTTAGCAGTAATGGTACTTGTAATAAGTGTAGCTTTTTCGTAGCTTTGGAGGCCAGGCTGGGCGAATTGGAGACTCGGCTCCGCACCGTGGAAAATTCTACAGCTAGCCAGGCCCCTGTAGTCGGTGCAGACCAAGGTAGCTTAGCCGCCATTAGCGTCCCTCTGGCAGATCCCGAGCAGCCGGGAAAGCAGGCCGACTGGGTGACTGTGAGGAGGAAGCGTAGTTCTAAACAGAAGCCCCGTGTACACCGCCAACACGTTCACATTTCTAACCGTGTTTCCCCACTTGACGACACACCTGCCGAGGATCAAACTCTGGTTAGTGGCGACTCTGTTTTGAGAAATGTGAAGTTAGCGACACCAGCAACCATAGTCAATTGTCTTCCGGGGGCCAGAGCAGGCGACATTGAAGGAAATTTGAAACTGCTGGCTAAGGCTAAGCGTAAATTTGGTAAGATTGTAATTCATGTCGGCAGTAATGACACCCGGTTACGCCAATCGGAGGTCACTTGTGTGGGCCGCTGAAGAGGAGGTACTGCTGGCCCACCACCACCAGATGGTGCCCTGCTTGGAGTGCGGGCTTCAAGCACGAGAGGGCGCCGGAGCCACTGGAAGTGACAGCTATCACTCATCATCAGCACCAGCTGTCACTCAGTCAACTCATCACCATCACCATAAAGGCTGGACTGCAACTCCACCTCCTCGCCGAGAAATCAGCTACCTTGGAGGTAATTTCTCTGCTGACTTACAACATTGAGTAATAATCTGAACTTCTTTGCAGCCGTTTTCCTGTGATGTTGCCTTATCTGTGGGATTGGCAAAAACTAATTCATGCATTTATTTCCTCTAGGCTGGACTATTGTAATTCATTATTATCAGGTTGTCCTAAAAGTTCCCTAAAAAGCCTTCAGTTAATTCAAAATGCTGCAGCTAGAGTACTGACGGGGACTAGAAGGAGAGAGCATATCTCACCCATATTGGCCTCTCTTCATTGGCTTCCTGTTAATTCTAGAATAGAATTTAAAATTTTTCTTCTTACTTAGAAGGTTTTGAATAATCAGGTCCCATCTTATCTTAGGGACCTCGTAGTACCATATCACGCCAATAGAGCGCTTCGCTCTCAGACTGCAGGCTTACTTGTAGTTCCTAGGGTTTGTAAGAGTAGAATGGGAGGCAGAGCCTTCAGCTTTCAGGCTCCTCTCCTGTGGAACCAGCTCCCAATTCAGATCAGGGAGACAGACACCCTCTCTACTTTTAAGATTAGGCTTAAAACTTTCCTTTTTGCTAAAGCTTATAGTTAGGGCTGGATCAGGTGACCCTGAACCATCCCTTAGTTATGCTGCTATAGACGTAGACTGCTGGGGGGTTCCCATGATGCACTGTTTCTTTCTCTTTTTGCTCTGTATGCACCACTCTGCATTTAATCATTAGTGATCGATCTCTGCTCCCCTCCACAGCATGTCTTTTTCCTGGTTCTCTCCCTCAGCCCCAACCAGTCCCAGCAGAAGACTGCCCCTCCCTGAGCCTGGTTCTGCTGGAGGTTTCTTCCTGTTAAAAGGGAGTTTTTCCTTCCCACTGTAGCCAAGTGCTTGCTCACAGGGGGTCGTTTTGACCGTTGGGGTTTTACATAATTATTGTATGGCCTTGCCTTACAATATAAAGTTCCTTGGGGCAACTGTTTGTTGTGATTTGGCGCTATATAAAAAAATTGATTGATTGATTGATTGATTGATTGATTGGCGTTTGGTGTGATCAGCGACGGCTTCGCTTCACACCCCAACCAGATAAGTGGTTAGACAGGAGCTGCACGAGTGTGTGACGGGAGGTGGAGGTGCTCCCTCCCAAAAGACCACAGACTGTGGGATTACTGAGTGTGCGTACTCACACTCAGCTGTGCTGTTTCTGTTCTCTGCCAGCAGTACCAGGTCTGACAGCTGGAGACGGTGACCACCTGGGGACCCAGGACTTGGCGGCTCCGGTGTTCTTCAGATCCGTTGGCGGTGAGGGCCGTGTGGGATCCGGCTCGGTTCTGGACGGGCGTCTCCTATCCTCAAGCCTGCCCACACGTCACCCAACGTGTAATTGACTATAGTCCCAAACTGATTGTTGTCTGTATTCTGTTGTGCACAATTTACAACATTAAATTGTTACTGTTTGGCTTATCCATTGCCCGTTCTTTTACCCCCCTGTTGTGGGTCCGTGTTCCTACACTTTCACAACAGGATTTCTCGGCCAGCGTCATGGATCCCGAGGGGCGTCAACCATCGCTTGAACAGCCAATGGAAGAGCGAGGTGCACAGGCGCCAGCAGGAGGCGTGTTAGGTGAGCTGCAGCACATCTTAACCGCTTTTACTGCTCGGTTGGACTTAGTTACCAAGCAGAGCATTGTTCTCAATCGAAGGATGGAGGCTCTCACTGCCCAGGTGGAAGCGCATGCTCAGGGCGCTGCTGCAGCACCTCCTCCTGCTGACCGAATGCCAGAGACAGACATTCCACTGGTCATTCAAGGAACCCCCCCACCTTCCCCTGAAGCATACATAAGCCCTCTGGAGCCGTACGGAGGCTGTGTGGAGACGTGCGTGGACTTCTTGATGCAGTGCTCGCTCGTCTTTTCACAGCGTCCCGTCATGTACACATCAGACGCTAGCCAGGTGGCTTACGTTATAAATTTGCTTCAAGGAGAGGCACGCGCCTGGGCTACGGCGCTCTGGGAGCAGAATTCATGGCTCCTAACGATTTACACTGAGTTTGTGAGGGAGTTCCGACAGGTGTTCGACCACCCTCATAGAGGCGAGACCGCTTCCAGCGTGCTGCTGTCGATAAGACAGGGGTGTCGGAGCGCAGCGAAGTATGCAGTTGACTTCCGCATTGCGGCAGCGCGAGCCGGCTGGAATGCTGTTGCGCTCCGCGCCGCCTTTGTAAACGGACTGTCCCTGGTCCTTAAGGAGCACCTGGTGGCGAAGGACGAGCCGCGGGATTTAGACGGGCTTATCGACCTGGTTATACAGTTAGACAACCGATTAACAGAACACCGATGGGAGCGAGACAAAGGGCATGGTCAGGCACAAGCCATCCCTTTTCCTCCCGGGTCCGAAGGGAGCCGACTTCCCCACGCTCCACAGCCAGGGCTCTCCACGTGACGACAGCTCCCCCTGCTGACGTTGCTATGGAAATGAGCAGGGCCAAAAAGTGATCAGATCAGAGACAAAGGAGGCTGATCCGTGGAGAGTGTTTTCTCTGCAGCTCAACCGAGCACACACAGAGAGAATGCCCCAAACGGTCAAAACAGCAGCACTCATCCTTAGAGACTGGGCTAAGGGTGGGTCACAATACCCACGCGGGGAGACATCGAAAATCTGCAAATATCCCAGTCACGATCCTGAGTGGGGATCTAACCCTTCACACCTCAGCACTGGTGGACACGGGGTCAGAGGGGAATCTGCTGGATAGCAGATGGGCAAAGGAGGTTGGGCTCCCTCTAGTGGCCTTACCGTCACCATTGTCGGTACGGGCACTAGATGGCACCCTTCTTCCACTAATCACACACCAGACACAGCCCGTGACTTTGGTTGTATCTGGGAATCACAGGGAGGAGATTGTGTTTTATGTAACACCTTCTACCTCCCGAGTGATTTTGGGTTTTCCCTGGGTGTTAAAACACAATCCCCGGATTGATTGGCTGTCTGGGGTTGTGGTTCAGTGGAGCGAAACCTGCCACCGGGAGTGTTACCTCTGTTGGATTCAGTGTTCACGCCCTTGCATGGAGCCCAAATTTTCACAAAATTGGATCTTAGGAATGCTTATCACCTGGTTCGGATCTGGGAGGGAGACGAGTGGAAGACGGTATTTAACACCCTGTTAGGTCACTTTGAGTACCTGGTCATGCCGTTCGGCCTCACCAATGTGCCCGCGACGTTCCAAGCATTGGTTAATGACGTCTTGCGGGACGTCCTGCATCGGTTTGTCTTTGTATATCTAGACGATATACTCTTCTTTTCTCCGGATCCTGAGACCCATGTCAAGCATGTACATCAGGTCCTACAGCGGTTGTTGGAGAACCGGCTGTTTGTGAAGGGCGAGAAGTGCGAGTTCCACCGCACTTCTTTGTCCTTCCTGGGGTTCATAATCTCCTCCAACTCCGTCGCCCCTGATCCGGCCAAGGTTGCGGCGGTGAGAGATTGGCCCCAACCAACAAACTGTAGGAAACTGCAAAAGTTTCTCGGTTTTGCAAATTTCTACCGGAGGTTCATCAAGGGCTACAGTCAGGTAGTTAGCCCCCTGACAGCCCTGACCTCCACAAAAGTCCCCTTCACCTGGTCGGATCGGTGCGAAGCCGCGTTTAGGGAGTTGAAACGCCGGTTCTCGACTGCACCGGTTCTGGTGCAGCCCGATCCCAATCGCCAGTTTGTAGTTGAAGTGGACGCCTCTGACTCAGGGATAGGAGCCGTGCTATCCCAGAGCGGGGAGTCTGACAAGGTTCTCCATCCATGTGCCTACTTTTCCCGCAGGTTGACCCCGGCTGAAAGGAACTATGACGTCGGCAATAGGGAACTTCTTGCGGTGAAGGAGGCTCTTGAGGAGTGGAGACACCTGTTGGAGGGAGCATCGGTACCATTTACGGTTTTCACGGACCATCGGAACCTGGAGTACATTCAGACCGCCAGGCGTCTAAACCCCAGGCAAGCCCGCTGGTCACTGTTCTTCGGCGTTTTGACTTTCGGATCACCTACTGCCCCGGGACGAAAAACCAACGATCTGACGCCCTGTCCCGGGTGCATGAAGAGGAGGTCAAGACCGAGCTGTCAGACCCGATGGAAACCATCATCCCCGAGTCCACTGTCGTGGCAACCCTCACCTGGGACGTGGAGAAGACCGTCTGGGAGGCCCTGACACGGAGCCCGGACCTGGGGACAGGTCCGAAGGACAAATTGTACATCCCACCAGAGGCCAGGGATGCGGTCCTAGACTTCTGTCACGGTTCCAAGCTCTCCTGTCATCCAGGGGTGCGAAGGACCGTGGCAGTGGTCCGGCAGTGCTTCTGGTGGGCGTCTATGGAAGCCGACATCCGGGAGTATGTCCAGGCCTGCACCACCTGTGCCAAGGACAAAGCCGACCACCACAAGGCCCAAGGCCTCCTCCAGCCTCTGCCCGTGCCTCATCGCCCCTGGTCTCACATCGGCCTGGACTTTGTCACGGGCCTCCCGCCGTCCCAGGGCATGACTACCATCCTCACGATAGTGGAACAGTTCTCCAAGGCGGCCCACTTCGTGGCCCTCCCGAAGCTCCCGATGGCCCAGGAGACTGCAGACCTCCTGGTCCACCATGTCGTGCGTCTGCATGGGATTCCATCGGACATTGTCTCGGATCGTGGTCCTCAGTTCTCCTCCCAGGTTTGGAGGAGCTTCTGCAGGGAACTGGGGGCCACCGTAAGTCTCTCGTCCGGGTACCATCCCCAGATGAATGGGCAGACAGACCGGACGGATCAGGAACTGGAGCAGGCCCTCCGCTGCGTGACCTCCGTGCACCCAATGGCCTGGAGTGACCATCTGGCCTGGATCGAGTACGCTCATAATAGCCAGGTATCATCGGCTACCGGCCTCTCCCCGTTTGAGGTGTGTTTGGGGTACCAGCCCCCATTGTTCCCGCTAGTGGAGGGAGAGGTCGGGGTGCCCTCGGTCCAGGCCCATCTGAGGAGGTGCCATCGGGTGTGGCGTACCGCCCGCTCTGCCCTGCTCAAGGACCGGACGACGGCTAAGGCCTATGCAGACCACCGGCGTGCCCCAGCCCCTACGTATCAGCCCGGGCAGGCGGTTTGGCTTTCCACGAAGGACATTCCACTACAGGTAGAATCCCAAAAACTAATGGACAGGTTCATTGGACCATTTTCCATACTTAAAGTCCTCAGTCCGGCCGCAGTGAAGCTGAAGCTACCAGCTTCACTGCGGATTCATCCAGTGTTCCATGTTTCATGAATCAAACCCTACCACACATCAATTCTCTGCACCCCCGGACCGGCGCCGCCTCCTGCCCGGATCATAGATGGAGAGCCTGCCTGGACCGTGCGCAGGCTCCTGGATGTCCGTCGAAAGGGCTGGTGTTCCAGTATTTGGTGGACTGGGAGGGGTATGGACCCGAAGAACGCTCCTGGGTGAAGAGGAGCTTCATCCTGGACCCGGCCCTCCTGGCCGACTTCTACCGGCGGCACCCGGACAAGCCTGGTCGGGCGCCAGGAGGCGCCCGTTGAGGGGGGGGTCCTGTTGTGTGGGCCGCTGAAGAGGAGGTACTGCTGGCCCACCACCACCAGATGGCGCCCTGCTTGGAGTGCAGGCTTCAAGCACGAGAGGGCGCCGGAGCCACTGGGAGTGACAGCTGTCACTCATCATCAGCACCAGCTGTCACTCAGTCAACTCATCACCATCACCATAAAGGCCGGACTGCAACTCCACCTCCTCGCAGAGAAATCAGCTACCTTGGAGGTAATTTCTCTGCTGACTTACAACATTGAGTAATAATCTGAACTTCTTTGCAGCCGTTTTCCTGTGGTGTTGCCTTATCTGTGGGATTGGCATTTGGTGTGATCAGCGACGGCTTCGCTTCACACCCCAACCAGATAAGTGGTTAGACAGGAGCTGCACGAGTGTGTGACGGGAGGTGGAGGTGCTCCCTCCCAAAAGAACACAGACTGTGGGATTACTGAGTGTGCGAACTCACACTCACCTGTGCTGTTCCTGTTCTCTGCCAGCAGTACCAGTTCTGACAGCTGGAGATGGTGACCACCTGGGGACCCAGGACTTGGCTGTGAGTGCCGTGTGGGATCCGGCTCAGTTCTGGACGGGCGTCTCCTATCCTCAAGCCTGCCCACACGTCACCCAAAGTGTAATTGACTATAGTCCCAAACTGATTATTGTCTGTATTCCGTTGTGCACAATTTACAACATTAAATTGTTACTGTTTGGCTTATCCATTGCCCGTTCTTTTACTCCCCCTGTTGTGGGTCCGTGTTCCTACACTTTCACAACATCACTAAAATTAACATTGAATCGGTGTGTAACTTTGCAAAAACAATGTCGGACTCTGTAGTTTTCTCTGGGCCCCTCCCCAATCGGACCGGGAGTGACATGTTTAGCCGCATGTCCTCCTTGAATTGCTGGCTGTCTGAGTGGTGTCCAAAAAATGAGGTGGGCTTCATAGATAATTGGCAAAGCTTCTGGGGAAAACCTGGTCTTGTTAGAAGAGAATTGAAGACTTAACAGTATTCCCTGAAAACTCCCTTCTGTCTGATCATTTCTTAATAACATTTACATTTACTCTGATGGACTACCCAGCAGTGGGGAATAAGTTTCATTACACTAGAAGTCTTTCAGAAAGCGCTGTAATTAGGTTTAAGGATATGATTCCTTCTTTATGTTCTCTAATGCCATATACCAACACAGTGCAGAGTAGCTACCTAAACTCTGTAAGTGAGATAGAGTATCTCGTCAATAGTTTTACATCCTCATTGAAGACAACTTTGGATGCTGTAGCTCCTCTGAAAAAGAGAGCTTTAAATCAGAAGTGCCTGACTCCATGGTATAACTCACAAACTCGCAGCTTAAAGCAGATAACCCGTAAGTTGGAGAGGAAATGGCGTCTCACTAATATAGAAGATCTTCACTTAGCCTGGAAAAAGAGTCTGTTGCTCTATAAAAAAGCCCTCCATAAAGCTTGGACATCTTGCTATTCATCACTAATTGAAGAAAATAAGAACAACCCCAGGTTTCTTTTCAGCACTGTAGCCAGGCTGACAAAGAGTCAGAGCTCTATCGAGCCGAGTATTCCTTTAACTTTAACTAGTAATGACTTCATGACTTTCTTTGCTAATAAAATTTTAACTATTAGAGAAAAAATTACTCATAACCATCCCAAAGACGTATCGTTATCTTTGGCTGCTTTCAGTGATGCCGGTATTTGGTTAGACTCTTTCTCTCAGATTGTTCTGTCTGAGTTATTTTCATTAGTTACTTCATCCAAACCATCAACATGTCTATTAGACCCCATTCCTACCAGGCTGCTCAAGGAAGCCCTACCATTATTTAATGCTTCGATCTTAAATATGATCAATCTATCTTTATTAGTTGGCAATGTACCACAGGCTTTTAAGGTGGCAGTAATTAAACCATTACTTAAAAAGCCATCACTTGACCCAGCTATCTTAGCTAATTATAGGCCAATCTCCAACCTTCCTTTTCTCTCAAAAATTCTTGAAAGGGTAGTTGTAAAACAGCTAACTGATCATCTGCAGAGGAATGGTCTATTTGAAGAATTTCAGTCAGGTTTTAGAATTCATCATAGTACAGAAACAGCATTAGTGAAGGTTACAAATGATCTTCTTATGGCCTCAGACAGTGGACTCATCTCTGTGCTTGTTCTGTTAGACCTCAGTGCTGCTTTTGATACTGTTGACCATAAAATTTTATTACAGAGATTAGAGCATGCCATAGGTATTAAAGGCACTGCGCTGCGGTGGTTTGAATCATATTTATCTAATAGATTACAATTTGTTCATGTAAATGGGGGATCTTCTTCACAGACTAAGGTTAATTATGGAGTTCCACAAGGTTCTGTGCTAGGACCAATTTTATTCACTTTATACATGCTTCCCTTAGGCAGTATTATTAGACGGCATTGCTTAAATTTTCATTGTTACGCAGATGATACCCAGCTTTATCTATCCATGAAGCCAGAGGACACACACCAATTAGCTAAACTGCAGGATTGTCTTACAGACATAAAGACATGGATGACCTCTAATTTCCTGCTTTTAAACTCAGATAAAACTGAAGTTATTGTACTTGGCCCCACAAATCTTAGAAACATGGTGTCTAACCAGATCCTTACTCTGGATGGCATTACCCTGACCTCTAGTAATACTGTGAGAAATCTTGGAGTCATTTTTGATCAGGATATGTCATTCAAAGCGCATATTAAACAAATATGTAGGACTGCTTTTTTGCATTTACGCAATATCTCTAAAATTACAAAGGTCTTGTCTCAGAGTGATGCTGAAAAACTAATTCATGCATTTATTTCCTCTAGGCTGGACTATTGTAATTCATTATTATCAGGTTGTCCTAAAAGTTCCCTGAAAAGCCTTCAGTTAATTCAAAATGCTGCAGCTAGAGTACTAACGGGGACTAGAAGGAGAGAGCATATCTCACCCATATTGGCCTCTCTTCATTGGCTTCCTGTTAATTCTAGAATAGAATTTAAAATTCTTCTTCTTACTTATAAGGTTTTGAATAATCAGGTCCCATCTTATCTTGGGGACCTCATAGTACCATATCACCCCAATAGAGCACTTCGCTTTCAGACTGCAGGCTTACTTGTAGTTCCTAGGGTTTGTAAGAGTAGAATGGGAGGCAGAGCCTTCAGCTTTCAGGCTCCTCTCCTGTGGAACCAGCTCCCAATTCGGATCAGGGAGACGGACACCCTCTCTACTTTTAAGATTAGGCTTAAAACTTTCCTTTTTGCTAAAGCTTATAGTTAGGGCTGGATCAGGTGACCCTGAACCATCCCTTAGTTATGCTTCTATAGACTTAGACTGCTGGGGGGTTCCCATGATGCACTAAGTGTTTCTTTCTCTTTTTGCTCTGTATGCACCACTCTGCATTTAATCATTAGTGATTGATCTCTGCTCCCTTCCACAGCATGTCTTTTTCCTGGTTCTCTCCCTTAGCCCCAACCAGTCCCAGCAGAAGACTGCCCCTCCGTGAGCCTGGTTCTGCTGGAGGTTTCTTCCTGTTTAAAGGGAGTTTTCCTTCCCACTGTCGCCAAGTGCTTGCTCACAGGGGGTCATTTTGACCGTTGGGGTTTTTACGTAATTATTGTATGGCCTTGCCTTACAATATAAAGTGCCTTGGGGCAACTGTTTGTTGTGATTTGGCGCTATATAAATAAAATTGATTGAATTGATTGATTACAGTCCATAATATAATCAGAAAATTCAGAGAATCTGGATAACTTTCTACACATAAGTGGCAAGGCTGAAAACCAACATTGAATGCTGACCTCCTATCCCTCAGGATCCATGGGCTGGTGCACAAACCTCTTGATGGCAGCAGATGTCAACTGACAGGTCAGAGGAGGCTCCCTGGTGTCTGTGTCCCACTTTATGAGCTCCCACAGAGTAGATGCAGCTGAACTGATGATTGGGGTCTTCCTTGGCCTCACACTTTTGTCCCCAAGCTGGCTCCACTGGTCACCTCTACCTCTGATCTCCAGGATCTTGTTGACTGCCTGTCACCTCTCAGACTGGTCACAGCTGCAGAGCATGGCCTGGAGCACAGCCTCACTGTGAGCATACCAGGCTGACCTCAAGTTAGCACCTTTGAGTCCATGCTTGGATTCATAGATTTAACTTGGTCCACCATAGACACTGAGTATAAGGCACATCCAATTTTATGTATCAATGACATGTAATCAGCATATATTTGAGAACTTGACCATTGTATGATAGGAATAGCACTTGCTTGCATTGTCAATCTACGATTATCACACAAGCAGAGAACTGTCCAGAATTGCTGAAAACTCTGGGTGTGGAGGGATTGTCTTGGCTCAGACGTCTCTTCAAAATTGCACTGAGGTCTGGGACAGTGCCTAAGGAGTGGCAAACTGAGGTAGTGTTCCCCATATGCAAAAGGGGGAACCAGATAGTGTGTGCCAAATTATGGGGATCATCACACTACTCAGCCTCCCTGGTAAAATCTACTCCAGAGTGCTGGAAAGGAGGGTTCTGCCTATAGTTGAACCTTGGATTGAAGAAGAGCATTGCGGGTTCAGTCCTGGTCATGGAACAACTGACCAGCACTTCACTCTCATAAGGATCTTGGAGGGGGCCAAGGAGTATGCCCATCCAGTCTACATATGTGTTGTGGACTTGGAGAGGGCGCATGATCAGGTACTCTGGGAAATACTTCTGCAGGAGTATGGAGTGAGGGAGTTCCTTCTCAGGGCCATCAAATTTCTGTACTCACAAAGCAGTTGGCTGTTGGCTCCTCCCTTATTTGCAATTGGGGTCGCTATAGCAAATCCAATGTGGATCTGCATGTTGAGCTGGCACAGTTTTTGGACCGGATGCCCTTCCTGATCCAACTCCACATTACATAGAGAAAGGATTTCCTTAAAAAGAAGACCTGGATGACTTGTTCAGCTACAATTTGGAAAAAGGTACTGAGATACAAGCCGAGATTTGATGTTTTGGTGAAAGAAAATCCAGGGTGCATTTCTGGTCTCATGGATGGACAAAAATGCAATTGGCTTGTCAGGCTGCTAAATTAGTGTATGAGGGACTGTATTGTCTTTCACGGAAAGGCTTCTATTGTGGCCAGAGGTCAACCATCCCACACAAACAGTACACTTGCATGAAGTACTCAAGGTCATCATTGAGCTGTGCACAAATATCTCACAGGCATCATTGTCCCAGGTCCTTGAAAACATATTATGCCACAATTTTGGAACTCTTTGACACCTATCTCCAGTTTATAAGATGTGCCAACAGTAGTCTCTCAAGAGTCTGGATGCCCTACTTGGACATGGTGGAGGGTCTACTGGGACTCATCAGAGCCTCACAATCCCTTCCATGATAATCTGGTGTTTTGCCTATGACAGAATAGTTTATTCAAGATATCTACTGAATTACTAAGCTGAGATAACCAACCTGCCAGGCAACCTGCCAGGCACTCATCTAGAAGTTCATGAGAAATTCATGCAAGATGGATTCTCAGTTCAGCTTGGAAAGAAGAACCCTTTTGATAAACTTAATGTTCATCAGACTGTTGAAGAAACAGTGAATAAAGACACTCAGACACCTGGTGGTACCAAGGGATTTAGTCTCGAGCCCGAAGCAGTTACCTCATGTACAACATGGGGGGTGGTGGCCAAGTGGTTAATGCACTTGATTTCAGTGTGGAAGGTTCCCGGTTCAAATCCCACCCCTGCCACATTTCTCCATGTAATGTGGAGTTGCGTCAGAAAGGGCATCTGGCGTAAAAATTGTGTCAATTCAACAAGCAGATACACCTTGGATTTGCTGTGGCGACCCTGAGTGAAAAATGAGGGAGCAACTGAAGGGACTTACTTTATTAGCTCCAGCATCTGAGGAATATGGCAGGTAAAACTAGCCCCAGTCTGTCTCACCCAGACCTGCATGGACTAAGAATGAAGAAAGATGAAAGAGCTGTGCAGTCACTAATGGACCAGATGGAGCAAGACTGGTTGAATCCTATAAAGCCAGAAGAAACTGACTTTGTCAGTTTATCTACAGGAACTGTAGCACAAGCAAGTGTGGCCAATGACTTAAACATTTGCACAGGTCGCTGAATCAGCCTAACAGATGGTCCTGGTTGAAGGTGCACATGCTCAGAGGAATGACATTGTTTTTGATGTCTACCTGGAAAGATCAATCAAAGAAGATGAGCGATCCAGCAGAGGAGCTTCATGCAGTAACGTTTTGTACAAAAATATCAAAGGTGGCCATACAATCCAACAGTGGAGAAAATTTTTGTGTAGCAGTGCAAACACGTCTACTCTGATTCAATTCCTTTTGACACACTGAAAACTGCCAGCTCAGAGAAAGAAGTTGGGCTCCAAAGTCTTTTATGTTACCCATGAAGAAAAATGACAGAAGAGGAATGTGCAGAAGTTCCAGAGCTCTTTTCTTGTCAGGAAGAAGCAGACACACGGCTCCTCTTGCATAGTATGCGTGTGACTAAATCCGGTTCAAAAGCAGTGATAATCACATCTGAGGCTGCTGATGTTATGGTGCTCTGTCTTGCATTTCACAATTGTATCCCATGTCCCATCTAGAACCCCATTTCCAATGAATTTGGGACATTGTGTAAAATGTAGATAAAAACAGAATCCAATGATTTGCAAATCGGCTTCAACCTATATTCAATTGAATACACACAAAGACAAGATATTTTATGTTCAAACTGATAAGCTTTATTGTTTTTGTGCACATATTTGCTAATTTTGAAATGGATGCCTGCAACATGTTTCAAAAAAGCTGGGACAGTGGCATGTTTACCATTGTGTTACATCACCTTTCTTTCTAACAACACTCAATAACCATTTGGGAACTGAGGACATCTCTTTCCCATTCTTGCTTGATGTACGACTTCAGCTGTTCAACAGTCCGGGGTCTCTGTTGTCGTAATTGGCGCTTCTTAATGCGCCACACATTTTCAATGGGTGACAGGTCTGGACTGCAGGCAGGCCAGTCTAGTACCTGCACTCTTTTACGACAAAGCCACGCTGTTATAACATGCAGAAAGTGGCTTGGCATTGCATAAGCAGGGACGTCCCTGAGAAAGACGTTGCTTGGATGGCAGCATGTGTTGCTCCAAAACCTGGATGTACCTTTCAGCATTGATGGTGCCATCGCAGATGTGTAAGTTGCCCATGCCATGGGCACTAACACACCCCCATACCTTCACAGATGCTGGCTTTTGAACTTTGTGCATGGTAACAATCTGGATGGTCTTTTCCTCTTTTATCCGTAGGACATGACGTCCATGATTTCCAAAAACAATTTGAAATGTGGACTCATCAGACCTCAGCACACTTTTCCACTTTGCGTCTGTCCATTTCAAATGAGCTTGGGCCCAGAGAAGGCTGCACCGTTTCTGGATGTTGATGTATGGCTTTCGCTTTGCATGGTAGTTTTAACTTGCACTTGTAGATGTAGCGACGAACTGTGTTAACTGACAAAATGGTTTTCTGAAGTGTTCCTGAGCCCATGTGGTAAGATCCTTTATGCAATGATGCTGGTTTTTAATGCAGTGCCACATGAGGGATCGAAGGTCATGAGCATTCAGTGTTGGTTTTTGACCTTGTTGCTTACGTGTAGAAAGTTCTCCAGATTTTCTGAATTTCATGCAGTTGTTCACAAAGTGGTGATCCTTGCCCCATTTTTGCTTGTGAATGGCTGAGCCTTTTGGGGATGCGCCTTATATACCAAATCATGACACTCACCTGTTTCCAATTGTGTTCTTTGAGAATTCATCAAATTCCCCAGTCTTTTGTTGCCCTGTCCCAACTTTTTTGAAATGTGTTGCAGGCATCTATTTCAAAATAAGCAAATATTTGCACAAAACAATAAAGTTTATCAGTTTGAGTATGAAATATCTTGTCTTTGTGGTGTATTCAATTGAATATAGGTTACTTAGTTAGTTAGTTAGTTTATTAAGATCCCCATTAGCCACTGAAAATCAGTAGCTATTCTTCCTGGGGTCCTTTAAAATTCATTACATTCATTTTTCAATACATACACATAGACACACGCACACACACACTCCTTAAGTATGAAAGCCCATTGTTAACTCTAAACTCATGAATTTCCACTTCCATTAAAATCAAATCTGAAATCTGAATAATGTAACATACAAGAAAAAGTAGAGCTCATTTGAAAAATGTGCAAAAAATATAAAAATAAAATAAATAAATAAATTATATATATATATATATATATATTAGATCATTGTGTGAATAGGAAAAGTTTTAACTTCTCCTGAAACAACTTTTTGTTTGTTTCTGACACAAAAAAAGTAGGCAGTGCATTCCAGGCGACCATGGAACGATAAACAATAGTGCATTGCATTTGACCCATTCTACACACAGGGAGCAAACCTCCCTATGTTGCTGCTTTGACTTCTTCTTTTTCTTCTTTGTCTTTCGGCTGTTCCCATTAGGGGTCGCCACAGCAGATCAATCATTTCCATCTCACCCTGTCCTCTGTATCTTCCTCTGTCACACCAACCACCTGCATGTCCTCTCTCAGCACATCCATGAACCTCCTCTTTGGTCTCCCTCTTCTCCTCCTGCCTGGTGGCTCCATCCTCAGCATCCTTCTCCCTATATACCCTGGGTCCCTCCTCTGCACATGTCCAAACCATCTCAATCTCGCCTCTCTGACTTTGTCTCCAAACCGTCCCACCAGAGTTGTCCCTCTGATATGTTCATTCCTAATCTTGTCCATTCTTGTCACTCCCAAAGAGAATCTCAACATCTTCAGCTCTGCCACCTCCAGCTTTGCCTCCTGTCTTTTTGTTAGTGCCACTGTCTTTAAACCATACAACATAGCTGGTCTCACTACTGTTTTATAAACTTTCCCCTTCACTCTTGCTGATATTCTTCGGTCACAAATCACTCCTGCCACCTTTCTCCACCCACTCCATCCTGCCTGCACTCTCTTCTTCACCTCTCTACCACACTCTCCAATACTTTGAACAGTTGACCCCAAATATTTAAACTCATCTACTTTCACCACTTCTACTCCTTCTAACTGCACTATTCCACTGGGCTCCCTCTCATTCACACACATGTACTCAGTCTGCTTCTACTGACTTTCATTCCCCTTCTCTCCAAAGCATATCTCCACTTCTCCAGACTAGACTCAACTTGCTCTCTACGCTCACTAAAGATCACAATGTCATCTGCAAACATCATAGTCCATGGAGACTCCTGTCTGATCTCATCTGTCAACCTGTCCATCACCACTGCAAACAAGAAAGGACTCAGAGCTGATCCTTGGTGTAATCCCACCTCCACCTTGAATGAGTCTGTCATTCCGACTGCGCATCTCACCACTGTCACACTATTCTTGTACATGTCCTGCACTACCCTAACATACTTCTCTGCCACTCATACAATGCCACGACTCTTCTCTTGGCACCCTATCATAAGCTTTTTCTAAGTCCACAAACACACAATGTAACTTTCTGTCCTTCTCTGTACTTTTCCAACAGTATTCTCAGAGCACACATTGCATCTGTAGTGCTCTTTCTCAGCATGAAACCATATTGCTGCTCACAGATCTTCACCTGTTTTCTAAGCCTAGCTTCTACTACTCTTTCCCATAACTTCATGCTGTGGCTGATCAGCTTTATGCCTCTGTAGTTACTGCAGCTCTGCACATCACCCTTGTTCTTGAAAATAGGAACCAGCACACTTCGTCTCCACTCCTCAGGCATCCTCTCACTTTCCAAGATTTTATTAAACAATCTGGTTAGAAACTCTACTGCCATCTCTCCTAGACATTTCCATGCCTCCATTAGAATGTCATCTGGACCAACTGCCTTTCCACTCTTCATCCTCTTCATAGCAGCCCTCACTTCTTCCTTGCTAATCTCTTTTACTTCCTGATTTACTCTCACCACATCATCCAGCCTTTTCTCTCCCTCATTTTCTTTATTCATCAACTCTTCAAAATATTCCCTCCACCTTCTCAGCACACACTCCTCACTTGTCAGCACATTACCATGTGCATCTTTTACCACCCTAACCTGCTGCACATCCTTTCCAGCTCTGGCCCTTTGTCTGGCCAATCGGTACAAGTCCTTTTCTCCTTTCTTACTATTCAACTTCTTGTACAGCTCGCAATATGCCTTTTCCTTTGCTTTTGCCACTTCTCTTCTCGCCTTACGCCGCATCTCCTTGTACTCCTGTCTACTTTCTTCATCTCTCCGACTATCCCAAAACTTTTTCGCCAACCTCTTTCTCCTTATGCTTTCCTGGACCTCTTCATTCCACCACCAAGTCTCCTTGTCTTCCTTCCACTGTCCAGATGTCATACCCAGTACTGCCCTAGCTGTCTCCCTCACCACATCTGCAGTACTCTTCCAGTTGTCCAAAATTGCTTCCCCTCCAACTAGTGCTTTTCTCACCTGCTCGCTAAATTTCACACAACAGTCTTCCTCCTTCAGCTTCCACCATCTGATCCTTTGTTGAGCTCTCACTCTCTTCTTCTTCTTTACCTCTAAAGTCATCCTACAAACAACCATCCTATGCTGTCTAGTGACACTCTCTCCTGCTACCACCTTACAGTCTGTGATTTCTTTTAGCTTCCATCTCTTATAAAGAATGTAGTCCACCTATGTGCACCTTCCTCCACTCTTATATGTTACCCTGTGCTCCTCCCTTTTCTTAAAGTAGGTATTCACCATGGCCATTTCCATCTTTTTGCAAAATCAACTACCATCTGTCCTTCCCCATTCCTATCCTTGATACCATATCTGTTGTGTGTTGGGGGGTTTGGCTGGATGTTTTTGTGTTGTTTTCTTTTCTTTGCTCTCCAGGTGGTATGCAAACTGGTTTTTGTCTGTGGAGAAGGTGCTGGCAGAAGAGTCCTTCACCCTCATCAGCATTATTAGCTGCACCTGTGGAGGATGTTCACGTGCAGGCCTACTGACTCACAGCACCTGTGTAAACTTAAAGACTTTCAGCTGAAGCAGATAATGAGATGGCGTTCTGCATTTAAGCCATGAGTGGTTCAAGCAGAATTGCCGGGAACTCGACCTTGTGACGTTCGTTTGTGAGACGCTGAGGACCGCGCCAGGGTTTGACACATTGTGCCTGTGAAGGAGGACGGGTGAGGTACACATGCTGTCAGCACACATCAGAGGTGATTATTGTCTGAATGATCGTTAATAGCAATTTGGCATTTTGTTACGCAGTATATTTGAACATTGATGAGAATTGTGCAGTTTGCTTCTCACTGCCGTGGCGTACGGACTGATGATCCTCCACCTGTTGTGAGAAGCTGCTCATTTACATAAAGCTTAAATTCAGACCTGAATGTGTTGCTGATAGTGTGTGCCTCTGAAAGATATTTGCTGTAACTCTGTTGACTTACCTCACCTTTTCCATCCTTCACAGAGTCAGTTTGTCGTGTCCACCTGGGGGGTGTTTGGCGGTGAGTCTGAGTCCAGAAGCGCCGAGGCTTCGATCCTTTTGGGCGCTGGAGAGCGCGCCGTCCTTCACTCCACCAGACAAACTAAATATTTATGTTGTACACTAATTATTGCACTAGAGGCGGAAATAAAATCATTTTGTTTGTGGAACCACTTTCTGGTTATTTAGCGCTGGGTTCGGTCAGACGTTGGTCCGCACCTCAACCTGCGTCTGCACATAACAGTAGTTCCCGGCCACTCCAAAATGGACCCAGCGGCAGAAGCGGTTCCGTTTGCCGAAAGAGTTCAAGAACACTTGGAGAAAATATGGGAGCAATTACAGCATCTCGCAAACCAAATTAAACAAACAGATGCCCGCGTTACAGAGCTTGCAGTGCAAGCCGTTCCGCTTCCTGCTGCTCCAGCTGCGGCACCATCGATACCGGTGCAGATAACTCCGTCACCCAGAGATTCGGCTTCCGAACCAATCATTTGTCATCCGGAGCCTTATGCGGGAAACGTTGAAGCCTGTGCTCCGTTTTTGTTGCAATGTTCTCTGGTTTTTGCTCAGCGACCGGCTTCCTTCTCTTCTGATGTTAGTCGTGTCTCATATGTGACAAATTTGCTCCGAGGTGATGCTTTAGTTTGGGTCACTGCGTTGTGGAGTAATAACTCTCCACTGTTAGGATCCTTTAAGGATTTCTCCCGGGAGTTCCGCTTGGTTTTTGACCATCCGGTGAAAACAAATACCGTTGCCCAACGGTTGCTGAATCTCAGGCAGGGGAGGCGGAGTGCGGCGGATTATTCCGTGGATTTCCAAATTTTTTCTGCTCAGTCCGGTTGGAATGCCGCAGCTTTAAGAGGAGTGTTTGTAGATGGTTTGAACGATCCATTAAAAGACAAGCTAGCAGTCTGTGACGAACCAAAAGATTTAGATGAACTAATATCTTTGGTTATTCGTCTAGATGATCAGATAAAGGAGCGTGGATGCGAGAGAGGACGGACATCAGAGCGGGTTTTTTCGTCTCGGGGCTTTCCCCGACACAGATCTGGGCTGCCTCTTCTTCGCCCCACTGAGACTCCTCCGACGGGACCTCTGGCTCCTCTTGCGGATGAGCCCATGCAGCTCGGACGAACTGAAGCAGCCATATTGCCCTGGTCACATAAGAGTCAAGAAAGATAGTGATGACGTATCTCCAGGTGTTCTGGGACAGGCATAAAATGGACACACACACAAAAAAAAAAAAAAACCCTTTGGTTGTTTAGTTATTTGGGCTATTTTTGTTTTTTTTTGTAAGGGGTTATAAATTGTTTGGGGATTTAGAGGCGGTTCCGGAGGAGTGAACGACTGGCAGTTCGGAGCTCGGCGGGACTCAGGTAATCGTTTGTTTTCATTATTTGGAGTTAGGTATTTTCTGTTTGAGGATTGGGTCGTTTTGTTTTGTTGTTTTTTATTTCCCTGCTTCCCTAACCCCAACCTCACATTGCTCTGAGACCGTTTTGTCTTTTGGGTTGTGGGGTGGTGCAGGTTGGTCACGCTGAACGTTTCTCAGAAGACCTCTGCACCTGGGGGGGGGGGGGGGGGGGGTTGTCAGGGGCGTTTTTTTGGGTTTGGTTAGGGCCCGGTTCCTCTCCAGCCCCAGTGGGCCTTTGACCATTCGTCATTGGTGTTACCGGGGTGTGGTGCAGCGGGAACATACCTCAGTCGGAGTGGTGGGCCGATCTGTTGCCGTTCGCCATTTCGGTAGTTCCATCCCTCCCGATAGGCTGGTGGTATGGTCGGGTTGGGGCACCGGACGTCTTTCCGGTTTTCCGCTGCACTTCGGGGATGGGACCAGGTTAGTTTTTCCTGTTTCCTTCCCCAGCTTAGTAGTTTTGTGCCGTTTGCCAAAATTGGGCTACCGATAGGCTCTGGGAGTGGTCTGGGGTCTTTCGAGGTGCTGGGGGCGGTAACAGGGTTTGCCAGTTGTTTTATTTTGCCCCCAGGGTGTTTTAATGAAGTCCGCCGGGGGTTGGATTTTTGTGTTGTTATGTTTCCTTCCAGGTTCCACCTCCAGGGTCGATGGGACGGTCCTCTGGGGGGGAATTGATTGTGGGGCCGATTAACCAAGTGTGGCCGGGTCTGGGGTTCCTGGGTTGTGGGGAGGGTACCTCCTGGGGTTGATGGTACGGTCCTCTGGGGGGCGCTGTTCCTCCGTGTAAACCTGGGGACCTCTGTAAGTTCTGGTTTTGGTTGTTCTCTCCTGGACCTGGCGGTAAAGGTGTTCGGGGGGGTGGGGGGGCTCTGCATATCGTTCTGGGGGGGTTGTTTGTTATTTTTCTTTGTGAATTTATGTTTGTCTTGTGTTGTTGGGGCTGTGTTGGGTTATTGCATTTGGGAGTTTTTCTTTTCTTCCCGGGGTTGGATGGGACGGTCCCCTGGGGAGGGTTTGGGTGGGTTTTGTGTTTTTCTTCTATGTTGGGTTGTATATGGGACTTTTTGGGGGTTTTTGTTGATGCCAGCCGGTCTTCCAGCCGCGATGCCCTGTCCTGCCATCTGCTTTCTGTCATGGACCCCGGAGGGAGGTGTTGTTCTCGGGCCTGGTCTGTTTGATCGCCGGGAGGCTTCCCGTTGATGGGGGGGTACTGTTGTGTGTTGGGGGGTTTGGCTGGATGTTTTTGTGTTGTTTTCTTTTCTTTGCTCTCCAGGTGGTATGCAAACTGGTTTTTGTCTGTGGAGAAGGTGCTGGCAGAAGAGTCCTTCACCCTCATCAGCATTATTAGCTGCACCTGTGGAGGATGTTCACGTGCAGGCCTACTGACTCGCAGCACCTGTGTAAACTTAAAGACTTTCAGCTGAAGCAGATAATGAGATGGCATTCTGCATTTAAGCCATGAGTGGTTCAAGTAGAATTGCCGGGAACTCGACCTTGTGACGTTCGTTTGTGAGACGCTGAGGACCGCGCCAGGGTTTGACACATCGTGCCTGTGAAGGAGGACGGGTGAGGTACACATGCTGTCAGCACACATCAGAGGTGATTATTGTCTGAATGATCGTTAATAGTAATTTGGCATTTTGTTACGCAGTATATTTGAACATTGATGAGAATTGTGCAGTTTGCTTCTCACTGCCATGGCGTACGGACTGATGATCCTCCACCTGTTGTGAGAAGCTGCTCATTTACATAAAGCTTAAATTCAGACCTGAATGTGTTGCTGATAGTGTGTGCCTCTGAAAGATATTTGCTGTAACTCTGTTGACTTACCTCACCTTTTCCATCCTTCACAGAGTCAGTTTGTCGTGTCCACCTGGAGGGTGTTTGGCGGTGAGTCTGAGTCCAGAAGCGCCGAGGCTTCGATTCTTTTGGGCGCTGGAGAGCGCGCCGTCCTTCACTCCACCAGGCAAACTAAATATTTATGTTGTACACTAATTATTGCAGACGTTGGTCCGCTCCTCAACCTGCGTCTGCACATAATATCTACCCATTACTTCCTCATCACCTCTGTTCCCTTCACCAACATGCCCATTGAAGTCTGCTCCTATCACCACTCTTTCATGCTTGGGCACACTCTCCACCACCTCATCTAACACACTCCAGAAATCTTCTTTCTCCTTCATCTCACAACCTACCTGTGGGGCATATGCACTGATGATATTCATCATCACCCCTTCAATTTCCAACTTCACACTCATCACCTGTCAGACACTCACTTAACCTCCAACACACTTTTAACATACTCTTCCTTTAAAATGACCCCAACACCATTTCTCTTCCTGTCCTCACCATAGTACAACAACTTGTACCCACCGCCGATGCTCCTGCTCTTACTTCCCTTCCACTTGGTCTCTTGCACACACAATATGTCTACCTTTCTCCTCTCCATCATATCAGCCAGCTCTCTCCCTTTACCAGTCATACTACCAACAGTCAAAGTTCCCACTGTCATTTCCACCCTTCTAGTTTTCTTCTTCTCCCGCTGTTTGTGGCAACATTTTCCTCCTCTTCTTCGTCGTCTTCGCCCAGCAGTAGCTCAATTTCCACCGGCACCCTGTTGGGCAATAGCACCGGTGGCAGATGTTGTTAACCCGGGCCGCGACCGATCCGGTATGGGAATTCGATTCTGAGTCTGCATAGTTGGGTTGGCTTGTTTTACGCCGGATGCCCTTCCTGACGCAACCCTCCTCATTTGTCTGGGCTTGGGACCGGCACTCAGAATGTACTGGCTGCATACCCCATGTGGCTGAGTTATGTTGCTGCTTTGATGAGTTACATAATTAAGAACATCAGAGAAAAATAATTTACTAAAAATAATTTCTGGACTTTTGGTTATAATAACATTTCTAATAAATGTTAACAAAAAATATTTCAGTCTGCATTTTACCATCAGCCAGGCCAGTTCACTGTGCATTGATGTTACACTGGTTCTATGTGGACAACTCAACACAATTCGTGCCGCTTTGTTCTGGGCAACTTGTACCCTGTGCAAATTATTTTCAGTTGTATTTGACCAAACCACAGAAGCATCATCCATCTGGGAGAGCACTAATGATTGAACTAACTGTTTAGTTAAATGCTGTGGAATACATTTTCTGCAGTATCTGATCATACCCATACTGCAACCCATTTTCTGCAACATATAATTTATGTGACTGGTCCATGATAATTTAAAGTCTACTATTACACCTAATAATTTGTTTCTTCTATCTGTTCAACTTTAGTTTCCTTTAACTTTAAATGTAATTTTTGTTTATTTATTTTTAACATATATTGTGATCCAAGTAACATACATTTAGTTTTCTCTGCATTAATTACTAGCTTATTATTTTGAATCCACTGTGCCACTACTGCCAACTCATCATTTAAGATGTTACTGAATTGTTCTACAGTCGGTGCAGATGCATACAATGTTGTGTCATCTGCATATATCGCCATAGTTGCATGTTTTAGTTCAAATAAAAAATCATTGGTGAATATAGAAAATAACAGGGGTCCCAGACAACTGCCCTGAGGCACTCCACAACTCATTACCTCAATCTCAGAATAGCTACCATTGAAAAAAAAACTTTATAGTCTCGATTACTTAAATAACTTTTAGTCCATTTTAAAGCCGATGACTCAAATCCATAGCAGCTCAGTTTATTCAATAAAATATTGTGATCCAACACATCAAAAGCTGCACTTAAATCTAAGAATACGGTGCCTATGAGATTTTTTATTATCAATTTCATGTAGCCAATAATCTGTTATTTGAGTGAGTGCAGTTGAATGGAATAACCTTTTTGGATTTGGTCATATGCCACCTTTTCCATAATTTTACTTAACATAGGTAATAAACTTATTGGTCTACTATTTTTACCTGATAATGGTTCCTTGTAGTTTTTAATAAGAGGAATTATGTTTGCAGTTTTCCACTGTGTGTGAAAAATACCTTTAGTTAAACTTAAATTTATTATGTGAGAAACTGGTAAGTCAGTTATATGAGCCACCATTTTTTTTATTAATTTAGTTTCAAGGTTATCAATACCAGCTGGTTTATCCTTACTTTTTAGGAGCAATTCTTTAATTTGATTTTGTGTGACTTTATTAAACTTAAATTTGCTTTCTTTCTCCCTCATAATATACGAGGTCTGTCCATAAAGTATCGTACCTTTTTTTTTTTTTTAACTATATGGATTTGATTCATATGTTTTCACGTCAGACATGCTTGAACCCTTGTGCGCATGCGTGAGTTTCTCCATGCCTGTCGGTGACGTCATTCGCCTGTGAGCATGCCTTGTGGAAGGAGTGGTCCCGCCCCGTCGTCGGATTTTCATTGTCTGGAAATGGTGGAATGATTTGGGGTTTTTTTTCCATCAGAATTTTTTCAGAAGTTGTTAGAGACTGGCACCTGGAAACCATTCGAAAAATTTATCTGGCTTTTGGTGAAAATTTTACGGGCTTCACAGAGAATAAGGTCTGTTAGTACAGCTTTAAGGACCCCTGTAAGGACGCTCGGCGCGCCGCGCTCCGAACTGTGACGACGCGGCACAAGCCACCGGACCATTTCTAAGCTGATGGCTCTGTGGATATGAGACCTTCGTGTGCTCTTTCTCTGGTTATCACAAGAGCTGGACATCAGCCATTTTCTGGCAGATTTCACTTTTAACAAGAGATTTTGTCATGGAAAGCCGCGTGGAGGCTTCGCGCGTAAAGACCGATTCGCTTTGGAAGCGAGACAAAGGAACACCTCTGTTTCGGCGTGTCAGAGGACACGTTTGGACATGTCTATCTCGGCTTTCAATGCTTACCAGTCCAGTAAGTATCAGTGAAATTGTGGAGAGCCAGTAAAATTTTCACCGACAGCCATATAAATTTTTCGAATGGTTTCCAGGTGCCAGTCTCTAACAGCTTCTGAAAAAATTCTGATGGAAAAAAAACCCAAATCATTCCGCCATTTCCAGACAATGAATATCTGACGATGGGGCGGGACCACTCCTTCCACAAGGTGTGCTCACAGGCGAATGACGTCACCGACAGGCGTGGAAAAACTCACGCATGCGCACAAGGGTTCAAGCTTGTCTGATGTGAAAACATATGAATCAAATCCATATAGTTTAAAAAAAATAAAAGGTACGATACTTTATGGACAGACCTCGTACTTCCTTATTAGTTTATAAGAAATATTTTCGTCGTGTACTGGTCCCATGTCATTTCTTAATTTCTCAATTTTATCTTTAAAAAACTGGCTCAAATAATTTGCAGGTTGAAGAAGATTTGCAAATCATTGTATTCTGTTTTTATTTACATTTTACACAACGTCCCAACTTCATTGGAATTGGGTTTGTACCAGAAGCTTGGCACCCAGAACCTCACTCACTTTGTTCACATAAGCAAACTAGGAAATGCTTTGGGAGAAGATATATATGTGACAGCCTGATTGGTTTATATGCATTCACAGGGTGTGCCACAGTGAGCGCTTTTGCTGGCAGAGAGAAACAAGGTGCACTGAAGTTGTTGAGAAAGAATAAAACACACCAAGAGACTTACAAGCAGCTTGAACAAATATGGGAAGTTTTGGAAGAACTCTTTGACCAACTGCAGCAGTTTTCATGCAATATGTAAGCTTCTGATATTACTTCTTCTTATGTGACTGACATTTGCTACCAGATCTGTGCTAGAAGAAGAGAGGCTGATTCCAGTCAACTACCACCATGCTGGGAATGACCGTTCCTCCATGCAATTCGTGCTGCTTACCAGGCCAGGATATGGAAATGTTCTCTGCAGACTCACCCTTGTGTTCCAATCCCGAACAAGAGTGCATGGACAACAGGCATTGAAGGAGATTCAGCAGTTCTGTGGATGTGTACAGCCTCTGCACCAGATGTTGTCCTTCAGCTGTTAGCTTGCAAGTGTGTTCTTTTGTGCCAGCTACCTGATTGCAGCTGTTTAATTGGTGGATTCAGATGTACAGACATGTGCAAACTGTAGCAACAAAGCTTCTGAGAATGAAAGTGTGCCCAAAGCTGGACAGGAAAGTTCAGATGATGACACTAATGAGGACGTGTGATGCTTTGTTTGAACTTGTTTTGTACCTTTGTTGTATATTTTCATTAGAATAGATTAGATAGAACTTTATTGATTCCTTGGGAAGTCTCCCTCAGGGAAATTGAGGTTCCAGCAGCAGTGTATAACAGGAAACATTGTTAAGAAGCACACAGGGTATCAAAAGTGAAAGTAAAAAAGAAAAAAAAATACACAATATAAATACAAATACTTGTATATATACCAGACATACGGATCGCTACTGGTTTACTGGCTACTACTGTTCCTCTCCATCCCCTCCTCTGTCTTCCTGTTAATCCTCCTCCCCTCACAGTCCAATGACCAGAGGGTCAAAGGAGTTTTTCACTCTGTTGGTCCTGCACTTGGGAAGGAGCAGTCTGCAGCTGAAGATGATCCTCTGGTTGCTAATGGTGGGTCATTTTGCTTTACAAGTTCGCTAAGTGCAATGTTGTTGTTACCGATTCCATTATTTTGATTGATTCCAACAGATACTGCCGGGAGGCAAAATGCAAACAATTTCTCTGTCACTGAGAGTAGCTACAATTTGAAGTTTGAAAAAGTATATTGTTGCATATTATTACTAAATAGAATTAAATTTTCACGATTGCACTGATAAATGGACTGCATTTATTGTGTTATAGTGCATATACAAGGTCTGTCCATAAAGTATCGTACCGTTTTATTTTTTTTTTAACTATATGGATTTGATTCATATGTTTTCACGTCAGACAAGCTTGAACCCTTGTGCGCATGCGTGAGTTTTTCCACGCCTGTCGGTGACATAATTTGCCTGTGAGCACACCTTGTGGAAGGAGTGGTCTCGCCCCGTCATCAGATTTTCATTGTTTGGAAATGGTGGAATGATTTGGGGTTTTTTTCCATCAGAATTTTTTCAGAAGCTGTTAGAGACTGGCACCTGGAAACTATTCGAAAACATTTATCTGGCTGTCGGTGAAAATTTTAGGGGCTTCACAGAGAATAAGGTCTGTTAGTACAGCTTTAAGGACCCCTTTAAGGACGCTTAGCGTGCCGCGCTCCGAGCTACGACGACACGGCACAAGCCACCGGACCATTTCTGAGCTGATGGCTCTGTGGATACGAGACTGTCATATGCTCTTTCTGTGGTTATCACAAGAGCTGGACATCAGCCATTTTGTGGCAGATTTCACTTTTAACAAGAGATTTTGTCATGGAAAGCCGCGCGGAGGCTTCGCGCGTCACGACCAATTCGCTTTGGAAGCGAGACAAAGGAACACCACTGTTTCGGCATGTCAGAGGACAGGTTTGGACATGCTTATCTCGGCTTTCAGTGCTTACCAGTCCAGTAGGTATCAGAGAAATTGTGGAGAGCTGGACATGTCCAAACTTGTCCTCTGACATGCTGAAACGGAGGTGTTCCTTTGTCTCGCTTCCACAGCGAATCGGTCGTTACGCACGAAGCCTCCGGTCGGCTTTCCATGACAAAATCTCTTGTTAAAAGTGAAATCTGCCGGAAAATGGCTGATGTCCAGCTCTTGTGATAACCACAGAAAGAGCACACGACGGTCTCGTATCCACAGAACCATCAGCTCAGAAATGGTCCGGTGGTTTGTGCCGTGTCATCGTCGGAGCGCGGCGCGCTGAGTGTTCTTAAAGGGGTCCTTATAGCTGTACTAACAGACCTTATTCTCTGTGAAGCCCGTAAAATTTTCGGCGAAAGCCAGATAAATTTTTCGAATGGTTTCCAGGTGCCAGTCTCTAACAGCTTCTGAAAAAATTCTGATGAAAAAAAAACAAAATCATTCCGTCATTTCCAGACAATGAAAATCCGACGACGGGGTGGAACCACTCCTTCCACAAGGCATGCTCACTGGCGAATGATGTCACCGACAGGCGTGGAAAAACTTTGCATGCGCACAAGAGTTCAAGCTTGTCTGACATGAAATCATATGAATCAAATCCATATAGTTTAAAAAAAAATAAAAAGGTACGATACTTTATGGACAGACCTCGTATTGTGCGTATTGTATTCTTTTCATGTGGAAAGAGGTTTATATAATGCACAATGTCTTTATTAGCCATTGGTATTAGAAATGTATAAATCTGTTATTTTTGAAATATCTGATCATTAGTTACAGGGTGGGATACATGTACACTGCCAAATATTGATGTTTTGCGAGTATTGCAATGTCCACAAAGGGTATGTGTAATTACAGGGTGAAAACAACCACTCAGGTACACTTCTCACATTGCTGTCATATAAAATAATGACGTAGGGTTATATACCAACACAAAAATATGTGGTAGGCTTTGTCCTTCTAGGTGTTACTGATATCAGAATTTTCAGGCCATGGCCCATGGACTAAAAATTGTCTAAAGTGCGTGAGTAATATGAAAATAAAATGTAATATCAGTGTACGAATGAACACTCAATTTTACAGGCTAATGCTAGCCTAGCCTGTCAGAGCAGGCTGCATTAGCTTACACTGGCTGAATGTAACTCAGCTCACTGATTTCTTTTTAAATTGTTCAGTTTTTATTATTTTTACTCAATAAATCTATACCATATTATTTTGGGTTTTTTTTAACTGTTACTTCTCTGAAAACAAGAGCAATCGCAATTTTTCATTCATTCATTCATTTTCTATACCCCCTTAAGCCCCTTTCACACTGACGCAAACATCCAGGGTTTTCATGTATCCCATAATCCCTCGCGCGCTAGAGAGTCGCTACAGCCAAAACAACATAGAGAAGCCACATGATTCAATTCAATTCAATTCAATCAATTTTTTTATATAGCGCCAAATCACAACAAACAGTTGCCCCAAGGCGCTTTATATTGTAAGGCAAGGCCATACAATAATTATGTAAAACCCCAACGGTCAAAACGACCCCCTGTGAGCAAGCACTTGGCTACAGTGGGAAGGAAAAACTCCCTTTTAACAGGAAGAAACCTCCAGCAGAACCAGGCTCAGGGAGGGGCAGTCTTCTGCTGGGACTGGTTGGGGCTGAGGGAGAGAACCAGGAAAAAGACATGCTGTGGAGGGGAGCAGAGATCGATCACTAATGATTAAATGCAGAGTGGTGCATACAGAGCAAAAAGAGAAAGAAACAGTGCATCATGGGAACCCCCCAGCACTCTAAGTCTATAGCAGCATAACTAAGGGATGGTTCAGGGTCACCTGATCCAGCCCTAACTATAAGCTTTAGCAAAAAGGAAGGTTTTAAGCCTAATCTTAAAAGTAGAGAGGGTGTCTGTCTCCCTGATCTGAAATGGGAGCTGGTTCCACAGGAGAGGAGCATGAAAGCTGAAGGCTCTGCCTCCCATTCTACTCTTACAAACCCTAGGAACTACAAGTAAGCCTGCAGTCTGAGAGCGAAGCGCTCTATTGGGGTGATATGGTACTACGAGGTCCCTAAGATAAGATGGGACCTGATTATTCAAAATCTTATAAGTAAGAAGAAGAATTTTAAATTCTATTCTAGAATTAACAGGAAGCCAATGAAGAGAGGCCAATATGGGTGAGATATGCTCTCTCCTTCTAGTCCCCGTCAGTACTCTAGCTGCAGCATTTTGAATTAACTGAAGGCTTTTTAGGGAACTTTTAGGACAACCTGATAATAATGAATTACAATAGTCCAGCCTGGAGGAAATAAATGCATAAATTAGTTTTTCAGCATCACTCTGAGACAAGACCTTACTGATTTTAGAGATATTGCGTAAATGCAAAAAAGCAGTCCTACATATTTGTTTAATATGCGCTTTGAATGACATATCCTGATCAAAAATGACTCCAAGATTTCTCACAGTATTACTAGAGGTCAGGGTAATGCCATCCAGAGTAAGGATCTGGTTAGACACCATGTTTCTAAGATTTGTGGGGCCAAGTACAATAACTTCAGTTTTATCTGAGTTTAAAAGCAGGAAATTAGAGGTCATCCATGTCTTTATGTCTGTAAGACAATCCTGCAGTTTAGCTAATTGGTGTGTGTCCTCTGGCTTCATGGATAGATAAAGCTGGGTATCATCTGCGTAACAATGAAAATTTAAGCAATACCGTCTAATAATACTGCCTAAGGGAAGCATGTATAAAGTGAATAAAATTGGTCCTAGCACAGAACCTTGTGGAACTCCATAATTAACTTTAGTCTGTGAAGAAGATTCCCCATTTACATGAACAAATTGTAATCTATTAGACAAATATGATTCAAACCACCGCAGCGCAGTGCCTTTAATACCTATGGCATGCTCTAATCTCTGTAATAAAATTCTATGGTCAACAGTATCAAAAGTAGCACTGAGGTCTAACAGAACAAGCACAGAGATGAGTCCACTGTCCGAGGCCATAACAAGATCATTTGTAACCTTCACTAATGCTGTTTCTGTACTATGATGAATTCTAAAACCTGACTGAAACTCTTCAAATAGACCATTCCTCTGCAGATGATCAGTTAGCTGTTTTACAACTACCCTTTCAAGAATTTTTGAGAGAAAAGGAAGGTTGGAGATTGGCCTATAATTAGCTAAGATAGCTGGGTCAAGTGATGGCTTTTTAAGTAATGGTTTAATTACTGCCACCTTAAAAGCCTGTGGTACATAGCCAACTAACAAAGATAGATTGATCATATTTAAGATCGAAGCATTAAATAATGGTAGGGCTTCCTTGAGCAGCCTGGTAGGAATGGGGTCTAATAAACATGTTGATGGTTTGGATGAAGTAACTAATGAAAATAACTCAGACAGAACAATCGGAGAGAAAGAGTCTAACCAAATACCGGCATCACTGAAAGCAGCCAAAGATAACGATACGTCTTTGGGATGGTTATGAGTAATTTTTTCTCTAATAGTTAAAATTTTGTTAGCAAAGAAAGTCATGAAGTCATTACTAGTTAAAGTTAATGGAATACTCAGCTCAATAGAGCTCTGACTCTTTGTCAGCCTGGCTACAGTGCTGAAAAGAAACCTGGGGTTGTTCTTATTTTCTTCAATTAGTGATGAGTAGAAAGATGTCCTAGCTTTACGGAGGGCTTTTTTATAGAGCAACAGACTCTTTCCAGGCTAAGTGAAGATCTTCTAAATTAGTGAGACGCCATTTCCTCTCCAACTTACGGGTTATCTGCTTTAAGCTACGAGTTTGTGAGTTATACCACGGAGTCAGGCACTTCTGATTTAAAGCTCTCTTTTTTAGAGGAGCTACAGCATCCAAAGTTGTCTTCAATGAGGATGTAAAACTAGTGACGAGATACTCTATCTCACTTACAGAGTTTAGGTAGCTACTCTGCACTGTGTTGGTATATGGCATTAGAGAACATAAAGAAGGAATCATATCCTTAAACCTAGTTACAGCGCTTTCTGAAAGACTTCTAGTGTAATGAAACTTATTCCCCACTGCTGGGTAGTCCATCAGAGTAAATGTAAATGTTATTAAGAAATGATCAGACAGAAGGGAGTTTTCAGGGAATACTGTTAAGTCTTCTATTTCCATACCATAAGTCAAAACAAGATCTAAGATATGATTAAAGTGGTGGGTGGACTCATTTACTTTTTGAGCAAAGCCAATAGAGTCTAATAATAGATTAAATGCAGTGTTGAGGCTGTCATTCTCAGCATCTGTGTGGATGTTAAAATCGCCCACTATAATTATCTTATCTGAGCTAAGCACTAAGTCAGACAAAAGGTCTGAAAATTCACAGAGAAACTCACAGTAACGACCAGGTGGACGATAGATAATAACAAATAAAACTGGTTTTTGGGACTTCCAATTTGGATGGACAAGACTAAGAGTCAAGCTTTCAAATGAATTAAAGCTCTGTCTGGGTTTTTGATTAATTAATAAGCTGGAATGGAAGATTGCTGCTAATCCTCTGCCCCGGCCCGTGCTACGAGCATTCTGACAGTTAGTGTGACTCGGGGGTGTTGACTCATTTAAACTAACATATTCATCCTGCTGTAACCAGGTTTCTGTAAGGCAGAATAAATCAATATGTTGATCAATTATTATATCATTTACCAACAGGGACTTAGAAGAGAGAGACCTAATGTTTAATAGACCACATTTAACTGTTTTAGTCTGTGGTGCAGTTGAAGGTGCTATATTATTTTTTCTTTTGAATTTTTATGCTTAAATAGATTTTTGCTGGTTATTGGTAGTCTGGGAGCAGGCACCGTCTCTACGGGGATGGGGTAATGAGGGGATGGCAGGGGGAGAGAAGCTGCAGAGAGGTGTGTAAGACTACACACTAGTGGGGACAGCGTTTATGCTGCATTTACACATAGGCAAGACGTGTTACGAATGTCATATTTGCGTCATTCTTGGCACATTCCTGACATTCTTAATGCGACTTCACGCATCTGACTAGGTTTCTTAATCGTGTGTGTTGGTGCATGATATTTGTGATTGTAGTGGAGCATGTTTTTGGCTGTCAAAAAATCTGCCATGAATGTCACGCATCACCCTCATTTCGCCTCATGTCGTAGAGGTTGCAACTGAGCGTGTTGATCCATCTTGATTAGTGGTGATCCTTAATAGAGCGTGACAGCGCTCTCTAACGTGCACACAATTAAACCCTGCTGCACTGCATTCAGTTTCATTACTGCAGTATGCTGAAGAAGGCCAGTGATGCCAAGTTGGCTAAAAGTTTCATTCCAGTACTCCTCAGCGTGCTCCTGCAGGTGTTCCACCTGCTGCATTTGCCTGATGTTTGGGAAAATGAGTGAGATGAGAGCTGCGTGAAGCCATACATCTGGCTCTCTCGCTGTCTCTTCCTCCTCTCTGTGCCACTCCATGCAATCACAAAGTTCTTCTGCTGTGGATTAATCTAGATTTTGAGAAGGAAACTGGAGCAATCTGAATTGTTCAGCAGCTGATGGATGAATATGGGGGTGTGTGTGGAGACAGTTGGCATCAGTCACAACGTGACAGAATTTAACAATGCATTGTTACGTGCGAAAGCACACAGCGGCGCGCAACAACACGGAACATTATTCTTGACCTTTGCGTAATGGTTCCTGATAATTCTCCAGCAACACATGCCATTAATTGTAACGCATGGTAATAGGATGCAGTACTTCCTGAGGATGCCTGATGCCTCTGCCTCAAATCATCACATGCGTGATCAGCGGCCAAGAATGTGTACTTTGTGGCATTCGTGACTTGCCGTCGTTATGTGTAAATGCAGCTTTAGCAGCTTATGATGCTGCGCAGTCTTCTAACACAAAAGAAAAAACAAATCCAGTACGCCGTAAGCCATTTGCAGGCATTTGCAATATTCTCTGGGACGTATTGAGCTAAAGTAGAATCTCTGTCGGATGAAGAGCTCAACAAATTTCTATCATGAATTTTCGCCGGACTGACAGAATGACACTCCATGGGTACATTTTGCAGCCTTTTATTAATCAGTGTTGAAAATATTCTCTCCTGTTTTGTCACTTGTTCCAAACTGACTCAGTTCAATGGCTACTCATTCACTCATCTCCAACCGCTTATCCGGGACCGGGTCGCGGGGAGATCAATGACTAATGATTAGTTATTTCCAGCCCTTCTTCAGAGTTGATCAAAATTTGGTGGCTGTCTATTCAGTCTGATTGATTGAATATAATCAATATATGACTTCAGCCACGTGATGTTTCAAACATCATTCATGTGCAATCAACACGTGTGTTACAGTGTTTACACAAACAGTTTATGTAAACACTGTAACACATGCATGTATAATCAGTCAGACAACATTGTAAGTTGAACAACCAGCACTGTTTGAGGCCGTACAGTAACACTCATTGTGATGTATACTGCTCAAATAGTAAAAATATTGGAAAAAAAAAAAACATTTTCCTCATTTTAAGACTCTCCAATCACCCAATAAGGGCTGATAGGTATGATGATAAGCCATATAAATAATAATCATTTGATATAATGTACATTATGTAGATTAATAATTCATTTTACACATAATTTTAAATTATTTTTGGTAATAAATTAATATCAACAAATCTGAGGAGCCACTTGGGAGCTGAAAGATCCCGCTCTTTTTAGTAAGCCAAGCCATAAGAACCGGCTCTCTTAAAAGAACCAGTATTCCCATCAATAACATAAAATAGGCCACAAGTTCTTACGGCCGCCTGCTGTGGAACATTTACTGTCTCCATCTTGGATTACTATGTGGCTGGTGCGTGAAACAAAATAGAGAGAATGAAAGCTTATTACGAGGCTTTAAACCTTTGAGATTAAGCTGTTTATCATGATCGATGTGCAGCAGTTGGTTCAGTGGATCCATACGTTATACCGGATAGTGAATTTAATGACGATGTAACAAAGTAGCCGGCAGTTTCACAGCGTAAGCTTAATATGGCCAGAACCAAGCAGACCACCCGTAAATCCACTGGAGGAAAAGCTCGTGGATTTCTGATAGCAGCAGATCTCTCTCAGCGCCACAGTGCCGGGCCTGTAACGGTGAGGCTTCTTCACACCGCCGGTAGCCGGGGCAATCTTCGGGGTGGGTTTGGTAGCCATCTGCTTCCTCTGAGCTTTTCCTCCAGTGGATTTACGGGCGGTCTGCTTGGTTCTGGCCATATTAAAGCTTCCTTCAGATCTGCTCTGCCTAATCTGCTGAGCCAGATCTCTCTGTGTTGCTTAGAAAGCTCATAACACTCCACTACTTGATGCACAATAATTGCTGGCAGTCTGTAAAATGAGCAACCTGCCTCATTATTATCACCTCTGTTTGAACAACCAATGACAGCACAAAAGTTAACCATTGCTGCAATTGTTTGCCAAATGAACTTACGTATCACAGTGGCTAACGCGTCGTAATCCCAAATTGGCCGCGGGGCACAAAAATCAGGTGACTAATACATTACATGAAAATTCTCTATACACAGCATAACTTTTAGATGGAAAAATTGTGTACTGTTTTGTTTTTTGGCTGCAACCACCGATTCCCAATGGAGAAGGGAAGATGAGGCAAACAGGAGACATTGTGGCGGTAGGTGTTAGCCTACACAGCTAACCAGAGCCTTGACACGTTTGTGCTCCAGGTCACAAACAAACTGCAACACATGTTCACTTTACCAGCACATTGTCACTTTTTCGTTGCATTTTCACTTTGTAATTTGCCCAAAAACTCAGAGAAAATGCCTTTTTTTTTTTTCTTACC